>NC_079320.1:3935625-4591562 GCF_029931775.1 Euleptes europaea | reverse complement strand
TATAGTGGATTACATTAAATACTGAAGAGGTAAATAGGGGAGGGGAAGAGCCCCGTGGCACAGAGTGGTAAGCTGCAGTACTGCAGTCAAAAGCTCTGCTCACGACCTGAGTTCGATTCCGAAGGAAGTCGGTTTCAGGTAGCCGGCTCAAGGTTGACTCAGCCTTCCATCCTTCCGAGGTAGGTAAAATGAGTACCCAGCTTGCTGGGGGTAAAGGGGAGATAACTGGGGAAGGCACTGGCAAACCACCCCGTAAACATAGTCTGCCTAGTAAACATCAGGATGTGACGTCACCCCATGGGTCAGTGCTTGCGCAGGGGACTACCTTTACCTTTTTAAATAGGAGAGGCATAATTCTTAGTAGCTCCAGAATACCATGATAGTGACGTTACTGAAAGGCAATGCATCGATTTGGGTAGGGGCTGTGGCTCAGTGGGAGAGCCTCTGCTTGGCATGCAAAAGGTCCCAGGTTCAATCCCCGGCATCTCCAGTTAAAGGAACCAGGCAAGTAGGTGATGTGAAAGACCTCCGCCTGAGACCCTGGACAGCTGCTGCGAGTCAGAGTAGACAATACTGACCTTGATGGACTGAGGGTCTGGTTCAGTATAAGGCAGCTTCGTGTGTGTGTTTATGAACTATTCGGGTGCCTCTGGCAAATATTCTTAAGCTGCCCTATGAGGAGAGACTTAGGGAGTTGGGTTTGTTTAGTTTGGAGAAGAGAAGGTTGAGGGGAGACATGACAGCCATGTTTAAATATTTGAAGGGATGTCATGTTGATGAGGGAACTAGCTTGTTCTCTGTTGCTCCAGAGACTAGGACACGGAGTAATGGATTTAAACTACTAGAAAAGCGATTCCACCTAAACATTAGGCAGAACTTTCTGACAGTGAGGGCTGTTCGATGGTGGAATGTGCTGCCTCGTAGGGTGGTGGAGTCCCCATCTTTGGATGTCTTTAAGCAGAGGCTGGATGGCCATCTGTCGGGAGTGCTTTGATTGTGGCATCCTGCATGGTGGGGGGAGGGTTGGAGTCACTGGGGATGTGGGGGGGAGGTAGTTGTTAATTTCCTGCATTGTGCAGGGGGTTGGACTAGATGACCCTGGTGGTCTCTTCCAATTCTATGACTCGATGGGCCTTGGTCTGGTCCAGCAGGGCTTTTCTTATGTTCTTAATGTAGCCATGTGTCAAAATACAAATGGCAGCAAAAGCCACAAGACAAAACATTGTTACCGGACTTGCTTCCATAATGTTTTACCAGCAGCAGCCATCTTGCAGAAGTTCCCAGGCTGCTCCTGGCTATATGACCTCAGAGATATGCACAAGGAAGGTAAAGGTGGGGAAATGGTCAATGCCTGATTTTTCTTTTTCTTTCTGCCTGTCTAGACAAGCCTAAGTTGCCGACTGTTTTGTAACTGTTGTGCATCCAGGACAAAAAACCACCTGATACTTGGCACACAATGGAGTGCCAGGCCCGTGTGGCAAAGGGCAGACAGCCTGCGGAGCCGATAGCTGAAGGGCATAAAGGCCTGGCAGCAGAGATGCCCTCAGGGCTGGCTCACATCACCGTATTAGGGAAGTGAGATAAAAGTGATGAGATAAAAGTGGAGTGAATGGAGGTTAAGCTGCCCTGTTCTATAGACCGTGGATGGATTTACAAAAGAAGAGTTGGTTTTCATATGCTGACTTTCTCTACCACTTAAGAATCAAACCAGCTTACAATCACTTTTCCTCCCCCTTCCCCCAACAGCCATCTTGTGAGGTAGGTGGAGCTGAGAGTTTGGAGAGAACTGTGACTAGCCCAAGGTCACCCAGCAGGCTTTGTGTGTCGGAGTGAGGAATCAAACCCAGTTCAGTAGATTGGAGTCAGCAGCTTGTGTGGAGGAGTGGAGAATCAAACCCGGTTCTCCAGATCAGAGTCCACTGCTCTAAACCACCACTCTTAACCACCACACGCTCTCTCTCTTTTTAGAGGCTGTGAAATTGCCAGGGGAGAAGGAGAGAAGAGAGTCGTTGAGTGTTACGGTTCAGCTGGGAATTGAGCAGGGGTCTCAGACCCCAACACTGTATCAGCTGTTCCACAATGGCAGAGGATCCCTGCAGGAAAGAACACAAGGCACATAGCAGTGTTGGGGAAAGGCTGTGGCTCAGCAGTAGCATGTCTGCTTGACATGCAGAACGTTCCAGGTTCATTGGTTCTCTTAGGTTATCCGGGCTGTGTAACCGTGGTCTTGGTATTTTCTTTCCTAGGAAAGAAAATACCAAGACCACGGTTACACAGCCCGGATAACCTAAGAGAACCAATGAACTCTGACCGTGAAAGCCTTCGACAATGTTTCAGGTTCAATCCCCAGCCTCTTCAGTTAAAAGATTTGGCAGTTGGTGACTGAAAGGTCTCTACTTGAGACCCTGGAGAACCGCTGCCAATCTGGGCAAGAATGTAAGAAGAGCCCTGCTGGATCAGACCAGTGGTTCAACTAGTCCAGCATCCTGTCTCACACAGTGGCCAGCCAGTTCCTCTGGAGGTCCAACAACAGGGCACAGAGGCTGAGGCCTTCATAAGAACATCAGATGTGCAGGTATCAACCTAGTAAAGCAGGTAGGTTGATACCTGCACACATAGTATTTGAGAGACTTATACTAACCAGTATTACAACAAGAACCTATTATACCAGATGTTTTAGTAATTAATAGAACTTACAACATATACACATGCCTGGTTGGGTTTGAACTGTTTGTATTTGTATTCATTAATGTATTTCTGTAAATGTGTGCAGGTTTACAAAGGGTTTTAATTAACCACTGATGAAGGCCCCATAGGCCTAAACGCGTTTGGTATGTGGTTATAGTTATCAACCTCAGGAAATGCCATTGTGCTATTTTAATGCTTTTAAATAATTTTAACTTTTACATAGTGCTTCTAATAAATTATACTTTCAGTGTTTATACATAGACTTATGTATATTTTCCTTTCACCCAACCTTGGGTACCCAGCTTTTGTTTTTAGGTTGGGTTTTATTCCCCTCCTTTTTTCTTCCACTACGGTTCCCTTTAGTCACCATGGCAAATAGTCACTGATAGACCTGTCCTCCATGAGTAGGCAATACTGACTCCGATGGACCAAGGGTCTGAGTCAAGATAAGGCAGCTTCATGTGTTTAGACTGAGCAGCAGGGAAGCTTAGGATATACAGAGGGGTCGATGGAGGCCAAAGGCTCCAATCTGGGCCTGCTGGTGCAGGCATGAGAGGGGAGAAGCAAAATGAGGATATGGTCACTAGGATGAGCTCAAGAAGGCTGGCAACAAACATGCATTATGAAGCTGATGCTGCTCTGGTGGTAAATCGTTGTACTCTTGCTCAGTCAGTCATATTGAGACAGAAAAATGTAGATGTGTACTTTGCAGGAGCCGCACTTTCAGCAGGCTGAAGGTAAGGTTTATCTGAGGATCACCGAAAATGTTATTTTCTCTTTCCTTCGACAGAGAGCCAAGGTTTCTGGATGTAGACACCAACTTAGCAAGCATCCCAGACCAGACCATGAGTTCTGAAGCAGTTGAAGAGTCCCCCTCCAAATAATCTAGAGATGTTTCTCCCCTTATTATAGAATCATAGAGTTGGAAGGACCACCAGGGTCATCTAGTCCAACCCCCTGCACAATGCAGGAAATTCACAACTACCTCCCCACCACATACCCCCAGTGACCCCCTACTCCATGCCCAGAAGATGGCCAAGGTGCCCTCCTTCTCATGATCTGCCTAAGGTCATAGAATCAGCAATGCTGACAGATGGCCATCTAGCCTCTGCTTAAACACCTCCAGGGAAGGAGAGCTCACCACCTCCAGAGGAAGCCTGTTCCACTGAGGAACTGCTCTGTTAGAAAATTCTTCCTAATGTCTAGATGGAAACTCTTTTGATTCAATTTCAACCTGCTGGTTCTGGTCTGACCCTCTGGGCAACAGAAAACAACTCGGCACCAATATGACAGCCCTTTTAGTATTTGAAGATGGTTATCATATCACCTCTCAGTCTTCTCCTCTGCAGGCTAAACATACCCAGCTCCTTCAACCTTTCCTCATAGGACTTGGTCTCCAGATCCCTCACCATCTTTGTTGCCCTCCACTGGACACATTCCAGCTTGTCTACATCCTTCTTAAATTATTTTATTATCTTACTGCAGAATTATCTTATTGCAGAATGAAGATCACACACACACAAGTAGTAACCTAGGAAATAAATTTACTGCCAATGGGCAACCGCCTTTCTCCCCTTTGCTCTATCCAGAAGGAAACAGAACCGTTAAGTTAGAGGGTGAGAAAAGGAATTGAATGCCAAAGACTGCTGGAAGGAGAATAGGAACAGCTGACATCTGAAGAGGGGGTGTTACAGTGCAGGCAAGCGTGGGATGGAATTTAGTGCTTACAGATGTTTCTAAAGAATGAAATTCCCAAGACAGCTCTGATGGGGAACAGGGTCTCCGATTCCAAGGTCATTCACTCCCGCTAGCTAGCTTCATTGTTTTCCCTTTTCAAAACCAAAAAGCATCTCTTAAAAAACAGCTCACCAGGGCACACAACCAATTGTCTGCATCTTTACACGAATTACCTGGAATATCTGTAAATATCTCCCTTTCCACTCCCCCCCAACAAGCTCGTGACTAACTTAATTTGCAGCTGCACAAGAAAAAGGAATTTAACCTTCATGCAGGCAGCCATGTAAATACACTGCAAACAGAAAGGCCGCTGTTCTTTGTGTGCCTGCCTCGGAGGACCGACAAGGCATGCGCACGCGGCACAAAATGCTGTGCCACACACACACACACCATTGTAGAAATTAGCATCCCATCCCTGGACTTGCATTCCTTAAAAGAAAGAAAAAAAGGAAGGCTTGATGCAAGCATTGCTAGAATGTATTTCTGCATATCCCTGGAACCTAAAGGTACAACGACTTCCAGCACAGAGGTTGACTCGTTTCTAGTCTGTTCTTTATAAATGGTTGGGTTTGCATTGTCTGCACTGTACAGGGCCCAGGCCATCTGTCTGCCAGGATATACAGCACTTTAGTGTTTCATGTGGCTAGATTCGAGTCCAGCGGCACCTTAGAGACCAAGAAGATTTTCGAGGTAGAAGCTTCTGAGAGTCAAAGCTCTCCTCATCGGATATTCTCGTTCCCAGTCCTGTCTCCAAAATCAGCTGCTCTCAGCCATGGTGGAGAATGCATGAATGCAGAACAGCAGGGATGCAGGCGATCAATTCGTTCTCCAAAGCAGCCATCTCCAACACGCTCTACCCCATCTTTCAGTGTCCCCCCATGCCATCTCATACCTGCCACCATTTTAAAAAACAACAACAACAACGGGCTTCTCTACCACCCCTCAAGTCATCTGCTCTGCAGATCTCCTAATATGGTTCAATGCAAGGATGGAAAACCATTTTCGGTACCTAAGGGCTGGCAGTAAATTCCTAGGCACGCGAGCTGTTTTTCTTTTCTTTTTTGGTCCTTGGCACCCTTTCCATTCAAAACATCCCTGGAGAGCACCAGGGCATTCCCACCTCCACGGCCCCCTATTTCCCACCACAAATAAAGCTGTACACTCCTCGGTGACTGCCCCTGGTTGTGAATTGCACCCCCTACACACACTAGTTTGGAAAGTGGAACTGGAGCTGCAAGGATCCATTTCTCCTACCTAGCACAGGCGCCCCAAAGCCTGCCCACCCGTTCTCTCTCCTCTGCCCTGGTAAATCACTCATCCCAGGTCTATCCCTTCTGCCACGCCCCACGTTTATCTCCAGCAGTGTTATCAAGCCCAGGTGTTCCTGTGCTTGCAGGGCGGGGTCTCAGGAAGAGTCAGGGCCATCAGAACAAAGTTTGGCGCAGAGGGCAGGGACCCTGTCTTCTTGACATGCTTGAACTGTCTTTGGCTGGAAGTACTGGGCAGGGGTGTAGGCCTAACTGTTGCATGCATCAAGGAGGAGGAGGAAAAAGAAGAAGAGTTGGTTTTTATATGCCAACTTTCTCTACCGCTTAAGAAGCAAACCAGCTTACAAACACCTTCCCCTCCCCACAACAGACACACTGTGAGGAAGGTGGGGCTGAGAGAGCTGTGACTAGTCCAAGGTCACCCAGCTGGCTTCATGTGGAGGAGTGGGGAAACCAACCCAATTCACCAGATGTGTGAAGGAGTGGGGAATCAAACTTAGTTCCCCATATCAGAGTCCACCGCTCCAAACCACTGCTCTTAACCACTACACTACGCTGGCTCTCCAAACAGGATGGAAGAGTTCCAAAAAAAGGGCAAGAGAGCAGCAACCTGCCCCCCCATCCATATCTCAGGCATCCCACCCTACTCCTCTTCCTCCGACCCACACAATGATATTCCCACACCATGCACCCCCCAGCCTTCATCCAGCCCAGCTGCCCAGATAGAAAGAGGAGCCTTGTGAAATCTTCAAGACCAATGGCATTTTATCCCAGCAGAAGCTTTTGTGGATTAGAATCTGCTTCATCAGATGCAATAAGCGGATCTTTGCCGTTCAGATGTTTTATGTAGGAGGCTACAGGAAAAACACGACATGAAATGCAAGTAGTACAGGGAGAAATAAAATCACACAAAATTCAAATCAAGGAAATCACACAGACCATTCACTAGTTTCGCTAGCCTAAACACCTACAGCTGGTGGGGAGGCCCCAAGTTTTTTATTAAGATAGCAAACACCTGTATTGAGTCATAAATCCCAAGTTGATATCCAAAGGTGGGGGGGGGATGAAATCCGCATGATATAAATAAGACATGGTAAAGGTAGGCAGTTATTGCTCCATTTTGACTGCTGAAATTCTTGAACTCATGCTATATTGTGACATCCTGAACTGTGCCTAAGGGATGCAGTTACCTTTTGTCAACCCTTGCTGAGGAAAGTTACAAAGAAAAATATAACAAGGCATTAAAGAAAAAGAAGGAAGTCTCTCAACGAATCCCGGTTTAACTGCTTTGCACTGGAATTTCCCTTTATTTTGCTTCAAACACTGATAGGCCAGTCTTTCTCACCAGACATGGATTATCAGAATTAAAAACCCCATATTTAAAAAAAATACCCAAGGGGGGATTTCAAGACATCCAAGCCATAAGAACAGCCAAGCAAAAAATACCCCTTATCAATAATTTATGGGTTCTTTGACTGGAGGTAACGCCCCCTCCCCATTTTGCATGTGATAACACCTGCACCCCCATCTCTATTTCACCCATTTGTCATGGAGACCATCCTCTCTTTCTCCATCCCCTACTACTAGAGTTGCCAACTCTGGGTTGGGAAATTACTGGATATTTCAGGGAGGGCAGAGCCTGGTGAGGAATGTGATGCCATAGAGGCCCCCACCTCCAAAGCAGCCATTTCCTCTGGGGGAATTGACCTCTGTTATCTGGAGACTGGCTGAAATTCCAGATCTCCAGGCCCCACCAGGAGGCTGGCAACCCTACAGCCAACCCCAATGCTGGTACACACAGCCTCTAATGCTTGCAGTCTAGAACAAAGTTCTAGACTCTTCCTACACACTTGACACTGAGAGACACTGTCCTTCAGTGTTACTCCTTTGAAGATGCCTGCCACAGCAGCTGGCGAAACGTCAGGAAAGAAAATACCAAGACCACGGTCACACAGCCCGGATAACCTACAAGAACCAATAGAACAAAGTTTCTTAAACTGTTGGTCGCGACCCCATATGGGGGTCGCATAAGTGAATGTGGGGGTCGTGAAAAATTTGGCAACAGTACAAATTTCTTTATGATCTATTATCAGTAAATGTGTGATTTGTATACCTATTTTATATAGCTATATACCCAGGGTTGCGTAAAAATTTCTTAGGCAAAAAGCGGTCGTGAGTGGAAAAAGTTTAAGAAGTCCAGGTCTAGAATAAGAATGACAGGTAGGGCTGCCGGCTCTGTGTTGGGATGTTCCTGGAGATTTATTTGGATTTCTACCCCACCCTCCCCGGGCTCAGAGCAGCTCCCAGACCAAATTTTGGAAGTGGAGCCTGAGGAGGGCGGGGCTTGGGGGAAGGGAGGGACCCCAGTGGGGTATAATGCCATAGGGTCCACCTTCCAAGGTGATAAGAGAGGGGACCGCAGCAAAACGGAGACGAAAAGCAACGAATGGTGCAAAGGAATGACATTTAATCGGTAAAGCACCCCTACGCGTTTTGCACGAGCTTCTCCAGGGGGATACGTTTGAGCAGAGAAAGACCCCCCCTGGAGAAGCTCGTGCGAAACGCGTAGGGGTGCTTTACCGATTAAATGTCATTCCTTTGCACCATTTTATCAAATGTCATTCCTTTGCACCGTTTTATCAAATGTCATTCCTTTGCACCGTTTTATCAAATGTCATTCCTTTGCACCATTTTATCAAATGTCATTCCTTTGCACCATTTTATCAAATGTCATTCCTTTGCACCATTTTATCAAATGTCATTCCTTTGCACCATTTTATCAAATGTCATTCTTTTGCACCATTTTATCAAATGTCATTCTTTTGCACCATTTAAATTTTTATTCCTTCGCATTCGTTGCTTTTTCGTCTCCCCCCCCCCCTTCCAAGGCGGCCGTCTCCTCCAGGGCAACTGATCTCTTGTCTCCTGGAGGCCAGCTGCGATCCCGGGAGAACTCCAGGCCCCACCTGGAGATTGGCAACCCTACCCACCGCCTCCGCGGCTTTCAAAGCCGCCGCCGCCACCCCCCATCCTGGCTTCCACCCCTCCCCCCCCCCGACGGGCCCAGCTCCCCCAATGACCCCTCTGCAGTCCTCCTCCTCCACCCCCACCTGCCCCGCCCCGCCCCCCGGTCCCTCACCTGGCGCTGGGGCGAGCCTTGGAGCGCCCCCTCCGTGCCGGGGTGGGCGGCAGGGGGTTCCGCGGGGGGAGCAGCGCCATCGCCCCTCCAGTCCCGCCGCCCGGCCAAGGAGCCGCTCCCTCCGCCTCGCCTCGGCCCCTTCCAGGCGCGACTGAGGGGAAAGGGAGCCGCGGGGCAGGCCGGGAAGGAGGGGAGACCGTACCACCTACGCGCAGGCTGGAGGGGGGGGAGAAGGCGAAAGGCGCCAAAGGCAAGGATTCCATCTCCCCCCCCCCATTCTCCTTTAGCAACATATTTCTTCGTCTCTCTCTCCCTCTGTCATCCACCCTCCTTTTCTGTGTCCCGCCAATCAAAGGGGGCCTTTCCCGGCTTCGTCTCCTCTCCCCTTCCCCCCCTCTTGCGGTCTGTCATAATGGTACAGCCCGGCAGTCCCAGCTGTTCCATCAAGGGGGAGGAGGGGAGGGAGCAAGGGCTGCAGGGAACGCCCCTTAGCAACCGGCGCCTAGGCGACGGGCCCGACGGACGCGGGGCGGCCAGGCCGCCCTTAGCAACCGCCCTTCGCGGGGGGGGGCAGGATTGCGCCCGATCCACGCGCAGCACACACACACCCTCCCCGCGCAAAATTTGGGACCCCCACTTAGGATCCCCACCCCCACCCCGTCCACTGAGGACGTTTTTCTATGCAAGGGGTTTAAGGGGTCAGGGGAGGGGCCATGGCTCAGTGGCAGAGCCTCTGCTTGGCATGCAGAAGGTCCCAGGTTCAATCCCTGGCATCTCCAGTTAAAGGGACCAGGCAAGCAGGTGATGGGAAAGACCTCCGCCTGAGACCCTGGAGAGCCGCTGCTTGTCTGAGTAGACAATACTGACTTGGATGGACCAAGGGTCTGATTCAGGATAAGGCAGCTTCATGTGTTTAATATACCAAGGCTGTGAATGTTGCTCCTGGTGAGAGCATCAAATGTTCAAGAAGGGCTTGTGCATCAATAAAGGCATTCTACAGCAAGACATTATTTAAGTTCCAATAGTTATTTTGAACTTTGCTGTGGTTCAGAAAAAACTAGGTTAGCCTTTATGAGCTACAAAATAATAGTTTCTGTGGCTTCAGCAACAGCATACTGGGTATGCATTTTCATTAGTGGGCTTCATTTTGATACTTTAATCTGAAACCCTCCACTTTCATAGGGAGGAAAGGGCCGTGGCTCCGTGGTAGAGCCTCTGCTTGGCATGCAGAAGGTCCCAGGTTCAATCCCCGGCATCTCCAGTTAAAGGGACCAGGCAAGTAGGTGATGGGAAAGATCTCGGCCTGAGACCCTGGAGAGCCGCTGCCTGTCTGAGTAGACAGTACTGACTTTGATGGACCCAAGGGTCTGGTTCAGTAGAAGGCAGCTTCATACAAAGGGCTGTGGCTGGGTCAGACTAAAGGCCCATTAAGTCCAGCCGTCTGTTCACACAGCGGCCAACTGTAATGCCCAGATATAAGGGCTGGTAGAGAACACTATGTATTCATGCGCACACACATGGAAGCGTTGGGAAGTTGGCACCCGGGAGCCATGAACCAACCAATCATGCTCTCTGTGCCTGGTACGGCCTCTCGCCAGTAGAGAGCTCTGAATTATGTTCGTCTTCAGGAGTGTGGTTTCTGGTTACCGAGCTCACAAGATCAGGCGCTCACTAAGTGACGCCTTCGGCCGATATCTATGGCTGTGCTAATTAGAGCGAAGTAGACGCTGAATGTGCATTGGTGCTTATGTGTATCCATCTGCTTGTCAGCAGCCATGGGCCTGCCCCATGCGAATGCATAAATGATACTGACTTTCCTTTGTTTCTCGGGTGAGTAACTCTGCATCTTATTTGTGGGTTATTTCACCCCCAGGGTCTCTGTTTAGCTAAATAAAGAACTGTTGCTCTTTGGTTCTTGCAGGTTATCCGGGCTGTGTGACCGTGGTCTTGGTATTTTCTTTCCTGACGTTTCGCCAGCAGCTGTGGCAGGCATCTTCAGAGGAGTAACAGAGGAGAGACACTGTCCTTCAGTGAACCCTGACCGTGAAAGCCTTCGACAACTGTTGCTCTTTTTAACCTCCTCCTAGTTGTCTTCATTGAACTCTATAAGACAACCAGGGCTCTTCACAACCAGGGACTTCTAGGAAGCCACAAACAAGACGGTGCAGCAGCAGCATCCTGCCTGTGTTCCACAGCACCTAAGATAATAGCCATGGCTCCTCTGATCCTGGAGAGAATAGGGATGCATCATGACCAGAATCCATTTGGACTAGTAGCCGTGGATAGCCCTCTCCTCCATGATCCTGTCCACTCCCCTCTTAAAGCCTTCCAAGTTGGCAGCCATCACCATAGATCGTCCCCATGCTAGCTTGCATGAACAACATGGGAGACTCGGCAACTATGCAGAGTCTATGAATGGCAACGCAGGTACAGAGTGTTTGATGTGCAAATCCACCTAGCAAGAGATGGCAGTGGATACTGCCCAGTTTGATTCCCCACCCCCCACCCCGAGTCAGGGAAGGGGTGTCATCATTAGGCAGAGACCTGAGAAAGCTGCAGGGGTTTCTGACTTCCCAACAACCCCGGGAATGGGGCTTGCAGGTCTGTTCCACCACACCTGTAAAATACATAGAAGCAGAGGCAGCCCAAGCTGCTTCCAGGTTATACTCTCAAGTAATGTAAGGCCAGGTGCCTGCGCATCATTCTTATGAGGAGCACTTACGTCCCACCCTTCCATCTGAAAATGGATCTTCGGGCAAGTTGTAATTTTTTTAAAAACCCAACAACATAAAAGCACAGTCATTACAGAAAATGAACACCGGCTAATAGCACCCTCTAATTTCCCAGTCATAATTTTAAAAAGTTACCACATCATTAAAATGCACATTGTAACCAGTGTCATAGCAGTTAATAGTCCATAAAACACAGTTTGAGTAACACGCGGGACTGCTCCAGACACAAAAGGGATCAGTCTTGAGGAAACACCGGAGTGTGATAAGGGTAGGACCAAGCAGATGTCCTTGGGTCATCATTCTTGGGAGTTTGGCACTGCTGCCTAGGCAACAGTGCCTCTGCACTTGGGATGGATGAGGCATGAGGAAAGGGACCTCTGATGATGACCAATGCCCAGGCAGGTCTACTTGGGAGAAGGCAATCCTTGCATTCCTGCAATCATGGCTAGGGTTGGGAAACTCCTGTAGATGTACTGGTGCCTTTGGCTCCAAGTAGTGTAGTGGTTAAGAGCAGTGGTTTGGAGTGGTGGACTCTTATCTGGAGAACCGGGTTCGATTCTCCACTCCTCCAAATGAGTGGCGGAGGCTAATCTGGTGAACCGGGTTGGTTTCTCCACTCCTGCACATGAAGTCAGCTGGGTGACCTTGGGCTAGTCACACACTCTTAGAGCTCTCTCAGCCCCACAGGGTGTCTGTTATGGGGAGGGGGAGGGAAGGAGATTGTAAACTGGTTTGATTCTTCCTAAAGTGGTAGAGAAAGTCGGCATATAAAAACCGACTCTTCTTCTTCTTCTAGATTTGGAAGTGGAGCCTGTGGATGGCGGGTTTGGGGAGGGACCTCAGCAGGGTATAATGCCATAGAGTCCACCCTCCAGCGCAGCCATTTTCTCCAGGGGAACTGATCTTGATCGCCTAGAGATTAGTTGTAATAACAAAAGATCTCCAGCTGCCACCTGGAGGTTGGCAACCCTAGATGGATCATCCTTGGAATTTTTTTTTTTTTTTAAACAAAGCATTGGCCATTTTATTTTGGAAATGTGTTTAACGGGAATTGAGCTGCCAGAGTTTTGTGAGGCTTTTTGAAGGTGATTTTTGCTGAATTATCAGTTCATTTTAATGGAACGAATTATGAGCCACAAAAGGGAATATAAATATTTTCATCAATACGGCATTTCATTTTTTCCCTAGGTGAGCTCCAGTGCCTTTGAAGTCAACCTCTCCAAAGTTAAAGAGGTAAGGCCTTCTCCCAAAACGTCATTCTCCCCCCTTCCAAAAAAAGCTCTGGCTGCATAATTTCCAGCTGGGAGAACTCCAGACCCCACCTGGAGGTTGGCAACCCTAAGCAGCCAGTCAAAGTTGGATGGGCATGTTAGAAGCATTCTTTTTTGGAACAGGCATCCCAGTGTCCCCTTCAGAGCAGACTGGTTTGGAAGAGAAGTCAAGAACATTGCAAGAACGATGATAAAGAAACCCACTCTCCTGTAATTATACAGTATTCCTGCTGCTTCCTGACCTAGTTCTCCTCTGACCCGCCTCTGCCAAATCTGGGTTAAGCACACATTCTCGCTGCTGTGCCATTGACCTTGAGAAGCTGCTGAGAAGACAGCCGAGCCTCAGACACGTGGAGCTCAGCCTTGGCCTCCGAGCGGAGGAAAAATTGGCTGTGGCAAAGGGAGATTTGGCTCTCCACAGCTTATGCCCTGGAACTCTTTTGTGTGTGTGTGTGTGTTGTGTGTTAAGCACCATCAAGTTGCTTCCGACTCTGGCAACCCTATGAATCAGCGTCCTCCAAAATGTCCTATCTTTGACAGCCTTTCTCAGGTCTTGCAAATTGAGGGCTGTGGCTCCTCTATTGAGTCAATCCATCTCTTATTGGGTCTTCCTCTTTTGTTTTTTTTTTGACTGGCTTAATACTGCCTTAAAAGGAACTCTATGGCACAGAGTGGTAAGCTGCAGTACTGCAGTCCAAGCTCTGCTCACGACCTGAGTTCGATCCCAATGGAAGTTGGTTTCAGGTAGCCGGCTCAAGGTCGACTCAGCCTTCCATCCTTCCGAGGTCGGTGAAATGAGTTCCCAGCTTGCTGGGGGTAAAGGGAAGATGACTGGGGAAGGCACTGGCAAACCACCCCGTAAACAAAGTCTGCATAGTAAACGTTGGGATTTGACGTCACCCCATGGTTCAGGAATGACCCAGTGCTTGCACAGGGGACCTTTACCTTTTTTTTAATACTGGTATTCTTTTATTTATTAATATTCCCCCGCCTTCTTTACTAAGTTATTGTTTCTACTTTATATAATCAAAATAAAACACCAATTTATTCTGAAATTCTTCCATCTTTCTGCCATTCACCAAGTTGGATAGTTTCGCCATCACTGCCTATTCTGCCATTTTATCTTGCCATTTTCCAAGTTCTGGAGTTTCTTCTTGTTTCCAAGTTGTTGCCAGTACTAGTCTCGCTGCTGGAATCATATAGCTGAACAGGTCTCTGTGATTCTTATCTATCTTTTCCGGCATTATTCCCAATGTCCTGGAACTCTTGTCGGTCTCGAAGGTGCCCCGACAACAAAGTGTGGGGAAAAATGAACCCTAAAAACGACAGAATTAAGTACCCAAAAAATCAACACCCAAGGCCACAGGTTATACAGTATAAAGGTTATATCAATACAAAATATGTATATATTTATTGCAGGCTAAAATCAAAAGCCCCGTGGCACAGAGTGTTAAGCTGCAGTACTGCAGTCAAAAGCTCTGCTCACGACCTGAGTTCGATCCCAACAGAAGTCGGTTTCAGGTAGCCGGCTCAAGGCTGACTCAGCCTTCCATCCTTCCGAGGTCGGTGAAATGAGTACCCAGCTTGCTGGGGGTAAAGGGAAGATGACTGGGGAAGGCACTGGCAAACCACCCTGCAAACAAAGTTTGCCTTGGAAACGTCGGGATGTGACGTCACCCCATGGGTCAGGAATGACTCGGTGCTTGCACAGGGGACCTTTACCTTTTTAAAATCAATAAAGTATGTAAGGCCCTGCAACAGAAGAAGAAGAAGAGTTGGTTTTTATATGCCAACTTTTTCTACCACTTAAGGAAGAATCAAACCGGCCTACAATCAACTTCCCCTCCCCATGACAGACACCCTGTGAGGTAGGTGGGGCTGAGAGAACTGTGACTAGCCCAAGGTCACCCAGCTGGCTTTGTGTGTAGGAGCAGGGAAACAAATCCAGTTCACCAGATTAGCCTCCACCACTCATGTAGAGGAGTGGGGAATCAAACCCAGTTCTCCAAGTCAGAGTCCACCGCTGCAAATCACCACTTTTAACCACTACATCACGCTAGCCTACCAAACCAGCATGTTCATATAAACATGCAACACAAATAGGTATAAAAATCACAAAATTAGACTTTGACCAGACCAAACACATTTCGGCCAAATGGCCTTCTTCAGTGGTCAAAACAATCACTGTTCCAGACTACAAATGTCCATAACGTTCTAAAAATCTTTACGACAGTAGATACGTTGTGTAACAATTAATAGATATATCACTGCAAGACTATCTCATCTGTTTGAAGCTTCCATACAAATGGGAAACTAATCCCTGTGTGTGTTTCCCTCTTAAATGAGATGTTCTATGTCAGCCATAAATAAAATTGTCAAAATCTCCTAGTCATAAAGATGACTCAAAGTCTGGAGTAGTTATAAAGTATTAAGGTCTCTAAGGTGTGCCTGGACTCGAATCTCACTGTCATTTTCTGTCTTGTTTCATAAAAAGTCTCCGTCACACCTTCAGATAAGTGGGAGGAGGAGCCGTGACTTCGGCAGACCGCTCCATCCAGCTGACATTCCTGCCTGCAAACGTCACAGGCCTGGCTTGGCCGCTGTCCAGGAGACTGTACCTGTTAGACGTCCACACCTGCAGTTCTGAGATCTTGCACGATCTTAGCCTCTCAGCCAGTAAAAATAGCATCCGAAAGGCAGGTTCGCCGATTTCAATTTCCTAGGGTGGGTTTGATTTTGTTTAAGTATGAATTAAAACATTTATATCCCACCTTTCCTCGTGGTTCAAGGGTGGCATACAATAATAGTTAAAAAACATTTTCAGTTGGGAAAAAAATTAGCAAACCCCAACTCGCTCCCCCCATTCAAACTCCCTCAAACGTCCTGGCAGGCCTTGCGAGTTGTGACATCTCCTGAAGCTCTCCAAGAAAAGGGCCCCCTCCCCTCTTCAGGGAGCCTGTTCCGCAGAACTGGAGCCATGATGGAAAAGGCCCTGGTTCTGTTTAGTAGCAGATGGGCCGCCTAGGGTTACCAGATCCCTTTTCAACATATTCGGAGGTAGTTTGCCATTGCCTGCCTCTGCATCACGACCCTGGTATTCCTTGGCGGTCTCCCATCCAAATCCCAGCCAGTGTCAGGGCCTGTAGTAGCTCTTTAACAGTCAACACCAGCACTGTGAATTGTTGTAAGGAGAATTGCAACAGGAAATATGAACACTTGAAAGTGCTATGCTGATGAAGTGAAGGAGGTCCAGTAAAAAGAACCACTCCACATGGTGGGATTTCTTAGTCCCCTAAACAAAAATAGAAATGACTCTTTTAACAAGAGGGATTGATGGAGAAAACACCCTGAGAGGTCAAAAACTTGACTCCCCAACCTAGAGTTGCCAACTACCAGTTGGGAAATTCCTGGAGATTTGGCGGTGTAGCCTAGGGATGGGAGGAGTTGGAGATGGGAGGCTATTCAGGGGGTATAATGACATAGATTCCACCCTCCAAAGTAGCCCTTTTCTTCAGTGGAATTGATCTTTGTAATCTGGTAATCAGTTGTAATTCTGGGAGATCTCCGGGCCCCACCTGGAGGTTGGCAACCCTACTTGTCTGGCCTGCTTGACTTTCACTTTAGATTGCTTATTTCTGCCTGAATAGAGAGCCCTGATTACATTCCTGTTTTTCTTTAGTGTGAATGTCTTTTACTCACTATTCAATGTTTTATCCGCCAATTATAAATTCAGCCAGAGGCAAAGGAAAAGTGTTTTTTTAAACTTCCGTGACAGGTGAAAGACTATCAAACCTTTCATAGACACACCACTGATATCTGGTTGCTCGGATTAAACAAATTCCTTGACGGATTAGCATTGGGTTAGATTTCTGTTGCTGCATTTCCCTCCCCACTCCCCCTGGCACGGAAACATGCTCCATAATCACGTGTGGCTGCATTCCAATAAAACATTTAGGGCTTTAAAACTGAGCCGTGCGTCTTTGCCACAAAGGCTGTTTATGAAGGCTGTTTTCAGGTGTCAGAGCCGTGGGGACCTGCTGGGAGATGCGTGGAGGAACTACCTTCTCTCCCATCAGTCACGGGCCAATTTGTCAGACTACGGGTTGTTCTCAACACTGAATAACCACGCAATTAGCGGAAACAATCGGCCCTGGAAATCTATTTGCTGGGCTGTAGGGAATGGCAGTAATTCTGCGTAAGTGCTGATAAACAACAGAGGGTTATTGTGTGCAAGGACTGCAGAATGGACTCTTTGGGGAAGAAGCAGAAGAAGCAGAAGCAGAAGAGTTGGTTTTTATATGCCGACTTTCTCTACCACTTAAGGGAGACTCAAACTGACTTACAATCACCTTCCCTTCCCCTCCCCACAACAGACACTCTGTAAGGTAGGTGGGACTGAGAGCTCTAAGAGAGCTGTGACTAGCCCAAGGTCACCCAGTTAGCTTTGTGTGTAGGAGAGGGAAAACCAACCCAGTTCACCAGATTAGCCTCCGCTGCTCATGTGGAGGAGTGGGGAATCAAACCTGGTTCTTCAGATCAGATTCCACCGCTTAACTGTAAGGTACTTATTTACCACCCTCCTCCAAATGATACCGGCAAGAACCAGGGAAATTTTTAGAGGGCCTGTGCAGACAGCAAAAGGTTATAATAAAGACTGTTGTCTAGTTGTCTGAGGTTCTCCCTATCATAGTTTTCTGAATTCAAGACCACCAAGCTGCCTCTCTTGTCAGCTGGCTGAAAAGTTAAGCTTTCATCTGCTGCCCAATTTTCCAGAATTTGAAATTGATCAATGGTTAGATTACTGGAGTTCTTGATGTGGCCAGATTTGTGGTTTTCTAATTTTTCAATGTCCTTCAACACAAGGGGTTGGAAGGTAAGTATAAAGTGGCTGCAATTCTTGGGGATGTATGTGGATTTAGGTCTAAATTTATGGATGGTAGAAGAGGAAATTTCTGAATGTTGAAACTGTTCTTTAAGTTTAAGGATTCTGAAAACTTAAAGAGATCAATACGAGTCTGGAATCTGGAATAATTGGGAGTAAGCACAAAGCCAATGTCTAAATTAAGTACTTAAATTTCAGAAGGAGAAAACTATCTAGAGGATAAGTTGATTACAAGATCTTTTTCTTCTCTACAGTTCTCACACCTGTCCTATGACATCAGAAGAATTTTGCTTTGTCATTGGCACCTGGTTCAAAATATGCCAGGATGCCATCTCCCGCCTATCTTAGGCATGAGAAAAACAAAATCCATTAGGGATCTTCTAATTAAAACGGACATGCATAAGGAACGTGAACAAATCAACATCACAGGACACCACAAATGTGGATCCTGTTCCATGTGTCCTTTCAGCTTGCCCATCAAAAAAGTGAGCTCATCCTCATCAAATTTCACCTACACTCTTAAACAATTTAGCAACTGTGGGTCAGCCATGGTGGTCTACGCTGTGGTTTTTTCTTGTCGGTTGATGTACATAGGTTGCATATCCCGCCAAGTGAGATTAAGAATTGGTGAACACCGTGCCCGCATTTGGGCACACACACAAGAAGCTCCCCTGGTGCAACACTACATCACTCATCGCCACACAGATACAGACCTGTAACCAAGACACTGAAAGACTGGACAATTCTACCAACTATTTTGTCAGATTGCACAGAGAAGCCATTGAAATTCATAAACAAAATTATTTGACTAGCTCACTCCACATATGAGCCAACCATTGGACAATTCAACTCTTTCAGCCTCAATGGAACTACCACACACACCGTTCTAGAAGGAAGGAATGCGTAACTAAACAATTGGTGCACAAAAGGCAATTCCCTGGGTGAGACAGAATTCTATGATATTAATTCTAGGAATGATAAATGTTGATTTTTAATACTGACAGCATTCTGCTTGATATATGTTTTTTACAGCATGATGATCACTTACCAGCTATACACGACTCAGTCTGGGTTCAATGATTGCTGGTCCCTATTAATTATGGAATGAGCTGATGAAGCTTTTCGAAACATGCAAGACTGGTCACCCGTCCTCCTTGTTATCTCCTAATTGTTTATATTTGGACCTTATGACTTGTGTATTTCTTTGTTCTTACAATTCAACATTGCCAAGACAGTAACCCTGCCCTGGACTTTTACCTACGGGTATTCTACATGACTTTGGGGCACGCTTTGAAATTGTACTGCTGCCTTTGTTTTTTCCTTTGTCTATGCCTGACTGTTACAGTATTGTTTGTAGTAACATTGCTTGTTAAATTGTGTATTGCAGCAGGTTTGGTTTGCCACGGCATGAAGTTAATGCCTCTCAGTAAAAAAAAAAAAATTGAACTTCTAGCATTGCTTATCAGTTACATGTGAGCCTCAACAGGGGCAGTCGGCCACCACTGCTGCGGATCATGTGCAGTATGTCACTTCTCCTTACCAGTTAAAAGCGTTACTCAGGAGGATACCGGTTTTAAATTTGATTTGCGTCATTTCACTAACTGTAATTCTGTGAACGTAATTTACGTTTTAATTTGCCCATGCAAATTAATTTATGTCGGTAAGACATCACGCCCCCTAAAATTGAGAATTGGGGAACACCGCTCATGAATCAGAAATCACTTGACTGATGCGCCCATCGTAGAACATGGGATTCAGTTTAAACACTCTGAGGATGATCTTAATTTTTTTGCGGTTTGGCAAGTTTTGCCTAAAAAATTCCAAAGGACGAATACTGACAAGATTTTATGTCAGCAGGAAACCCGTTTTGTACAACTGTTTGATTGTGTAACCCCTAAAGGATTAAATGTGATGAATGACCTTACCTCTTTTCTGTAATTATACAAGCTGCACCTGGAATCTTAACACACCTTAAACTATACTGAGATAGCTTTAAATGCCTTTACTATTCCAATTTCTTTTGACTGTGAACAAAATAGAATCTTTGTTGGGTCCTACCTCACAAGTCACTGTGATAAAACTGATTATTGTATATGAGCAAGTGAGTATGAAAGTTTAACTCTACTGCAAATAACCCATAAACTTTATTATAATTTAATGTTAACTAAATAATTATGATTATAAAACTGTATATATGTATACATTTTTATGGTGATGGCGTTTATAATGAACAGCCTAGCATTCTGAGGAATCAATATAAGACCCAGACGCTATACTCTGCTGAATAAGGCTTCCGTGAATTATTGGGGTGGCTGATGAAGATTGTGAAACAGGCATTTACCGGCATCCTGTACCACTACCAAATGGATTATAGCCTCTGATACTTATCTGAGAAAAGATTACTATGTATACGCCTTTTCTATACACATGTTTCTATGTGTAATAAATGTTACATTATGTATTGAATGTTGTACACTTACCTGTGTTTATTATATTTGTTGTTTTCATATGTGTTATATATATGAATTTAATATTATAACACATAAAATTATTTACTTATACGTCTATAGCCTACAACTGTGTTTTTGAATACAATTATACTGTACAGTTGATATTACGATTTTGAGTACCTGGTGGTTGGCAACCCTAGGTCAGAGAGATAAGGCACGTTCCTCTCACACCCCAGTATTAGGGTTTCCAGGTCCCTTCTGGCTACCAGTAGGGGACTGGGGGGTAGGGCAGCCAGAAACAGGTTGGAAAACTCCTGGAGATTTGGGGATAGAGCCTGGGGAGGGCAGGGACCTCAGTGGGTTGCAATGCCACAGAGTCCACCCTCCAAAGCATCCATTTTCTCCAGGGGAACTGATCTTTCTAGTCAGGAGATGGGCCTGTCTTTGCTGGGGAGGGTGGGATATACATTTAATAAAATAAATACATAATTCTGGGGGGATCCCCAGGTCCCACCTGGAGGCTGGCATCCCTACCCAATTTTCCCATATCAACTCTCCTTAGGATTGCACTGTAAGTCAAATACAGGGTTGGGGGAGGGCCAAGGTGGGTTCTGAGCTGCTCTGGAGAAAGGGAGGCCTATAAATACCTTAAATAAATAAATAAGGTGGGACCTATTGAATGACCATCTGCGTGCTTTTTGTTCCAAGTCAGTCCTGCCATAAACCACCCCTGGAATATTATAGAAAGCAATTTAAACCCTATTGATTCCAATTGACTTTTTACTGTGCTCACTAAATTCTGGAAGTCAAAAAGACTTTATTAACTACATTAACTCCCCAGAGAAAGGCAGGGTATTTTAATAAATGCACAAACAAAACCTTTTCATTATTAATCCTTTTTAACTTCCTGAATTTGATGTATTGGTAGTTTAAAACTTGATGTGTGGGCTCTGTTTTTATTATTAACATTATGTTTTATTGATGGCCATTCTAAGCATCAAGTGATCTCTCTTTAGAAGGCTGGTCACGAAGAGTTGGACGACTAAAATCTAGGCATCGATGGAGCCACATCAGTAGGGTTGCCAACCTCCAGGTACTAGATGGAGATCTCCTGCTATTACAACTGATCTCCAGCTGACAGAGATCAGTTCACCTGGAGAAAATGGCCGCTTTGGCCATTGGACTCTATGGCATTGAAGATTAAAGGATCTCTTTTGTGGTTCTAAATAAAATTAATTCTGTTCGACAATCGTGGAACAGAATAGCTTATCAGTCAAATGGCTCTATCGGAAGCCTTGTGGGCTTTAACCTTTATGGGAAATCAACAACCCAGGCCCCAGAGAACAAAAAACGCCCTGAATTGCCTTCTTAAAGAACTCTCCCGCTTTTAAAAGCAAGCATTCATTCTGACAGTTGTTATATTTAAGTATTGCCCTCTTTATCACCTCTCTTTCCCCCTCCATTTTAGGCTGCTAATTTTGCCTTTGTGATCAATGACAAGATAATTTCTGCAGCTGTGCCATTCAGCCAATTCCAAAGGAACCCCCGCCCCCATTCAGATGGTAATCAGATATTTGGAGCCAAATCTTCCTTGGAGTAACGCAAATGGATTTTGCATTCTCCACACAAGGAACTTCACTATTTCAATGATGCATTCAAAATTCATTGTTCTGCAAGAGACAAAGGTTTTATTTCTATGATTTAAGGGGCACAGAAATCTCTGTTTCCCTGTACAAAGCATAACGTTCAAAATAGAACGGCAGTCAAGGGGATTATCTTTTCCCGAAGCAGAGGGTTAGTCAGGAAAACGGATAAGATAAGGCATGAAATATAACCGTATTGTTCATGGAGAGAGAGAGAAAGCACGCTAGGAGAAATTATATATTGATTGTTCCCATTTGAGTTAATGCCAAAACTGCTAAGCAGAGACAACCATTTTAGAGGAATCAGACAAGATGATAAGTGGAAATTTTGTCTGGATCTGGGGAATGTATAAAAAAAGGAAAAGAAAATAAGGACTGCAAGCAAAGATTCTGTTTTTCATGATAATGAGTGCTTTACAAGGAACACAAAAGATTTCCCATCTCTGTTGCATTAAAACATCACAAGCGGCAGCTTTCAGGAAAAAACAGAGATCAGGACTGAGACTGCTGCTGTTTAGATTTTTGGATTGCTCTCTGCTAAAAGGCATAGAATACATCATCAATATTCAGTTCTCAGTGTGGCTAGATCTGTGGATACTTAAATCCAGGGATGGGAGCCACGAACAGACAAGACAGATCTTTCTACAAGCTTGGGAGAAGTCCCAGGTTTGCAGAAAAATTTGACATCTAGAAACATTGGGAGGGGCTAACCCCTCCAATAATAGAAGTAGTGCTTGTGCCTTTAAGAAAGGAGATCCCAGTGGCTATTGTTGGGATTGATACCAGTGCCCTACACAAGCACAAAAGCAAGGCCAGGGATGGGGAGAGAGGAAAATAGGACCTCCCCCATTAATTGTTACTAGGTTTGCCAGCCTCCAGGTGGTGGTTGGAGATCTCCTGCTAATTACAACGTATCTCCAAATTACAAAGAAAAGGGCTGCTTTGCAGGGTAGACCCTGGCATTATACCCCGCTGAGGTCCCTCTACCCCCAAATCTCCAGGAATTTCCCAACTCAGCATTGGCAAACCTAGAGGAATGGCAAGTGGGCAGAATGGCAGCTGAGTAGTTGGTGGCAGGCAGAATGCTGCCCCCTTAGGGTTGCCAACCTCCAGGTGGTGGCTGGAGATCCCCCACTATTACAACTGATGTCCAGGCGGCAGAGATTAGTTCCCCTGGAGAAAATGGCTGCTTTGGCAATTGGACTCCCCTCTCCGAACCCCGCCGTCCTCAGGCTCCACCCCCAAAGTGGTAGTCAAATAAACAGTTGTGGCATTGCTTAACTTACACACTTTACAAAGGATTGATATGATATACGTATATTCAATTCCATATATGTTATCTCAGCCCTTTCAATAAGGCTTTTTTAACCGCTTGGTAGTATATGGAATTGAATATACGTATATCATATCAAGGAAACAACCACGCTATCTGTAAAATTGTTAAAAACCGTTTATTGAAATTGTGAAATTGACACTGCAAAACCGAGTTAAAATTGTGACATTAACACAGTAAAATTGGGTTACATAGAGCATAAATATCTGTTTTTTTTCTTTTATACTGAACAATACTTTGCAATCCTTTGTAAAGTGTATAAGTTGAGCAATGCCACAACTGTTTATCTGACAGCCTCCAGGCGGTGGCTGGAGATCTCCCACTATTACAACTGATCTCCAGGCAATAGAAATTAGTTCCCCTGGGGAAAATGGCCACTTTGGCCATTGGACTCCCCTCTCCGAACCCCGCCCCAAAATCTCCAGGCATTTCCCAACCTGGAGCTGGCAACCCTATTTGCCAGAGCCCCTCTGCTCCGGGACATTTCTCTTCTGAAGGATGTTGGTTGTTCTGTAAGCACAAAGAGGCAGCAGAAGCAAAGGAAGAGGACAGAGTTTGGACTGCCAACTGGGGGGGGGGGGAAACACTACTTTCTATTTTCCGCCAAAAAGGTACCCAAATCCAAGCCAACTGAAATGGGACACTGGGGAGCCCAGCTGAGAGGTGAAGGCAAGGCTACCTAGGAGGGGGAACAAGCTACGGGGGCAGTGTTATGCAGTGGTTAGAGTGTCAGACTAGGAGCTGGGAGAACCAGGTTCGCATCCCCACTCTGTTATGCGCAGCTGGTGACCATGGGCCAGTCGCACCCTTTCAGCCTAACCTACCTCACAGGGTTGTTGTGAGGGTAAAATGGAGAACTGTGTAAACGGCTTTGGGTGCCCACTGGAGAGAAAGGTGAGTTATAAATGAAGCAACTAAATGAAGAAATGTTCTGGGGAGCCCATGGGGCTGAGCAAGTGACAAAAGTTGCTTTCATATCATGTTTAGATCCAGTGTGGTGCAGTGGTTAGAGTGTTGAGAAAGGAACTAGGTGACCTGGGTTCAAATTCCTATACAGCCATAAGTATATACCCTATACCTTTGCTGGGTGACCTTGGCCCAATCACACACTCTCAACCTACCCTACCTCACAGGGTTGTTGTGGTGATAAAATGGAGGTGGGGAGAAGCCAGTTTGGCTTCTTAATGGGGAGAAAGATGGGGTATAAATGAAGTAAATAAATAAATGTTTAGGCCGGGTCAAGGGGCGGCAGGGGGGCCGGGTATGGCAAATCTTGGTCCAAGGGTCTGTGGATGATCTCAGTACAGTCGGGACCCCACAGTAGGGTTGCCAGGTCCCTCTTCGCCACTGGCGGGAGGTTTTGGGGGCGGTGCCTGAGGAGGGTGGGGCTTGGGGAGGGGAGGGACTTCAATGCCATAGAGTCCAATTGCCAAAGTGGCCATTTTCTCCAGGGGGACTGATCCCTGTCGCCTGGAGATCATTTGTAATAGCAGGAGATCTCCAGCCACCACCTGAAGGTTGGCAACCATAACCCACAGTGACTTAACAACATTCTCTTCTCCATTTTATTATCACAACCACCCTGTGAGGTAGATTGGGCTGAGAGAGAATGACTGGCCCCAGGTCAGCCAGCAAGCTTCCCTAGCACAGTGGGGATTTGAAACCGGGTCTCCCAGATCCCGACCTAACCATTGCAACATATGTCCTCCTGAACCACTCCATGATAGGGCAGCCTTATTGCCTTTATAAAAAATACCCTCCTGGACAATTCTGTTTCACACCGTTTGTGGAGATAGATCACGATGGGAAGCCGTGTTAGTCTGTCTGTAGCAGTAGAAAAGAACAAGAGCCCAGTAGCACCTTAAAGACTAACAAAATTTCTAGCAGGAGATGAGCTTTCAGGAGCCCCAGTTCACTTCTTCAGTTTGTGGAATTTATTGGGGAAACATCAAGGGGAAAGCGTGGTCCCTTGCCTCTGCGCTGTGGAGGTGCTGGAGGAGAGTTTTACAGATACCGTGGACCAAAAAGCCAAATCAGTGGGTTGTAGATCAAATCAAGCCTGAACTCTCCCTAGAAGCTAAAATGACCGAACTGAGGCTGTCATACTTTGGTTCCATAGAAGACGAGAGTGGAAGGCAGCAGGAAAAGAGGAAAACCCAACAAGAGATGGATTGACGCTAAAGGAAGCCACAGCCCTCAGTTTGCAAGATCTGAGCAAGGCTGTTAATAAGAGAACGTTTTGGAGGATATTGATTCATAGGATTGCCATGAGTCAGAAGCGACACATAACACACACGTCCTCTCAGCATCTGAGAAAATAGCTTGACGGAGCAGCACCATCTAGTGTTGGGGCTTGCCATAAATGACTTCATTGCCCGTAATCCACACGCAGAGATCAGATCAGGCCCGAATGCTCCCTGGAAGCTAAAATGACCAAACGGAGGCTATTGTACTTTGGTCACGTTATGAGAAGCCAAGAATCATTGGAAAAGACAATAATGCTAGGAAAAAGTGGAAGGCATCAGGAAAAGACGAAGACCCAACATGAGATGGATTAACTTGATAAAGGAAGCCATGGCTAGGTGTCAGACTCCAGGACCTCGTTGCATCTCAGGAATAATAAACTTCGCTCCAGACATTGCAGAGAGTTTTTAAAAGTTTTATTAAGAAAGCAAACGAGTTCAGTGGTCTATACAACTTAAGGTTAGAATGGCGACGGAGATTTTACAGATCAGCTTTATAGGATGCACACACATAATGGCTTTGAAATGCAAAAGATCAGAGTTCTCTCCAACTTCAAGAGAGAGAGGGTTCTGGCAAAATCACACCTTGAGATCAGAGTAGATTTACAATAGGAAGGCTACTTTGAAATGGAGACATCGGAGCCTCTGGCCATAGCATCTCTCTCCCAAACTGAAGAGACTTTCCCACGGGACCAAAAGGTGTGTGTGGGGGAAACACGGAGCTTGCTATCCGGGGCTCGACTGCATGCCCTCACTGACACTAGGGTTGCCAGGTCTTTGCCACCAGTGGGAGGTTTTGGGAGCAGAGCCTGAGGAGGGTGGGGTTTGGGGAGGGACTTAAATGGCTTAGAGTCCAATTGCCAAAGTGGCCATTTTCTCCAGGTGAACTGATCTCTATCAGCTGGAGATCAGTTGTAATAGTGAGAGATCTCCAGCTAGTACCTGGAGGTTGGCAACCCTAATTATATCCCATTAAGGTCTTTCCCTTCCCCAAACCCTGCTCTCCCCAGGCTCCACTCCCAAATCTCCAGGAATTTCCCTGTCTATATCCATGACAAATAAGGTTGCCCAACCTCCAGGTGGGGCTTGAGGTTCTCCTAGAATTCCAAATGATCTCCAAATGATCAGTTCCCCTGGAGAAAACGGCTGCTTTGGAGGGTGGACCCTATAGCATTATATCTAGCGTTGCCAGGTCCCTCTTCACCTCCGGCGGGAGGTTTTAGGGGCAGAGCCTGAGGAGGGCAGGGTTTGGGGAGGGGAGGACTTCAATGCCATAGAGTTCAATGGTCAAAGCTGCAGTTTTCTCCAGGTGAACTGATCTCTATCGGCTGGAGATCAGTTGTAATAGTGAGTTATCTCCAGCTAGTCCCTGGAGGTTGGCAACCTTAATTATATCCCATTAAGGTCCTTCCCCTCCCCAAACCCTGCCCTCCCCAGGCTCCACTCCCAAATCTCCAGGAATTTCCCAACCCAGAGTTGGCAACCCTAGATTTTGCTAGTTTGGAAGCCATTTTAAGATGTATATTAATGCAGAGTATCCGATGCTTCTTTCCTCAGATGCAAGCTGGTTATCTGCTGGGGTTCTTTCGTCCCACATATTCACAGCCCCTTGTCAGAATCATCGGGACGGTCCCGGTGCCGCGGTCCAGGAAGCTCGATCTCCTTAGCAGCCCCCCAGGCGTTGGCTGACAAAGCGCAGGCCTGGCTCTGACAGTCTAGCTGGTCTTTTTAATGAGGCAATCTGTCTTGGGTTCATTGGAGCGCTTGGTAATTAACGCTGTTGGCACGCCACCTGTGTGGCTGTCGCGCAACCCGCTCTCTGACGCGGCAGGCCCAGAACTGTGTGGCTTTGTGAGCGGGGCAGGTTTTTATTTTTTATATCCTGCCTTTCCTTGTGGTCCACAGAATCACGGAGCTGGAAGGGACCTCCAAGGTCATCTAGTCCAACCCTCTGCACTATGCAGGAAATTCATAACAACCTCCCCCCCCCCACCCCGAGTGACCCTTACTCCATGCCCAGATAGGGTTGCCAGGTCCCTCTTCACTACCGGCGGGAGGTTTTGGGGGCGGGGTTTGGGGAGGGGAGGGACTTCAATGCCATAGAGTCCAATTGCCAAAGAACTGATCACCTACATCACCTACTGCCTGATCCTCACAAATCACGCTAGTGAAACCACACTAGTATCAGTCTCTTTGAATGGACGGCTATGTGATGGTTTTGGCTTGAGTTGAAGATCATGACCGAAGAAACCTCAGTGAAAAGGGATTTGTACCGGAAATCTTTCTCGTCATTTGCTTCAACTTCTGTTGCACGCTCCAATATCCAATTGTGAATTATTGAACTGATATAGAAGAACCCATTGGGCTACTAGTCTGCGTGTTTATGCACCTTGCCATCGGATTTCATTTACCGTATATACTCATGTATAAGCCGAGTTTTTCAGCCCAAAAAAAGGGCTGAGAAAGCCCAACTCGGCTTATACGCGGGTCAATAAGGTACTTAGAAAGGGGGGGACTTACCACCGCCGCCTGCCCGTGCGCCTTCCCTGCGGCCTGGGAGCGGCCCGCGGGGCTTCCTGCACGCAGGGAGGGGGCCACCGCCTGCCTGCGCTCCTGGAGCCTGGTCAGGTAAGCCTGCGGGGGGGGGGGGTGAGGGAGTGCATTTCCCACCCTCAGCTTATACGCAGGTGCCTAATTTTTCCCCATTTTGGGGGTGAAATTAAGCACTTTGGCTTATACTCGTGTCGGCTTATACCTGAGTATATACAGTATGTATCGTCAGACTTACATTGTAAAGATGCATTAGCTGTTGCAATTTGATTTATGAAACTGCTTGGATTCTTGAAGAGCATATGGATATTTAAATATATAGTGTACTTCTTTTGGGTTTAGATAAAAATACGATACACAATTGTGGTTTGAGATATTATTCATTTATTGTCATATATATATTGCTTGTGTAGCTTCCATTTAGTCATCAGTGCTATTTTTTTGACCACCTGGAGCTTGGCAACCGTAGGCCAGCGGTCTGCTTTTGTGCAAGGAAGCTTTATAGGTATCCCTCAGTTTGTATTGGGCCCCTGAAAAATGCTGCTCAGCCAAGGGACTGCGTCTTAGTGGTAGAACATCTGCTTGGTGTGCAGAAGGTGGCAGGTTCAATCCTTGGCGTCTCCAGTCAAAAGGATCAGGTAGCAGGTGATAGGATCTTGTCAGACCCTGGAAAGCTGCTGCCAGTCAGAGGAGACTGATCTTGATAGACCAAGGATCTACCTTGCAATAAGGCAGTTTCATGCATTCATTACCTAGAGGAGCTGTGTGGCTCAGTGGCAGAGCATCTGCTTGGCGTGCAGAAAGCCCCAGTTAATCCTCAGCATCTCCAGTCAAAAGGATCAGGTAGCCGGTGATAGGAAAGATTGCCACGTGAGACTCTGGAAACCTGCTGCCAGTTAGGGGAGATGGATCTTGATAGACCTTAGGGTTTACCTTGGGATAAGGCAGCCTCATGTTTCAGCTCTGGCTCGCAGAGAGCACGGAAAGGCATTTTCCGTCGCTGCTCAACACTCAGGCGCAAACTGGTGCAAACAGATCCTTAAAACCAAACACAATAGTAATGACTTACTCAGCACCCTGAAAGCAGATGGGGATTGACAACATACCAAGCCAAGCACATAAACCAGTCATCACACACACACACACACATATAAATACACCAGTTTTGTGTTCTGAGGCCAGGGTTGCCAATCTCCAGGTGGGGCCTGGGGATCTCCTGGAACTACAACTGATCTCCAGATTATACTGATCAGTTTCCAGGAGAAAACGGCTGCTGTGGAGGGTGGGCTGTATATGATTATACCCCATTGAGGTCCCTCCCTTCTTCAAACCTCACACTCCCTAGGCTCCAACCCCAAATTTCTAGAATTTCCCTATCTGGAGTTGGCAACCCAGTATAGGACCTTTTGAGCCTTTTATGTAGGGATGTTTCCTGTGGTCACCCCACCGACTGCTTCAGGGCTTCCTTTTGAGTATGCACGCGTTTTGTGGCCGTCAGAGGTCGCCTCGCTCTCCCCCCTCATTTTGCCTGCATTTTCAAGATTCTGGCCAAAGCAGCATCTGGAAAATGCAGACAAAACATGCGGGGAGAGCCGACCTCTGATGGGTGGAAAAGGCATGCATAAACAAAGGGAAGCCCCAAAGCAGTCGGTGGGGTGACCGCGGGTAAACGTCCCTGCATTAGGGTTGCCAGATCTCTCTTCGCCACCAACAGTAGGTTTTTGGGATGGAGCCTAAGGAGGGCGAGGTTTGGGGAGGGGCTTCAATGCCATAGAGTCCAATAGCCAAAGCGGCCATTTTCTCCAGGGGAACTGATCTTTATCGGCTGGAGATCGGTTGTAATAGCAGGCGATCTCCAGCTAGCAGCTGGAGGTTGGCAACCCTACCCTGCATAAAAGGCCATGGTCTAAATTTGGACAGAAGGGGAGACAGCAGGGGGTGGGTTGGAGGGGTGAGAGAGAGAAAAATGCAAAGTCCTTTTAGTCAACCAGACTCTTGTTTTCCTGCGGTCTCCCTCGCCCCGGGATAGGTAGCATCACAGAGTGTGAGGTCAAAGGGAAGAATGCCGCAAAGCCGCCGACTCCGCGTCATTTCATTGACTTCGGTGGGTCAACCACAAATAGTGCTTCCCGGATTGATTGAGAATTCCAGCCTGAGGCTCTCCATTACTATGGCAACTGGAGGTGAGGGTTGAGGAGGATGAGGACAGGCGTGTACCTTGGCTTGCTCAGCCTCATTCAGGGGGATGATGCGATGCTTACTCTTCTTCCCTCCCCTTCCATGCCCCCCCCCCAGAAGGATTTTGGAATCAGGATGGGCTAGTTTGTAGAGGCCAGAAAAGACATATGCCCTGCAGAGCGATGGTTGATTTGGCTCCGGGTTTGGGTTCAACTCAGGCAGGGATGGCATGGATGAAGAAAAGCTGAGTCATGGGACACAGGTGCTGGGAAGGGGGCGTGGCTCAGTGGTAGAGCATCAGCTTGGAGTGCAAAAGGCGCCAGGTTCAATCTCCGGCATCTCCAGGTAAAATGGACCAGGCAGTAAGTGATGTGAAAAATCTCTGCCTGAGACCCTGGAGAGCCGCTGCCGGTCTGAGTAGACAATACTGACTTTGATGGACCAAGGGTCTGATTCAATAGGGGAGGAGCCGTAGCTCAATGGTAGAGCATCTGCTTGGCTTGCAGAAGGTTCCAGGTTCAATCCCTGGCATCTCCAGTTAAAGGGACTAGGCAAGCAGGTGATGTGAAAGACCCCTGCCTGAGACCCTGGAGAGCCGCTGCCAGTCTGAGTAGACAATACTGACTTTGATGGACCGAGGGTCTGATTCAATAGGGGCCGTGGCTCAGTGATAGAGCATCTGCTTGGCATGCAGAAGGTCCCCAGTTCAATCCCTGGCATCTCCAGTTAAAGGCACCAGGCAAGTAGGTGATGTGAAAGACCCCTGCCTGAGACCCTGGAGAGCCGCTGCCGGTCTGAGTAGACAATACTGACTTTGATGGACCGAGGGTCTGATTCAGTAGAAGGCAGCTTCATGTGCTCATGTGAGGTGGAAGGATCAGCTGAGCTTCACCCACTCCGCCCTCCATCCTTTCCCAGAATCGTTGCAGAAGGAGGACCCAAGGTCACCCACAATCGCTCACAGGGCCGTGGTTTGCCTTTGCTTAGCTACATGAAGCAGGGGTGGCAGTGCAGAAAGCCACTGCCTCTGATTGGCTGGAGTGCTCCAATGTCACAGAAGGTTCTCTGGCTGTTGACTTGGCTGTTGACTTTGGTGCAGATGCCGGAAAGAGTTCGGGCAGGAGATTAGAGATTGGGAGAAGTCTGTGTTTAGGGAATGGAACCAATGCTGGGTTAGGAACAGGACTAGGGTTGCCAACCTCCAGGTACTAGCTGGAGATCTCCTGCTATTACAACTGATCTCCAGCCGATAGAGATCAGTTCACCTGGAGAAAAGAGCTGCTCTGGCAATTGGACTCTATGGCATTGAAGCCCCTCCCCAAACCCAGCCCTCCTCAGGCTCCACCCCAAAAACCTCCCGCCGGTGGCAAAGAGGGACCTGGCAACCCTATGCTGTCTGCACAGGCCCTCTAAATTTCTCCCTGATTCTTGCTGGTATCATTTGGAGGAGGGCGGTAAATTAAGCAGTTAAGCAGTGGATTTGAGTACGGTAACACCTTAGAAACCGACAAGATTTTCAGGGTATAAGCTTTCTAGAGTCAAAGCTCCCAAAAGCTCCTACCCCCAAAAACTTGGGTTTGGGGAGGGCCTTCATTGCCATAGAGTCCAGTTGCCAAAAGCGGCCATTTTCTCCAGGGGAACTGATTTCTATCGGCTGGAGATTTGTTGTAAGAGTAGGAGATCTCCAGCTAGTACCTGGAGGTTGGCAACCCTTCTTCCGGGCACACGAGGGCCCCACATTAGATGAATCCCCCCCCACTCCAATTGCCAGGCCAACCTTAGGTTGGTATTCTATGAAGCCAGCGACAAAATGTCCCTGTGCAGAACTCTGTGCAGGGATCGATGTGGGCAAGAGGAGATTATTATAGATAAAATGAGAGATTAACTTCCCGCGTGGGGAAGGAACTTGGAGCAGCCTCATCTGAGCCGGGCTCAGTGCCTGGGGGGGCTGAACGGTTGGAAATCCGCCGCTCCATCATTATCCGAAAAGGTGTTTGACGACAGCTCGTCATTAAGGCGACAGCCCCACTTGCTTCGCCCTGCCAGCTGGTCTGGTAATCCTACGAGCCGAGAAATATTTCACGGGCCGGTTTGTTACCCGGAGGCCGGTCGTGCCGTGTCTCGGACGCGGAAGGCCCACAAGCAGGACATGGAGGCCTGGCCATCTGACCAGATTGCTAAGGCAACCCGAACGGTGCCAGAACGTCCACAAGATGAGGGAATCTCACGCGGCTTCAGGAAGGCCTGAGGGGTCGCCATTTAGTACTGATCAGAATCGTAGAATCACAGAGTTGGAAGGGGCCACTGAGGCCATCTAGTCCAGCCCCCTGCTTAATGCAGGATCAGCCTAGAGCATCCCTGAAAAGTGCTTGTCCAGCCTCCGCTTAAAAACTGCCAGAGAGGGGGAGCTCACCACCTCCCTAGGAATAGGGTTGCCAGGTCCCTCTTCGCCACCGGTGGGTAGATTTTGGGGCAGAGCCTGAGGAGGACCGGGTTTGGGGAGGGGAGAGACTTCAATGCCATAGAGTCCAATGGCCAAAGTGGCCATTTTCTCCAGGAGAACTGATCTCTATCAGCTGGAGATCAGTTGTAATAGCAGGATACCAAAATATGAAGAGAGAAACTTTAATTGCATTTTTTGTCTTTCTGTTGAGTAGTACAGAGATAATTTTTGCTCTAGAAGATGGACATTTCATCCACAATCATAAGTCACTTTTCTCTGAGCCATGTTACATACAGCATTATCTCAACTAAAAGGCCTTCATGGTTTGGGCCCGGGGTATCTAAAGGACCATCTTTCCCCATACCTTCCTTCCTTGGAATTAAGAGCACAAGGAGAGGCCCTCCTGACTGTCCCATCAATCAAACAAGCTTGTTTGTTGGGCACAGGAGACAGGGCCTTTTTAGTGGCAGCCCCATGATTGTGGAACAACCTCCCCAGGGAGGTGCGCTTGTCCCCCCCTAGCATTTGATCTCCAGGAGGCAGTTGAAGTTGGTTTTATTTAGGACTTAGGGTTGCCAGGTCCCTGTTCCCCACTGGCGGGAGGTTTCTTGGGTACAGCCTGAGGAGGGTGGGGTTTGGGGAGGGACTTCAACACCATAGAATCCAATTGCCAAAGTGGCCCTTTTCTCCAGGTGAACTGATCTCTATCAGCTGGATATCAGTTGTAAAAGCAGGAGATCTCCAGCTACCACCTGGAAGTTGGCAACTCTATTAGGACTGCATGTGACTAATTCAGTTTTTATTTATTGGCAGTCCAATTGGCGGTTTTAAACTGTGGTCTTTTATGTATGGTTTATAATCATTGTTCTGTGTGGTAGAAAGGTGGCTAATAATTTTTTTAACTAAGTAGTAAATTAAAAAAACAAGGTCAATCTCCAATATTAATCAGAAAAAAACCTTTTTAATCAGCCTCCCAGAAAAGGTTCTTTGCTACCTTAATTCCTTAATACCGTTTAATCCTTCTCTCTATTTGCAGGAGGTGTTGGATATAGAAAAATTGTACCATGTCTGTGCATCTGTTGGATTACTCGCCTGATCATATTTCAAGGTGACAGAGAGGGCCTCATTTTCGCAGCAAGGGATCAGACACTTGCGACGCAGCTGCGGGAGACCTCATTTATTCGTGAAAATATTGATGTCCCACCTTTTAATTTACAGTCTCCAAGGCGATTCATGGAGATGAAAAAGACTGCAATGCAAAATGGAAAGAAACGATTAACAGACATTAAATTGCTGATAAAATAAGAAAGCAGATCAAAATAAAGAGAAAACAGCAGCAGGTTATTTGCAGCCGCTGGTGCGCCTGAAAACCGCTTTGGAACAAATCTGCCTCGGTTTGTGGAGGCAACACTGAGTAGTGAATAGAGTTGCCAACCTCCAGGTGGGGCCTGGAGATCTCCTGGAATTAAAAATGATCTCCAAACTACAGAGCTCAGTTCCCCTGGAGGAAGATGGCTGTTTTGGAGAGGGGACTCAATGGCATTGTACCCTGATGAGGTCCCTCCCCTCTCCAAACCCCACCCTCCCCAGTGTCATGCTGCAGGCAGAGAGCAAGGGCCAGAGGCTGGAAGCATAGTCTGGGGAACAGCCCAAGGTTATTCACAGTTCAGGCAGAGTCCAAGATACCAATACAGACAAGGGCAGTCCAAGGCGTGAGGCAGGGCCAGTCCAAGAAGTCAGAATCGGAAGTATAACAGAGAGCCAAGGCAAATACACAGGGAGGTTGATGACGAGGTTGGGGAGGGCCATGGCTCAATGGTAGAGCATCTGCTTGGCATGCAGAAGGTCTCAGGTTCAATCCCCAGCTTCTTCAGTTGGGGACTAGGCAAGTAGAGGATATGAAAGACCTCTGCCTGAGACCTTCTGCCAGTCTGAGTAGACAATACTGACTTTGATGGACCAAGGGTCTGATTCAGTCTAAGGCAGCTTCATGTGTTCATGAGTTGCTTGCACAACTGCCAAGCCTACCTGATGACTTAAGTAGGCCTGGGGGGAACCAGCTGTTGCTTGTTATCCCGTCTCAGCATTCCCTGCCTGGTGAAGCTCATTAATCTTATCACTGTCAGCAGGGAGAGCTCCTCGCTGGGCCTGCAGTCTAGCACTCCTTCTTTGCTCATGTAGCTGAGCCCTGAGTCTCCTGTTCCTCTGCTCCAGTGGCGGGGGGGAGGGATCTTTGGTGGCACTGCCTGCGACTGGACCTTAGGCACAGGTGAGTCTCCTGTGGTGGATGGCTACAGACACGAGGAGGACCTGTCTGCCTACGGCTGCTCAGCCTGTGGCTGCTCCTCTCTTTCATAGCCTTCAGCTTCAAGGTCTTTGTCATCTAAGGAAGCCCCAGCAGGCTGACCCATGACACCCAGGCTCCACCCCCAAATCTCTAGGAATTTCCCATCCAGAAGTAGCAACACTAGCAGTGAGGCATGCTTCCCTTGAGGGGTAGTTGGACTATCAATGTGCCACAGCAAAGAAGACCTTATCCCTCAGAACCACCCACTGCCAACTCTGGGCTGGGAAATTCCTGGAGATTTGGAGGGCAGAGTTCGGAGAGGTCATGGTTTGGAGAGGGGAAGGGACCTCAGCAGAGTATAATGCCATAGCGTCCGCCCTCCAAAGCGGCCACGTTCTCCAGGGAAACAGATCTCTGTCGTCTGGAGATGAGGTGCAATTCCGGGAGATCTCCAGGTCCCACCTGGAGGTTGGCAACTATACAAGGTAGTTCTGGGACCTCCCAAAGCCCGGCCACTGACTTTTACTAAATTTCACAAGTGGTTATGTGGAGGGGCCTGGAAAGGAACAGGCCTGGCGCTTTGCCCCGCGCACTGCATCTCCCAAAAGACCATTTGCACATCTTTGTGCAACGACTTCAAGCATTTGTCTTCTCATCAGAGACTTTGCACAGCTGTCTGGCGAGGCTACAGAACCGGCTCCCCCCAGGAAAAGGATATTGCTATGTAGAGAAAGCCCCCCGGGGTCTCTCTTGCGCTGAAACACCGTCTCATGTTAACGTAAATGGAGCCAGGGGGACGTTCTAGTTTTAAAAAATCTGTGATTAATTTCAGGCTCAGGAAAGGGTTTCTGGATTCCTTCCCATCGTTGCTTTGGAACTGGCCAGGACAGTTGGAAGAAAGGTCAATTGGAAGAAAGGCAATGGAGGGAATTGACTTAAAACAACTTCAACATGAAGAGAAATGAAAACAGCCATTTTCTAAAGCTGGCACTAGCACCACCTCCAGTCATGTGGTCTTCAGGCAAGTCCACAAATCACCAGTTTTTCAACACTGTAAAATATAAGGGAATGCCACTAAACAGTACATTTTAACTCAGTAGAAGAAGAGTTGGTTTTTATAAGCCAACTTTCTCGGCCACTTAAGGAAGACTCAAACTGGCTTACAATCGCCTTCCCTTCCCCTCCCCACAAGACACCCTGTGAGGTAGGTGGGGCTGAGAGAGAGTGACTTGCCCAAGGTCACCCAGCTGGCTTCATGTGTAGGAGTGGGGAAACCAATCCAGTTCACCAGATTAGCCTCCCCTGCTCATGTGGAGGAGTGGGGAATCAAACCTGGTCCTCCAGATCAGAGTCCACCGCTCCAAACCACCTCTCTTAACCACTACAATACGCTAGCTGGGGTTAACATTGGCAGAGCAACGGGTGCCACTCTGGAAGGGCCCTTGCCACGTTCCTACCAACGGACGATGAAATCTTCTGACCCTTCTTCCAGAGGGAAGGCCAGGTCAGGCTTGCCAGCCGCACTGAGCAAAAACGTAAAGTAACAGAGGGGTAAGTTGGACAGCAGGGCTTGCTTCAGCTCAGGTGGCTTTCAAAATATTGTCGAAGGCTTTCACGGTCAGAGTTCATTGGTTCTTGTAGGTTATCCGGGCTGTGTAACCGTGGTCTTGGAATTTTCTTTCCTGACGTTTCGCCAGCAACTGTGGCAGGCATCTTCAGAGTAGTAACACTGAAGGACAGTGTCTCTCAGTGTCAAGGGTGTAGGAAGAGTAATATATAGTCAGAAAGGGGTTGGGTTTGAGCTGAGTACTGTCCTGCAAAAGTAATGTGCTAATCATTGTCCTGTAAGTATCAAGATAATGTGCTAATGAGGGTATGGTATGTTAATATGGAACCATTGTATCCTGAAGTGATCTGTTAATGTGTGTAATCCAAGGCTAATCTGCATGGCTATTGTTGACTGTTGCCTTTGTTAGTCTGGAGGCTTCCTGTTCTGAAAACCTCCATTATCTTGATACTTACAGGACAATGATTAGCACATTACTTTTGCAGGACAGTACTCAGCTCAAACCCAACCCCTTTCTGACTATATATTACTCTTCCTACACACTTGACACTGAGAGACACTGTCCTTCAGTGTTAATCCTCTGAAGATGCCTGCCACAGCTGCGGGCGAAACGTCAGGAAAGAAAATTCCAAGACCACGGTTACACAGCCCGGATAACCTACAAGAATCAGATGGCTTTGTTTATGACATTATAGTCAAGTAGAGTGGTTGCCCCAGAGTGGCAGGTCCCCTCTGGCTGGGAGGTGGGGTGGTAGACTGACTCTCCTCCTGCCCAATAATTGGGCCATGGATTCCTACACTAATGGACTTGAATCTAACTCTTCTACGGCAAAGCAACATGGCCACCCACCTGAAACTAAGCTTATACCCTGGAAATCTTGTTGGTCTTTAAGGCACTGCTGGACTCGAATCTTGCTCTTCGACTGCAGACCAACACGACTACCCATCTGCAACTCATCTACGGAATTGCTTTGGGTAGGATTTCCGTAGAGGAAACCTTACACTGCTACAAAAAACCCACCTGAAAGCCCCATTCCGGTGCTAATATTTATTTATTTATTTTATTTCTTGCCCGCCCTCTCTGGCCAAGGCCAGGCTCAGGGCAAGTCACATCATTTAAAATACACATCAGTATACCTCTATCACCCAGATTTAAAACACTGAAAACAATAACGTTCCAGTTAAAAACAACAGGTCAAAATGGTGCTCCACTATTTACTGATTTGACAGGGCAACCTGGCAGGTTATTCCCCCCAGATGGATTTTAACATATAATACAGCGCAGGGAGGGGACAGGGAGGCCAACTACTATCCGCTGCTACCCTCAACTATAGGCCTGGCGGAATCGCTCCATCTTACAAGCCCTGCAGAACTCCTTAAGGTCCCGCAGGGCCCTGATATCACCAGTCAGACCATTCCACCAGGCTGGAGCCAGGGCCGAAAAGGCCCTGGCTTTCATCAAGGACAGCCGCACACTCTTAGGGATGGGGACCTCCAGTAAGTTGTTATCAGCAGATCGTAGCGCTCTTCGGGGGGTATACCAGGAGAGGCCGTCCCGAAGATACAAAGGTCCCAGACTGTGTAAGTCTTTAAAGGTCAAAACCAGCACCTTGAATCTGAGCCGATGCTCCAGCTGGAGCCAGTGCAGTTGACGGAGCACTGGCTGAATATGCTTTCTTTGCCACTGCCATTTCTATACCAGAATAATTCCAGCAGCATTCCTGTGGTGCGAAATATTCTGCTGGAATTATCCCAGCGCCGCCGGATGTGTCACGCGGACCCCTTGGGTCTGGAAAGGGAGCAGGTGTTGGCAGCAGAAAACAATTATCGGGGAGAGTGGCTGGCAGATCCAACCCTCGAGAGCAGAAGAGGCGCTGAGGGAGAACGCTGAAGCTGGCACAAGGGCGCCTGGCATGGGAGCAGGGTAGATGGTGCTTCTCCTTCCAAACGAGCGAGCCGGCCGACGCTCACAAGAGCTGTCTGCGAGGTTGTTTGTGCTGTAAGCCGAGAATGCTCAAGTCCTAGGCCGAAGGAAACCATCCAAATCAATGTCGTCTGTGCCTGCTGACTTATCGAGCAGACGCCAGCAAGGCGACATTTGGCCAAAATTTCAAAATGCTTGCAGGAGGCAGTAAGCAAAGGACGGCAGCAAAAAGAGAGAAACTGTCGTTTATGTATTTTATTTTTATTGACACCCAGCATGGTGTAGTAGTTACACCATGTAAGAGTGTCTGACTAGTATCTGGGAGACCCAGGTTCGAATCCACGCTCTGCCAAGGAAGCTTGCTGGGTGACCGTGGACTGGCCACACATGCTCAGCCCCACCTACCTCAGAGGGCTGTTGTGAAGACAGAAGGAGGAAAGATGGAGGCCGGTGGAGGGTTCCCACTGGAGTGAAAGACAGGGTATAAATGAAGCAAATAAAATAATATCCATGCTATGTATGGTCCATCTTTTTCCCTGAGAGTCAAGGCAGATTACACAATGTAAGTCAATATAATACAATCAACAGGACAGGACATCCAGTAAATATGGTTGCCAATTTCCATGTGGCTAGAGATCTCCCAAAATGATAGCTGATCACCAGATGACAGAGATCAGTTTCCCTGGAGAAAATGGCTGCTTTGGAAAGTGGACTCTATGGCATTATTTCCCAATGAGGTCTCCCTAAGAGCCAGCGTGGTGTAGTGGTTAAGAGCAGTGGACTTTAATCTGGAGAACCAGGTTTTAATTCCCACTCCTCCACATGAGTGGCGGACTCTGATCTGGAGAACCGATTCGATTCCCCACTCCTCCACTTGAAACCAGCTGGGTGACCTTGGGGTAGTCACAGTTCTCTCTGAACTCTCTCAGTCCCACCTACCTCACAAGGTGTCTGTTGTGGGGAGGGGAAGGATATTGTAAGTTGCTTTGAGACTCCTTAAAGGTAGAAAAACTCTTCTTCTTTTTCTTCCCTCCCCAAACCATGCCCTCCGCAGGCTCTGCCTGCCAAATCTCCAGGAATTTTCCAGCCTAGAGGTGGCAAACCTAAATTGCAACAATTTTGAATTGCAAAAATCTGAAAGCGGGCAGAAATCTGAAAATAGAGCCAAAACAATGCTGAGAGAAGTATAAGTGTTAGTATGACACATTACAAAATGCAGCGAGTAAGTTACACAGGTTAACTGATTGATAAATAGCCAGTACTGTTCTGAACAGAGGTCAATTTATGGGGGTAATTTGTTTTATGTGAGGTACTGATAGATTACATTTATCTTTTATGTTGAAATACATCTATTTATACAGTGCTGGGGGAAAGAATGATCTCGGAGGCAAGTTTGGGTCTTCACTGGGGAGAAAAGCAGGGTAAAAATGTCACAACAAATATATTTGTGTTACTTTTCCTGAACACTGATTTGCTTTTTTCAAATTCTGAATAGGGAATTTGCTCCTTGTTTGTTTGTTTTTTGCTTGTGCTTAGTAAATCAAAGCCCAAAAAAAACTGAAACCGCTTCCTCACAAAAAAAAACAAGGCGCACCCAATTCTTGCACTGTTAACAGCTGCCTGGCAAAACTCCAAAAGGCGAAGTGCCCCCTGGCATGCGTGGTGCAGGATAAGCTCGCTTCCTAGCGTTGCCAACAGAACTGAAGAAAGGTATCCTATCTGTTTAATAGAAGGTTTCTTTATTTATTTCATTGTCTCTCCTCCCCCAATGGGGACCCAAAGCAGTTTTCCTCTCCTCCATTTTATCATCACAACCACCCTGTGAGCTAGGTTAGGCTGAGAATGCATGACCGGCCCAAGGTCACTCCGTGAGCTTCCATGGCAAGAGGGGGGATTCGAACCCGGGTCTCCCACTGATCCGAGTCCGATGCTCTAACCGCTAAACCATGCTGGATCCTTAATGTGTGATAATGGCAACTGACCCTTTTCATGGCATGGTAGTCCGTAAGTGTGTTAAGTGCTGTCAAGTGGGGTCTGACTCATGGCAGCCCTTTGTATCAATGACCTCCATTAACAGCCTAGGTCAGGTCAATCAAACCCCCCTGTAGGGTTGCCAGCTCCTGGTTGGGAAATACCTGGAGATTTTGGGGGGGGGGAGCTTGATGAGGGCGGGGGTTGGGGTAGGGCTTCAAGGCCATAGAGTCCAATGGCCAAAGCGGCCCTTTTCTCTAGGGGAACTGCTTTCTATCGGCTGGAGATCAGTTGTAACAGCGGGAGATCTCCAGCTAGTACCTGGAGGTTTTATTCAAAAATCACAGATGTAGGCTAATGATTCACTTATATCAATATTTATAAATATAATTTCCTCAGATTGCACTATTGCTTCATAGCGCCTTTTCAATCAACAAAATTAAATGTACAGTTTTATATATACAAGGCAAAATTCATAAAAAATCAAATTCAACAGAAATTAGCAATTGACTTGTGATGTCTTTCTTTCATGTGACACCACAAGTCAATTGCTAATTTCTGTTGAATTTGATTTTTTATGAATTTTGCCTTGTTGTATATATAAAACTGTACATTTAATTTTGTTGATTGAAAAGGCGCTATGAAGCAATAGTGCAATCTGAGGAAATTATATTTATAAATATTGTTATAAGTGAATCATTAGCCTACATCTGTGATTTTTGAATACTACCAATTTACAGTTGAATTTACATTTTTTGAATAGTACCTGGAGGTTGGCAACCCTACCTCCCTGATAAATAACATTGCATTAAACCTGCGTGAAAAGGACAGAGTGTTTCCCCCCCCTTTCTCCTCCGGCTGCACCGGTTGAACTTCTGCCTTTGCCACTTCTGAGGGCTCCACTGGGCGTGCGGGGCGGGGACAGCGCCTCCCAAGGCGTGACGTCTACCGTTCAGCAGCCGCAGGCCACGCCCTCCTCCCCTCCCGCTCCGCCGGTCGCCCTGGATACCGCCACGCCTCTCCCCCGCCCTCTCCCCTCCTCTATGGTTTTCTGGGTGCGGCTAGACAGGCAGGCCGGGCCGACGGATCCGTTCGTCCCCGCTCTCGCTTCGCCTCGTCTCTATGGGCGCCTCCTCCTCCCCCCGCCCTCTGCCCGTGACGTCATCCCCGAGGGACGCGCCGGGGCGGAGCGACGACCTTTTCTCTCCCCCCCCCCGCCTTCGTGGGGGAAAACAGAAAGCGAAGCTTAGCGCGCGGGAGGGGATGAGCTCGCCCGGCCACCGTCGCTCCCGGGAGGCCGCGCCGCAGCGGGAGGCCCTCGCCGGCCACCGTCCGTGCGCCAGCCGCGGCGGACTGACCGCCGAGCCCCTCACAGCCGCCGCCTGAGCTGAGGCGATGGGGCGACGCTGCCGGAGGCGGCCGGCGATGATGAGGGCCGCCGCCTTCCCGCTCCTGCTGGGCGCCCTCGCCCTCCTGCTGGCCCCGGCGGCCGCCTCGGCGGAGGCGAAGGAGTGCGACAAGCCCTGCGCCAACGGAGGGCGCTGCCAGCCCGGCACCGGCCAGTGCGAGTGCCGGCCCGGCTGGGTGGGCGACCAGTGCCAGCACTGCGGGGGGCGCTTCCGGTGAGGCGGGGGCGGAGGGAGGGAGGGAGGGGGGAGATCCCTGGGGGGAGGGGGGAACAGGCGGGGCGCTTTGTGGGCAATGGGGTGTGTGTGTTAAAATAGGGTTGCCACCCTCCAGGGGCGGCCTTGAGATGTTTTGGGATTACAGCTGATGTCCAGGCGACAGAGATCAGGGGAGGGGCCCTGGCTCATTGGCAGAGCATCTGCTTGGCGTGCAGAAGGTCCCAGGTTCAATCCTCGGCATCTCCCGTTAAAGGGACCAGGCAAGGAGGTGATGGGAAAGACCTCTGCCTGAGACCCTGGAGAGCCATGGAGAGGGGCCGTGGCTCAGTGGTAGAGCCTCTGCTTGGCATGTAGAAGGTCCCAGGTTCAATCCCTGGCAACTCCAGTTAAAGGAACCAGGCAAGGAGGTGATGGGAAAGACCTCGGCCTGAGACCCTGGAGAGCCATGGAGTGGGGCTGTGGCTCAGTGGTATAGCATCTGCTTGGCATGCAGAAGGTCCCAGGTTCAATCCCCGGCATCTCCAGCTAAAGGGACCAGGCAAGCAGGTGATGGGAAAGACCTCTGCCTGAGACCCTGGAGAGCCGCTGCCAGTCCGAGTAGGCAATACTGACTTGGATGGACCAAGGGTGGGAAGGGGCTGTGGCTCAGTGGTAGAGCATCTGCTTGGCATGCAGAGGGTCCCAGGTTCAATCCCCGGTATCTCCAATTAAAAGGACTAGGCAGGTGATGGGAAAGACCTCTGCCTGAGACCCTGGAGAGCCATGGAGAGGGGCCGTGGCTCAGTGGTAGAGCCTCTGCTTGGCATGTAGAAGGTCCCAGGTTCAATCCCTGGCAACTCCAGTTAAAGGAACCAGGCAAGGAGGTGATGGGAAAGACCTCGGCCTGAGACCCTGGAGAGCCATGGAGTGGGGCTGTGGCTCAGTGGCAGAGCATCTGCTTGGCATGCAGAAGGTCCCAGGTTCAATCCCCGGCATCTCTGGTTAAAGGGACCAGGCAAGTAGGTGATGTGAAAGACCTCTGCCTGAGACCCTGGAGAGCTGTGGCTCAGTGGTACAGCATGTGCTTGGCATGCAGAAGGTCCCCGGTTCAATCCCTGGCATCTCCCGTTAAAGGGACCAGGCAAGTAGGTGATGTGAAAGACCCTTTTCTGCCTGAGACCCTGGAGAGCCGCTGCCGGTCTGAGTAGACAATACTGACTTTGATGGACCGAGGGTCTGATTCAGTATAAGGCAGCTTCATGTGTTCGTGTGGCTTTGGATGGGCTTCCTCTGCATTGGGATGAATAGCCCTGACAATAAGAGCATCATCACTGTGTGGAATATGACAAAGAGCCAGGCGTTCTGCGTTCCATCGTTCTGCGTTCAATCAACCCTCTTACATCAAGGGAAGGTGCCTTGTGCTAGCAGAAGGCGCTGCTGCCAGCGGGGCAGACCTATGGAATCCTACCTTTGGAGGGTCTGTGGCTCAGGGGTAGAGCCTCTGCTTGGCGTGCAGAAGGCCCCCGGTTCGATCCCCAGAATCGCCAGTTGAAAAGCACCAGGCGCTAGTTGATGGGAAAGACCTTAGCCTGAAACCCTGGAGAGCCATGGAGAGGGGCTGTGGCTCAGAGGCACAGCATCTGCTTGGCATGCAGAAGGCCCCAGGTTCATTCCCTAGAATCTCCAGTTAAAAAGACCAGGTAGTAGGTGATGTGAAAGACCTCTACCTGGGACCCTGGAGAGCTGCTGCCAGTTTGAGTAGACAATATTGATCTTGAGGGACTGGGGAGGGGCTGTGGATCAGTGGTAGAGCATCTGCTTGGCATGCAGAAGGTGCCAGGTTCAATCCATGGCATCTCCCGTTAAAGGGACCAGGCAAGTAGGTGATGTGAAAGACCCCTGCCTGAGACCCTGGAGAGTTGCTGCCAGTCTGAGTAGACAATACTGACTTTGATGGACCGAGGGTCTGATTCAGTAGAAGGCAGCTTCATATGTTCATTTGTTCACTGGAGAAAAGGGCTGCTTTGGAGGGTGGATTCTACAGCAGGGGTGTCCAATTAGAGGCGCTGTTATCTGCAGCCTAGTTTCACACAATACCTGTTACAGCACACTGGCATTGTAACACTTGGATAGGGTTGCCAACCTCCAGGTGGGGCCTGGCGATCTCCCTGAATTATATCTGATGTCCAGGCGACAGAGATCAGTTCCCCCTGGAGAAAAAGGGTGCTTTGGAGGGTGGGCCCTATGGCATTATAGCCCACTGAGGTCCTTCCCCAAAACCGTCCTTCCCCAGGCTCCAAATATTCTGGGATTTCTCAACATGGAGTGGGCAACCCTGATTTTAAAAGTGCCTTTTATGTTGTGGCGTGTCTCATTCAATTGCAATGCTCTTACTCTGCTTTTTAGTCTCAAATCCTACCTCCCCCAATAAACCTTGGCATAGTGGCCAGATTCTTGCTCTGTCATGGTCAGATGTTTTCACTGATTGGCCGCTGCTCTCCAGGGATGGGGTCTTAGGTGGAGGTCTTTAACATCTCCTACTGCCTGGCCTTTCCAACTGGAGATGCCAGGGACTGAACCTGGGGCCATCCATTGCATGTCGAGCAGATGCTCTACCACTGACCCACAGCCCCTTTCTATTCAATTTTATATGTATAAACATATGAAGATGCTTCATACTGAGTCCATTGAGCTGTGTTGCTCAATGCTGTCTGTTCAGGGTCTGAGGTGTAGAGATCTTTTTCATCACCTGTTGACTTTTTTTTAGGGGAGGATACTGGGGACTGAACTTGGGACCTTCTGTGTGCAGAGCCAAGAGCTACACCAGTGGTCAAGGCCTCACTCCACACAACAGTAGCAATGAATAAAATGACTACCTGTGTATGGGGTGTTTGCATTTAATGCAGCTTGTTTTGTTGGTTTTTAAAATCCCTCTGTGCTGTTTTGGAAGCCAGTTTTGACCGAAAAAGAAGGGTAATGAAATATAATAAGTCCGGTGGAACTGCTGTAATGTAAAAAACAAACACAGGCACAGTAATTATCTAAAGCACAACATCTAAATAATGGTAGGGTTTATTTAAGAGTGGCTCATCAGTGGCAGCCTAAACATCAGGTCTGAATATTACCTGTAACTTATGACAACATAACCAACTTGGAAGGCTTTAAGAGGAGAGTGGACATGTTCATGGAGGAGAGGGCCATCCATGGCTACTAGTAAAAATGGATGCATGATGCATACCCATTTTCTCCAGGATCAGAGGAGTATGCCTATTCTATGAGGTGCTTTGGAACGCAGGCAGGATGGTGCTGCTGCAGTTATCTTGTTTGTGGGCTTCCTGGAGGCACCTGGTTGGCCACTGTGTGAACAGGCTGCTGGACTTGATGGGCCTTGGTCTGATCCAGCAGGGCTTTTCTTATGTTCTTATAACTTGGACTTGGCATCTTTCTTGAAAACTATATCTAGTGTGGGTTCTGTCGAGGTTGGTGAGGGATTGGAGTAGTGAGGGTGAAGTTCCTGTTTATTTCTTTAGTCAGGTTGAAGGTTAATCGCAGTCCTCGCAAGCGTTAAAGTCCATGTCCACTGACTTCCGTAAATATTTGCTTGGTTTCTAGTATGCTTTTTAGTAATTTTGATTAAAAACGGCTCCTCTGCGCAATAAGGGAAGAAATGGGAGATGTATTTGCTAAAGTTTTAGCCATTTGTATAATGCTATGGCATAGGGAACTGAGCGGTGAATCAGGTTTCTCCCCCCCCCCCCCCTTACCATGAATTCGCCAGGTGGCTCAGTGAAATCTCTGGTCTCTCCGTCAGCAACGTGTCACAACAATATTGACTCTACCCTACAGAGTTACTGTAAGAAGTTTCTGGCAGGTGTGTATCTGGAGTAGTCTGAAATGCTGTATCAAAACTAAATTATGAATTGGAAGGCTTTTGAGTAAGGGTTCGGCATCCGGGGAGAGACGATGAGCTCAAAATCCAGGGACTTCCCAATTCTCCATACTAGCCACTGCATGATGTGTGTCCTTGTGGCGCATAGATTTCCAGGTGCTCTGACAAGAATAGGGAAAGTAAGAGATTACAGCAGAAAAGTGGGGTGAGACTTTCTGTACCCATGGCAGCTTTTGAAGGCAGGCCCGGCCAAGATAGGTATGAAAAAATTCTGCGGTAGTAATGAGCCAGAATCAGGACTGTGGTCCAGAAAATGCTGTTGGGACTTCCCTGAGCAGTTTGCTGTCAGGTAGCTTCATGGGGTTGGGTTGGTAGAAGTGGTGGGTTCAGATTTCTCTTGTACATGCATAGGCTAGTACAAGGAAGATAATAAGTTAACAGGGCGAGCTGGCCAGAGGAAAGGATGGCGCAGAGATGCCAGTGGTTGTCTCCCAGCTGCCAAAGCAAGCATGTGCACGGAGCAGATATTTTGGCTTGGGTGTTTCTCTGGCGAAGGCAGATAGGAAGCTACATGGGGATGTCTTTGTGTGAAGGAACCTGACGGCCTGGCAATAACAAGGTGTGTCCGTTCCTACAGAGCCGATCTGGGCTGAGCATTTTACTGTTTCGTTAGCTGTGGGGGACCTGTGATAGAAAACATGTGGGGTGGCCGGTGGGGAGGGACAGAGCGCTCTGCAATGTCCTGGTTACAGCAGCCTGGTTAACGAAGCCCACACAAATTGCTAATCTATAAACATTTTTAGTAGCCTGTCTACCCACAGGCACCTGCTGCTAATTTATGGTTCATGGGCGTCTCGAAAGAACCAATTGATTTCTTTCTCCCAGTGCCTCTCTGCCTGGTGGTGGTTTTGACTTGCCGGAGTTGAACAGTGGAAGAGCTGTTTCCTGGTGCTTCCCTTCGGTTCAGGCTCAGAGGGCTGTCCTGCTTGAGATTATCTGATAAAGAGGGGCTGAAGTTAGTTCCAGGTGGGTAGAATCATAGAGTTGGAGGGGACCACCAGGGTCATCTAGTCCAGCCCCCTGCACAATGCAGGAAATTCACAACTACTTTCCCCCCCACAACTCCAGTGATCCCTGCTCCAAGCCCAGAAGGTAGCCGTGTTGGTCTGCAGTAGAAAAGCAAGATTTGAGAACAGGAGCAAGGGGGAAAAGGGAGAAACCCAACCATAAAAAACCAAAAGCTGGGTACCCAAGGTTGGGTGGGAAAGACAAAATAATAATAGAGAAATATATTTTATTTTAAGGCGCCTTAAAATAAAATATATTTCTCTATTATTATTTTGCCTTTTCCACCCAACCTTGGGTACCCAGCGACTTAGAGACCAACAAGATATCCGGGGTATAAGCTTTCAAAAGTCAACTCTTCTTTTGTCAGAACTTTGACTCTCAAAAGCTTAAACCCTGGAAATCTTGTTCTTCTTTAAGGTGCTGCTGGACTCGAATCTGGTTCTTCAGGAGCAGAAGTTATTTCACTGAGGGGTAGGGTTTTTTCTTTTTTTTTAACCCCCTGAGCCAGCGTGGTGGTTAAGAGCAGTGGACTCTGATCTGGAGAACCGGGTTTGATTGCTCACTCCTCCACATGAGTGGCGGCTAATCTGGTGAACTGGGCTGGTTTCCCCACTCCTACACACAAAGCCAGCTGGGTGACCTTGGGCAAGTCACAGCTCTGTTAGAGCTCTCTCAGCCCACCTACCTCACAGGGTGTCTGTTGTGGGGAGGGGAAGGTGATTGTAAGCCGGTTTGAGTCTCCCTTAAGTGGTAGAAAAAGTCGGCCTATAAAAACCAACTCTGCTTCTTCTTCTTCTTGAGCTTGGGCACGGGAGACGTTTGTGGAACGGCTGCAGTGCAGCCTGTAAGTCTGGACAGACTAGGCTGGCAATGGCTGGACAAAGGCGGATGAGACGAGTGGAGGATGAGGTTGCCAGTGACAGGCCGCGGCTTCCTGGCCCTGCACCTGCCCATGCCATGCATGCCAGGGCTGGCTGATTGGAGGCAAGCGAGGCCAGCCGGTGGATTGGACTTCAGGGTTTCACAGAGGGAGACTCTGGATTCAGCGCAGAAGAGTCCTGGCCTGGATTTGGTGCAGAAGGGTCCGCAGAGCGTGCAGCTTCTTAGGAGGCTCAAAGCAGCGGGAGCAGAGTGGAGGGCTAGACCCAGCTCTGTGGGATAAAGCAGTGGCTTGCTCTGACCTGGATGGCCCAGGCTTGCCTGATCTCGTCACATCTCAGAAACTAAACAGGATCAACCCAGGTTAGTGCTTGCATGGAAGACGCCAGGAAGTCCAGGGTTGCTACACAGAGGCAGGCAATGGCAAACCACCTCTGAACGGCTCTTGCCTTGAAAACCCTGCACCAGGGGCATTGAACTCATTTGTTATGACAGCTGGATATGACATGTCACTCGGCCAGGCTATGCCTTGCCAGTCCAGATCAGGAGTGGGGAGGGGGGTGGCAGCCTTGGCTGGCGAGCCCACAGTGGGCTTGCCAGCCCAGATTGAGAGGGGGCGACGGTGGCCTCTGCTGGCGAGCCTGCAGCAAGCTCGCCAGCCCAGATTGGGATGGGGTGGTGGTGGCTGCTGTAGCTGGCAAGCCCGCAGTGGCCATAGCTCAGTGGTAGAGCATCTGCTTGGCATGCAGAAGGTCCCAGGTTCAGTCCCTGGCATCTCCAGTTAAAGTGACTAGGCAGGTAGGTGATGTGAAAGAGCCCTGCCTGAGACCCTGGAGAGCCGCTGAATAGACAATACTGACCTTGATGGACCAAGGCTCTGATTCAGTATAAGGCAGCTTCATGTGTTCATGTGACTATGTGGTTGGTGTTGCCAGAGCTGCCGGGGGATGGTCAGTCTAAGGATGCAGTGAAGAAGAGCTTCCTGAAGCAGTTCTGCAGAGCAATTTGCTTGGCTGTTTAAAGCACTGGATTTAAATTGAAAGCAGGCAAACAATAATAGTTCAAAATGGCTGAGGAATCTCTTTTCTGAAACGCGTCTGAGGAGAGGCATCTTTTGAGCATGCTTTAGTTATGGGATAATTTGCCCTGGGGACCAGACGAATCAGATGATCGATTGGGCTACCTTCATGAATAATCAAAAATATATCTTATGATTCATCAGTCTAGGAGTCAAGGGGAGAGTCTGGAGTTGGGTCTGGAGATGTAATTCTCCTCAGAGAGAAGGGGCTGCGTGGTGGCCAGGCGTCTGTGAAACGGGCCGGTGAGGTGAAAGGAGTGCGGTGCTCTCTGTGTGTGGGCGAAAGGGAAGTAGGGTAGTGCCACGCAAGAAAACAGTACAGTGCGCCGGATCTCTGTGGCGTTCCCTAGGTGGTTCTGATGTGAAATGAGGAGGCATCCAGGATGGGTTCATGGGCCTGGTTCCCTCAGGTCAGTTGTTGGCAGGAGGCCAGAGTGCTGTTATCTGTAAGGTCAAGTCGGGGGAGCATTTCTGGCACTACCAGGCAGCGTGGTAGGCGAGGGCTTTATAGTACAGGACAGGGGAAATTGGCAAAAGAAGAGGAGTTGGTTTTTATGTGCCATATTTCTCAACCACTTAAGGAAGAATCAAACTGGCTTGCAGTCACCTTCCCTTCCGCACAACATACACCCTGTGAGGTGGGTGGGGCTGAGAGTGTGTGACTAGCTCAAGGTCACCCAGCTGGCTTCATGTGGAGGAGTGGGGCACAGATCCAGTTCACCAGATTAGCCTCTGCCGCTCATGTGGCTGAGTGGGGAATGAAACCAGGCTCTCCAGATCAGAGTCCACCACTCCAAACCACCACTCTTAACTGCTGCACCACACTGGGTGTCTTTACGTATGTGGTTCTCAGCACTCTTCTATTCAGTTTTCACCTGAAGTCACTGAAATATGTCATTCAGCGTTTATGTGAATACGTAGTGCTAGCCTTCCCTATCCTGTCATCTGATGTAGTTGTCTGTGGTCTATAAAATACCTATTTGCAATACATTTGCTAGCTCATAAAACACTGTGAGATTAATTATGCTGTAATTGAAGGTCAAATGAGAAACTGAGGATTCAGTTGACCCATGAGGACCGGGCTCTCTTCCTTCAAGGGCATGCATGGTGAGATGTCTGTGTTAGCATGCAGGTGTGTTGGTGGGTAAAACCTAAGGTCTTTCCTGCTGTCTTTGCAGGTTCAAGTCTGACTTGATCCCTTAGCCTTTACATTGGGCATAATGTGTGTACAGAAGTTGCAAACATTCAAAGTATAAAGATGTTTAATTAGAAGATATGTGCACTAGGACATTAATCAGACTGAGTCAGGATAAAAACCAAAGGAGGGGAGGGATAATATGCATACACATGAAGACATGATGTCTTATACTGAATAAGTCCATCAAAATTACTATTGTTTACTCAGACTGGCAGCTGCTCTCCAGGGTCTCAGGCTGAGGTCTTTCACATCACCTACTTTCCTGGTTTCTTTAACTGGAGATGCCCGGGAATTGAACCTGGGACCTTCTGCATGCCAAGCAGATGCTCTACCACTGAGCCACAGCCCCTCTGCATAGGGATAATATGCAGTCTTCTAAACTTTGGCTTTAGCTAGGAAGAGTTGCGGTGAGTAGGTAAAGAGGAAGACCCAACAGGAGATAAATTGACTCTATAAAGGAAGCCACAGCCCTCAGTTTGCAAGATCTGAGCAAGGCTGTCAAAGATAGGACATTTAGGAGGACATTGATTCATAGGGTCGCCATCAACACACACAAACGTTGACTCTGTATATACCCTAACTGATGTTAAATATGGTGTGCCATCTCATCTTAGAGTTGCAAGCATTTAGAAATAATCCATTACCTATCTTGGTAGGCTTGCCAACCTCCAGCGGGGGGCCCTGGAGCTCTCTCAGAATAGCAACTGATTTCCAGAAAACAGAGCTCAGTTCCCATGGAGAAACCAGCTGCTTTGGAGGGTGAACTCTATGGCATTATACTCTGTTGAGGTCCGTCTTTAGGTTCCACCCCCAAATCTCCAAGAATTTCCCAACCTGGAGTTGGCAACCCTCGTTCTCGGTATTGGGGGCTTCTTTGTTCAACTACATATGCTCAAGATGGAGTCTGCTTAGACTGTCTTTCAGTAAGATGGAGAATGACTTTCAGAGAGAGAGAGCTTCTCCCTTGCGTTCAAGGGTTAAATAATCTCCTCTTTGCCCATCCCCTGTGGGTCATCCTGTCTGGAAGATGCATGGTGTAGTGGTTAAGAGCAATGGTTTGAACAGTGGATTCTGATCTGGAGAACTGGGTTTGATTCCCCACTCCTATACATGAAATCAGCTGGATGACCTTGGGGTAGTCACACTCTCTCAGCCCCACCCACCTCACAGAATGTCTGTTGTGGGGAGGGGAAGAGAAGGAGATTGTAAGCCTGTTTGAGTCTCCCTTAAGTGGTAGAGAAAGCCAGTGTATAAAAACCAACTCCTCTTCTTCTTTAATTTTATAGCTTGGATATGACTCTAGTCTAGGTGGGACATTGGCTGTCTTTTTCCATTCCTGGGAAGGGCTGTCTACAAATCAGTGGTGCTGGAGGGCTTTGTGCTTCGGAAGTGACTCATCTACATCTGGCTTTCCACTTTATGTACCTGTTAGCCCGCAAAAAGGCTCTTTGTAACTTCTGAGCCTTTTCAGAGCGCAGACACGGTTCTAGCAAACTTAGATATGAATTCTGAGGTGTACGGTGTTTTTTTACAAAAAAGAAGCTTTTAATGTCCGGTGTCTTTTTTTGTTCATGACTAATGCAGCCAAATAACAAAAGCACCCACTTAGGATGTTTTCAGGTTTGCATTTTTCATTTTTTATGACACAGCTCTGTTGCCAGAACTTGCATGCTTACTGATTGTTTTTGTATAGTGCATTTGGGTTTTTCTCACATTGCGGCTGCAGCCCTGAAAGTTAGAAGAAGGTCTCCTCGAGTGTTCAATTATTTCCCCTTTTTTCCCATGAATAACAAAGTGCTTTGAAGTTGGATGCAGGTCACACTGTATGAAGAAGTCTGGAGAAGAGGAGGTTGAGGGGGGACACGATTGCTTTCTTTAAGTATTTGAAGGGCTGTCACTTAGAGGAGGGCAGGGAGCTGTTCCTGTTGGCATAGGAGTCGCAATAATGGGTTTAAATAATGGGCGGAAAGGTACTGGCTGGATTACCCAGTTCGAAGTTTATTGTGCCCCTCTTATCGAGATTGAGACCTGACAGGGCAGGTGAAAGGTTTGAGATTCTCCTACAAGGGGGTAATCCTTCAACCACTCTTCTGGTAGCGAAATTTTGTTTAGCAGCAATTAAAATTCGTCACCTTAGAACAGCGCAATTGACAGATGTGTCCCAGCTGTAATTCCTTTTTAAAATGTTTTAAAAATGTTTTAAGACTCGGATTGTAATTCTTTGATTGTAAGAATCTATTAGTCCATGCTTTCCGTTTTATCATGTTTTGACTGGCTAAGTGCCGCAAATAAATTATCTATCTAATGGTACTGGCTGGATATTAGGAAAAAAGTTTTTACAGTAAGGCCATTTATGCTTGGTAATTAGCTGCGCGCTCCAGGCAGAAGTGCCCCACATATTTTTTTGAGTTTTTCAGGTTGAACCTTCATTCCGGAAGTGACTGGGTTTGCATTTCTTAACTCAGTGCTTTTCATCGAATCTTCATTTCTGTGAACTGGTGTTTAAATTTGGCAGGGCGTAGTATCTACAGGGGGAAAGGCTGGATGAGGAAAGGTGGGGGCAAGAATGAGAAGTTGGTGTATGTGTGCGTGTGATTAAATTACATATTCTGCGCATTTCCTTCTTCCATTGGTGCCTTGGCCATATGGAAAAGGTTCCTTTATGGTACTGTTTAATATAGCATTTGTATGGAGTTCAAATTCTGGTTTATTCTCCGGTTGCAGATCCAACTTTTTGCTAGAGAGAATTGGGAGTGTCATCTGTTGCCACACAAAATACCTTTGTGTGAAGTCAGGTCTTTGTGTGTGTGTGTGTGTGTGTGTGTGTGTAGGGTTTTCCATGTGTGTTTTTTCTGCATTCCCAGTGCATAGTAAATAGTTCTGGTTGGCTTGTAGCAGCTTGGAACTTGAAAGGAGTAAGATGCAAGTCACATGCTCGTGTTGAATGATCTACTTCTGTTTACGATTGCATAGACATGCTTTTTATGTACAATTGCATGCCCCAGGGTGAAGTCCCGTGCTCACTTTTTAGGTCCTGCTGAACTTGCTGTGATGTATTTCTGAGCTCATTAGCACTGATCTGTACCTCTCTTTAAACTGATACCTTTGCATGCGACAGCCTTCTTCACTAGTGAAGAAAAATTTGCATCTGTGATATAGCTGCTTCTAGGTGGTTGCCATAAGTCGGTTGCCATAAGTCGGCGCTTTACACACACACAATTCTAGAGTATTTTAAAAGAAAATGAAGATATATTTTTTAAAAAGCACACAGCAATTAAGTTAATTGAATTCTTACAAATGAATATTATGTGGGGGGGGGGGGGTTTGGCTAAAAAAAATGCCGAGTACTATATTCAGATCCCAGAACATGTTAGCAGATCATTAGTGGAACAAAAGAATTCTAACATTTCCTGCAACAAATTGAAATCTTATGGGTTAAACCTCTTGGCTCACACACGGAAACTGTGCTCCCATTTAAACATCAGGACACGAACGTGTGAAAAAATGTGAGAGCTTATTAAAATGTTGTTTAATATGTACTACAAGAGCACCAGCCGCTCCAGAGAGATAGTTAAATATGGGTGTTATCTTAGACTTTGTTTGCGCAGAGTAACACTGGCGCATGTAGTGTTTTTGGCGTTGCAGAATCCTTTCCCCAAGATTGGATAAGAAGAAAAGTAATAAATAAAATACGGCAAGTACATTATTTTTTTAATATTAAACCAAATCCTTTATGTTTCCGTTAATTGTGGTGTGCATCTAATGGTTCTGTAGACTGTGTCCTTTGAGGTAGAAAACTCCAGTAAGTGTGATTTTTTTGATGCTCTTGCAGTTCTTAAGCCACAGGTGACTGAGACGGCAGAATTTTTTTGAGTCAGCCCTGGTTCTGTTACCTGTGCCTGGCTGCCACCAGCAGTCGAAGCTTCAGCCAAACCATGTGTTTTCATATGCTGTATGCTTCCCCCCTTTAGCCAGCGTAGTGTAGTGATTAAGAGCAGTGGTTTGGAGTTGTGGACTCTAATCTGGAGTACTAGGTTTGATTCCCCATTCCTCCACATGAGCGGCGGAGGGTAATCTGGTGAACCGGGTTTGATTCCCCACTCCTACACATGAAGCCTACTGGGTGACCTTGGGCTAGTCAGTTCTCTTAGAGCTCTCTCAGCCCCACCTACCTCATAGGGTGTCTGTTGTGGGGAGGGGAAGGGAAGGCGATTGTAAGCCAGTTTGATACTTTCTTAAGTGGTAGAGAAAGTCAGCATATAAAAACCAACTCTTCTTCTTCATTTTTTAAAAAGTTTCTACCCAAAGCCTACTTTGCAGGTGAAAGAGTTGACGGAAGAAGAAATGGACGCTGGAAGTGAGAGGGTGCAAACTTGGTATCTCTCGGCGCCTCTCCGGTGGATCCTCTTCAGATGATTGCATGCGCTCATCTGTCGTGCAGGGCAGCCTTCGGCACGCTCTTCTAGCTGAGTCTCGGAGAGCAAAGGCCTTTGTGCTGGCAAGAGCGCAGCTGGTGAACCCCTCCTGTGTGTTCGCCAAGTCCAGGAACGTGCTGTTGCCGGAGAGAAAGATGCCTTGTGTCTGCTAGTTGGGGTGGAGGTTCCTTCTGCCTCTTTCCTGAGATCCCCTTAAGTGTTGCTACCCATTTTGGAAGGATTCCCTATTCCTACACGTCAACCGTTTGTTTCAGTGGGGATATTCTTGAGGTCTCTTGTGATGTGTGAGAGAATGGATTGTTCTCAACCGTATTTGTTCTTGCAAGTCTGGGAGAATATTGACACTTAAGGGCAGACTAAATGTGATGGCAGCTGACGCCGTGCAGACTCAATGACTTCTCACTGTGTGGGAGGGGTGGTGGCTCAGTGGTAGAGCCTCTGCTTGCCATGCAGAAGGTCCCAGGTTCAATCCTTGGCATCTCCAGTTAAAGGGACTAGGCAAGTAGGTGATGTGAAAGACCCTTTTCTGCCTGAGACCCTGGAGAGCTGCTGCTGGCCTAAGGAGACAATACTGACTTTGTTGGACCGAGGGCCTGATTCAGTAGAAGGCAGCTTCATGCATTCATGTGTTCACTACTGAAAGGAGATTAAACAATAAACTGCGCTGCAGTGAGGCAAACTAGGTGAAGTTTTGTATTCTGACAGCGGCTGGCAGCCTTGGGGAGCTGGTGAGCAAGGAAAAGATGATGATTCATCTCCTGCTGGTGATTCTGCAAATCTTGCATTTTTAAGTACAACAGTTGTGAACAGGGAGGTGGTGGTTAGACCCTATGGACTGTTAGTTGTTTTTTTTTTTACTTCTTATCTGTCTATTTTTATCTTGCCGTCTGTCCAAGGAGCGCAGGGCTGATACATCCCTCCTGTTTTATTGTGTCAACAATCCTGTGAGGTAAGATTGAGAGAGCAACTGGCCCCAGATGCACTAGTGAGCATACTGGTTGAGGGAGGTTTTGAACCTGGGCCTTCCTGGCCCACAGGCCCTTAACTATACTTCTACTTGTTCTTGCTTTGGTGGAAGACCACCAAGGAAGTCTGGGGTTGTTGCGCAGAGGCAGGCAATGGCAAACCACTTCTCTTTGTCTCAGCCCTGCCTAGATTACCCAGGCTAGCCCGATCACATCAGGTCTTGGAAGCTAAGCAGGGTCGGTCCTGGTTAGTACTTGGATTGGGGACCACCAAGGAAGTCCAGGGTTGCTGTGCAGAGGCAGGCAATGGCTTTCACGACTGTGATAGTATGTCCAGAGTGATTAAAATGTCCATCCACTGGTTTCCAGATGTGATTTCTTATGTCTGACTTGTGTTCATTGATTTTTTTTCATCCAGCGACTGGCACGTTTGCCCACTGTAGGCAGTAGAAGGGCGTTTTTGCCACATAAGGGCATACAATAAATTGGATGACATGCGAGCGGGTGTTCCTTGGATGGTGTCGCTCATATTAATAGGTCCCATAACAGTATTGCCTGAGTGTATATGGGGACAAAGTTGACATCTAGGTATGTTACAGGGTTTGGTTCTTGGGTTTGGTTTGATCCAGCAGGGCTTTTCTTATGTTCTCTCCAGTATCAGAGGAGCATGCCTATTCTATGAGGTGCTGTGGAACACAGGCAGGATAAATGCTTCTGCAGTCGTCTTGCTTGTGGGCTTCCTAGAGGCTCCTGGTCGGCCACTGTATGAACAAACAGCTGGACTTGATGGACCTTGGTCTGATCCAGCAGGACTTTTCTCATGTACTTATGTTCTTATGACACAGATATTTGTGTGGGCAGACAAAGATATTTATCAGGTAGTAACCTTTTGCATGCTTTTCATACATTTTTTAAATCTATTGCACAGGTGCCTTTGACATCTTTTTGAATTGCAACCACTCGGACGGCATCTGTGTTATAAAGCGCTCTGTGTTTTTGGTGTGTATAACTGATAGCCGTACTCTTATGATTCTTTGCCTTTTGATCAAAAATTGTAAAATAAAAAAGAATGTCTTAAGGTCAGCGTGAGGGTAATTTGAATTGCCTCCTTCCCCCCCCCCCCAGTGAATTGTTGCTTAGAAACTCTTAATCTGCGTAAGGCAGAGTCTTTGTACAAATAAGACACCAGCTTGAAAGAGCCAGAACCTGGAGGTGAAAATCAGTGCTCACTTTGCTTCCTCAAGAGAGACAGCTGCCAAATTTCTTGTCTGGAGAGTAACTGACAGTTAACATTCAGGGTGAGGACTGCAGGCGCCTTTGAAATGTTCCGTTTCTTGACTGAGCTGTGCTGTCTGTAGAACAGAAGAGGAACTTCTGATTTAAATGATCGTTTCAGTGATGACCAAGGGAAGCAAGGGCTCGAGGGTTACCTCCAAGCCTCTGGTCCGACATGGTGCCCGCCCATCTCTCGTGGCGGTGTTTGCATGGGGTTTAGGGAGCAAGGGTCTGATTCAGTATAAAGCAGCTAGATTTGACTTCAGGGGCACCTTAGAGATCCACAGGATTTTCAAAGTGTCAGCTTTTGAGAGTCAAAACTCCCTTTGACAGATATTTGACGAAGGGAGCGTTGACTCCCGAAAGGTTATCTTTCCAAAATCGAAGGTGCTACTGGACACGAATCTACCTGTTCTACTGCAAACCAACACGGCTACCCCCTGAAAGGATAAGGTGGCTTCATGTGCAGGACCAGTGCTACCATTAGGCGCCTTTACCTTTACCACAACAGTGCTATAGAATATAATATAAAGTCTTATCGAAAGTTTTCTATATCCTATTCCCCCTGCCACTTGCAAGAGTCCCAGAGGCACCAGCCACTGCGGTCTGCCTCCTGGGGTTATAAATTAGCAAACAGGGCTAATGCACAGGCAGTAGTGGGGGAGAAAACCTATTGGGCACCCCCCCAAAAGGATAAGGGGAATAGTTCTCTCACAGGAAGAAGAAAAAGAGTTTGTTTTTATATGACAATTTCCTCTACTTTTTAAGAAAGATCAAGCCAGCTTACACTCTCCTTCCCTTCCTCTCCCCACAGCAGACACCTTGTGAGATAGGTGAGGCTGAGAGAGCTCTAAGAGAACTGTGACTAGCCCAAACTCACCCAGCTGGCTCCCTATGAGGGGGAAGCCTTTTTCCTGTTTTTCTCAGCTGTGCCGTACTTGCCGTTCACCCCACCCCCTCAGAAATGGGCTGTTATTTTTACAATTTTTTTAAAATTAGCAATTTCAGGTTTTGTGCTTTAATTTTTTTCTACAAGACATCTGTTTTGGAAAATTGGTTAACAACGGGGTGGGGGTGCAAGTAGTTAGCTTTGCCCAGGGCACAAAAAAACGCCTGGCACCAGCCCTGTTTATGTGTTCATGCTGATCATTTCCCCCAGCCTTGTCGGTTTACAAAGCAGTATTAAAATTTGATTCCTTGACAGTCGCTAGGCTGGTTGGTGTTTGGAAGCGTTTTGGTTCCTTGACATGTGCTTCTTCGGACAAATAACTTCAGGTTTGCTTTTTTTGGATAGGCAAGGGGCCTGTGAATTCTACACCTCTGTGACTGTGCTGGTTATCAAAGCTTTAGTTGATATCTGGATTACTCTTGAGAAGCTGCTTAAATGCTGAGTCCTGCTGCTATCTCAGAAGATCTAGTGATTGCCTCAGAAGTGGAGATGGTAGATTTATTTCCCTCTCCCTGTGGTGTTCATGGGTACTCTTCTAAATGCCTGCCGGTTCGCTTAAAGAACAGGTCTCACTCCTTGGCTCCGTCTTCAGTCTCTATTGAGAATTAAAATTACCACCTTTTACAGCAACACCCACTGGATGGGGTTGTTCGTTTTTTTTCAGTGGGTGTGGATTTTAATTCTCATTAGTGACTGAATACAGAACCAGGGAGTTGGTTCGGGCAATCCAGGGTAGGACTGCGATCTTGTGTCCATGCCCTGAAGTTCAATTGTGGGGCAGCTCAAGATTTCTTGCTCAGACTACAGATGATAGTGAATCAGTTTGCTAAACACAACATTACATGGTTTTGTAGGCCTTGTAGGTTTCCAGTTTGTCTGCTTTTCTGTTCACACTTTCCTAATGCTATCTGAATCCTTGCTAATGGGGGAGAAAGAATCCCAGAACAGGGTAAAGCAGGTTCGACAAACATACATCTTGTATAAAATAAGAGTTGCGATGGTTGCTTAAGAAATATCACTGGTCTATAGTCCATTTGATGTTCCAGTGTCTAAGCAGTGCCCCTTTTTAGTCTTCCGGAGGGGTGGTAAGGGTGCTGTTATTGGTACCACTAGAATCCTGGAGGGTGGTTGAAGCCACTAACCCAGAAGCCCAGTAGCACCTTAGAAACCAACAGGACTTTCAGGGTATGATCTTTGTTGGTACCTGATGAAGGGAGTTTGGACTCTCAAAAGCTCATACCCAAAAAATCTTGTTGGTCTCTAAGATGCTACTGGTCTCAGATCTACCCATTCTTCAGTTTAGAAGCAGCAGGGGACCTGTCAGTAAGTCACGGGAATGGGGAAATCCCACCCCCCACACACACACACTGGCTGTTGCTGCTTCCTCTTCTTAACAAGGATCGGGCTAGCCTGAGCCATCCAGGTCAAGGTAAGAGATGTTCAGAGGTGGTGTGCCATTGCCTGCCTCTGAGTAGCAACCCTGGACTTGTTTGTTGGTCTCCCATCCAAGTACTAATCAAGGCCGGCCCTGCTTAGCTTCCCAGATCTGACGAGATCGGGCTAGCCTGTGCCATTCAGGTCAAGGCAAGTGACGTTCAGGGGTGGTTTGCCATTGCCTTCCTCTGCGTCCTTGACCCTGGACTTCCTTGGTGGTCTCCCATCCAAGCACTAACTAGGGCCAATTCTGCCTAGCTTCCAAGATCTGACGAGATCAGGCTAGCCTGAGCCATCCAGGTCAAGTCAAGAGACGTTCATGGGTGGTTTGCCATTGCCTGCCTCTGAGAAGTAACCCTGGACTTCTTGTTGGTCTCCCATCCAAGGACTTATCAGGGCCGGCATGGCTTAGCTTCCGAGATTGGAGGGGGTCAGGCTAGCCTGGGCCATCCAGGTTGGGGCCTGGCTCAGTAAAGCAGCACTATCTCGATACGTCCTGTGCCGCAGATGTCATCTTTAAACTGTGGCTCCTTGATAAAAATAAATCATGTTTGTGGTTTACCTCTGAGCAGATAAGCGGAATACAGCACTGATTCACCCATCCTCTTTTCACGTTTTCTAGTGCCAAGGGGGGGAGCTCAGACAGCTCCCCCCCGGACCAGGATCTGGGAGAACCTGGACTTCCACTCCACTGCTGGAATATGCTGGAATTCCCCCTTCCCATGGGATCCCTGAACAATAAACATGGAAAGAGGAAGACCGAATCACTATTCTGTCCTGTTTGCTTCTTTGCACGTAGCCTGAAGACGACATCTGTTTTTTTTTTTATTGAGCTGTGATGTTGGATAGCTTGCGTATTAAAACGCCACCTTCGGTGAACTTCAAATATAGAGCATTATTTTTGCTCTGCCACTGTCAATAGGGAATATGTCATATATGAAGCAAAAACCATTGCTGGCCTTTCCTTTTAACAGTGAGCGATGGCTGGTACATTTGCCGAGCTGAAAGTTCTTAAGCCGTGCGCCGTCTCTGGGCTTTTCGAAAAGAGCCTTCTCCATGAACTCTGGCAACACCGGAGTTTATATGTATTCAGTTAAAGGCCAAAGAGTGAGTTGGTTTAAATAATGAGCTTGTTACCTGCAGTTTGGAAATGGATTTTGCCTGTCTGAGACACGTTATTAATCATCCCTTCCTTGGTTGCTAATTAGGATTCCTTCTGCCAGTGTCTCCCGTCGGGCTGTTAATTCCATGTTTTCCCCCCCCAAGGTACTTCAAACTGCTTCAGCTCTGCTTCTGTTAAGGACCCGTTTGCACTGTCCCAGTGTGGTGTTGTGGTTAAGAGCGGTGGACTCTAATCTGGAGAACCAGATTTGATTCCCCACTCTTCTACATGATCTGCAGACTCTAATCTGGTGAACCGGGTTTGAATCTCCACTCCTCCACATGAGCAGCGGATGCTAATCTGGTGAACCAGGTTGGTTTCCCCACTCCTCCACATGAAGCCTTGGGTGACCTTGGGCTAATCACAGTTCTCTTTAAGCGCTCTCAGCCTCACCTACCTCACAAGGTGTCTGATGTGGGGAGAGGAAGGGAAAAAAATGGTAAGCCAGTTTGAGACTCCTTAAAAAGGTTGAGAAAATCGGCATATAAAAACCAACTCCTCTTCCTCCTTCTTGCCTGTGGCCATGGTCCCAGGGTGCAAGCAAGGTTGCCATCCTCCAGGTAGAGCCTGGAGATCTGGAATGGCAACTGATCTCCAGGCTACAGAGATAAACCCCCCTGGAGCAAATGGTTGCTTTGGAGGGTGGATTCTATGGTATGATACCCCACCCTCCCCAGGTTCCATCCCCCCAAATCGCTAGCAACTTCCCATGCCCGAGTTGCCAACCCCAGATGCAAGTCATAACTCCAGCAGCCAGACCCGTCCCCTGTTTGCTGATAGCGAGTCTTGCAGAGTGGGGCAGAAGATGGGAGCAGAGAGACTGATGCAGACAAAACGCTGGGATTGCTGACTTGGCTAGATTGTCCGTGTCTTGGGTTCAGCACGGCTACTTCTGCGTTTGCCACACAAGTGCTTCCCATTTTAGTCATTGATTGAGAGGCTGAGATGTGAACAGGAAATGCCTGGTTCCAGCATGGCGTAGTGGTTAGGAGCGGCGGACTCTAATCTGGAGAATTGGGTTCGATTCCCCACTCCTCCACATGAAGCCAGCTGGGTGATCTTGGGCTAGTCACAGATCTCTCTAAACTCTCTCAGCCCCACCTACCTCGCAAGGGACCTGTTGTGGGGAGAGGAAGGGATTGTGGTTGTAAGACACTTTGATACTCCTTAAGGTAAATAAAAGTAGGGTATAAAAACCAACTCTGCTTCTACTTCTATTTCTTCTCCTTCATCTACTACTTCGCCTTCAACTTGTGAGGTGGCTTTATGGGAAACCGCTATGTCCTCTGTGCAATATGGGGCATGGCACTGTCTTGCTTTCCAGGGGATATTGTCTTTGCTGAGATGGCTTATCTGAAGCGCTGCATTGAATGCCAGAGGTTAGATTTTGCAAATCTGTTGTGCTAGTAGAGGCACTTCCTTCTGGTGGAAGGTTTAGAGTCTCTTGCATTAGGGCAATCGCCTTCAGCCAGAGGAAAAGGCCTCCGCTAAGGCAGCAGATCCATTGGAGCCCATTTGAAGCACTTTATGTGTAGATGTATTAGCAGTCTTACTGTGAATTGCTGTGTTTGCAATCCTACAAATTGGTTTTCTTCTTAAGGAAGTTAGAAGAGAAGGAGTTCTAGTTTTGGGTGAAGTGAAGGTTATTTCTGCTCCATGTCTAAAATATTTATGAAGGTGTAGTTTTGAGGATTAACACTTAAAAAAAAGTGTTGGACTGGAAATTCTCTCTGGTATTTTCTGGGCTTTGCTACTTTTGCGTTAAGAAATCTAGTTTACCCTCTTCTCTGTTTGTTCCAGCAAACAGCTAGTTCTTTCTTTAAATGGTTTTGTCAAGAGTATTCTGTTGACTTGTTTGTTGAAACTTTAGAATTATTTTGGCAACAATGGATTTTTGGGTAATCCCGACTACTGAATAAAATGTATGTATATAATGGCAGGTATGAGACCCACAGTTACTAAACATCAATAACTGAGAGTCTGATGGCTAATTTAAGTACAATAGATTTATTATGGTACTGCTACTAGACAAAATGGATACTAGTCATGATGCATACCTATTATCTCCAGGATCAGAGGGGCATGCCTATTCTATTAGGTGCCGTGGAACACAGGCAGGATGGTGCTGCTGCAGTCGTCTTGTTTGTGGGTTTCCTGGAGGCCCCTGGTTGGCCTCTGTATGAACAATCTGCTGGACTTGGTGGGCCTTGGTCTGATCCATCATGGCTTTTCTTATGTTCTTTTGGGAATAGGGCTATCCATGGCTATTAGTCAAAACGAATACTAGTCATGATGCACACCTATTCTCTCCAGGATCAGAGGAGCATGCTTATTATATTAGGTGCTGTGGAACACAGGCAGGATAATGCTGCTGCAGTCGTCTTGTTTGTGGGCTTCGTAGAGGCACCTGGTTGGCCACTGTGTGAACAGACTGCTGGCCTTCATGGGCCTTGGTCTCTTCCTGCAGGGCCTTCCTTATGTTCTTGACCTTTCGTTGGGCAGATCCTTTGGAAAATGTATGAAAGGCAGCGCTGTTGGTCTTCAGGGTATATACAAGCATCTTTGACTGCTGCCGGTCATCACAAGTAGTCTTCAAATCTCCACTTGGCTATGAAGCTCACTAGGGGACCAGGGGCCAATCATACACAGCCTCTGTATCTCATTGAAGGAAGGACAGAATAAAAAAGCTCTAGACGTAGCCTTTTGACCTTGCATACTTGGCTTGCTTCGGATGCTGAATTATGTGGCTTGTATTTGGTCTATGGGTACTAGTACGTGTCTGTCTCCCAATAGAGCTGTGTGGTAGACTAAATGTGTGGGTGCCAGCGTGGGGTAGTGGTCAAGAGCAGTGGGTTGGAGTGGTGGAGTCTATCTGGAGAACCGGGTTCGATTCCCCACTCCTGGGTACCCAAGGTTGGGTGGAAAAGATAAAATAATAATAGATAAATATTTTTAAGGCGCTATGTCAGGATTAAAAACATTAAAAATGATAAAACATGGCACAGTGGCATCTTATAAGGTTGATAGACCTAGACCAGATGCGTTTCAGCCCTCAGGCCTTCATCAGTGGTCAAATAAAACCCGTATAATGCATACACAAGTATTTACAAATATCTCAACATATGCAGATAACTATGTACCAGCCCAGGCATATGCATGTAGGGTGTTAAATAAATTTCAAATTATAAAGCCTTCTAGTTGGAGCACCTGCGTTGTTCTTTTCTGGGCTGTATTGGTCTCCCATACAGAATGTGTATGCAAGTATCAACCTGGTAAAGCAACCTGATAAACCAACTCTTCTTCTTCTTCTTAAATGGCTCCTATAACTCCTTCTAGATCAGGGGACCCCATCTTTTTTTGAGCCTGCTTGCGCATTTGGAATTCTGACACAGCATGGTGGGCTCGGGAACAAAATGGCTGCCACAAAATGGCTGCCGCAGGAGGCGGAGCCAGCCACAAAGTGATCGCCACAGCTTAACTTCCGTAACACAGCTAGACCAGTGGTTCCCAAACTTTTTGGGCCACCCTTCCTTGGTTCCACAAACTCAACCCCAGCACCCCTACCCTATCCAACAACACAGTTGAAGCGGTCTACCTCTAGCACCCCCCTGCTGCCCCTTTGCCTCTTAGTGCTCCCTAGGTAATCCCACCGTCCCCCAGAGGGTGGTACTGCCCACTTTGGGAACCACTGGTCTAGATCCTTGTGCAGTGGTGGCAGCTGCTGTCAAAGCAACATTAATACAAAACATGCATGGCCAATCAAAAGCCTTGCAGAGCAAAAGCCCTACTGGGTCCCACCCACGTTCTAAAGTACTTGGCGGGCGCTAGAAATGGTGTTGGTAGGCACCATGGGGCCTGCCAACACCATTGTTCTAGGTCTTCAAATTCTGTGAAATAAACCTTTTTCTCCAACTCCCCCAATTGACCTTTGTTGCAGAAGTAATGCTGGCTGTTGCTCCCCCAGACCTTTTCTGAATAATGTAATACCTCTAGGATAAAAAAGTGCACAATTGGAAATACGCTTGGGGACTTGAAAAGCTTCTTGAGAGCATAAGGATGTGTGTGTGGAGGACGACGAAATGAATTCTAATGATTTGCAGAGGCAATTGTTCTTGAGGCTGGATACTGATGAAAACATTACTGCAGATTATTTCTGAATGATAGGATCAACTGAAGATTTTACTCAATAGCTTATAATATCTGATGAAACCCTTTGAATTGGCTCCGTTGTAGACAATGCGCTGTTTTCTTGCATCAGGTTTTTAGTGGCTTTTGACCGCAGTTTTACAAACGGGCAGTTTCTTTGCATTCATGAATTTGTCTTACGGTGGAGGGGAAGAATAATACCTTAAAGCACTTGGTGTCTTATCAGTTCGGGCTGCATCTGACCATGGTAGAAGAAGAGTTGGTTTTTATACCCCAATTTTCTCTACCTTTAAGGAGAATCAAACCAGCGTACAATCTCCTTCCCTTCCCCTCCCCCACAACAGACACCCTGTGCGTTAGGTGAGGCTGAGAGAGTTCAGCGAGAACTATGACTAGCCCAAGGTCACCCAGCAGACTTCATGTGGAAGAGTGGGGAATCGAACTCAGTTCTCCAGATTAGAGTCACTGTTTTAACCACTACACCATGCTGGCTCTCGTGGTAGGGAGGAGAGATTCATTAAAAAAAAAAAAAAGTTATGCGCTACATGAATAATCTGTTGTACAGAATAAGAATACAAAGGATGAAAGAAACAAAATAGAGTAAATGAAACCATTACTCAGCTTGATCTGTAGTAATTGTTTCATTTATTTTATTTTTTCGTTCATCTTTTGTATTCTTATTCTGTAAAACAAATAAATATTATATTAGAAGGGAGGGGAAAAATGAATGATCTGTTGTACGCTTATTTAATTAAAGCATTTCTGTTCCACCCTGGAGTTAGAAAACTTGGCTTGATCATCCTCAGTGGAACGCCTGGCGGAACAACTCCATCTTACAGGCCCTACAGAATCTAGCAAGACCCCGCAGGGCCCGGATGTCAACCGGCAGAGAGTTCCACCAGGCAGAGAGTTCCACCAGGCAGAGAGTTCCACCGGGCAGGGGCCACTACGGAAAAAGCTCTCGCCCTTACTGAGGACAGTCGAGCCACCAGATAAACGGTCACCAAGGCCTGGTAGACCAAGTGGGGGGCGTATTTATTTCTGATAAGACATTTAAGATGGATGCCCTGACCTGGATAGGCCAGGCTAGCCCAGCCTCATCAGATCTCGGAAGCGAAGCAGGGTCTGCCCTAGTTAGTTGTTTGGATGGGAGACCAGCACGGCCTGGTGATATGATATTATTTTCTATTTTGCCAATGAAGTCTCGTGTGTCCTTAATATAAGAGCTGGTCTGTTTGCTAAACGGATGTAGGAAAAAATCAACAAACTGGGAAATAGGTTCTAAAAGGCTCCCAATCGCCGAAATGATGGGGCGGCCGGGGATTATTTTTTGTATTCTTTACTTAATTCATGGCAGCTGTGAAAGCTCTGGAGGATTTATTCTGGGTAAGGTCGATCATCCACACCAGCCTTTAGTAATGCTTTGAACCGTGAGAGTCTGCTGGTCATTGTGGGTGAGTATTAATTAATTTATAGTATCGGGCAATGTATTCAGGTTCATGATATTATGTATGGGTCCATATATATGTATCATTGTGTTTTCACAGAGGTCGTTGTACCCCATATTAATTGAGTAACGATAAATAGACAATTAAAAATTAATAACAATCAACTGAAGAAGCTGACTGCGAAACGTACACGAATCCGGAAGTGTCGTTTTGGATTTGGATTTTGGATTACTTTGGATTATTTTTTGTGATTTGGATTTGATTTTGGAATTGACTTTGGAATTGCGTTTGGAAAGTGGATTACAGTGAATTAACTGGACCGTCTATGGAACCTTTGCTCATTGCATGTGGATCAGAGCATACTACTGGACAGTAGTTTGGACTTATTTTCTAGTGCTGACTAGAGAAATAACCAGGCACTGGGACATTAATTTAGAAGCTAAATACTTACCTTAGTCTGTATGCGTGAAGTGTTTTTGGTTTATTCTTTATGATATAAATGTTTATTTAGTTAACAGAGCCGGGGTGCTGCTTTTCTCTTCAACCTCCAGGTAGTAGCTGGAGATCTCCTGCTATTGCAACTGATCTCCAGCCGATGAAGATCAGTTCCCCTGGAGAAAACGGCCGCTTTGGCCATTGGACTCTATGGCATTGAAGCCCCTCTCCTCCCCAAACCCCACTCTCCTCAGGCTCCACCCCAAAAACCTCCCGCTGGTGGCAAAGGGGGACCTGGCAACCCTACCATGGAGCCACAGCTCCTCTTCAAGCAAGAGCTGTATAGAATTTAGCTCCGCAGCAACTTGGCCTAATGTAGCTTCCTTGGGGCCGGGAGTAGATGTTGAACAAAAGGGGAGGGGGACAGAAAAGGACTGAAGTGGAGGGGGGCGGTCAAGACCACAAGGCGAGGACACCGCAGCTGTGCCTGTTGCAGGCACTTGTACAACTTTGGTTTCCTTTATTGTCATAGGAAAATGTACTCGCACATCCAGATACTGAAGGTAATGCGTGCTGAGTGAAAGGTTGTCTTAAATTAGTAAAGAGCCAGCGTGGTGAGCGACGGACTCTAATCTGGAGAACCGGGTTTGATTCCCCACCCCTCCACATGAAGCTAGCTGGGTCACAGTTCTTCCGAACTCTCTCAGCCCCACCTACCTCACAAGGTGTCTGTTGTGGGGAGAGGAAGGGAAGGTAATTGTAAGCTGCTTTGAGACTCCTTTAAAGGTAGAGAAAAGTGGGGTATAAAAACCAACTCTCCTCCTCCTCCTTTGTTCTTCGCTTTCTTTGTTCTTCTTCTCCTTTGTTCATCTTCTTCTCTGTTCTTCTTTTTCTTCTTCTCTGTTCTTCTCTGTCTCCTTCTCCTTTCTCTCTTCCTTCTCCTCCTCCTTTTCCTTCTTCTCCTTCTTTCTCTCTTCATTCTCCCCCTTCTCCTCCCTCTTCTTCTCTTCTTCTTCCTCCACCTCTTCCTCCTCCTCCTGTTGGATACAAGCTATTAGTTGGATTGCAAAGGGAACCTGTCAGGGATTGCTGCCTCAGGTTTTCCCTCATCTCCATGTTCTGAGAACTGTATAAGGAGCTATTCTGGAAACTGGCAACATGTCTGAAATAAGAATTCATCCTAATTAAATAAAGTTAAGCATCAGCCCAGTAGTGGGCCAGATCACTTTAGCATAATATTGTTTGGCTGTCATCTCAAATGGCTTCAGAAATAAGGGCAAAATTAATTTATCCAGCAGTCTTTTTGTGTGTGAACATTTGACTGTTTTTCTGTGTTGGTGTCTTACAAGTCCTGAACAGGTGTCTTAAGTAGGGTTGCCAATCTGCAGGTGGAATATTGGACTTTTATAACACATGCAAGCCTATTTGGGGATAGTATTCCTGTGTTATTTACTTGGCTGTGTATAGCTATTAGGACAGATATATTGTTGCACTGTCATTGGTCCTGTTTTTCACGTTATGTAGCTTGTGTCATATTATATTTTGCACTTTGTAATACACTTTCGCTCCTGTGTTTGCTTCCTTACATTCTGTACTTACACAGTGGTGTCCCTTTTGAGTAACCTTCAGGTGGAGCCTGGAGATCTCCTGGAATCCTAATTAATCTCCTGATCACATAAATCAATTTTTTTGGAGAAAATGGCTGCTTTGAAGGGTAGACTCTAGGGCCGTGTTGGCGAACCTATGGCATGCGTGCCGGACTTGGCACACGGAGCCATCTCTGTGGGCACGCGGACCGCTTCAAAGCCCCCCCTTCTGTGACTCCCCGCCACCCAGCTGGCCTGCGGGGGCAAAGCCCCCCTTCCCTGACTCCCCACCACCCAGCTGGGCGGCGGGGACTTTTAGAGACCGAGTGCCCAGCTGTTCAAAGACATGTTGGCACTTGGTGATAAATAAGTGGGTTTTGGGTTGCAGTTTGGGCACTCGGTCTCTAAAAGGTTCGCCATCACTGCTCTAGGGTAATATATCCTGCTGAGGCTCCTCCTCTCCCCAAACACTCTCTTCCCAAGCTCCACCCCCAAATCTACAGGAATTTCCCAACTCTTGACATGCATATTTATGGTATGAAAAAGAAAAGGTAAATAAAGAGTTTCACCTTCATGTTATTAGAGCTGGATTATTACAAATTTGGAAAAAATATGAAAGAGTTTTGGAATTTAAAACCCCTGGATGGATTAACCCAGTAGAAGCTTTCATGAAAAGAGGAGTTCAGTTAAATTTAGATCATGATATCTATAGAAACATTATAGAATGTAAACAAGGGATATGGATATTAAAGACTAGGGAAGAGTTAAAAATTACAGATTGGTTTACGTATTATAAATTAAAGGATATATTTAATAAAGATAAGACAAGAGGATTTAATCAAAATAAATCTAAGCTCAAAATTATATTATCTAAGGGAAATAAAGGAATGATAGGAAGAATGTATAAACTATTAATTGAAATGAATTTGGAGCAAGAAAGAATAAAACCAGTTATGATTAAATGGATGAGGGAATTAGGATATAATATAGATTTAGAAATTTGGGGAAATTTATGGAAAAGAGAGTATAAATTCACAATTACTAACGAAATAAGGGAAAATTTATATAAGATGTTCTATAGATGGTATATAACTCCGATATTGTTAAGTAAAATGAAGAAGGATGAAAGTGATTTGTGTTGGAAGTGTGGAGCTCAAAAGGGTACATTTATGCATGCCTGGTGGTACTTTAAGAAAATTAGAAAATTTTGGAGGTTAATTATCTTGGAAACTAATAAGTTGTTAAATTCAAAGATTAAAAAAGATCCAGCATTTTGTTTACTGGGAATTGCAAAAAAGTATATGGATAAATCTGATAGAGTGGTATGTCAATATAGTTTTGAAGCAGCAAGAATTACAAATAGCAAAGAAATGGAAACAAGTAAATAAACCATTAATAAAGGACTGGAGAGAGAAACTGTGGATGTATATGCGGATGGCCAAATTAACAGATTCTTTACATGGTAAAGATATGGAACAGTATAAAATAACTTGGTCAAAGGCCATCGCATTTTGGGATGAACTGGTGAAAATGAATTTTAGTAGTATAGTTAATGAATTATAGTTAACATACTTTATATAGATAAAAATAGTATAAGATAAGTTTAAATACTGTCAGACTACTTCTCCAGAAGTCAACTGGTGGTGGGTGACACGAATAAGGTGGGTGGAGGGGTTTAGGGCACTGGTTAAGGCATAATATTATAATAGTAGATGTAGAACTGGATTATATGTGCTCTATTATTATATTTGTTATATTTTATAATTTTTTATGTTTTATGTTAAGTTTTATGTTATGTTATGTTTTATGTTTAAAAATAATAATAATATTTATATATAAAAAAAAGGAATTTCCCAACTCAGAGTGGGACAGCCCTAGTCTTAAGGCTTGCACAAAAAAAATCTTAGTTAAATCCTAGTACTGTTGCTTTGGGAATCGTACGCTGTCTGAATGTATTCTCTGAAACAGGCAGAAGATCTGAAATACTTTCCCCAGGGTTCAAGGCATTGATATGGAAATGCTCTTTTCTGACCTGGAAAATGCTGAGTTCAGATTCTTTGGTTTTTCATAGTGCTTGGGTTCCCCCCCCCCATCAGCCCTGGGCCAGAGGGGCACTCACCAGAAATTAAGACGATAAAGAGCCGAGACCAGTGGATCCTGCAAAAGGAACTTCTGGCAAATGAGAAATCAGGCAGAAAAATGTATTCTTATTTACTTCATTTAAATCTTGCCCTTCTCCCCAGTGGCGACCTAAAGCAGCCTACATTGCTCTCTTCTCCATTTCATTCTCACAATGACCCTGTGAGGTACCGTAGGTTTGGCTGAGAGGGCATGACTGGCCCATGGTGAGATAGCAACCTTCCATGGCTGAGCAGGGATTCAAACCTGCATCCTATTTTTAACAGCCTTGCTGAGATCTTGCAAATTGAGGGCCGTAGCTTCCTTTAGTGAGTCAATCCATTTCATGTCGGGTCTTCTTCTTTTCCTGCTGCCTTCAACTTTTCCTAGCATGATTGTCTTTTCCAGTGACTCTCGCCTTCTCATAATATGAACAAAGCACGATAGCCGCGGTTTAGTCATTTTAGCTTCTAGGGAGTGTACAGGCTTGATTTGATCTCTCTGTGTGGGTTATGTGCAGTGAAGTCACTTCCAAGTTATGGCAACCCTATGAATTAATGACCTCCGAAACATCCTCTCGTTAACAGCCTTGCTTAAGTCTTGCAAACTGAGGGCCGCGGCTTCCTTTATTGAATCATTCCATCTCGCATTGCGTCTTTCTCTTTTCCTGCTGCCTTCCACTTTTTCCTGGCATTATTGTCTTTTCCAGCAAGTCCTGCCTTCTCATAGCGTGACCAAAGTATGGTAGCCTCAGTTCGGTCATTTTAGCTTTTAGGGAGGATTCAGGCTTGGTTTGATCTACAACCCATGTATTTGTCGTTTGGGCGGTCCAGTGGAGATAATAGTTTCTGGCATATGGGGGAAATGTGTCTGCAGACAGAAGCATTCAGATTCTGCTGAGAGTAAGCATTTGCTCAGTGAACATGACTTATACGATGCCCAGGTGCTCACAAGTGAAATTTAATTCCCTGTAAACTGCAGAGTTGTTACTGGGTATACAGACAGTAAATATTCTTGACTTTATGGGGTGAGCAAGAGCCAGGCCTGTTTTTCTTTATCACTAGCTAAACTAGGCTGTGCTTGCAGCTTTTTGGTGATTTTTTTTTTTTTTTTGGTGGGGGGGACATTTTGCAAAAAGAATAACTTAAGCAGATCCTTTCCAAGGCAGTAATAGGTTTTATTTTGCTATCAGACATTTGCCTCTGTCTGTTGGTTCAGTAGCTCCAGGGAAGCAGGGGGCCAGCCAGTCCTCCGTTGAAGTGATAAATGGTTGTCCAAAGCTGCAGTTGTATTGGAAGGAGATACATCATGAACCTCAAAAGATGGTCCAACAAAAATTTCCCCTAGATCCAAAAAATACGCTGTTAGGCATCACACCATCAAAATTACCCTCGCACCATCAGAATTACCATTGCAACTTAAATATGCTACCACAGCCGCCAGAATAGGTCTAGTGAGGAAATGGAAGCAGGCACTCCTTCCAGACAGAAGAATGGAAAGAAAAGTTACTGGAATATGCAATTATGGCTAAAATGACCGATATGGTAAATGGTGATAAGAATTATGAGCAATTTTATGAAAAATGGAAATTATTCTGTCAATATGTTGAGGTTTAACTATAATAAAAATGAGTAGAGGCCATTTGACTATAGTGATTATGGTGCTGCGAAATTTTATCTAATATTTGGAAAATATAAAATATGTTTGATAAGGTGATTAGTTTTAGGTTCCATTATTAGTAATGCTAAAGTTTTCTTTTTCAAGCTGGGAAGCCATTTTTGTGCTGAGCTTTTTGTGCTGAGCTTCTGCTAATGGCCATTTATTTATTTTGATTGTAAGGATCATGAAATATATTGTGGGATATATACTAATACACATGTAATACACGTATTTGTGTGTATGTATAAATATGTGCATGCATGGCTTGGATTCAGCCCTGGTTAGTACTCGGATGGGGGACCGGCAAGGAAGTCCAGGGTTGCAACTCGGAGGCAGGCAATGGCAGACCACCTCTGCTCATCTCTTGTCTCTAAAACCCTACGAGGTTGCCATAACTCTTCTGTGACTTAGTGGCACTTTCTACCGCCAAAATGAACAATATAAAACAACTCTGCTTTGCTGTCTGTCTGAAACCATTGCACATAGAGAAAGGGGGCTACCTTAAATTCCAAATGCCTCTTTTGCCCCTAAAAATCTTGCGTGCCCCACAAGATTTGTATAGTGCCCCCCCATTAAGAATTAGTGTTTTATCATTGCAAACCCTGACTCCAAAATGCATGCTGCAGTGTGTGTCTCCTGCATAGACTCATAGAGTTGGAAGTGGCCATAGAGGCCATCTAGTCCAACCCCCTGCTCAATGCAGGATTGGCCTAGAGCATCCCTGACAATCATAGAGTTGGGACCACATAGAGTTGGAAGGGACAAGTGCTTGTCCAGCCACTGCTTAAAGACTGCCAGTGAGGGGGAGCTCATCATCTCCCTAGGTAGCTGGTTCCACTGTCAAACAACTTTTACTGTAAATCTCCCCCCCCCCCCCAATATCTAGCTGGTACCTTTCCGCCCGCAATTTAAACCCATTATTGCGAGTCCTTTCCTCTGCTGCCAACAGGAACAGCTCCCTGCCCTCCTCTGAGTGACAGTCCTTCAAACACTTAAAGAGAGCGATCCTGTCCCCCCTCAACCACCTCTCCTCTATGTATCAGTCACCAATGGCACAGCCATGCACACTGGGAATATTTGTTGCGTGCTTCCTTAATTATTTGGTGATCCTGTGACCTGTAGACAGAGCTGTGAACGCTTAGCTTCAGTGCCCTGGCATCCACTGAGGAGATCTCAAATACCAGCTTCAACCACACAGAAGTCAGTTGATAGGCCTGTGACGCGTCTGTTGGGGTCGGGAGCTCCTGAGAAGCACTTTGTACCTTTTAAACGGGTAATGTTCCAGTAATTAAATGCTTGAATTGTGTCTCTGTTATCATTCATGAGTCACAAGCAGCTCAGCACTGGACTCCCTTTCATGTAGCGCTGGTAATGCCAGTCTATGGCTAGAAAGTCGTGTGACTGGGGGAGGGAAGTTGAAACTAAGTTTGTTTTATAGATAAGCAGCAATATTCCTTGGCTCTATCATCAACCAAATGGGAGACTGCAGCCAAGAAGTCAGAAGGAGGTTGAGACTGGGAAGGGCAGCCATGAAGGAGCAAGAAAAGATTCTTAAGTATAAGGATGTGTCACTGGCAACCAAGATCAAGTTAATTCAAGCCATTGTATTCCCTATTACTATGTATGGTTATGAAAGTTGGACATTGAAGAAAGCTGATAGGAAGAAAGTAGATTCCTTTGAAATGTGGTGTTGGAGGAAAGTGTTACAGATACTGTGGACTGCGGGGAAAAAACAAACAAAACCAAATCAGTGGGTTCTAGATCAAATCAAGCCTGAACTGACCCTAGAAGCTAAAATGACTAAACTGAGACTATGGTATTTTGGTCACATTATGAGAAGACAAGAGCCACTGGAAAAGACAGTCACGTAAGGAAAACTTGAAGGCAGTAGGAAAAGAGGAAGACCCAACAAGGGATGGATTGGCTCTATAATGGAAGCCACAGCCCTCAATTTGCAAGATCTGAGCAAGGCTGTCAAAGACAGGACATTTTGGAGGACTTTGATTCATAGGGTCGCCATGAGTCGGAAGTGACTTGACGGCACTTAACACACACACACAAGCAGTAATATTACTTGGTACAGCTGCTGCTTTCTGTTAACAATAATCAAAAGCAAAGATGACTTCTCTTACAACTGAGTTCTTCCAGTGTAGAAAAGGGCAAGCTTTTGAGCTGTCTAGAATCCTCTGGAAGAAGGGGAAATTAGCTGACTTTCAGCTGTGCACAGAGCAAGGTTGGGTGGAGGGACAAAAATGAACCCAGATACTAATTAGGATCAGGACAGTGAGCCAAGCTGGGGTGGCCTCTTTGGCAAGTGGGCGTGCGCGTGGTTAAAACCAGGACTTATTCACTGGCTACCTCCAAACTCAAGAATCCTGTCCCTGAAGAGGTGCAGAAAGGTGCATTTCTTCCAAATTCGCGCCAGGTATGCAATAAAAATGTTTGTCTGTTATTTTGGTTTGGCCTGGCCTGACATTTGTTCAAACAAGGTAAATTAAATCAAAAGGGTTTCCGTCTAGACATTAGGAAGAATTTTCTAACAGTTAGAGCAGTTCCTCAGTGGAACAGGCTTCCTCGGGAAGTGGTGGGCTCTCCTACCCTGGAGGTTTTTAAGCAGAGGCTAGATGGCCATCTGTCAGCAATGCTGATTCTATGACCTTAGGCAGATCATGAGAGGGAGGGCATCTTGGCCATCTTCTGGGCATGGAGTAGGGATCACTGGGTGTGTGTGTGGGGGGAGGTAGTTGTGAATTCCCTGCATTGTGCAGGGGGTTGGACTAGATGACGCTGGTGGTCCCTTCCAACTCTGATTCTAATATGGTGACCTTGTGTTTTGGATTGGTTGGTTTGTAGCACTGATTCTTTATTACACGCTGTAATGGATTTCTTGGTGGAGATTTCTGAGTCCTTAGAAGGTTGGAGGGGTGTTGCAAAGAAGGAGCTCAGGATGCAAAGGTCCAGTGAGCATAGCGGTTACCTTGGTTAGAGCAGAGGGTAAATGCTTGGGGGCAGAAAATGAGCATCTGTGGTGAGATAAGAATCACTTTCTGCTTGGGGTCAATGATGTGTACATTTTGAAATAAAAGAACAAGATTGGTATTAAGAAAACCTGTTTTATGTATCACAGCTCCTGCCTACTTCCTGTCTTGATACTCCTTCATGATTCGGGATGCTTTGCTTAGTGGAACTGCCTTGCGGATTCCTGATGTCCCATGTATGCTATTCAGGGTCTTTGGGATCTGAGATGATCCCAAGGTAGGAACCCTTCTGTTCTTTCCTTAATAACAGGATGGAAGGGTTAATAAGAACATAGGCATGCAGCTCTGATCCTGGAGAGAACCTAAGAAAAGCCCTGCTGGATCAGAACAAGGCCCATCAAGTCCAGCAGTCTGTTCATGCAGTGGCCAACCAGGTGCCTCTAGGAAGCCCACAAACAAGACGACTGCAGCAGCATTGTCCTGCCTGGGTTCCACAGGACCTCATAGAATAGGCCTGCTCCTCTCATCCTGGAGAGAATAGGTATGCATCATGACTAGTATCCACCTTTACTTACTGAACTTGTGAGTGTGAGGCATTAAGCTAAGCCCAAAGTGGGGATGCTGGGCAGTCTGGCATCCCTGGGACCTTTGGGGGTGGGGAAAGGGGGCGGATGTAATGCTGTGTGTTGATGTCATGTATTGGCAAAAACCCAGATGTGATGCCAGCATGCCAGCCATTGCTCTAGAAACTCTGAGATATTATCATAGATTTCCTAAAGTCTGACATCACATCTGGGTTATTGGCTGGATGTGATGTTGGGCATGTAGCTGTGGGAGGGGCTGTGGCTCAGTGGTAGACTTTCTCTACCACTTAAGAAAGAATCAGGCCAGCTTACAATCACCTTCCCCTCCCCACAACAGACACCCTGTGAAGTGAGGTAGGTGGGACTGAGAGAGCTCTAAGAGCTGTGACTGGCCCAAGGTCATCCAGCTAGCTTCATGAGGAGGAGTGGGGAAGCCAACCCGGTTCACCAGGTTACAGTTTGCTGCTCATGTGGAGGAGTGGGGAATGGAACCCGGTTCTCCCGATCACAGTCCAACTTCATGAGAGGCTCCTGCAGGAAAGGGGGAGCTGAAAAGCCCCCCCCCCACGTGTCTGCAGACTATCAGGTACAGCATGTTGGACCCTGGCCTGCTTTTGAGGGTACACAGGTGTGGGAGAATCTAGGTTAGGCACCAGCTTGTGTATTTCAAGAAGCTTCTGTTTTGGCACACAGAACATTTCTAATTCTGGTACGCGGCTGTTGTGTCAGAAGGCAATCCGTTTGTTCAGTCTGCTAATGAGTGAGTGGTGATTGCAATGAAACCTTTGAAATAGAACAAAGATTCTGGAAAAGGAAAGGCCCTGACTGTCTGGTATTCTCCGCATGGAGCACTCCCTCCCCTTCCTTCTCTTTATTGCTCTCACACTGTAAACATTTTGACTTTTTTTGTGGTCCCTCCCCTGTCCAGAGTGCTGTGCCTGATGTATAAAGGTGGGGACTTTCATCTTAAATTTTATCTGTATCATTGATCTATCATCGATCTATCATCGATCTATCCCTCACATACCTTGATGTCTCAAGGTGAATGTGTAATATATGCCCAAGTATCTTGGGACTAGTTTTATTAAAAACTTTATTACATTATCAATAAACATTGCAATAAATTCAAGCCACAGTTCAAGTTACATAATAATTATAGCTTGCAAATCATTTAGGGTAATTGATTGATTTTTCCCGGAGTGGCACATTCTTGAACTGGTGAGAAAAAAATGGTGGAATTGTGCTTGTGATTTTTCAGTTTAAATTTAGACAGATTTGTGAAGTTGCCCGGAGAGCGTGGTTCTCTGGGCATCTTGACACAGGGACAGAGGCCTTCCTTCCCGTTTTTATTTATTTCCTGTATACAAGGCTTTGCTTGTATTGTTTGCAAAAAAATAATAATTGCAAAGGTGTCAGATCTGTGCACTCTTTCATTTAAAGGAGATCAAAGTGTTTCTGCAGAACATCTCTCCCTGGGGAAAGTGGGGCATGCTTAATAACTAATGAGATATGTTACTCATGGAAACACATCCCTGTTACAGCCCTGCCGAACTCTTAGTTAAAGCTGTCTCTGTAACCATGGCAGTGAAACGAAATTTGTCTCTTGATGCGCAGCCGTGGCTCTAGCCTCCTTGAACCGCAAGGAAAGAAGGAATGTAAACATTTTTAACGTCAATAAAGGTTAATTTTTAGCCATCCAGTAACCTGATTCCTGGATCCCCCTCCCGCGCGCCTTCATTATAATTCCTAGAAGGCCTTTTTGAAAAATAATTTGAGGCCTTAGATCAGTGGTCCTGGTATGTACCATGGTGCCCTCTGAAACATGGGTGTCAAACATAAGGCCCGAGGGCCGGCTCTGGCCCCTTGAGAGCTCTTATCCAGCCCGCTGGACAGCTGAGGAAGCCATCTCCTCCCCCCAGTCCCGAGGTGTCAATTATAAAAGACTGTTAAATAAAAGAAAATACTGTAAGAGTGTTATTTAAAAATATATATATAGAGAGAGAGAGGGATACAGAAAAAGAAAAAAGGGAAAGGGAAAAAAGGTAAAACATAATTCATCCTCCGAGCCTTGGAATGATACGAACTTTAAAAAGGCTATTACCATAACATCTGTCATTCATCCTAAACATTTAAACATCTTAAAACTCACTAAAACATATTTCATCCACCAAGCCTCAACATAGACTGAACTTAAAAAAAGAAAACTTAATACCATAACTTCTATCATTTATCCATTGCATTTAAACATCTTAAATCTCACTGAACATTTTTCTTGTAATAAATCATTAATTTCTTGGTTTGTAACTTGTTTACTTGTCATGTAGGTAGTAATCAGAGAAAGGTTGCCATTTCAGCACAAATTCATCTATTGATTTCATATTAATCAGGTGCGTTAATCTGGCCATCAGTGCAAAGTCAGAAAGTTTGCTGTTCTACTCTGTAATATCGGGAATTGTATTGAACTTCCAGTACCTAGTTTAGACAATTCTGGCAGCAGAATTGTCTACGCTAGGTACTGCTGCCAGAACTGTAAGAGTGGTATTGTTTTAAGCGTGTTTGTATTTTAAGTAAAAAATATAATCATCATTAATTGGCTTTGCCTGCGTCTTCTAAAAAGCTTGCATCTCTGGTACCTGGCATTAAATTTTATGGTACGTATGGCCCGGCCAGACCAAGTGACATTTATGTCCTATCTGGCCCTCGTAACAAATGAGAGTCCGTCATCCCTGCTCTAATATGTTTCCTGGTACCTGCTTGCTTCCTACCCAACATGTCTCTTCTATAAAGTTAAGAGCCAATCCTGACTTTCCCCCCTTCATTGAAGTAGGAGGTGCTTTAGAAGCGTCCATGAGGTACTCCTTCTGTGTCTTCTGGGAGCACCAGTTGGAAACAGTTGTCTCCACTGTAGAACATCCCGGCATTTTACGATTAGACCCAGCCCCCTATGGCAGCCATTTCCTTCTGGCTCCCAATATCTGTTCTTAAAATTAAGAACATAAGAAAATAAGAAAGGCCATGCTAGATCAGACCAAGGTCCATGAAGTCCAGCAGTCTGTTCACATAGAGGCCAACCAGGTGCCTCTAGGAAGCCCACAAACATGACGACAGCAGCAGCATTATCCTGCCTGTGTTCCACAGCACTAATATAATAGGCATGCTCTTCTGATCCTGGAGAGAACATATGAACATAAGAAAGACTCCGCTGGACCAGACCAAGGCCCATCAAGTCCAGCAGTCTGTCCCCACAGTGGCCGACCAGGTGCCTCTAGGAAGCCCACAAGCAAGACGACTGCAGCATTATCCTGCCTGTGTTCCAAAGCACCTAATATGCTCCTCTGATACTGGAGAGAATTTCCTAAATACCCCATGGGTTCAACTAAGTTGGGGACCCTTCCACCCTGGATCGGTGGGGAGATGCTGCAGAACTGCAGCTTGTGCACGGGGTTCAACTGGATGATCTTTGGATGACTTTTACAGTAAGACCAGTTCAGCAGTGGAATTGGTTGCCTAGGGAGGTGGTGAGCTCCCACTCTCTGGCAGTCTTTAAGCAGAGGCTGGGATGACACTTGTCAGGGATGCTCTAGGCTGATCCTGCATTAAGCAGGGGGTTGGACTAGATGGCCCATCTGGCCCCTTCCAACTCTATATGATTCTGTGACTCTGGTTCTGTAGTTGTGTGACCCCCTGAGAAGAATGCGAGAGGGACCTTGATAGAGTGCCGACCAGTTGGTAAGGTCGTAGTGGGAAGGACTTGGTTGGGAGCTTTCCAGTTTTTCCATGTGAGTTATTTCGCTGTGTGGAGCAACATCTGAGTCCAGTGGCACCTTAAAGAACCACAACATTTCCAGAGTGTAAGCTTTTGAGAGTCAGTGCGCCCTGGGAGCTTTGGAAGACGACATTCTTGAGCTGGTAAGGGAAAAAATGTAGACTTGTAGTTTTTCAGTTTAAATGTACATGGATCTGTGAAGTAGCCCGGGGAGCGTGGTTCTCTGGGCATCTTGATGCAAGAATAGAGAGGCCTTCCTTCCTGTTTTTATTTATTTCCTGTATACAGTGCTTTGCCTGTACTGTTTGCCAATGTTTTTTTACAAAAGACTGCTCTTCTACAGCACACCGACTTGATTTTTTTTTTGCTGTCAAGTCACAGCTGATTTATGGTGACCATGTAGAGCAGGGGTGTCAAACATAATGCCTGAGGGGCGGATCCAGCCCCTTGAGAGCTCTTATCCGGCCCGCGAGCCAGCCGAGGCAGCCACCCCCATCACTCTAATCTGGGCTGGCTTGGCATGGCCCGGCCCAACCAACTGGCATTTATGTTGTATCCGGCCCTCGTAACAATTGAGTTTGACACCCCTGCTGTAGACTTTTCAAGGCAAGTGATGTTCAGAGGTGGTTTGCCGTAGCGACCCTGGGCTTGCGTAGCAACCCTGTACTTGCTTGGTCGTCTCCCATCCAAATACTAACCAGGGCTGACCTACGTAGCTTCTAAGATCTGATGAGATCAGGCTAGCCTGGGCCATCCAGGTCAGGGCACGAGACGAACAGAGGTGGTTTGCCGTTGCCTGCCTCTGCGTAGCGACCCTGGACTTCCTTGGTGGTCTCCCATCCAAATACTAGCCAGAGCCGACCCTGCTTACCTTCTGCGATCTGATGAGATCAGGCTAGCCTGGGGCTGTCCAGGTCAGGGTGACCATCGCGGCTATCCACCTGAAACTAACTTCCAAGTAGTAAAGGTTGAATTGTAATTAAGCTTGTGCTGTTCTTTTGATTACGGCTGTGTCGACATAGTTCAGGCCTACTCCTCCTCTCTTTACCCTGCGATGAGTAGATCAGAAGTCACTTTGTGCTAATTTTAACATGCCCTGGGAGAGAGGACATGGCTGGTCTCGAAGAAGACGCAGTAATTTTCTCTGCCAAATTACCTCTGTCGCTCAATTGATTTTTACCCAGCAAAATAAGCTGTGAACGCCAGCCTGCTTGCTTCAGAGAAAACATAATTAAAATGAGGCCTCTGTTTTTCAGTTGGGCTTATCTTTGTGCTTGGTTGAAACGATGGAGCCAGCATGGTGTAGCGGTTAAGAGTGGTGGTTTGGAGTGGTGGACTTTAAACTGAAGAACCGGGTTTGATTCCTCACTCCTCCACATGAGCGGTGAACGCTAATCTGGAGAACCGGCTTGGTTTCTTCACTCCTCCACATGAAGCCAGCTGGGTGACCTTGGGCCAGTCACAGTTCTCTCCAAACTCTCTCAGCCTCACCTACCTCACAGGGTGTCTGTTGTGGGGAAGGGAAGGTGATTGTAAGCTGGTTTGAGTCTTCCTTAAGTGGTAGAGAAAGTCGGCATATAAAAACCAACTCTTCTTCTTCTCTCTCAATCTTCATTGCATAGCTGAAATCTGCCCGTCTTCATTCCAGCTGTTACTCTGCATGGTCACATCCTATTTAATTTATTTATGTGCAGCATTTATATCCCATCTCTCTGCTCGTTCAGGGCTGCCAACGTGGCATTTAGAGATGATAACAATATTACTGCTGACAGTCACTCTCTCTGGGCCGCTACGGGTTCTGTGAGAGTAGCCGTCTGTAAGTCAGAGGTCTTTCCTGAAGCTGTAGAACTGGAATTAATAAATGGGTATCTCTTGAGGGTAATGTAAGACTTGTGGCGTCCCACTGTAGGCAGGAAATTGTAGTTTATTTGTAATTACTCGAACTGTGATATTACATCTTGTCAAGGAAGTCATCTTGGATATGTTTTGTATTTCTGTTATCTTTAGTTCTTCAGTAATCATACGGTGTTCTGTGACGTTTCAGTCGTTTCCTTCAGTTTGGCTGTCTACTTATTCCTTTTGCGCTTCGAATGAAGCAATCTGTTGACCTGAAAGGAAGGCTTGGGTTTTTTTTGTCATGCATGCTGTCAAGAAAAAGAGGGCATTATCTTAAGTTAGCAGGCAAGTTATGTCCATTAATTAAAAACAACTTCTGCACGCACCCTTTTAATGTACGTTAATTTTAAAAAAATCTTTTGTGTATTCAGTAATTTTTGGGGAGGGGCCATGGCTTAGTGGTAGAGCATCTGCTTGGCATGCAGAAGGTCCCAGGTTCGATCCCTGGCATCTCCAGTTAAAGGGACTAGGCAGGTAGCTGATGTGAAAGACCTCTGCCTGAGACCCTAGAGAGCCGCTGCCAGTCTGAGTAGACAATACTGAATTTGATGGACCTTGATGGTCTGATTCAGTATAAGGCAGCTGCATGTGTTCATGTGTTCACGTATACTCAAATGCAAGATCAGATTTCCCCCCCCCCCAGGTGTGCCATAGGAAAAAAAGAAGGGGTCATCTTACAGACGCATAAAAGTTACAGTTATAGCCATTAATTTCTTTTGTGTGTGTGTGTGTCTTCTATTCAGGGTCATCTTCCTTTCGAGTTAATATGGGGGATTTTTTATTTTTACATTCAGGATCATCTTCCTTTCAAGTAAATACAGTAGGCTATATTCCAGACAAATTTAGACTGCAATAAACCAGGGGCAGCCTAGTTTATTATCCTGAAGGGGTGGGGGCAGTTAGGCAGTAGCCGGGAGTGGCACAGCTGCGCTGCATCTACAGAGGCTTCCCAGCCAGAAAAAAGAAAACTAAACACACTTAAAATAAAATTGTCTAAAAAAATGCCCCATTGACTTTAGCAGTGCAACGCCAACAAAATAGCTGCAGCGTGGAGGAGCATTCCCGGGGTGAAATGGGTTAGGAAGATGCCTAAAGGCAGCTCTGCCCCCCAGGAATGCCCCAGGAACGCCTCCCAGGACGCTGACGCAGGGAGATAAGCCAGGATCTAAGATCCACGCTGCCACTGCTCCCTGAGGGGGCCGGTGGAAGTCCCCCTACACTTATTGTGTTCAGTTTTGGGCATCACGATTTAAGAAGGATGTAGACAGGCTGGAATGTGTCCGGGGGAAGTGCAGCAAAGATGGTGAGGGGTCTGGAGGCCAAGTCCTATGAAGAAAGGTTGAAGGACCTGGGTATGCTTAGCCTGAAGAGGAGAAGACTGAGAGGTGATATGATAACCATCTTCAAGTACTTGAAGGGCTGTCATTGTAGAGCAAAGCTGATTGAACTGTGGGTTGCGACCCCATATGGAGTCATGTAACTGAATGTGAGGTTGCGAAAAATTTGGTGAAATGGTAAAAGTATATGTATACCAAAGAATTTTTTAAAAATAAATTTCTTTATGATTTATTATCAGTAAATGCTTGATTTGTATACCTATTTTATATACCACAGCATTGTGATGCGTTCCTGTACCTCCCAGAATCCCCCCCAGAATCCCCCCAATTTCTTTGATCTTTCCCAAACTTGCTTTGCTGCAAAGTTTTGGAAAAGATCACAGCAAAACCTGGATGGCAGCCATGTGGGTGGGAAAGGTTAGATTTCCCCACTCACCTAGCAGCTATTTCCTCCCCCTACCACCAGGGGACTCTTTTAGCCAGCAGTGGAATATCGTTATAACAATATGCCCATCTGCATATCAGAATCTCTGAATCCCCAGCTTTCTTTTTTTTTAAAAGTCATCCTTTTTGTTGCAGACACATAAGGTGAAAGGCATAACACTGCAACGGTATGTAAATAGTTAAAATGATTTTCAATTGCTGCTGTCATCATATACCTAAATAATTCATTAGCAGTAGAAAAGAGCAAGATAGTAGCACCTTAAAAACTAACAACATTTCTGGCGGGGTCTGTGCATTTGTGAGCCACAGCTCACTTCTTCAGATACAGCTAGAATGTGAGTTCATCTATCCTTAAGTAGAGGGGTGAATTAGACACCTAATGGCAATGTAAATGTCAGTTACAGGTCAATTGCAGGTAAATGACAATAGCAGGTATGGATTAGGTGTATATGCAGAGATGTAGTAGGCGGGGAGAAATTAGCACACGTAATGAGAGAGGAATTCCAGATCTCTATTCAATCCAGGAGAATGCATTGTCTTGAGCTTCATTATTAGTTGTAATTCAGCAGTCTCTCTTCCTAATCTCCCTTTGAAATCCCCTTGTAAGAGAACAGCTACTCTTAAATCAGCAACTGAATGTCCTGGAAGGTCAAAATGTTCCCCCACTGGTTTCTGAATATAGCGGGTTCTGGTGTCAGACTTAGGTCCATTTAACCTTTGTTGCAGGGACTGGCCTGTTTGTCCAGTGTAGAGGGTGGAAGGGCATTGCTGACATGTGATGGCATAACTCACATTAGAAGATGAACAGGAGTATGAACTTAGGAAAATGTGGCTGACTTTGCTAAATAATTAATGATATATTTTTGAGGTATTGCTTGGTAAAATATTTAACAGCTCTGTTTGTTGACTTCAAGGGGGTATTGGCCAAGTAAGCCGGAAATGACATTTCAAGCAATTGCAAATCCCACGTATGTTAACCCGGAAGCCAACTTGATAGCTTTGTTGACAATCCAAGAACCTGCAGAGCGTCTTTGAGTAGACCAATGGCAGTGCTTCTGATGCTTCTCTCCTGCCATCTTTTCTGATGTTTCTCAAGCTTCCTTTTTTTGGCTTTTTCTGGAAAGGAATTATCCAAGATTTTCAATAAGGCCATGTTTTCCGATTACCGGCTGCCTTGGAAGGCTTTAAGAGGGGAGTGGACATGTTCATGGAGGAGAGGGGTATTCATGGCTACCAGTAAAAATGGATACTAGTCATGATGCATCCCTGTTCTCTCCAGGATCAGAGGACCACTCCTAATATATTAGGTGCTGTGGAACACAGGCCGGATAATGCTGTTGCAGTCATCTTGCTTGTGGGCTTCCTAGAGGCACCTGGTTGGCCCCTGAGTGAGCAGACTGCTGGACTTGATGGGCCTTGGTCTGATCTTACCATTTTTCTCCGTAGAGGCAAGGGAGCTTTCGTGGCACGTAGCTTGACCAGTGCGACAGCATGGTGTTCTCGTGCGAGTCTTCCAAACCGTCTATAAACTGAGAGGTGTTTACTGCACAGATCTTCTGGGGAGGTGGTTTGCTGTGGCGGGCGGGTGGCGGGCTGGTGTGGAAAATAACTAGTGTGTGTTTTGTACGGGCAGCCCGATGACAGCAATCTGTCTGATTGTAGTCATTACGAGCAGCTTACCAGTGGCATTAACTGCTGCTGATAATTAGGCAGGCACTCTGTCATTAGCGCAATTTACCTTGTTGAGTGCCCATCTGCTTCTGTGCATTTCAAGGCGAAACCAAGTTTTCTGGACTGAGAAATCGGGAGGAACTCATTTCCTTTGAGCTGTGAGAGCCAGCGTGGTGCAGTGGTTAAGAGCTGTGGTTTGGAGTGGTGGAGTCTGATCTGGAGAACTGGGTTTGATTCTCCACTCCAAAACATGAGCGGCGGACACTAATCTGGTGAATCAGATTGCTTTCCCCACTCCTCCACATGAAGCTAGCTGGGTGACCTTAGGCTAGTCACAGTTCTCCTACCTCACAGGGTGTCTGTTGTGGGGAGGAGAAGGGAAGGTGATTTTAAGCTGGTTTGAGTCTCCCTTAAGTGCTAGAGAAAGTTGGCATATAAAAACCAACTCTTCTTCTCCTCCTTTTTCCTTCTTCCTTCTTTCTTTTTCCTTCCTTCCTTCTTTCTTCTTCTTTGTCCTCCTCCTCCTCCTCCTTCCTCCTGCCTTCTTTTTTCTTCTTCTTCCACTTTCACTGCCTTTAGAAAATGAGCGGTCTCTACAAAATGGTGTAATTTGATTTCTGTTCTTGCCCTTCGTTGAGGAAGCTCGGTGCCTTGTGCGTGGGGTGGCATCCTTTCCTATTTGGTTTAGCTCTGGAAGAGGTAGGTTAGGGGGGAGTGTCTGGCTCAGGGCCGCCCAGCGAGATCCGTGAAAGAACGGGGACTTCAACTTGGGCCTTCCCAGTCAGAGTCCTCCTCCACTCACCTCCAACACTACATTTCAGAGGAATCTACTTTCTTCCTATCAGTTTTCTTCATTGTCCAGCTCTCACACCCATACATAGTTCATCCATTGCCGCAAAATAAAATGTAAGTCTGGTGGCACGTTAAAGACTAACAATGTTTATTTCAGTATGCCCTTTCATGAGTCACGGCCCACTTTGTCCGATAGATACTTGGAGGGAAATCGTACTGGGAAACGTTATGGGGAAGGTTGGAGAGGGGGGGGGGCGGAGTCAAGGTTTGGTGTGAATCACACCACTGGTCTTTCCCCTAAAACCATCTATCGCCATGCTGTACTTGGAGTGGCTCAGTGGCCCCATAATTTGTAAGGCGGCTTTGTAGGACTCACAGTTTAGCTCCATTAGTAAACGTGACTTTAAAAGAGGCTGCCTAAATGGCAACTCTGGAGGTGATACTCAACCCTTGACTGTCAGATCTCTGCACATGATCCAGAGTCGTGTGGAGCTGTGGCAGTGTTTGTTTCTGTAACCTCTCAGCTGAACCGACTTGGTGGGTGGAAGCCGTTGCATGCAGAGGTGACGTACGCTGGCACTTGAACAAAATGTGCCCGGGGGCAACTTTGATGGTCAATTGGAGAGTCCTGTCCTAGGATACTGGAATGACGCCGAGTCATGGTTATGGCTGCAACGTTTATTTTGTTCCGATGAATGTCCACTTCACTCCTGTATTTTATTATTATTATTTTTTAAGTACCAATAGATTTGATTGGTTTGCTCAGTGAAGCATGTTCCAAAGGTTACCAGGGCGAGTAAATCATTTATGGGCTAACGCTCAAGCGTAGGAGAACTTTTAGTATCTGGAGGATTCTTGGCTCCCTCTTTATAGCCAGGACAGTGGAGGTCTGCTTAGAAGTTGTCTTGGTACGGAAACACACACACACACACACACACACACCCTTTCCCCTGTCTCGCCAGTGGCGCTGGAGACTTTCTGTGATGCGATTTGTGTTACAACGATTTCTGTGTATAGTTGTTTGGGGGGAGGGCCGATTGCACAACATCTTTTGCTGTTCAGACAAGGTTTGTTTGAGCTTCTGAGATAGGTCTGTTTGCTATCAATTACCAGCGCAGCGCCGGCTGAATTGATACGCGGTGCTCTTTGCACAATTTAGATTCTGAGGCATACGCGGCTCCCGAAAGGTCAGGCTTTAGAGAAAACCATCCAGAATTAGACACCTGAGCCCCTTCGTAGGAACGGATGTTTGCATTTTGAATTGTTTGGAGCGGTTAAAATTCAACTTCTGCTCTTCCAGCTGAACGAGATGACCACATCCCCTCTCATTCTTCGTGACGAAGAATTTCCACACCAGCCCTGCAATAATAAACCCAGTGAAATGGAAGATATGTATTGACATTGATAGTAGCATGTCTGGAAGAGTTGGCCAGAATCCGAGACGTTGCCTTTTTAAATTTTTTTGCACGTTTTACTCCCATGGGGGTCAGTGCTTGCAATACGATATTTGGGTTCCATTAGCGCCAGAATCTGATGCAGAGCTGAAGCCACGTCATTTGACAATTCATACGCCTTCCGTTGCTGGCCCCACCAACCTGATCCGGGCCCCTACTAAACTGATAGTGTATTTGGTGCATATGTTTCCAGTGTGGTATAGTGGTTAAGAGCGGTGGACTCTGATCTGGAGAACCGGGTTTGATTCCCCACTCTTCCATATGAGCGGCAGGCTCTAATCTGGAGAACCGGGTTCGATTCCCCACTCCTCCACATGGGTGACAGACTCTGGTGAATCGGGTTTGATTCCTCACTCCTCCGCATGAGTAGCGGACTCTCCACATGAAGCCAGCTGGGTGACCTTGGGCTAGTCACAGTTCTCTCTGAACTCTCTCAGTCCTGCCTACCTCATAAGGTGTCTGTTGTGGGGAGGGGAAGGTGATTGTAAGCTGCTTTGAGACTCCTTAAAGGTAGAGAAAAGCGGGGTATAAAAACCAACTCTTCTTCTTCCTTGCACCTCACTGGCTCTTAAATATCCCTGGGTTGGTCTGTCCGCCAGGTGGCCTCCGAGGGTGCCAGTGCTAGAGGGGTGCCCGCCACTGGGGCCATGATGCTTGGCAGGGGACGGGGGAGGGACTGGCAGGGAGCTGGCTCCCTTCTTCCCTTGCTTTGTTGCATGGGCAGGGAGAGATGCGGGGTGCTGCCAGGCCCAGTTTCGCCTGTCTACAGGGACATGAGGAGTACAGCAGTGACTTCTTTCCTTCTCATGGCCGTGTGTGTGTGTGTGTGAGGCAGGTACCATGCTGTAGCCCCCCTCCTGGCCTATCTGCCAGGGAACAAGGAATGTGGGCAGCAGCTTCATATCTCTCTGCAGCCTGACCGGGGAGGGGTGGGGCGAAGAGGGCAAGGGCCACCCTAGCACGCCTTGCCTGTTGACTGGGAGACAAAATGGGTGGCTGGTTGGTTCTTGCCTCCCTTTGGCCCTATTGCACATGCAGCTGGGGGTTCTCGGGATCCTGTTTCTTCATCATCCAATGTTCACACCCATACATAGTAATGGGGAATACTGTAGAAAACGTAACAACATAGTATGCAGAAAAAGGAAGACAATTGTACCTGGCTAGTTTAGGCTGAAATGCTGGCGTACGCCCTTTGGGATTGGGTGCCTTGTTGAAGTGCATCTGACTGCACATTGCAAGAATGCATCCCGTCTTCCAGAAGAATGCTGTGTTGGTGTGCTGTGTTACAGTGTGAGGAACCTAGCTGCTTTGGCTTGCTAGTATAAAAATAAAATGCCCACTGTTTAAAGAGCTGTCCACTTCTTGTATATGATGATAGTGACATTGCTATATCAGAAAGACCAGATAATGCAATTTTATGCATGCAGGTGGTAGTAATGGGGAAATTTCCCCAAAACTTGTGTGTTCACGCGGGGTGTGTGTATGTGTTTCTCAAAAGGTTTAAGTGAAGGGAAAACCAAACTAAAGAATGATCTATGCTGTACTAATGTCTAGACAAAACTGGCAGCATATAATGTAAGCAGTGCAAAAATCGATTCAAACAAAATAGTGCAAATATCACTATAAAGGTACATATATGTACACACTATACATACTATTACAACAATTCCTAAACTTATTGCTATGCCTTTGTTTTACCAGTAAAGTGAAATAAATTTCACAGTGAAATTTATTTCACTTTACTGGTAATGTATAGTGTGTATGTATATGTACCTTTATAGTGATATTTGTACTATTTTGTTTAAGTGGAAGGAAACCTGTTGAGAGAGAAGAAAGATTTTAAGGGCAATTTGTCAGCTGTTTTCAGGCTGAAGCTGTGGTTTCGGTAAGCACAAATGCTTAATCGCGGAGGGGTGCAACTTTGTTCGTTTCTCTTTGCAGGCTCACGGGGCCTTCGGGATACGTAACAGATGGACCAGGAAATTATAAATACAAAACGCAGTGTACGTGGCTCATCGAAGGAATGTGAGTAAGAAACACCTTGATTTCTATGGGGCGCAACTGGGAATTGTTTTTGTTTGTGCATAGTTGATCGTCCATGTGTTGTTGTGGGTTGTCTAGATATGGATCGTGTGCATGTGATAGTGTTAACATTCAGATTAAAGAATTAGTTTTCAAGTTGGGAACCACTGAAATGCCTAATTTATCATGACAACGCTATCATCTGCATTGTTGGCTGTTGGAGAGCCAGTGTGGTATAGCTGTTAGGAGCGACAAAGCTGGTGAATTGGGTTTGATTCCCTGCTCCTCCACATGAAGCCAGCTGGGTGACCTTGGGCCAGTCACAGTTCTCTCCGAACTCTCAGTCCCTCCTACTTCACAAGGTGTCTGTTATGGGGAGAGAAAGGGAAAGTGATTGTAAGCTGGTTTGATTCTCCTTAAAAGGTAGAGAAAGTCAGCATATAAAAACCAACACTTCTTCCTCCTCTTCCTGTTCTTCCTCCTCTTCCTCTTCATCTTTGCCTTCCTCCTCTTCCTCCCACTCTGCCAAGAAGCTTGCTGGGAGACTGTGGCCAGTCATTTCTATCGCTTTCTCAGCCTAACCTCCCTTAGAGGCCCCCTTAGAAGAGTGGGATTGCAATAAGTTAAAACAACTCATCTAATGGAAGGGCCGCTGGTGGACCACGACCCATACAGAGATCACATCCTCTTCTTGTTACTTGGAGCATGCAGCTCTCTTCCTAAGCTGTAGCAAAGAGAGTAGCTAATCGTGGGGCTGAGAGAATTCTGGGCAAAGCACCTTCACCAGCAGACGTTCCTTCTTCTCCAGCTTGGTGATGCTGGGAAAGATCTGTGTATATGGACTTAGGGGGTCAGGAAGGAATTCTCCTCCAAGCCAGATTGGGCAGGGATCCTGGAGGGTTTTTTTTTTTGCTATCATCTGGGCGTGGAGTAGGGGTTCACTGGGGGTGTGTGGGTAGGGGAGGTAGTTTGGAATTTCCTGCATTGTGCAGGGGGTTGGACTAGATGACCCTGGTGGTCCCTTCCAGTTCTATGATTCTATGTGGTAACAAACAGTCCAATGTAGTGACTGTTTTAGCTGCTTCCAGGGCTATTTGTTGATGGGGGCAAGACAGGGCTTTATCTGCTGCTCTCGAAGTGTTGGGTAGCATTCCCTTTCAAGTTCAAACTTTTGGTTCCTAACCCAGCCGTCCAATTATTTTTATCGTGCCAAAGGCAAGAGAGGCTGCAGCTGACAAAGTTTCCTCCTGTGCATGAAAAAGTCTACTTTTTCCCCTTCCAAAAGAAACGTTGGCTTCTCTGATGTTGTCCCAAATTCACATTTTTGTTCAGGCGAGTCGTCAAAGGAACCATCAACCTTTTAGCATTAAGCTGTGCGAAAGAGCGGCTCTTAATGATAATTGATCGCCCTCCCCAGCTGCTTTCAGTGGCTTTTTTGGCAGGGTTTTTTTTTCTTTTAAAAGGGTGGCACATTTATTGTCCATTCCTCTAAGGAACAAGATCTAGAAAATGTGGTCATTAAAACATTAAAAACATGAAGGCTGTAAAATGTTTGTCTGCTAAATTTTTGGGGTGCCTCCTAACACTGAAGAAAATTTGCCAGTGTTTGATGTCCAAAGAGGAATAGAATTGACTGCGTGAGTCAGTGCTTCCAGAATGTCCCAGGTTCAATCCCCAGCATCTCCAGTAGTAAATCAAGTGAAAGACCTGGAGAGCTGCTGCAGTCTGAGTAGGCAATACTGACCTCAATAGCCCAGAGTCTTGACTTGGTAGAAAGCAGCTTCATGAGAGCCGGCATTGGTATAGTGGTTAAGAGCAGTGGTTTGGAGCTGGGGAGTCTGATCTGGAGAACCGGGTTCGATTCCCCACTCCTCCACATGAGCGGTGGACTCTGATCTGGTGAACTGGATCCCCCCCCCACTCCTACACACATGATGCCAGCTGGGTGATCTTGGGCTAGTCACAGCTCTCTTAGAGCTCTCTCAGCCCCACCTACCTCACAGGGTGTCAGTTGTGGGGAGCGGATGGGAAGGTGATTGTAAGCCAGTTTGATTCTTCCTCACGTGGTAGAGAAAGTCGGCATATAAAAACCAACTCTTCTCCTCCTCCTCCTCTTCTTCTCCGCCACCTCCTCCTCCTCCTCCTCCGCTTTGTGCTGCGCAGAGCTGCAGTTTGGGAACTTGCCAGCTCTGGAAGTTTCTGAACTGCAACTCTGCACAGGGGTAAAAGTCATCAGTGTGAATTCACAGGCAACCATTCAAAGAACACACGTTACAGGTAATTAACATGTTTTTTTCATTGTATGGGGACATACTCAAAAGAAATGCCCACAACATAAAAAACAGTGGTGGTGGGTGCACTCATCACTCATGGGGGATGCAGTTGTCGTAATAACAAGGATCTAGCATGCAATTGAGATAGATCCTGGAATCTGATGCAAGCCTTGCTTTAGAAGGGTTCCAGTATTTTGCTGTTGTTCAGGCCGTTAATGCCACACATGTCTCTTCGTACAACTCATAGTTAAATTGTGGAACTCCTTGCCCCAGGATGTGGAGACGGCTGCCAACTTGGAAGGCTTTAAGAGGGGAGTGGACGTGTTCATGGATGAGAGGGCTATCCATGGCTACTAGTCAAAATGGATACCAGTCACGATGCATACCTATTCTCTCCAGGATCAGAGGAGCATGCCCATTATATTAGGTGCTTTGGAAAGCAGGCAGGATAATGCTGCTGCAGTCATCTTGTTTGCGGGCTTCGTAGAGGCACCTGGTTGGCCACTGTGTGAACAGACTGCTGGACTTGATGGGCCTTGGTCTGACCCAACAGGGCCTTTCTTACATCCTTATGTCTTGTTTCTGCAGGCCAAACACAATCCTGAGGCTCCGCTTCAATCATTTTGCAACGGAATGCAGTTGGGACCACTTGTACGTGTACGATGGGGATTCAATTTACGCCCCATTGGTGGCAGCTTTTAGGTAAGCCCCGGAGCACAGTGTGAAATTAATTGGTATGTCTTGTTGGTTTGATGCAGTTCGTTATGTTCTGTCTTGGAAGCTGGACGTTCCTGGCATTGCCAAGAGTGGGATTGTTACACCGGCAATAGCAGGGCTGGGGGTGTCTTTTGGTCTGATCCCAGCAAGGCGCACCACTCTCTCTGTCCAGGCTTCAGAGGATTTCACAGTAACAAAATGTTGTTCTCAAAACATCAGTTTCCTTATCGTATATGTTTTAAATAAGCTTCTTTTTCTAATTTGATCAAATTTTGCTCCCTGTGTTATACTAAGTATGTGCCAACAATAAGGACGCTTTTCACCAGCATTGGCCAGATAAATTTTGCATTGTCTGTATTGAATTTACCTTATGGTCCACCCATACCCCAAGATCCCATTCACATACACTGCTGCCCAGAAGTGTATCCCCCATCCAGTATGCACGTTCCTCATTTTTGTTACCCAGGTGTAGAACTCAGCACTTATCCTTGTTGAATTGCATCTTGCATATTCAAAGCATACAAATTGTATTCTAGGCTTGGGCACAAAAGGCTACTTTTGGCCTTAACCTGATTATTCTTAAGTTTTTTTAAGGAAAGAACCTGAAGTGAAGTTATTTTTGCCTAGAAATGGTGCAATGAACCGTTGGTTCAATTTGGGAAGCCGTTTGGGCCGTTGGTTTCCAGCGGTTAACGAAAGTCTTGCAGAGGCCGACTTTGGAACTGTGCTTGCGTCCGTAAAGGCAGAGTGAATGTGATGAGCGTCTGCCGCTCAGACTCCTCAAATTAATGAGATTTTAATTGGCCTCCGAAGTGAGTTAAAAAGCTTTATTCCGAAACCGCTCGCAATGACAGGAATCTGGCGCCTGAGGAAAATCTCATTTTGATACACAAAAATAGCTCTTTTTTTTTTTGGCCATCTGCTTTAGCGCTAGGTGGGAACTGCTTTAACGTGTTCATTTTGACATTTGCCTTTCTTGGCCTTACTCAGTTGGCTTAAGTAAATTTAGGGCATGGATTAAACACGGGTGTCTCTCAGGTTGATGGAGCAGCCGAAACAATCTGCTCAAAGCTTCTCATTAAACCGTCGCTGCTGTGTTTGGCATTTTTAACTCCACGTTCCCAGTTTTATTCTTTAACGTGTCATCTGTCAGGTAGGTTGACTTTGCTTATGCCTGGTGCCTAGGAATGCTGAAACTTTCCCCATTACAAACTTGTCTGATACAGGATTCTATCAAATGCATTTTAATGTATAGAAAGTTCCAAAATGCGTTTTAAACCTTGGTTTGAAGGTTGCTTCTTTGTGGCAGAAAAGAACAACCAAAATGATCCGGGGGCTAGAGCAACTGCCCTATGAGGAGCGGTTAAAACGCTTAGGGCTCTTTAGATTAGAATGAAGGCAGTTAAGGGGAGACATGATAGAGGTCTATAAAATTATGCTTGGTATGGAGAGAGTGGACAGGGAGAAGGTTTTCTCCCTCATAATACTAGAACACGGGGTCATCTGCTGAAGCTGGAAGGTGAGAGATTCAAAACAGATAAAAGGAAATATTTCTTCACACAATGCATAATAGAATTGAGGAACTCCCTGCCCCAGGATGTGATGATGGCTGCCAACTTGGAAGGATTTAAGAGGGGAGTGGACATGTTCATGGAGGAGAGGCCTATCCATGGCTACTAGCCAAAATGGATACTAGTCATGATGCATCCCTATTCTCTCCAGGATCAGAGGAGCAGGCTATTTCTATGAGGTGCTGTGGAACCCAGGCAGGATAATGCTGCTGCAGTCGTCTTGCTTGTGGGCTTCCTAGAGGCACCTGGTTGGCCTTTGTGTGAACAGACTGCTGGACTTGATGGGCTTCGGTCTGATCCAGCAGGGCCTTTCTTATGTTCTTATGTCCTCCCATCACCTGCTTCAGAAGAGACTCCAGCAGGGGACGGCTTTTCCCCAGACGCCTTTGAGGCAGTCAATCTATCTCGAGGCTGTGGGGGAAGGGGCATGACAATGCCAGGAATGCCCCATGGCAGCTTCAGAGACTGGCAGGCGGGGCTCAGGCAGCGGGCTGCACCCGGGAACCAGGCCAGAGGAGGAGGCCGGCAGCAGGTGAGGCCCTTACAGGCAGATAGAACCGGCTCTTGGAACCTCATGGGAGGGCAGGAGAAGGGAAGCCCAGCCTGGGAGGCCAGTGGCCCAGATTCACATCAATCACCATGAGCCCGCCCCTGGAGAGAGGGCGTTGGGGGAGTCTGGGGTCAGCCCATCCGCAGGCAAGCCTTTATTAGGCCATGGAGGAAGGGCCAGACCTATCCCATGTCGGACAGGGAAAGGTCAGAGAGAGAGGGAGGGTCTAAGAGTGTTGCCAACCTCCCCCCACCCCCCAAAAAAATTCTGAGACCCTTACTTAGGCACAGCTGACAGAAAGGAGAGTGCAACAGCCCCGGATCTTGCCCTGAATCCTTGCTAGAATGCAAACTCATTTGTACTTCTAGCAAAAGCAGCATAGGCACTGGACCTATGCCACTTTGGGGGAGGAGCTGTGGCTCAGTGGAAGAGCATCTGCTTGGCATGCTGAAAGACCCAGGTTCAATCCCCAGCATCTCCAGTTAAAGGGACTAGGCAAGTAGGTGATGTGAAAGACTCTTTTCTGCCTGAGACCCTTGAGAGCCGCTGCCAGTCTGAGTGGACAATACTGACTTTGATGGACCGAGGGTCTGATTCAGTATAAGGCAGCTTCCTGTGTTCATGTGACCGGTTAACTTGCCAAGACAATGGATGGGTCTATGAACATCTCCTTCGACACGCTGGAGATGTTTTAACGGGTGTCCGTTGTGATGCAAGGACAAAGTGGCGGTTGTTAGCCGGCCCCTGGTGAACAATGGGGCTCTCTTGACATTAAGCTGCGATGAAACATTGACTTTAGAGCGACGGGCACGGAGTGCCGTGTATGCGTCATTAGCCTTTAAGAACCCGAGTTCTCCGGGATGCTCTCAGTGCGAAATTATTTCCTTGACATGCCTCCAGATGTATCCTGCGTCGAGCAGCTAAGTGGCCTTACTCCAGGGATGGAGAGTTTGGCGTGAGAACTTGGCACATGTGAGGGTCTCTGCTTCAAGGGATTTCTAGGCAGAAAAATATATCCAGGCCACATTAAAATGTTCAGCAGGGCTGGGAAAGAGAACTGGGACAATAGGTCTTCTCAGGCTGGGCCCCCTCATGATCGGGAGCGGGTTTTTAAAGATCTAGGTATTGAAAATAGAGCTTTTCCAGCCATGTTTGCTGAACAGTTAAGGCACCGCTGTCAGATTGGAGCTCTGGATCCTTGTGTCTTTCTGCTTCCGCTTCTTTCTGGGAGCCGTCTCAGGCCTTTTACGCATGGCTGTTTCGCTCGCCATCACCCCTCCAACGACTTCGGGTCTTTGTGTTAATTATGCATGCCGTTTCCGACTGTCAGGGGTCGCCTCGCTCTCCCCCTGCGTTTCCGCACATTGTGCATGTGTTTTCAGGGACCTGTTTTATGTCGAATTTGAAAACCCATGGGCACCACGGCACCCACCAAGTGTTTTTAGAAAGTGGGTCTCTTGGCCAGGAGGGCTTCTAATCGCCCATTAGAGATCTGATTGGCCGGACAGATTAAAACAATATTTCAGCTGCAATATTAACTTTATTCTCTCACTCCTCCTTCCCAGTGTATATATTTTTTTTAATCGCCCCTCTTCTCCCCTACACGTGGGTCTGTACGGCTCTGCCTCTTGTGGCAGCTGTTTTCTGGTTGCGCCATGTGCCAGAATCCCAAAGGTGGCCACAGGGGACCCCCTGTTCTAGCCAAACTTTTTAGAGGGAACACTTGGTCTGCTTCTGACATAAGATGCGACAGGGAACAAGAAAGAGAGAGAGAAAGAGAAAGTGAAAGAGAGAGAGGGAGAGAGAGAGAAAAGAAAGAAAGAGAGAAAGAGAAAGAAAGAGAGAAAGAGAGAAAAAAAGAAAGAAAGAATATAAAAAAGAACATTATAAGAACATAAAAAAAGCCATGCTGGATGAGACCAAGGCCCATCAAGGCCAGCAGTCTCTTCACACAGTGAACTGAAAGAGAGAGAGAGGGAAAAAAAGTAATTCATTTAAAATTGGCTTTGGGCTCATTCATTCCCACTCTTTGCAGTTCGGCTTCTGTCAAACGAGCAGAGAGGAACTTTCTCAGTATCTTTCCTGGCCTGCGCTGCTGCCTGCCAGTTGAATGGAAAGGAGCGTAAACCCTGCTCGCACGTTGCCAGTGAGAAGTGGGTGCGAGGCCAAGAACAGAATTTCCCAAGAACAGCATTGTACGGAGACTGGTAGAGGGCAGTAAGCAGGATATGAACAGTCGCACCCCCTCGTCCGTGAAAGGGTCTCTAAGAGAGGGTCAGCGCAGTGTCAACCGAGATCAAAGATGACCTTGGCAGCTCACCAGATCTGCATCCCTGCCGTTTTCCTTTGTAATTTTTATTTTAGCACTTCGGTCTATAATATTAATTTTCAACGAAACATCATCAAGTTTTCTTTTCCTTTTCTTTTTTCCCCTTTTCCCCTTCATCTTCAGAGGAGTCTCTTACTTCAGCTTTGCCTTCTGCGTTACCGTTTTGGTGACTCGCACGGTTCGTCTCGTGGTGACCGTTTTCTGTGTAACAGTAACGGTCGAGGGGCATTGCAGTCTAACTACGGATAGATCACAAAAATTACAATAGATTTAATATGCTTAATAGATTAATTTTGCAGCCCAAGCAGGCTTCTAAAGGTCAGGAAATTCATTATTCACGTGCTCACCTCTTTGGTTGCGATTTCTTTGCTGCCCTCTGTTCCGCTTGCCTTCAAGAGTCCCTCCCTGGAGGTAATTCCAGAGGCAAATGATAGCATTTTTCATCCTTGTAAAAATCATGTCGGGAGTGAAGGTCCTTTGGTCTGCTCATCTTCATTGAGAAATGAGGGAATTCCCGGCTGCTCAACCGACACCGTGCGGCCTATTATGACATCAGATAAACACCCCAGACAATTAGAAGAGGCGCACTGTTAACAAGTCAGAGGCGGGCAACTCTAACTTGCCCCCATTTTTTAAAAAATAAGATTTATTTAATCAAAAAAAAAAACACATTTTAAGCAGCGAATGAGGACAACAGAAGACCATCCTTGTCTGGTGACATAAAACATAAAATGGGAGAACCCTTGAAAAAAAATAAGCAAATGCTATCGTTGCATACATGTTAAAAAGAAAATCCAGTATTTGGAATTCATGGAGTACAAATAACATTTGTTCAAAGTTAAAATGAGACATGATATTTGATCTTGTGTGTGTGTGGGGGGGGCATAAGGTTAATAATACCCTAATAAATAACAAGCTAAACTAGAAATCAGTGATTTGAACAAATCCCACCCCATTGAAGAAGTAGGTCAGAATTCTGGTAAAATTTAGGTATGCCAGCTCAGCTACCGTAGTTTATTTATTGGTCTGAGTTGCTTCTGAAAATCTAACTTGCCCCCATTGTGCCCCAAAGCACCCATCTTGTAGGCTTGGAGGGAAATGCCCTTTGCATTTATAAAAGACAGGCTCCCGTGAATTGTGAAAATGTCATTTCAGGTGGCCTTCAGAAATCGCTTCCTGAGCACTGAACAAATGTGACAGATGATGTTGGTGTGTGTGGGGGTCGGTGGGTGGAAAGGGCTGTGGCTCAGTGGTAGAGCATCTGTTCGGCATGCAGAAGGTCCCAGATTCATTCCCCGGCATCTCCAGTTAAAGGGACTAGGCAAGTAGGTGATGTGAAGGACCTCTGCCTGAGACCCTGGAGAGCTGCTGCCGGTCTGAGTAGACAATACTGACTTCAATGGACCAAGGGTCTGATTCAGTATAAGGCAGCTTTGTGTTTGTGTGTGTGTAAAGTGCCATGAAGTCACAGCTGACTTATGGTGACCCTGTACAGTTTTCAAGGCAAGAGGTGAGCAGAGGTGGTTTGCCATTGCCGGCCTCTGCGTAGCAACCCTGGACTTCCTTGGGGGGTCTCCCATCTAAATACTAACAATAGCCAAACCTGCTTAGCTTCCGAGATCTGATGAGATCAGGGTAGCATGGCCCATCCAGGCCAGGGCATTTTCTGTCTGGACATCAGATTTCTATAATCTGTAGTCTATAATCATGCCCTGTCAATCAAGATGCCTTCCTCCTCAAGAGTGAGAATGGAACCTTGATTACTTCCCATGAAGGTTCTTTCTGTTGAAGATAGATGGCATCTACATGACATTGCACTGTCAATAAGCTGGGCTCCGATTTGGTTACCAAAGTGGAGAAAAAGCTCTCTGAAGAAGCAGCCTAGGTCAGCCAAGGGTATGTGTGTGTGCCGTCAAGTCCCAGCTGATTTATGGTGACCCAGTAGGGTTTTCAAGGCAAGAGACACTTGGAGGTGGTTTGCCACTGCCTGCATCCGCACAAGCTGAGAGAGTTCTGAGAGAACTGTGACTGGTCCAGGGTCACCCAGCAGGCTTCTTGGGGAGGAGTGGGGAAACCAACATGTTTCACCAGATTAGAGTCCTCCATTCATGTGGAAGAGTGTGGAATAAAACCCGATTCTCCAGATTAGAGTCTGCTGCTCATGTGGAGGAGTGGGGAATCGAACCCAAGGAATCAAACTTGTTTTGTTCGCGTTTTGAGAGACCTGTTTTATCTCGAATTTGAAAACACGAGGGAACGCCAGGGGGCGCGGGAGGCAACATCTGACGGTTGGAAATGGCGTGCACAATCCAAACAAAGACCCGAAGACGTTGGAAGGGTGCCGGCAAGGGAAACAGCTATGCATAAAAGTCCTTTCTTAAATTCTAGCTCAGCGTACTGCTGTTTCCACCATGGTGTAATGCTGCTGAGCTCCGGGCGTCTTGTTTTCCGATAATTATGTTGGTGATTTTAGATAAGCTGCAGGCTTCGCCATCAACAAACAAATTCTCATTTTCTCGGTGAAACGGTTGTTTAGTAAATACTAATATCATGTCCTCTGATCACATCACTTTTGTAATCTTGATCGACCTCTTCTGATGGCTAGACTGAAAGGGAGCACGTGGCCGGTCATTGGAAGATGTGACGGCAGCAATCTTCTCTGATTCATCGTGTCTTGGCTTTTTGAGCCCGCGGGTCAAGCTGGGCACAGCATGGGCGAATTCCATCAGACTTGGGCTGTGACTCAGGGATAAAATGCACACTTGGCATGCAGAAGGCCTTGAGTTTGATGCTTGGCGTCTCCAGTTAGAAGGGTTTGGGAATGCCTTTCCCTCTCTGAGCCCGTGGAGTGGCAACACCAATCTCAGTAGAACCAGAGCTGGTGTTGATGGACCACTGGTCTCCCTTGGGATTAGCTCATCTACATCCTGAAAAATGTGCCTGCCTGTTCACATGGAAAATAAGGAGTGGGGCATCTTTTTTTCTTTTCTTTTTTAACCTTCTACAGGAAACAGTGCAAGAGAGAAGGGAGCCAAATCTGGCCCCTGTCTGTCTTTGGTGCATTTCGAGTACCTTTCTTCTACTGGGGGAGGGGCTGTGGCTCAGTTTACTAGGAAGACTATGTTTACAGGGTGGTTTGCCATTGCCTTCCCCAGTCATCTACAGTTTACCCCCAGCAAGCTGGGGGCTCATTTTACTGACCTCAGAAGGATGGAAGGCTGAGTCAACCTTGAGCCGGCTACCTGAAACCGACTTCCATCAGGATCGAACTCAGGTCTTGAGCAGAGCTTTTGACTGCAGTATTGCAGCTTATCACTCTGGCCACCGGGCTCATTAGATTAATTACAGTAAGACATCTTTTCTGGATAGGATATAAATGGACAAGGTAAATAGTGGATCTTCTTTTGGGTGTGGTCCTGGCTGGGTGTTCACTCCCTTTAAGAACATTCCAAGGTTTACAACCATTACCCTCTCTCCTTATTTCAAATGATGATGGTTGTGTTTTTTGGCCTACCCAATTAAAAGCAAGCAAATATTTCAGAGGAGGAGTCTTCAATAGTCAGTCAAGGCAGTGAGAGTTTTGTTTAAGTGACACAATTTTGTAGAAATGGCTGCCAGACAGACTTTCCTATAAAGGTAAAGGTCCCCTATGCAAGCACCGGGTCATTCCTGACCCATGGGGTGACGTCACATCCCAACGAGGCAGACTATGTTTACGGGGTGGTTTGCCAGTACCTTCCCCAGTCATCTTCCCTTCACCCCCAGCAAGCTGGGGACTCGTTTTTTTAAAGACTTTCCTAGCAAAGGTAAAATGTCTAAAACAAGACAAGCATTGCACTTTAATTTATGTTTTTTCCCCTGGCTACTGTCAAGGGCCTCTGTCTCAGCCACACAAAATGTCTTAAGCTTGCGTTTTCAGCTCTGAGTATTTTCGACGTTCATTTTGGGAGGGGGGTGCTAAAACTTTACTGTCTTAATAGAGTGTTGTGTCTTCTTCCAGTGGTCTCATCGTTCCAGAGAGAGAGAGCAACGAGACGGTGCCAGAAGTAGTGGCCACCTCGGGCTACGCCCTCCTCCATTTCTTTAGTGATGCTGCTTATAACTTGACAGGGTTTAACATCACCTACAAGTAAGTTGGAGCTGCTGCGCAGAACAAATACAAAAGGTTTTTCCAGCTCTGTACATGTGTTAAGACATGGCATATGTAAATTAGAAAGTTGTGTGTGTCTGCAGCAAAAATAACAGAGTCTTGTTGTGTGTGTGTGTGTGTGTGTGTGTGTTATGTGCCACCAAATCGCTTCCAATTTACAATGACCCTGTGAATTAATGGCCTGGGAAATGTCCTATTGTTAATAGCCTTGCTCAGGTCTTGCAAACTGAAGTCTTATGGTACCTTAGGAATAAAATTGTGTTAGTCTTTATGCTACAGTAAAAATCATAGAATCATAGATTTGGAAGGGACCACCAGGGTCATCTAGTCCAACCCCCTGCACAATGCTGGAAATTGACAACTACCTTCCCCCTCAAACCCTCAGAGACCCCCACTCCATGCTCAGAAGATGGCAAAACAAACAAACAAACCCCTCCAGGATCCCTGGCCAATCTGGCCTGGAGGAAAATTGCTTCCTGACCCCAAAGTGGCAATCGGCATTACCCTGGGCATGCAAGAAAGGGCCAAGAGAGCCAAACACTGATGCAAACTTTCCTGCCCTCCTTCTCATGATCTGCCTAAGGTCATAGAATCAGCATTGCTGACAGGTAGCCGTCTAGCCTCTGCTTAAAAACCTCCAAGGAAGGAGAGCTCACCACCTCCCGAGGAAGCCTGTTCCACTGAGGAACCACTCTTAACTGTTAGGAAGTTCTTCCTAATGTTTAGGCGGAAACTCTTTTGATTTAATTTTGATTTAATGAAATACTAATTTCAATGTTAGTATTTAAGATGCCGCAAGACATCTGTGTGTAGACATACAATATCAACTTGTCTTTGTAGATGGGAAATCCTATGTCTAAAAGGTCACTTTATGCCTTCAAAGAAAATGGCTTTAGTTTCATAGTTCGGCAGGTGATTGCTTCACACTTAAGAACAAGAATAGCTAGCAGTGTTGATATTTATGTTGTTGATGTTGTAGCAGAATTAACATTCCTCTGTTGGGCGAAATGCAGGCTGGGTCCTTCTTCAAACAAACCTTGCATATAATTGGTCACGTCTGTTCTTTATTTCTTTTAAAACATTTCTGTGCTGCCCTGCTACCTGAATAGGGTCCCCTAGATGGCAAGCATCCAAAAATTTAAAACAGCATTTAAAATAACATCTACATATATAAAAAACATTTAAGCACTTCAATAAAAAACATGTAAACACACATAAAACGATCAGGGAAGAGGGCCAGTAAGAGTTATTGGGGCTGTGCCAAACCAAACAGAAAAGTCTTCACCTTCTAGCAGAGACTACGATAGAGGGAGATGGATGTGTCTGCCTTGGGAGGGGAGTTCCAGAGTTTGGTTGCCATGACCAAGATGGCCGTTTCTCATGTTGCCGCCCATCCAGCCTCAGATGGGGGGGGGGGGGCACCAGAAGCCGCACCTCTGTGGATGACCAGAGTGGACAGGTGGGTTTGTATGGAAGAAGGTATAAGAACATAAGAAAAGCCATAGAACATAAGAACATAAGAAAAGCCATGCAAGCCAATGATGGATCAGACCAAGGCCCGTCAAGTCCAGCAGTCTGTTCACACAGTGGCCAACTAGGTGCCTTTAGGAAGCCCCCAAACAAGGTGACTGCAGCAGCAGCATTATCCTGCCTATGTTCCACTGCACCCAATATAGTAGGCCTGTTCCTCCGATACTAGAGAGAATAGGTATGCATCATGACTAGTATTCATAAGAACATAAGAAAAGCCTTGATGGATCAGACCAAGGTTCATCAAGTCCAGCAGTCAGTTCACACTGTGGCCAACCCGGTGCCTCTAGGAAGCCCACAAGCAAGACGACAGCAGCAGCATTATCCTGCCTGTGTTCCAAAGCACGTAATGCTTTGGAACATAGGCATGCTCCTCTGATCCTGGAGAGAAGGTATGCATCATGACTGGTATCCATTTTGACTAGTAGCCATGGATAGCTCTCTCCTCCATGAACATGTCCACTCCCCTCTTAAAGCCTTCCAAGTTGGCAGCCATCACTACATCCTGGGGCAGGGAGTTCCACAATTTAACATATAGGTCGGCTTCTTCTGAAGTCCTCTTATTTAAAAGCAGCTTCTAATTCTGCACCCTGACCTTTTAAGACCTTTTCTCTGGAAGCCAGGAGAGACCAAATCGAAACCCAAAAGTACAAAGTTGCAACCCAAAGCGGTCCACCATTCTTTTCCCGGACTCCCGTGAAACGCTTCTGAGCATAACATTCTAAAATCTGCAGTACCATCTTGTGGCCGCAGTTGGTATTTCACCCCGTGCCACTGCATAAGGGTTTTATTGAAAGGGAGCGCACAGCAGTAGAGAGAGCCAGCGTGGCAGATTGGTTAAGAGCGGTGGACTCTAATCTGGAGAACCGGGTTTGTTTCCCCAGTCCTCTGCCTGGACTCTAATCTGGAGAATGGGTTTGATTTCCCACTCCTCCAAATGAGCGTCGGACTCCTATCTGGTGGGCTGGGTTGGTTTCCCCACTCTTCCACATGAAGCCGGCTGGGTGACCTTGGGCTAGTCACAGCTCTCTCTGAACTCTCTCAGCCTCACCAACCTCACAAGGTGTCTGTTTGGGGGAGGGGAAGGCGATTGTAAGCTGCTTTGAGACTCCTTAAAGGTAAAGAAAAAGCAGGGTATAAAAACCAACTCTTCTTCTTCTACCTGCCTTGATTCTCAGAAGGCTGAAGAAACAGAATGTGGCCTTCCTGTCCAGCAGGGCTGTCTGAAGTTCCTCAGCCTAGCCAGCTACCTCATGGCCAAGGCCATTGAAAAAGCAGCTCCACCATCAGCTCTTGCCACTGTGTAAACCGATCCTCCTGTAAGGCTGTGATTCTAGTCATGGCTGCTACTCCTTTCTCTGTGCTCCACCTGCCCTGTGCCACCTACACGAGAACATCTTGCTGTGAGATCCTTCAGAAGGCTTAATGTCCCCTGGTCCCCAGAAACATATTTTACAAGGCCAGAGAAAAAGTGACCTTTTTGCCATCCTGACTTGAGAACACAACTTGGTCATTGCTTAGAATCATAGAGTTGGAAGGGGCCAGACAGGCCATCTAGTCTAACCCCCTGCTTAATGCAGGATCAGCCTAGAGCATCCCTGACGAGTGCTTGTCCAGCCTCTGCTAAAAGACTGCCATTGGGGGGGAACTCACCACCTCCCTAGGCAGCTGATTCCACTGTCAAACAACTCTTACTGTAAAAAAATATTTCCTAATATCCAGCCAGTACCTCTCCTCCCGCAATTTAAACCCATTGTTGCGAGTTCTACCCTCTGCTGCCAACAGAACCAGCTCCCTGATCTCCTGTAAGTGACAGCCCTTCAGATACTTCAAGAGAGCAATCCTGTCCCCCCTCAACCTCCTCTTCTCCAGACTGAACATTCCCAAGTCCCCCAGCCTTTCCTCGTAGGGCTCAGTCTCCGGGCCCCCGGTCATCCTCATCACTCTGCATCCGGTCCATTCTGCCCACATCTGAGAGTATGTGATGGTCAACAGGAACAGCTCCCTGCCCTCCTCTAAGTGACAGCCCTTCCAATACTTAAAACCCTTCAGCGTCAGCCTTTCTGTTGCCCAAACCGGAGCCGAGGAGTGTTTTAAAATGGTCCCTTCTGTCTTCTTGGCAGCATCAACGTGTGCCCCCAGGACTGCTCGGGCAGAGGGGAGTGCAGGCCCAGCAACAGTAGCAAGGTGGTGGAATGCGAGTGTCTGGAGCACTGGAAAGGAGACGCCTGCGACGTTCCTCATTGCCCCAAAGACTGCGGCTTCCCGGACAGAGGGCGCTGCGGTGCAAACGGCACCCAGGGGTGCGAGTGTCACTCCGGCTGGCAAGGTAGGTCATGCCCTGCTGTGATTAAGATCTCCTGACTGAACATCGCATGCTTGAGAGATACAGTGCCTCATAATGTTTGTGGGGGTTTTGTGTGTGTACCTGTTAGAAGCTTATACTCTGGAAACCTCTGAAGTTTAGAGATGTGGCTGCAAAAAAATTGCTTATTGTCTTAGAGCAAGTGTCTCTTACTGTGCTAGTCTGAAACCCTTGCCTCTTTCTTCTTCTTTCTGGCCTCTTCATGTCCTCAACCTGCAAATGGGCAAAATCAACAAATGCCCGTACTCGTGCTTTCCCTGTTGTGGCTCCCGCCTTGTGGAGTGGCCTACCTGAAGAGGTCATGAGAACATAAGCCAAGCCCTGCTGGATCAGACCAAGGCCCGTCAAGTCCAGCAGTCTGTTCACTCAGTGGCCAACCATTTGCCTCTAGGGAGCCCACAAACAACACGACTGCAGCAGCATTATCCTGCCCATGTTCCACAGCACCTAATATAACCGGCATATTCCTCTGATCCTGGAGAGAAGAGGTATGCATCATGACTAGTATCCATTTTGACTAGTGGCCATGGATAGTCCTGTTCTCATAAGAACATAAGACAAGCCATGCTGGATCAGACCAAGGCCCAGCTAGTCCAGCAGTCTGTTCCCACAATGGCCAACCATTTGCCTCTAGGAAGCCCACAAATAAGCCGACTGCAGAAGCATTATACTGCCTGTGTTCCAATGCACCTAATATAATAGGCATGTGTGTGCCTCCTCAGCCCAATTCACCAGTGGACAGTATAGTAGAACTGTAGACAGCTGAAGAATGAAGCAATTGTACACTGGCTTCTCTGAGCTTCTGGTAGAGTCTGCAGCTCACTGTGATTGACACTTTCGTTGTGGGAATAATACTTGTGAGCGTTCCGTGACATCGCAGTAGCGATGCCGATGGTTTTAAGCCTCTAAGCTGTAAATATGTATTCGAAGGTGTACATATTTATATCACATTCTGTACGCTAATAGTAAACGTAGATTCAGCTCAAACCCAACCCCTTTCTGACTATATATTACTCTTCCTACACACTTGACACTGAGAGACACTGTCCTTCAGTGTTACTCCTCTGAAGATGCCTGCCACAGTTGCTGGCGAAACATCAGGAAAGAAAATACCAAGACCACGGTTACACAGCCTGGATAACCTACAAGAACCAATGAACTCTGACCGTGAAAGCCTTCGACAGTAAACGTAGAGTTTTGTTTTATGTATGTGTAATGGCATCTTTTCCCTCCCAGGTACTGACTGCTCGATTCCGGTCCCAGCGAACAAGTCATTTTGGACTCGCGAGGAATTCCACGTCCCCAAACTTCCCAGAGCATCTCATAAAGCCGTGGTCCAAGATGATATCATGTGGGTGGTTGGCGGTTACATGTTCAATCACACGGATTCCCAGATGGTTTTGGCGTGAGTAAAATGCAAAGGTTTTTTAAATTATTTTCCAAGTTTTAAACAGGACCTGGTTTTGTGTGTGGGCTGATCTCACGTGACTATGCTCTTATCGTTAGAGTGCCTTGCACTGGCTGCCTAAACACTGTTTTGCCCTACCCTGCTGCCATGGATTCTCTCCCAGGGCATCCCGCGGATCAGCCATCCACCTTGGTGCTGCCAGCCTATTCAGTCTATCTTGCATGTGAGGCATGGTTAAGTTATTCTCCTTCTTCCAGAGATGGTTTCCAACCTAGCCTAGGTCTGTGCAAGGATGGGGAAGATGCAGGAAGTGGTTAGGAATCATGGGATATTTTAGAGCAGGGGTCCCCAACATGGAGCCCACCAACTCCTTTCCTGGTGCCTGCCAAGTGTTTTTAGAAAGTGGGCAGTAGAAGAGCAAGATTCGAGTCCAGTAACATCTGAGAGACCAACAAAGTTTTTCCAGAGTGTAAGCTTTCAAGAGTGAAGCTCTCTTCATCATATACAAGTAGAAATAATAATAATAAAATAATTTACAAAATTTATATCCTGCCTTTCTGCTCTTACAAAGGCCCTGAGGCAGCTAATAATTTAAAACATGCATGATAAAAATCACAGTATAACACATAAATGATGAAATCAGGGAATGGAGATCTCTGAGCACTTATATCCCAGTCAGAAGGTGGTCTAATCAAGCCGACTGTGTTTTGCTTTGTACCTCTACAACCTGACTCCCCCCCCCTTTTTTTTTTTGCAACACCCCTCCCACTTCCTGGCTGGGATAAAAGGGCCCAGGGATCTCCATTCCTACTTGAATCTAATGAAGGGGAGCTTGACTCTCAAAAGCTTCTACCCCGGAAATCTTGTTTGTCTCTAAGATGCTACTGGACTCAAATCTAGCTCTTCCATGGTGGGTGGTTGTCCACGCAGCTCTGTGTATAGCAAGTTTCCAAGCACTGGGGTTCCAGGTAAGGAAGGTTTAATGAAGAAGCAGCAGAAGAAGAGTTGGTTTTTATATGACGACTTTTTCCACCTCTTAAGGAAGAATCAAACTGGCTTATGATGACCTTCCCTCCCCCTCCTCACAACAGACACCCTGTGAGGTAGGTGGGGCTGAGAGAGCTCGAAGAGAGCTGTGACTTGCCCAAGGTCACCCAGATGGTTTCATGTGGAGGAGTGGAGAAACCAACCCAGTTCACCAGATTAGCATCCACCGCTCATGTGGAGGAGTGGGGAATCAAACCCGGTTCTCCAGCTCAGTCTCCAAACCACCGCTCTTAACCACTACACCACGTTTCTAAAATGAATACTTAAAGAACGTGGTAAGCGTCCATCCTGTTTAAAACACACACACACACACACACACACACACACACACACACACACACACACACACACACACAAACAGGTAGCAGTTAACTTTATCAAAGTTGTCATTACCAAATCTGTGTCTGTATGATTTGTGTGTTTTTTGTTTATGTGCAACCTTTTCGGCATTTGTTCTTGGTTTCCTGTGTTCTCCCTTTTGCATTCAGAAGTGTAAATACCAGCTTTGTACAGGAGTGCTAAAGTACGCACCCATGTGTTTTGCCACCCTCCGTTGCACAGGTATGACCTGGTGACCAAGGAATGGCTGCCTTTGAACAGCAGCATAAATGCCGTCGTGATCAGATACGGACATTCGGTGGCCCTGCACGAAGTAAGTGGCTTTTGTTCTTGGCGTCGTGCTTCTGGTCTCCTTTGTGTTCTGGCTCTGTCTTGGGTAAATGTCATCTCCCTGGCAAAGCAGTAAATGCACCCGTCACACCCATCCCTGTTAGGCCAGACAGGTGACCAAGGTGGGCAGACCAATGTATGGGTTTACAGGATTGACACAGGAATCTGCCCTTCTACTGAATCTGACCCCTGGTCTATCAAGTCCAGTATTGTCTGCTCAGACTGGCAGCAGCTCTCCAGGTCTCAGGCTGAGGTCTTTCAGATCACCTACTGCCTGGCCCTTTCAGCTGGATATACCAGGGATTGAACGTGGGACCTTGTGCATTCCAAGCAGATGCTCTACCACTGAGCCATGGCCCCTCCCTCCAAGGACACCACATGAACACATGAACTGCCTTACACTGAATCAGACCCTTGGTCCATCAAGGTCAATACTGTCTACTCAGACTGGCAACCACTGTCCAGGGTCTTGGGCAGAGGTCTTAAACATCACCTACTTGCCTAGTCCCTTTAACTGGAGTTGCTGGGGGTTGAAGCTGGGGCCTTCTGCATGCCAAGCAGGTGCTCTACCACTGAGCTGTGGGTCCTTCCTAAATGACACTGCCTTCTACTGAATCAGACCCTTGGTCTAATTGAGGACAGTATTGTCTACTCAGGCTGGCAGCAGCTCTCCAGGGTCTCAGGCAGAGGTCCTTCACATCACCCACTACCCAATCATTTTCCTTGACTGGGATCAAACCTGGGGCTTCCTGCATGCCAAGCAGATGCTCTATCCCTGAGGTACAGCCCCCTCCTCTATGAGGGAGGGTGAGGGGTGGGGCCTTTCTTTAGGGATCCGATCTGCCGAAGTACTTCCTTCGTAGTTCTTAAGAAACAGGAGCTTGTATTTAGCCATGGTAGCAATTTCTGCTCCACCGCCCCCACTGCAGACCCCTGTTTTCTTCCTTATCATGTTCCTGAAGACAGTGAAGAACCGAATCCTTATTGCTAATTTTAAAAATGCAGTATGTAACAATCTCTGGCCAGAATGCCATTCTTCACAGTATGGTCTGTTTCTCAACCTGTCATGCTGTATGTTTACTAATAAATGTGTGGGTGAAGCCGGGTTGCGTCAAAGTCTATCTGTGGTTCTTGAAATGTGCTGGCAGACAGGCATGTGCACCAATCACAGTTGCACTTGCGCATATGTGCCTGTCGTACCATATCTTGCATTTACTCGGGTGCTTCAGCACTTCAGGCTCTGAGTGTTCCTGTATTGGCTCACCTATTTTATTCAGTGCATTTTTAATTTAAAAACAAAAACAAAACACACCATACTTTCCCCCCCAGAATAAAATCTACATGTACGGAGGCAAGATAGACGAAACAGGGAATGTGACCAATGAGCTGTGGGTATTCCACATCGCCAACCAGTCCTGGGTTCAAGTGGTCCCCAAAGCTAAAGAGCAGTATGCAGTCGTCGGCCATTCGGCACACATTGTCACGAAGGACGACGGCACCGTCGTGATGATGGTCATCTTCGGGCACTGCTCTCTCTATGGGTACATCAGCAGCGTGCAGGAATACAATCTGGGTAGGTATTGCCCTGGACGGAGGCTCTCCATCTGTCATTTGTAAAGGGGAATTTCCAACCCAAGTGGGAGCTATGCAGTCTCCCTGCACCTTTGGTTTTTGCTGTTCCCAAACTCCTTGACCCCCTTAATGTATCTTGAGAAAGTCACATGCACAATGGGTCTCCATTATTTGTGCCTCGGGTTGGTTCTCCTCCTCTGTAGGTTCATCTGCTGCCACAACATAGAATCATAGAGCTGGAAGGGACCACCAGGGTATCCGATGGAGAGAAGGGTGCTGGCAAAATATTGTCGAAGGCTTTCACGGTCAGAGTTCATCGGTTCTTGTAGGTTATCTGGGCTGTGTAACCGTGGTCTTGGTATTTTCTTTCCTGATGTTTCGCCAGCAACTGTGGCAGGCATCTTCAGAGGAGTAACACTGAAGGACAGTGTCTCTCAGTGTCAAGTGTGTAGGAAGAGCAATATATAGTCAAAAGGGGGTTGGGTTTGAGCTGAGTCATTGTCCTGCAAAGTATTGAAGGTAATGTGCTAATCATTGTCCTGTAAGTATCAAGATAATGTGCTAATGAGGGTGTGGTATGTTAATGTGGAACCATTGCATCCTGAAATGATCTGTTATCCAAAGCTAATCCGCATGGCTATTGTGGACTGTAGTCTTTGTTAGTCTGGAGGTTTTCAGGACAGGAAGCTAAGCCTTATTCATTCTTAAACTCTCTTCTTTTCTGTTAAAGTTGTGCTGTTGTGAGTTGGTTTCCGGTAGACCTTGTGACCTAACTGAAAGTTTGTTTTACGGATCGCTACTTACACAAGTAAGTTTCACACAGATCGCTACTTACACAAAAACTCCAACCACCACCCCCAACAGAAAAGAGGAATAATCAAAACATTAATGGACCGTGCAAGACGGATCTGTGAACCACAGTTTCTCAAGGAAGAAATTAATCATCTAAATTACGCACTGCAAGCAAACGGCTATTCCAGAAATGAAATCAGAAGAGCCATTAAACCAAACAAAAATCAGAAAACTCAGGAAAAACAGTCTCCCATAGGAAAGGTATTCTTGCCATTTATTAAAGGAGTCACTGATAGGATGGAGAAACTTTTGAAAAAACATAACCTACAAACAGTGTTTAAACCCACCAAGAAAATACAACAGATGCCACGATCAGCAAAAGACAAAAGAGACCCTCTCTCCTCTGCAGGAGTATATCTTATACCTTGCAGTTGTGAACAACATTACATCGGGACGCAGCATACAAACAAGGATAAAAGAACATGAAAGATACTGCAGACTTGGCCAACCTGAAAAATCAGCAGTGGCTGAACATAGACTGACCCAAACAAGACACAGGGTCTTATTCCAAGACACTGAAATACTGGACAATTCTACCAACTATTTTGTCAGATTACACAGAGAAGCCATTGAAACTCATAAAAATCAGCAGTGGCTGAACATAGACTGACCCAAACAAGACACAGGGTCTTATTCCAAGACACTGAAATACTGGACAATTCTACCAACTATTTTGTCAGATTACACAGAGAAGCCATTGAAACTCATAAACATCAGCACAACTTTAACAGAAAAGAAGAGAGTTTAAGAATGAATAAGGCTTGGCTTCCTGTCCTGAAAACCTTCAGGATACAATGGTTCCACATTAACATACCACACCCTCATTAGCACATTATCTTGATACTTACAGGACAATGATTAGCACATTACCTTCAATACTTTGCAGGACAAAGACTCAGCTCAAACGCAACCCTCTTTTGACTATATATTGCTCTTCTTACACACTTGACACTGAGAGACACTGTCCTTCAGTGTTACTCCTCTGAAGATGCCTGCCACAGCTGTGGGCGAAACGTCAGGAAAGAAAATACCAAGACCACGGTCACACAACCCGGATAACCTACGAGAACCGAAGGGTTCTGGCGTTGGATTGTAGGACTCCCGAGTGTCGAGCGTGGCTGCTTCATATTTGCCTGTCTTTCTCTCTTAGCAACCAATACGTGGAGTATCTTGCAAACAGACGGCGCGTTGGTGCAAGGGGGATATGGCCACAGCAGCGTTTACGACCCGAACACCAAGTCGATCTACACCCATGGTGGTTACAAGGCCTTCACTGCCAGCAAGTACAGGCTGACTGATGATTTATACAAGTTTGAAATTAACAGTCACACTTGGTAGGTGTATGTGGAGGTGCACACACACATGCAAGTGGGGGACCCACAACGAGAAGGGGCACCTCATTTCCCCCTCCCTCACTGTTCCTCTTCCCCTTCCCTGAAAGCCGCCACAGCTGGTCCCCTTTTCCTGCTTCCTTCACGCCTTCCCACCAAACAGCAAACCTACCTATCTGACTCTCTGTCTTCTTCTTGACCCCCATCTGCCTCTACCTAGAAAGACTATGGCCCAGTTGTGTGGGGCAGGGCCCACTTGCATGGTAGGGAACTCTCAAAGACTCGGGGTGGGGGGGAGACATCACTTTCCCCCGTATACCCCTCCCCACATTATTTCCCCTTTCTCTCCTCCTGGCAACCCCCATATCCTCTCCCCTTTCCCTGCCACTGAATGTCTACCATTTTTTAAAGCTGTAGGTGCTCCTTGTATCATTTTTTTTTAACCCCTCCAAGTCTATTTTTTTTTAGAACAAGATTTTACATTTTTTCTGCAAACCAGGAGCATTTATCACGTTTGTAGAAAGATCTGTCTTGCTCCAGTCACTGATTTAAGTATCCTCAGATTTGGCCAACTTGACAATTAGAATATATGATGATATTTATGTTGTTTTAATGATGTCAGCTGCCCTGAGCCTGGCTTCAGTCGGGGTGGAGGGCTAGACACAAATCGAATTAAATAAAGAATATATATATATATATATATATATATATATATATATTTCCAATTCAGAGCTTACAGCCTTTAGTGACCAACTGAAGAATACTAGCAGTTGAGCTGGTGCTAGTCTGTTGTGAACTGAATTAAATTTGAAGAGAAAATTGGAAATGTCTCGCTGGGAAAGCATGGTTGCTGTAATGAATGTTGCGGCTATGTACTTTCTGACCTTTTCCTCCGTTGTGGTAGGGTGTTCGAAAGAGTCTGCTCACAAGAGATAAAGTAGAAACGCTTTGGAATGTATTGATCACACCGAGAATTAGATGTAGCTTGTAAACAGAGACTCTGTGGACCTCTCTACATGATTGGCTAAGAAAGCTAAAAGTGGCTGTGCAGGGAGAACAAAAATTTATCATTTTATAAGATGTGTTCTTAACCATTAAAATGTTAAAAAATCAGATAGTTTCTAAAGTGGGCAGGGCTTATGTATTTAAATTTCTAACAGAAGGGTAAATATGTCTTTTAAAAAACCGGAGATGTGTTTATCCTCATTATCAATATATCTGATTGTCAACACGGCCAAATTTGTACAAGGGTACCTTGGAAATATTGCTTTTATGGACAAGGACTTAGTTGGGGACAGCTGGTGGTTGATCCTGAGGCCTTTAAGAACATAAGAAAGGCCATGCTGGATCAGACCAAGGTCCATCAAGTCCAGCAGTCTGTTCACACAGTGGCCAGCCAGGTTCCTCTAGACATTGTGTGAAGAAATACTTCCTTTTATCTGTTTTGAATCTCTGACCCTACAGCTTCAGCAGATGATCCCATATCCTAGTATTATGAGACAGGGAGAAAGGCTTCTCCCTATCCACTCTCTCCATACCATGCATAATTTTATATACCTCGATCATGTCTCCCCTTAACCACCACCTTTCCAAGCTAAACAGCCCTAAGCGTTTTAACCGCTCCTCATAGGGCAGTTGCTCCAGTCCCCTGATCATTTTGGTTGCTCTTTTCTGCACCTTCTCAAGCTCTGCAATATCCTTTTTTAGGTGTGGTGACCAGAACTGTACACCGTATTCAAAGTGTGGCCTCACCATAGATCTGTACAAGGGCAGTATGATAGAAGTAGTTTTATTCTCTATTCCTCATCTAATTATGGCCAGCATGGAATTTGCCTTTTTCACAGCAGCCGCACTCTGGGTCGACATCCTCATCAAGCTATCCACTACCACCCCAAGATCCCTTTCTTGGTCTGTCGCTGCCAGCACAGATCCCATCAATATATATGTGAAGTTGGGATTTTTTTGCCCCAGTATGCATCAGTTTACACTTGCTCACATTGAATCTTTTTACCATCCTACTCTGCATTATCTCTGAAATGGAGATCCTGCTTACCCTATGTGATTTAGGAGATGGTAGTATATGAAATCCATTCTTGTTTTTTCCCCCTTTTAAATTTACACAGGATAATTCTTAAAGACAGCAAGTTTTCCCGATACTTGCATTCCGCTGTGATCATTAGTGGAACCATGCTGGTGTTTGGGGGGAACACACACAACGACACGTCTATGAGCCACGGTGCTAAATGCTTTTCTTCCGATTTTATGGCATATGACATAGGTAAGTGCTTTTCAGATGTGGCATTAAACTTTGTTCCTCGTGAAAGCTGATGTCCAAATATGAACTGTAGCTCCAACTGGGGGCTCGGCTAACCACTGACACTTTAATGCAGGATCTCTGTTAATGAAGAAGAAGAAGAGTTGGTTTTTATATGCCGACTTTCTCTACCACTTAAGGAAGAATCAAACCAGCTTACAATCACCTTCCCCTCCCCACAACAGACACTCTGTCAGGTAGGTGGGGCTGAGAGAGCTCCAAGAGAACTGTGACTGGCCCAAGGTCCCCTAGCAGGCTTCATGTGGAGGAGTGGGGAATCGAACCTGTTTCTCCAGATTAGAGTCCGCCACTCTTAACCACTACACCACATTGGCTTTCAGTGTGCTTCAGAGGGGGTTCCGCCAGTCACACCTTTCCTTTTTTCTGCTCTTCTTCCACGTCCAGTTGCCACCCAAAGCAGTACTAGCATTTGCCACTTGAGCTGAAGCTAAACGTAGAAATTCCTGCCCTCCAGTAGAGGTCACTGTTCTGCCATTCTACCCTCAAAGCAGAACACATAAAGCTGCCTCAGACTGTTGCCGGTCTGAGTGGACAATACTGATTTAGATGGACGAAGGGTCTGATTCAGTATGTGGCAGCTTCTTGTGTTCATGTGACATCCTTGAAAAATCATGTTCAATGTTGTACCCCTTGGGTGGATGGGTGCCGGTCTGCTTCAGGGCTAATTGGATCTGTCTGTAAAGGTCGTACATTTCCTTCCTAAGCCCCAAAAGAACAGTTTGGTCAGTGACGGCACACCAGTGTCCACCTTTCCTGCCCTCTTCCATCTTGCGCCACTGTGGGCAAGGAGGCCGCTCGATCCCATGGTCCGTCATGCCAAGCCTGTAGGGTTCTTTCATTAACAACCTAGAATCATGGAATAATAGAGTTGGTCACAGAACCAGCATTGCTGACAGATGGCCGTTCTTAAAATCCTCCAGGGAAGGAGAGCTTACCACCTCCCGAGGAAGCCTGTTCCACCGAGGAACCGCTCTAACTGTTAGAAAGTTCTTCCTAATGTCTAGACGGAAACTCTTTTGATTTAATTTCAGTCCGTTGGCTCTGGTCCGACCTTCTGGGGCAACAGAAAACAATTCGGCACCATCCTCTATATGACGGTACTTGAAGATGTGGGTGCAGAGTTGGTCTACGTGCCAGTCAGGAGAGGCAGAGCTCTCTTAGGCACACCTGTGGTTTGAGGTTGCTTACGGGGGGGGGGGGGCTGGTTTGACCGATCATCATTAGACTTAGATGGCCAGAAGAGGGCAGCATTGAACAAACCCACTCTCGGCAGCCTTCTCGGCTTGCAGCAGAACGAGGCACGGTTTGTACACACTAGGAATAAAATCAATATCTTATTTTCCTCAGCCCCTTGCTTCGTGGAAACCTTGCCTTAATTCCCGGGCTCCTCAAACGATTCATTTTGCCCAAAAGTCCTAGCACAGCAATCGCACTTATTAATCCTTTTCTGCTGGAGAACTTCAGTTGTCTCGTCTGTCCGGGCTGATGCATACTTTTAAAGCGCTAGGCGTCTCTTGAAAATGATCAGAGGCCCCTCACGGTAACGCCATTGTTAGCTGCACGGCCGTCTTCTGCAACGGGGTGTATTGAAATACTGAAGCTGTTTTTCTGCGAACGGGGGCATGTTTTATTTAAAAAAGCAAGCCTTTTATCTGTGGTACACAGGAATACATTCTTGTGGATCCCTGAGCTATAAATCTAAAGCTGGTTTAATCCAAAGGTCAGGAAGGAAATAATTCTTAGCAATTTCGGAGCCATTTGCATTCCCCCACTTATATTTGATTTCCAGCCAAAGAGGGAGCATAGACAATAAAATGTTCTGAATATCATCTATATACAAATCTTCCAAATCTGAGGATACTTAAATTTGGTGATGGGAGCTGTGAGTGGGCAATAAATATCTTTGGACAAACTTGGAAAACACCCCAAGTTTGCAGAAAAATCTGAAACTTAAAAAAGAATCCCCGGGGGGTGGGGGAGGTTAAAAAACCCAAAATGATAAAAGGAACGCCTGTAGCTTTAAATAATGGAGTCAGTTGCTAGGCTTGGCTTTTGTCAGTAAAATGTAGGAGAGGGAGCAGGGCCCTTTGCAGGGCTGTTTTGGCCTTTGAGGGAAGTCTCATTGGGGGCAGGCTTGGCACCAACCACTGGGTAACTTCATACCACCTGACTTGCCTGACTCACCTATGGAAGCCAGTGTGGTGTAGCGGTTAGAGCTTCAGAGTAGGGTCTGGAAGACCCGGATTTAAATCACCAGTCTACCATGGAAGGCCACTAGGTGATGTTGGGCCAGACACATGCTTTCGGCCTAGCCTACCTCACAGAGTTGTTGTGAGGATAAAAAGGAGAAGAAGAGAATGATGTAAGCTTTTTTGGTCTCCACTGCGAAGAAAGGCAGGGTATAAATGAACTCTATGATTCTAAGATGGTTATCATATCACCTCTCAGTTGTCTCCTCTCCAGTCAGGCTAGATATTCTTCTCTCCTCCTGAAGATGCTGATCAATAAGGAAGGAAGGCTTGATTTTTCTTGACAGGAAATTAGCCCCAAATAATCCCATTTAATAACTTTAAGGATTATAAATTCATCCTTGTCTTCCAAGAGTGTTGGTTTTAGTTATTTGAGATGGCTTCACATTTTCTTCAGCTTCATAGCAGAGGGGCAGAAATTACCCATGAAGCCGGGAAAGTTAATGTCAAACAGTGTACCTAAATATTAGGTCAGAAGGAAAGAGAAGGAAAACCCGTCTTCTGTTTTGACAGTGCATTAACTGCACTCTTAGAATAATAGAATCACAGAATTGCAAGGGGTCATACAAGCTATCTAGTCCAACCCCCTGCTTAATGCAAGGTCTGCCTAGAGCATCCCTGACAAGTGCTTGTCCGGCCTCTGCTTAAAGACTGCCAGTGAGGGGGAGCTCACCATCTCCCTAGGCAGCCCATTCCACTGTCAAACAACTTTTACTGTAAAAAAAAAAATCCTAATATCCAACTGTTGCCTTTCTGCAATTTAAACCCGTTATTGCGAGTCCTATCCTCTGCTGCCAACAGGAACAGCTCCCTGCCCTCCTCTAAGTGACATTCCTCCTTCTTGCCTTGATGCCCAGCTTGCCCAGCTGCAGCGTTCATCCAGAACGATAACTGCAAGACAACAGTGTTAATGGTTCCTTAAGCTGGTTGCGCATCCTCAGCCTAACCCTCCTCACAGGGTTGTTGTGAGGATAAAATGGAGGAGAGGAGAATGATGTACACCACTTTGGGTTCCCGTTGGGGAGAAAGGTGGGGTATAAACAAAGTAAATAAATCACTTGAGGATGGGGGGAGTATTTCGTACAACTGCATGAACAACCAACGTTCTGGATTTAATAATTCTTTCTCATGCCGAAATGCCTTTCCCCGAGGGCAGGCTTTAAAAAAAATGCTCTGCATGCACGTTGGAGAAGAGTCGAAATCACTGCAGCTATGTAATGTCAGGTGTCCTTAGGAAATGGCACCTGAACTCATGCATTCTGCAATATTTAAACATTTTTTCCTGTGCTCTTTGGAATAGCAAGTGCATCTCTTTTTCAGTATGGGTGATTCCTGAATCGTCGTAGTTTCTTTTGGAAAAAACACAAAGAGGTTGCCTGCCTGAAATGCTGATTGATGCACTGGAAAAGAACCTCTTTGAAACAGGGTTTGCTTTCATTCTAGCTTGCGACCGGTGGTCCGTGCTTCCTCGACCCGATCTCCCCCACGACATCAACAGGTTTGGACATTCGGCCGTGCTCAACAACAAGTAAGTGTGCAAGATAGTTTCTGGTGTGTTTGGTGGAAAGGGTGGGGTGGGGAGAGGGGGCGCGTCTGCCAGGCTCTATTTCTTAATGGACCGTTCAGGGAAGTCGCGGTTTTCCGGGGAAGCTTGTAGAGGCCGTGGTGCACCCACTTGCGGCAGTGCTGCTCCTGCTCTGGTTCTTGGGGTAGTTTTCCAGCCCCAGCCTCGGCCACTGTGAATTTCCTGGTGCTGCTGCGCATGGGAGGTGGAGGAAGGAGCCCCCCAGAGACCCAGGCCCTTCCCAAAATTCAGTTAAAACCACACACACAAGTACCATAAACAATGTTGCTTAATTACTTGCAAAACTTTGTAGGCACATGTGCACTAAGTGTAACGTGTAAAACACAAAAGATGGAATCAGCCATCTAACATGGCAGTCATGTTAGTTGCTTCTTTTATTAACAACTGTGTTGGGTGCCAGATCTGGGAAGCTAAGCAGGGTCAGCCCTGGTTAGTATTTGGATGGGAGACCCCCCCAAGGAAGTCCAGGGTTGCTACACAGAGGCAGGCAAGGGCAAACCACCTCTTTTTGTCTCAGCCTTGACCTAAATGGCTCAGGCTAGACCGATCTCATCAGATCTTGGAAGCTAAGCAGGGTCAGCCCTGGTTAGTTCTTTGATGGGTGACCACCAAGGAAGTCCAGGGTCGCTGCACAGAGGCTGGCAATGGCCAACCGCCTCTGATCGTCTCCATCCTGACCTGGATGGTTTTGTCTAGCCCTATCTTGAAAGTTAAGCAAGGTCAGCCGTGTTTAGGATTTGGATGGGAGACCACCGAGGAAGCCCAGGGTCGCTACGCAGAGGCAAGCAATGGTCAACCACCTCTGAACATCTCTTGCCTTGAAAACGCTATGGGGTCGCCATAAGTCGGCTGTGACTTGGGAGCACATTCCGCCACCACATGTCGGGTGCAACGTGTTGCATAGAACCACCGTTCAAAACAGTTGTGGAGATTTCCAGTGCTGAATTGCTCATGGGAGCACATGGATGCTAGAAGGGCTTCTGTGAATGCCCAGATGGTCATTGTGTAATGTGTGAGGGCTGCTTAAAATGTGGCAAATTTCTTATGTCTAAAGGGGAAGTGTGGGGGGAGAGAAGAGAAGCATCTGAACCGGGTGTCGATCGCACATCTGTTGTCCACGGCAGTTTAGATGGAGTGCATAGCAGTCTGTATCAAACTGATGGTCATAGACATGTGGCCATATACATGTGGGATTTGATGCTCTTGTCGTGCATTTCCTGCCCCGGCCTAACACTTCTGTGCAACATCCTTTCCGAATCTGGCCCTTTGTACTTGTTTCCTCCTTCCGCCCACTTTTAATTCCCAGTTATTCTAATTTCCTTTCTATTATCCTCCCTTGGTAATGAGCTCCACGGGTTAATTATACAGACATACTTTTATTAGTTTTGAGACATGATTGTTTAGCTCGTTGGGTTTTGCCTTCCTTCCTCCTCCTCGCTTTGAACAACAGCTTCCAACTCGGCTTTTCCACCCCATTCGCTGGCTAATGTACCTCCTATCATAACACCGCCGTTTTATCGCTTTTCCGAGGGCCTCTGCCTTAAATCTTCTCTTGGGTGAAAAGGATCCGCTTGCTTCTCTTTGTTACTGTTGGCCCCTTTGTGAACCCTTTCTTCCGTCTGCTGCACCGCACTTGACTTCAACAACTGTCCTTCATTTAATCTGTACTGCTTGAATTTTGTTTTACACGCACACATTTTTCATACTCCTCGGATTCTGCTTTTAAAGAAAAACTCATTCAGCGCAGGGAATGCTCGGCAAAATTGTTCTGCGATCTCTGCCCTTTAAAAATTATTCTGGAAGAAAATAGGACGTCTGTAGGTAGAATACATCCTGGAAAGCAGGGGTTCCCAATGTGGCAATGATCCCCTGGCACCTTTCCTGGTGCCCGCCAAGTGTTTCAAGAATTGGTGGGGCCAACAGAGCTTCTGATTAGCCACTGGAGATCTGCCAGATACTGCCAGATGAGAGCCAGCGTGGTGTAGTGGTTAAGAGTGGTTTGACTCTGATCTGGAGAACCAGGTTTGATTCCCCACTCCTCCACATGAGCAGTGGACGCTAATCTGCTTAACCGGGTTGTTTTCCCCACTCCTACACATGAAGCCAGCTGGGTGACCTTGGGCTAGTCACAGCTCTCTCAGCCCCACCTACCTGACAGGGTGTCTGTTGTGGGCAGGGGAAGGGAAGGTGATTGTAAGCTGGTTTGATTCTTCCTTAAGTGGTAGAGAAAGTTGGAAGTGTGGAGATTCTCCCTTCCTTTTTCTCTCTGTAGAATTACTTAACAACGCTTAAAGTGATTCTCTTGCAATCCTTGGGCCAGGAATACCTCTTTCCTCAGAGATATTCCTTCCCTCTGTGATTAGAGTAGGGACCTTTCCTTAATCCCAAACTCTTTCGTAGGGTTGTCAATCTCCAGGTACTGGCTGGAGATCTCGTGCTACTACCACTGATCTCCAGCCAATAGAGATTAGTTCACCTGGAGAAAATTGCCACTTTGGCAACTGGACTCTATGGCATTGAAGTCCCTCCCCTCCCCAAACCCCGCCCTCCTCAGGCTCCGCCCCAGAAACCTCCCACTAGCCTGGGCCATCCAGGTCAGCACCCACCTATCTTGGTGGTGGAAAGCGTTGTCAAGACGCAGCTGATTTATGGCAACCTTGTCAGGTTTTCAATACAAGAGGTGAACAGAGTTGATTTTCCATTGCTTGTTCCTTGAGGGTCTCCCTCCAAGTACTAACCAGGGCCAACCTGCTTAGCTTCATCTAGTATCTCTATAGGTTTATCAAGGCAAGAGACAAAAAGTAGTGGTTTTCCCATTGCCTGCCTCTGTGTAGCAACCCTGGACTTCCTGGGTGGTCTCTCTTCCAAGTGCCAGCAAGGACTGACCTGCTTAGCTTCCCAGATCTGACGAGATTGGGCTAGCCTGGGCCATCCAGGTCAAGGCAAGAGATGTTCAGAGGATATTTGCCATTGCCTGCCTCTGCGTAGCAACCCTGGACTTCCTTGGTGGTCTTCCCTCCAAGTACCAGCCAGGGCCAACCCTGCTTAGCTTCCGAGAGCTGACAAGATAGCTCTAGTCTGGGCCATCCAGGGCAGCACCCACCTATCTTGGTGGTGAAAAGTGTTGTTGCAGCCGACTTATGGCAACCTTGACCATTTATGGCAACCTTGTCAGGTTTTCAATGCAAGAGGTGAACAGAGGTGGTTTGCCATTGCCCACCTCTTCGTATTTTCCCTGGATTTCCTTAATGGTCTCCCATCCAAGTACTAACCAGGTCCGACACTACTTTGGAGAGCCAGTGTGGTGTGGTGGTTAAGAGTGGTGGTTTGGAGCAGTGGACTCTGATCTGGAGAACTCACTCTACATGAGCGGCGGAGGCTAATCTGGTGAACTGGATTTGTTTCCCCCTCCTACACATGAAGCCAGCAGGGTGGCCTTGGGTTAGTCACACTCAGCCCCACCCACCTCATAGGGTGACTGTTGTGAGGAGGGGAAGAGGAGGTGACTCTCCCTTAAGTGGTAGAGAAAGTCAGCATATAAAACCAACTTTCCTCCTCCTCCTTCTCTTCCATAATTTAACAGGATCGGGCTATCCCTGGCCATCCAGATCAGGGCGCTGCCTACTTTAAGTAACCAATAACCCAAAGATCTACTAATTTTTATTTTCTTCTTTTTGGTTAGCATCATGCACATATTTGGGGGCTTCAATAGCCTGTTGTTGAGCGACGTTGTGAAGTACACACCAGAGAGTTGCGAAGCGTACAGCAACGAGACTGCCTGCTCGCAGGCAGGCCCCGGGATCCGGTGCGTGTGGAATGGCTCCATCCCACAGTGTCTCCCGTGGGAACTGGCCACGAAGTATCACCAGCAAAAGATAATTGAGGAATGCCCTTCCTGGTCAGGTAGGTATCGCATACCCTTCTCTGCTGAACACAAGGCTGCCTTATACTGAATCAGACCCTCGGTCCATCTTGGTCAGTATTGTCTACTGTGACTGGCAGCAGCTGTGCCTGGTCCTTTTAACTGGAGGTGCTGGGGATTGAACCTGGGAACTTCTGCCCAGTTACCCCTGAGCCTGTGGATAATGTTGTTACTTTGGCTGTTTTGTGGACCTATGATAGAGTGTTTGATTGACTGAATACATGCCAGCAAATTCTGAGCGGATCATAAGAACATACGAAGGGCCCTGCTGGATCAGACCAAGGCCCATCAAGTCCAGCAGTCTGTTCACACAGTGGCCAACCAGGTGCCTCCAGGAAGCCCACAAACAAGACGGCTACAGCAGCATTATCCTGCCTCTGTTCCACAGCACCTAAGATAATAGGCATGCTTCTCTGATCCTGGAGCGAATAAGTATGCATCATGACTAGTGTTCTTTTTGACTAGTAGCCACGGATAGTGCTCTCCTCCATGAACATATCCACTCCTCTCTTAAAGCCTTCCAAGTTGGCAGCTATCACCACACCCTGGGGCAAGGAGTTCCACAATTTAAGTGTGCGTTATGCAAGATCCTCTCTGGCACAAGAAGACGAGAGATTATTTTGTTCGCTCCTGAGTTCTAAACCATCCTCTTTTGTCAATCGTCATTTGGCCCAGCCTATGAAGCTGCCTTATTACACCAGTCCAGTCTGCGCTCTCGGGAATATCACTGGGGCTTTTATGCAAGATCATTTCCTTGGATTGGGGCCTTGGAAGGTGTTGCACGCTAGTGAGATAGAGTCCATTGGCTGCCTGTTGTTTAGGGTTGCCAACTCTGGGTTGGGAAAGTTCTGGAGAATTGGGGGTGGAGCCTGGAAAAGGGTGAGGCGTAGGGAGGGGAGGGTCCTCAGTGGGGGATAACGCCATATCGTCTGCCCTCCTGAGCTGCCATTTTGTTCTCAAGGGAACTGATCTCTGTTGTCTGGGAGGCAGTTGTAATTCTGGGAGATTTCCAAGCCCCAGCTGTCCAGAATGCCCCTGCGTAGACGTCCGCTGATTCCCCCCCTCCCCCCACGTTTCATTAGGGTGTTTTTCATTGTCAAGGGATGGATTGGGGGCTGCTCATCCCCTGGCAGATCTTCTGCTGGCCACTTCGTATTTAAAATATTTCTTTACTCCCTCGTACTATTCTTGAGGCATAACTTCAAGCATCATTCAGCAGGGATGTCGGTAGTTCGTTTTTTTGAAAATTAATTTCACTCTAACAGTTTATTATTTATCATAATGCCAAAAAATAAACTATTAGAAAGAAATTAACTTTACTAGAACAAAAAAAGATACTCTATTCATTAACAGGTTTAATATTTATTGCAATGCCAAAAATAAACCTGATAATGAGTAAAGTATCTTTTTTTGTTCTAGCAAAGTGCGTGTTTTAGAAATACTTCATCATCGTCCCACAATATTAAGCCAGGTTGGGCTAACTTTGGGGGATTGAACACATGAAGCTGCCTTATACTGAATCAGACCCTTGGTCCATCAAGGTCAATATTGTCTACTCAGACCAGCATCGGCTCTCCAGGGTCTCCAGGCGGAGGCTCTCCAGGCTCTCCAGGCTCTCCAGGTGGAGGTCTTTCACATCACCTACTCGCCTAGTCCCTTTAACTGGAGATGCCGAGGATTGAACATGGGTCCTTCTGCATGCTAAGCAAATGCTCTACCACTGAGCCACAGCCCCCCCCCCCCTCAGGTTACTTTCTGTCTCAAGTAAATGGATAGAAAGACATTTATTAAGAGTCCAGTGGTTGCATGCAGAAAAGACTTGCTGAGGAAGAGCCAGCATGGCTTCTGTATGGGGGACTCATACTTGAATTGGTTTTTATATGCCAACTTCCTTTACTACTTAAGGGAGACTCTAACTGGCTTACAATCTCCTTCCCTTCCCACAACAGACGCCCTGTGAGGTAGGTGGGGCTGAGAGAGCTCTAAGAGAACTGTGACTAGCCCAAGGTCACCCAGCTGGCTCATGTGGCGGAGTGGGGAAACCAACCTGGTTCACCAGATTAGCGTCCACCACTCATGTGGAGGAGTGGGGAATCAAACCCGGTTCTCCAGATCAGACTCCACCGCTCTTAACCACTACACCAATCTGGCTCACCATCATGAGCCAGCATTGTCAGCGGTCGCCATCACACGCTCGGGCACCATGTTAGGGACCTCTGCAGTCGATGCTATAGATATCCTTTAATACAGCCCCTCACCCAACACTTCTAAATTAAAGTTGCAGACACAGGGTTAGAGGACTGTTCATCTTATGGATCAGTTAACTTATTGCAAACAGAAAGCAGTGGATAGAAATAAATGGAAGTTTTTCATGACAGGGAGATAAACAGTGTAGGTCTTCCTCACTGATAGATCAGAATTGGGATGGTGCTGTTGAAGTTGTTTGTTCAAGATACGGAGTCGGGATAAGTAGCGAGAGCAGAGCTTGCGTTTGATACTGTGGAACAGTGTCTTTTCTACTATTTTCACTCCATCTTCATCTAAATCTAATCCAGCTTTCCTAATTATATGTTCTGCATATAGATTGAAGAGATAGGGAGATAAAATACATCCTTGTCTGACACCTTTGCCAATTGGAAACCGTTCCGTTTCTCCATATTTTGTTCTCTACTGTGGCCTCTTGTCCAGAGTACAGATTGCGCATCAAAACGATCAGATGTAGAGGCACACCCATTTCCTTTAAAACCAGCCATAGCTTTTCTTGATCCACACAGTCAATAGCTTTGCTGTAATCTATGAAACACAAGCTGATTTTCTTCTGAAATTATCTCGTATTCTCCAGTAACTTGCGTATATTTGCAGTATGATATCTAGTGCCTTTTCCTTTTCTGAAACAGCTCGAACATCAGGCATTTCTCGTTCCATGTATGGTAACAGCCAGTGTTGTTTGGTCAGTTGGTCATGTGACATTCTGCTGGATTCCAAGAAGCAGCAGTTAAACTGCCGTTTTGAGTAGTTGAGAGAGACTGGCTATGTATAAACGCTTCTTCCTCAAACTATAAGCGACATGACAGTTGTTATTTCCCTATAATAAGTAAACATTTGTTCAGTTAAAAGAAAGCTACATGTTCAGAGTCCTTTGTTTGTGTGTGTGAACCATAATCCACTAGATCACGATCTTTTTCGAATTTAAACTCAACACTATTATATTGGGTCCCTTGGAACAGAGGCAGGACAATGCTGCGGCAGCCGTCTTGCTTGGGGGCTTCCTAGAGATAACCTGGTTGGCCACCGCGTGAGCAGACTGCAGGACTTTATGGGCCTGGGTCTGATCCAGCAGGGCCTTCCTTATGTTCTTAAGTTCAAGCGGACTGTATCCAAAAGCATCTCTCCAGGTTCAGCGAGTGGACAGCAAAACGAGCGATTGAGCGCAAAATGAGGACCAAGTGCTGTTCACTCTCTTAGCTTCGCATACAAATGAGAATCTAAATTAATCTTGAAAAGAAAAGAAGAGAAATACCTTGCTCATAGCACAGAGTTCATTGAGAGTATAACATCATTGCCCTGCTGCCATGAAAAAGGACAATTCAGTGTTAGAAAGTGTGAGGCAGGATGTGTGGGGCTCTGGGTACAGTTCTGACAACCCCTGTCTCAAAATGAAATGTTTTCTGGTGATTCTATGAACATATTCGTTTTAATTGATTGGGTCAATCAGTTTTTGTAAAAGAAGTTCTAAAGGGAGGGCGTATACTTACAGATACTGGATTGGCTCCATCGTGGATTTCCCGTAGGCAAAAGGAAACTTTCTGTCCTCCCTGAACCCACTGCAGCCCGCTAATATCCACAAAATTCCACTCCCAGGAAATGGGATGGACAATGAGAAATTATATTGGGGGGGGGTCTGACCCTAATACTTCATAACTACTCCAGACTTTGAGATATTTTTATGGCTATGAGATTTTGACAATTTTATTTGTGGCTGAAATAGAACATCTCATTTAAGAGGGAAAAATACATGGGGATCAGTTTCCAATTTGTGTGTGTGTGTGTGTGTGTATATATTTCCCCCCCCCAAAAAAATCAAAACGCGTTTGGCCAAAGTCTAATTTTGTTATTTTATGTCTATTTGTGTTGTATGTGTACATGAGCATGTTGGTTTGGTAGGCTATTTCAGAGCCTTATAAATGTTATTGATTTTAGCTTGTAATAAATATATACATAGTTTGGATTGACATAACCTTTATATTGTATAATCTTTGGCCTTGGGTGTTGAGTTCTTTCTTGACCATTGGGTACTTAATTCTGTTGTTTTTAGGGTAAGGTTCCCCCGCTCCTTTGTTGTTGGTGTTCCATTGTTGATGTGTCATAACATTTTAGAGGTGTTTCCTTCCTGGAAGTGCGAAACAGGGGTGTCTCTTTGACATACTTTATTTGTTACGTACATTTATGTCCCAGTTTGCCTATGATAAAGCTGTAGGTTTGCACTTGCTACCTGCAGCTTTTGTTCAGTACTTGTTATTAAAAATAAGCACAGCGTTTTTTAAAAATCCACTACCTGATAAACGTGCCCTCACAGGGGTAGCTTTTTGATTGATTGAGCTAATCAAATAGTTGCCTGAGCATTGCACCCCTATGGGGAAGATGTGCACAAGGCAACATGTGGAGTATCGTGTGCACTGGGAGATGCCACCAGACATCTTTTTGGGGTGAAGGGGGAGGTATGTATAGGGTTGCGAGTTTTGGGCTGGGAAATACCCGGAGATTTCGGGGGCAGAGCCTGAGGAGGGTGGGGATTGGAGAGGGACTTCAGGGGTGTACAATGCCATAAAGTCCACCTTCCAAAGCAGCCATTTTCTCCAGGGGAACTGATCTCTGTTGCCTGGAGATCAGTTGTGATAGCGGGGAATCTCCAGCCACTACCTGGAAGTTGAAGGAAAAATCAGACACCTCTGTACAATTATCAAAGGATGAGAAATTCAGTACAGGAATACAGCTGTAAATAATGCCAAATATATTCTGGCTATACCTTTACAGTATGTGGTGATATGACCATATGTGGTGATATGACCACATGTGGTGATATGTGGTCATATCACCACATACTGTAAAGGCAGAATATATTTGGCATTATTTACAGCTGTATTCCTGTACTACCTGGAAGTTGGCAGCCCCAGGTATGTGAGGTTTTTAATTTGGTTTTAATCTGCAAGCTATTAATTGCTACTTATAAGCTGCCTTGAGCTAAGGGGAAATGCAGGCTATAAATATTTTAAGAAATAAGTAAGATGGAACCATGAATAGGCTGTATTGTGAATCAGTAAGTTTAACATGCTTCTTTACACCCTCTGCAGTTAGTGTAACCACCAGAGGGCTTTCGGGGGGCTGTTCGGTGTACTCTTAAGGCCCTGTTCTCACAGACGTGGCCAACCTGTGTCAGGGCTGCACTATCTGAGACCTGCAGATGGGGAACTTACTCGCATGATGGAATGCTTCTCCATACCAAGCAGTGGGGGGATCCCCCCCAACTGGAGGCAAAAATCCAACCTAGAATTCTGCTTTCTGACGTACTAGCTTAAGGTGTAGAGGGATTTCTTTTTTGTATGGCAGGAGGGCCGTCCTGGAGGCGCCACGGGGCCTGGAACAAGCTCCTCCCTCTTCCCCATCCATAACATCATGAGGGGTTTCCAGGTATCCTCTGGCAACTGAGGTATGCAGGGAGGCCTAGTCCAGTGACCCAGGGACGTTGATGGTGATATGGTAACATCACTTCCGGTGCACACTGCAAGTGACACCACTGCGTTGCCACCAACGTGGGGCAAAAACTCTATGGTAGAAGCCGCTTTTGTGTGTGTAAAGTGCCTTCAAGTCGCAGCCGACTTAAGGCGACCCCTTTTGAGGGGTTTTCATGGCAAGAGACTAACAGAGGTGGTTTGCCAGTGCCTTCCTCTGCACAGCAACCCTGGTCTTCCTTGGTGGTCTCCCATCCAAATACTAACCAGGGCCAACCCTGCTTAGCTTCTGAGATCTGACGAGATCAGGCTAGCCTGGGCCATCCAGGTCAGGGTAGAAGCCGCTTTTACCATAGAGTTTTCACCAAAATATGCGAGCGTCCCGCATTGTCAGTGATGAGATGACGTCACTTCTAACGTGTACAGGAAATGACGTCACTGCGTTACTAGCAGAGGTTGCTGAGATGCTGGGATAGGCCTCCCTCGCTGCCAGTAAGTCCCCCCACCAGCCAGCTGATTGGTGGCGGAGTGCGGGGCTCGGGTGTGAGAGATCCTCTGCCCCAGCTGGAGCCTAGCAGCCCATACCTGACAAGACCACTGTTGCCAAGCTGCCCTCAATCACCCCATTCTACAGATTCTGTGTATCCAGCCCCCAGCCACTACCAGTCATCTGTGGCAGACCCTGCACAGAATTAGCCCCTGAGGAAGATTGGTAGAGAGACAACGTGGAAGAGAGCCAGCGTGGTGTAGTGGATAAGAGCAGTGGTTTGGAGCAGTGGACTCTGATCTGGAGAACCGGGTTTGATTCCCCACTCCTCCACAGGAGCGGCGGAGGCTAATCTGGTGAACCGGGTTGGTTTCCCCACTCCTCCACATGAAGCCGGCTGGGTGACCTTGGGCTAGTCACAGCTCTCTTAGGGCTCTCTCAGCCTCACCTACCTCTGTTGTGGGGAGGGGAAGGGAAGGCGATTGTAAGCCAGTTTGATTCTCCCTTAAGTGGCAGAGAAAGTCGGCTTATAAAAACCAACTCTTCTTGTAGCTTCTTTGGCAAAGCTTCTTTGTCAAAGCTGCATGGCCGGGGCAGTTGGCCCCGTTCTCCCGTCCCAAGGGGCAGCTCAGTATGGGAGAGCTTTGGATTCTGTGAGCCCCTGCCTGCCGTCTGTACACAGTTATTCCCCTTTTTGGGGAAACAAGCTCTGGTTCAGCGCATCTGTTGCTTGCCCTCGACGCTATGCGGTGGGCGAGCGAACCTCTTAGGGTCCTGACAGGAAACGCTTGCGTTTGGTCATGCGGGGTTATTTTTTCTTTGCCAGTTGCAGACCAAGAAAAGTGCGATCAGATCACTGACTGCCACAGCTGCACAGCAAACACCAACTGGTGCCACTGGTGCACCGACCAGTGTGTCTCGAGGCAGAGCAACTGCTCGGAGGACCAGGTAACATTTCCCGCTCTCCGCTTCAAAGCCGCCCCACCTGTCCCGGGCTTCTCGGGTTTTGCGCTTCTTGGTCCCTGCAGCTGCCTCAATTGAAGCAGAGCCGTAGTTCTGTTGAGTGGGCTTCTCGGGTTCCTTAACTCAGCAGCCGCTGATCCCAGAAGGGGGAGGAGAGGCTGGCGTGGACAGGGGGCAGCGCAGAAGAATACAGCTGTGGCACAGAAGCCAGCGGGTCCAGTAGAAGCTAGCTGAGAGATGGGTGGGATGCTGTTTCAAAGCTTTTAACCTGGCTAGCCTGATCTGGTCAGATCTCGGAAGCTAAGCAGGGTCGACCCCGATTAGTCCTTGGATGGGAGACCACCAAGGTTGCTACGCAGAGGCAGGCAATGGCAAACCACCCCTGAATATCTCTTGCCTTGACCAGGATGGGCCAAGCTAACCTGATCTTGCCAGATCTGGGAAGCTAAGGAGGATCAGCGCTGGTTAGTATTTGGATGGGCGAGACCACCAAGACCACCTCTGCTATGCAGAGGCAGGCAATGGCAAACCACCCCTGAATATCTCTTGCCTTGACCAGGATGGGCCAAGCTAACCTGATCTTGCCAGATCTGGGAAGCTAAGGAGGATCAGCGCTGGTTAGTATTTGGATGGGCGAGACCACCAAGACCACCTCTGCTATGCAGAGGCAGGCAATGGCAAACCACTCCTGAATGTCTCTTGCCTTAAAAACCCTACGGGGTTGCTGTAAGTCACTTGTGAATTGATGGCACTTAATCATGACCCTGACCTGCATGGAAGATAAGCAGACCTCGGAAGCTAAGCAGGGTCGGCCCTGGTTAGTACTTGGATGGGAGACCCCCCAAAGAAAGTCCAGGGTTGCTACCCAGAGGCAGACAATGGCCAACCACTTCTGAATGTTTCTTGCCTTGAAAACCTGTGGGCTTACCATAAGTCAGCTGTGACTTGACGGCACACCGTTATTATGCCCTGACCTGGATGGGCCAGGCTAGCCCTATCTCATCAGATCTCGCAAGCTAAGCAGGGTTGGGCCTGGGTAGTACTTAGATGGGAATAACAGTGTCATGACGTGGAGGCAGGCAGTGGCAAGCAACCTTTGATAGTCGTTTGCCTTGAAAACCCGTCAGGATTGCCACGTCAGCTGCGTCTTGACAGCACTTTCCACCACCACCATAGCTGTGAATGGAATTCTAGTCTGAAATGGTCCAAGCCTTGTTCCTCAGGGGATGCAGCCACATATATATTCCTGCCCATACTGGGGAAAGGCACCAGGCTTTTGCCCCCCCCCCTGGCCCAGATCTGTAGTGTATCTGAAGGTTGAGTGAGCTAAGCACAGGTGTTGAATTGGCATAGTGCTACATCGATTTTGGTGGATAGGGGCTGGGGGGAAAGAGATGCGACTTTCGGGCACCTGTGACATCACAGGACTTGTGCCGTGTTCTCCGTTGCTGTCTCCATGGTACAGTGTTTGTGGTGCAGTGGTTAAGAGCGGTGGACTCTAATCAGGAGAACCTGGTTTGATTCCCCATTCCTCCACATGAGTGGTGGACTCTAATCCGGTGAACTGGGTTGGTTTCCCCCCTCCTCATGAAGCCTGCTGGGTGACCTTGGGCCAGTCACAGTTCTCTCCAAGCTTTCTCAGCCGCTCCTACTTCACAAGGTGTCTGTTGTGGGGAGAGGAAGGGAAGGTGATTTGTAAACCTGTCTGATTCTCCTTAAGATAGGTAGAGAAAGTCGGCATATAAAAACCTGCTCTTCTTCTCTTCTTCTTTTCTTCTTCTTCTACTTCTTCTTATGCATGTTGTTGAAAGGAATGTCTGAACTTTCGGCATGTCTTTTTTAGACTCCCGTTACCGACTATGCGAATTGCTCCAAGGATAACCCCGCGTACGTCTGCAACAAAAAGACGAGCTGCAAGAGCTGCACGCTGGATCAGAACTGCCAGTGGGAAGGACGGAATCAAGAGTGCATCGCCTTGCCTGGTGTGCTTTTATTTATTTATGTTTTTTTTAAAAAACACCTTGAGGGGAAAAAGAACAAGAAGATGGGAAAAGCTCAAAATTCAGTAACTGATTAAAAGGGGAAAAAAAGGGGGGAAGGATAGGTGGGAAACACATATATTAAGTAGAAACAAAAAATATAACAGCAGTAGGGGCAGATCTACACATATGTTTCCATAAAAGATTTCCAAATATCTAAAATGCCGTCCGTACACAATTGTCTGTATGCCACACGTTCAAATACCGATAAAATGGTACAGTCTTTAATCCATCGATTTATAGGTGGGCATTTATCTTCTCCAATTTTGTACTACTATGTTGTAATGCCAGTCCCTGTGCATTGCCTGAAAGATGGCACATAGCATCGCGTCGCTGTATCGTTCCCACCTCCACTCCCACCCCGTTCCCAAAGCGTCCGCCACCGACCCTCCTCCAAACCTGCAAGCGAAAATGTTCGCCTTACAGAGCCGTAAATAATGTTAACCAACATGCTGGGCTTTGAAATCTGTTTGTAAGGCTGTGCTTCTGAGAGCCGGGCTGCACATTACATCCTGTGCAAAGTGGCCTCTGACTGAATTCCCCCAGAGATGGGCCGAGAAAGCTTGGGCGAATTGCAGGCGATCGCCCCGGGGAGCCGATGCCGCCCGCCTGTCCCTCCATTGTTTACCTCTGGTTTATCTTCTCTTTCCTTTAGCAGCTCTGTTGTCCCTAGAGATTCGGAGAGAAGGGGCAGAAAACAACAGGCTGCCGGAGAAAGGGAGCGGCGCCATGGCCTCCGCTGTGGGTTTCTTTGCTGACTATTCTCTCCAGCTCTTTCTGCCTCTCTCTCTCTCTGGGGGGCACCTTCAGAATTCTCAACAATCAACGCGGCTGCCTTTAATGGGGCGAAAAGAATATAACGCGTAGCCAGGCGTGAAGCCAAGAAAATGCGCTGTCACGGAATACGGCAGGCACAGTCCTTCCTGTTTCTCATTTGTCCAGAGTGTGTTTCATTGGTGTATTGAAAAGGACTGCAAATTTCGAGCCCTGGCCCTGTTTGTTTGCCTGTGCAGGGTAACTGGTTGGGCAGTCGGTGAAACAGGAAGCTGGACTAGATGGACCACTGGTCTGATCCAGCAGGGATCTTCTGGTGTTCTTAAGATGTGACCTTTGCCACTTGCTTTGGTAACTCTTTGTCCTATTCCGCCTGGCGAATAAGTCTGCAAAAGCTACGGCCCCTTATATTGGTCTATGGCATGTCAATTAGCTGTTTGTGACCCCCAAATGAGCCAGTTTTGGGCAAAGTTTCTCAGCCGGTCACTTGAAGTCAATCCTTGCTTGGCATAGATGAGCAGACATTTACCAGCTTGTCTTAGTAGTATTGGTTAGTGCCGTATTGTGAGAGAGTATGTCAGTGTGGTTCTGGCCAAATAGACCCTCTTCAGCATTCCTTGTTTAGCTGAAACCTGCTCAGTAAAGCTAGAGACAGATGGATAAAGCCTTTTATCTGGGAAGCTGTCTGTGAATTGGATAATTTTGAGAGTGAGAAGCATCCGGTTCGGGCAAACTCAGTGCACATGGACAAAGGGAAAATTGCTTCAGATTGCCCACATGGGAATTACTTGGACATGAAAGGGAATGGAGAAAAAATGATGGATAGCCACTTAAAGATGCCCAAAGGCACATGCCAGGCAAGTTGAAAGAGAGAAACAGTGTGGAGGTGTTTCTATGCTAATGCTAGAAGCCTCCAAGCAAAAATGGGGGAATTAGAGTGCATGGTTTTAAGAGAAAACATAGATATAGTGGGCATTACAGAAACCTGGTGGAGGGGAGAGAACCAGTGGGATACTGTCATCCCTAGTTACAAACTGTATAGAAATGACAGGGAAGGGCGTATTGGAGGGGGTGTTGCTATGTATATCAAGGAAGGCATAGTGTCTAATAAGCTAGAGACCATAAAAAGGGCAGACTCATCCACAGAATCCTTATGGGTGACGATTCCGGGCCCCAAAGGAGATTAAGTACTGGGGACGTTCTATCGGCCCCCTGACCAAATGGCTCAGGGTGATCTTGAGATGGAGAATGAAATTAGGGAAGCATGTAAAGGTAATGAAGTAGTAATAATGGGAGACTTCAACTTCCCTCATATTGATTGGATAAATGTATGCTCCAGTCAAGCCAAAGAGATAAAATTTTTAGACGTCCTAAATGACTGTGCCCTCGAACAGTTGGTCATAGACCCAACCAGAGAGGAGGCGATCCTGGATTTAATACTCTATGGTGCTGCCAGTGATTTAGTGCGGGATGTGGATGTAGTTGAGCCAGTTGTCAATAGTGATCACAATGGCATCAAATTTAATTTATATGCAAGTGGGAAAGTGACTGGAAAATCTCACACAATTACCTTTGACTTTAAAAGAGGGAACTTCTCTAAAATGAGGAAACTGGTAAAGAGGAAGTTGAAAGGAACAGTTAGGAGGGTTAAATCTCTTGAAAAGGCTTGGGGGTTACTCAAGTCCACATTGCTAGAGGCTCAGCTAGCTTGTATACCGCAGGTCAGGAAAGGTAGTAATAAGTCCAAGAGGTCACCACCATGGCTAATGGGTAAGGTGAAGGAAGCAATTAGAGAAAAAAAGTCTTCCTTCAGAGACTGGAAGTTTGCCCAAATGAGGCAAACAGAAGCAAACACAAAGTTGCACAAAGGAAATGCAAGCAGATAATTAGAGATGCAAAAAAAGATTTTGAGGGGCATATTGTTAAACACATTAAAACAAACAATAAGAAATTCTTTAAGTATATTAGGAGTAGGAAACCAGCTAGGGAAGCGGTTGGACCATTGGGTGACAATGGGAGTAAAGGATAAAGGATAAAGCGATTGAGGATAAAGCGATTGCTGAAAAACTAAATGAATTCTTCTCATCTGTCTTCACTGTTGAAGATACAGGGCAGATTCCTTCTCCTGAACAGAGATTTTGGAGAGGGGAAAATGAGGAACTGAGGCAAATAGTGGTACAAGGCAGGAAGTCCTAGAACGTCTAGACAAACTGCAAACTAACAAGTCACCAGACGGTATTCATCCTAGAGGGGACCAGACGGTATTCATCCTAGAGTTCTTCAAGAACTCAAATGGGAAATTGCTGAACTTCTAACAAAGATATGTAATATGTTCCTTCGATCAGCCTTTGTACCAGAGGACTGGAGAATGGCCAATGTAACACCCATTTATAAAAACGGTTCCACGGGAGACCCAGGAAATTACAGGCTAGTTAGCTTAAAGTCTGTTCCGGGTAAATTGGTGGAAAGCATTATTAAAGATAGAATTGTCAAGCATATAGAAGGGCAAGGTCTGCTGGGCAAAACCCAACATGGCTTCTGTAAGGGTAGGTCCTGTCTCCCGTGGTTAAAACAAAATCGGACTGTGAAGAGCTCCAGAAGGATCTCTGCATACTGGAAGAATGGGCATTAAAATGGCAAATGAGATTCAGTGTGAGTAAGTGTAAAGTGATGCATACTGGGACAAAAAATCCCAACTTCACATATACACTGATGGGATCTGTGCTGGCAGCGACAGACCAAGAAAGGGATCTTGGGGTGGTAGTGGCTAGCTCAATAAAGATGTCAACCCAGTATGCGGCTGCGGTAAAAAAGGCAAATTCCATGCTGGCCATAATTAGACGAGGAATAGAGAATAAAACTGCTGATATCATACTGCCCTTGTACAAATCTATGGTGAGACCACACTTGGAATACTGTGTACAGTTCTGGTCACCACACCTAAAAAAGGATATTATAGAGCTTGAGAAGGTGCAGAAAAGAGCAACCAAAATGATTAGGGGACTAGAGCAACTGTCCTATGGAGAGCAGTTAAGACTCTTAGGGCTGAGAGGAGACATGATAGAGGTCTATAAAATTATGCATGGTTTGGAGAGAGTGGACAGGGAGAAGTTTTTCTCCCTCTCCCATAATACCAGAACACAGGGTCATCTGCTAAAGCTGGAGGGTGAGAAATTCAAAACAGATAAAAGGAAGTATTTTTTCACACAACGCATAGTTAAATTGTGGAACTCCCTGCCCCAGGATGTGGTGATGGCTGCCAGCTTGGAGGGCTTTAAGAGGGGAGTGGACATATTCATGGAGGAGAGGGGTATTCATGGCTGTTAGTTAGAATGGATACTAGTCATGCTGCATACCTATTCTCTCTAGTATCAGAGGAGCATGCCTATAATTTTGGGTGCGGTGGAACACAGGCAGGATGGTGCTGCTGCACTCATCTTGTTAGTGCCTTCCTAGAGGCACCTAGTTGGCCACTGTGTGAACAGACAGCTGGACTTGATGGGCCTTGGTCTGATCCAGCAGGGCCTTTCTTATGTTCTTATGAGGGTTCTTTTAGGAGGGGTGGATTTTAATACTACATTGGCAGTTGCCAAGTCCCCCCCCCCAGGCAATTAAGATAGAAATCATAGAATCATAGACAGGCCAGACAGGCCATCTAGTCCATCTAGTCCCCTGCTCAATTCAGGATCAGCCTAGATCATCCCAGACAAGTCCTTGTCCGGCCGCTGCTTAAAGACTGCCAGTGAGGGGGAGCTCACCACCTCCCTAGGTAGCTGATTCCACTGTCGAACTGCTCTTACTGTAAAAAAAAATTCCCCTAATATCTAGCCGGTGCCTTTCAGACTGCAATTTAATCCCATTATTGTGAGTCATAAGAACAGCTCCCTGCCCTCCTCTAAGCGACAGCCCTTCAAATACTTAAAGAGAGCAATCATGATAAAAAAAAACTAATTTTCTCATTGGTTATCTAGACATTTGTTTATTTTTATATTTATAAATATATTTATATTAATATTTAAATATATAAATATATTTATATTTATAAATCTGTTTATATTTATGTATATATAGTTCCTTTTCTTTAATTTTGATCTTAGTGTGACACTGCTCAGGGTCGAATTGGCCATATGAACAGTATCATTAAAGTAAGTAAGTACACATGAACACATGAAGCTGCCGTATACCGAATCAGACCCTTGCTCCATCAAAGCCAGTATTGTCTACTCAGACTGGCAGTGGCTCTCCAGGGTTTCAGGAAGGGGTCTTTCACATCACCTACTTGCCTAGTCCCTTGAACTGGAGATGCCGGGGATTGAACCTGGGACCATCTGCATGCCAAGCAGATTCTCTACCACTCAGCCACGGCCCCTCCTCAAGTTGTATTAGTTAATCCTTCCTGCAGAGATCTGATTCCTTCCCGCCCATGAACCCCACGTGCCTTTTCTGAACCGCCTAATTGGGTTCAGGGTTGTGATCCTTCTGGGTGTGGGGCACGACCCGCGGCAAGTGCAAAGTAAAAAATTAAAAATAAAAAGCACAACAGCCTTGAGACGCGCAGCATCTGTGTACCTTTTTTATGTATATATAGAGAACATCTGCGGGGCAGCTTGGCAGTTGGTCAGCAACACTTGCCTAAGGATCATGAACACCAAAGATACCTACGACAACGCGAAACTGGCTTGCAGGAGCCACAGCGCCGCTCTGGCGTCGCTCACCAGCCAGAAGAAGGTAGACTTCGTTATCAAGGAGCTCCAAAAGACTCAGTCTTCGGTGAGTGGCTCAGGGGGAGGTCGGGAGGGGGGGGGTCGTTGGTGGTGTAGTGGTTGAGAGGGGAGGACTCTAATCTGGACTCTAATTTGGAGAACCGGGTTCGATTCCCCACTCCTTCACAAGAGCGGCGGACTTTAATCTGCTGAACCAGGTTTGGTTCCCCACTCCTTTACATGAGCGACGGACTGTAATCTGGAGAACCGGGCTCGGTTCCCCACTCGTACACAGGAGCGGCAGACTCTAATCTGGAGAATTGGGTTTGATTCCCCACTCCTCCACATGAAGCCAGGTGGGTGACCTTGGGCCAGTCGCAGTTCTCTCTGAACTCTCTTAGCCCCACCTACTTCAGAGGGTGTCTGTTGTGGGGAGGGGAAGGGAAGGCCAATTACAAATAGGTTTGAGTCTCCTTAAAAGGTAGAGAAAGTTGGCATATAAAAAACAACTCTTTCTTCATTGCTGCAGTAGTCAAAAAGGGCAAGAGTCCAGTAGCACCTTAAAGACTAACAAAAATATTTTCTGGTAGGATATGAGCTTTCGTGAGCCACAGCTCACTTCTTCAGATACAGCTAGAATGTGAATCTGAAGAAGTGAGCTGTGGCTCACGAAAGCTCATACCCTACCAGAAAATATTTTTGTTAGTCTTTAAGGTGCTACTGGACTCTTGCCCTTTTTGACTACTGCAAACAGACTAACACGGCTACCCACTGTGAATTATCTTCATTGCTGCAGGGCAGTGAGATTGCTGGCTGAGCACAAGGGGTTCACCTGACTTCAAGGGAGCGGTTGATTTTTAATAGTCCTTGGAAATCCTTTATTAATTTTAATAAAAAAATTACAGGTATTATTGTGTTCTTAGACTGATTGTATGTGGTTGACATTACATGGACATAAGCTGCTCAGAACCCGACTTTGGTCAGGGGTGGGTGGGATATACATTAAATAAATAAATAAATAAATAAATAAGTGAGATTATAAACAGGTTGACTTTGGTATCTCTCATCCAGGAATTAAGACCACAGAGAGAGAAGAAGAGTTGTTTTTTATATGCTAACTTTCTCCAGTGTGGTGTAGTGGTTAAGAGCAGTTGTTTGGAGCAGTGGACTCTGATCTGGAGAACCGGGTTTGATTCCCCACTCCTCCACAAGAGTGGAAGAGGCTAATCTGGTGAAGCGGGTTGGTTTCCCCACTCCTACACATGAAGCCAGCTGGGTGACCGTGGGCAAGTTACAGCTCTCTTAGAGCTCTCTCAGCCCCACCTACCTCACAGGGTGTCTGTTGGTGGGAGGGGAAGGGAAGGTGATTGGAAGCCAGTTTGAGTCTCCCTTAAGTGGTAGAGAAAGTCGGCATGTAAAAACCAACTCTTCTTCTTCTACTTAAGGAAGAATCAAACCGGCTTACAATCACCTATAATAAAGGTGTTGTTGTAAGAAGAAGAGGCAGATGGGGGTGGGGAGGGAAAGAAAGGGTCATTCGCCAGAGGGGAGAGAGAGAGTTGCGTCTCCCATGCTGTCTATCCGGCAACCTGTGTCATGCCTGCACCCTGCTTGCAAAGTCCTGAATAACATTCTGTGATACACAAGATGCATTTCTGAAGACAAAGGACCTCCTTGCCCGTCGAAAGTGCCCACATGGCCACCCAGATGGCTTTCCTTTAAAGCAAACAGCTAACCCAGAACTCACCGCTGTCTGACACCCACCCGTTCTTCTCTTTAGCCCAAAGCCTTGACGCCGTGGGTCGGACTGCGGAAGATCAACATATCCTACTGGTGCTGGGAGGATATGTCTCCTTTCACGAACACTTCGCTCCAGTGGCTGCTGGGGGAGCCGAGCGATATCGGGTTCTGCAGCTACTTAGCGGAGCCGAGCAACCAGGGGCTGAAGGCAGCCACCTGCATCAACCAGGTCAACGGCAGCGTCTGTGAAAGGCCCGGTAAATTCGTTTTTTTCGAAGTTCTTCTAGCTGGGAGTGGGTGGTGAAGGATGGATGTCTTTGTTTGTTTGTTTTGTTTGATTTTTATCCCGCTCTTCCCCAGCTAGTCGGGCTCTGAGTGGCTAACAATATTCTATGTCATTAAGTATTAGGAAGCATTAGGAAGAACTTTCTGATGGTTAGAGCGGTTCCTCAGTGGAACAGGCTTCCTCGGGAGGTGGTGAGCTCTCCTTCCCTGGAGGTTTTTCAGGCTGTGAAGGTGCTGGCTAGGAAGAACATAAGAAAAGCCCTGCTGGATCAGACCAAGGCCCATCAAGTCCAGTAGTCTGTTCACATAGGGGCCAACCAGGTGCGTCTAGGAAGCCCACAACCAAGACAACTGCAGCAGCATTGCCTGCCTGCGTTCCACATCACCTAATATAATGGGCATGTTCCTCTGATCCTGGAGAGGATAGGTATGCATCAGGACTAGTATCCATTTTGACTACTAGTAGCCATGGATAGCCCTATTCTCATAAGAACATAAGAAAAGCCCTGCTGGATCAGACCAAGGCCCATCAAGTCCAGCTGTCTGTTCACACAGTGGCCAACCAGGTGCTTCTAGGATTTGGCAACTGTGTGAATTTGGGAGGAGAAATATTGGCGGGGTGGGGAGAATTTATCTCTCCTGGATCACACTGCCTTCATTTTTTCAAGGCAGAGGTCAAAAAAAGAGGTTTGTAAAAGCATCTTATCCGCTGCATGCTTCTTGCATAGTCATCCTGTTTTTCTCGGTGCGCAGCAAACCACAGTGCCAAGCAGTGCCGGACCCCCTGTGCCTCGAGGACAGTGTGCAGCGAGTGTACCAGCAGTAACCCCGAGTGCATGTGGTGCAGCAACAAGAAGCAGTGTGTGGACTCCAACGCCTACGTGGCCTCCTTTCCTTATGGCCAGTGCATGGAGTGGCACACCGCGAGCAATTGTCCGCGTAAGTGAGCTCTCATTTGGGACCAGAGTGGCTGTAATGGGGTGGTAGGTTCCGGAAGGGTTTCTGTCTTGGCAAGATGTCCCATGTAGACCCTTATGCCCCATCTGTGCTTCTGCGGCTTGCAGCCCAGGGTGTTTCCTTGGCTGAGATAGCAGAAGGTTCAAAGCAGTAATTGCAGGGGGGGGGGCACTGGACAGCTGCCTGTGGCCAGGATCCGAAGGGCATATGGAGTGGGGCTTTTGAGGGTCTCCTTTTCAGATCGCAGCCTCCTGGCAGGCCACTCCGCAAAGCCAGGGGACTTCTCAAAGCAGCATTTGGCAGCCACTCTGGAACACTTGAAGCCGCCTTCTACTGAATACTCTTTAAATATTTGAAGGGCTGTCAACTTCCAACTCTATGATGCTATGAGGGATATAGAAGGGTTCTGCTTTCTGGTTGCTATGGAAGGAGGAGATTGAGATTGAGCGGGGGACATGATTGATGATTGCTCTCTTTAAGTATTTGAAAGGTTGTCACTTAGAGGAGGGCAGGGAGCTGTTCCTGTTGGCAGCAGAGGATAGGACTTGCAATAATGGGTTTAAATTGAGGGCGGAAAGCTTCTGGCTGGATATTAGGAAAAGGTTTTTACAGTAAGAGTTGTTTGGCAGTGGAATTGGCTACCTAGGGAGGTGGTGAGCTCCCCCTCACTGGCAGTCTTTAAGCAGCGGCTGGACAAGCACTTGTCAGGGATGCTCTAGGCTGATCCTGCATTAAGTGGGGTTGGACTAGATGGCCTGTCAGGCCCCTTCCAACTCTATGATTCTATGAATCAGACCATCGGTCCTATCAGGGTCAGTCTTGTCTACTCAGAACGCTACATGTGGCTGCCGATCCACTGAGTATCACTGAGTTTTCTAACAGTTAGAGCGGTTTCTCAGAGGAACAGGCTTCCTCGGGAGGTGGTAAGCTCTCCTTCCCTGGAGGGTTTTAAGAAGACACTGAATGGCCATCTGTCAGCAATGCTGATTCTATGACCTTAGTCAGATCATGAGAGGGAGGGCATCTTGGCTATCTTCTGGGCATGGAGTAGGGGTCACTGGCGGTGTGTGTGGGGGGAAGTAGTTGTGAATTTCCTGCATTGAGCAGGGGGTTGGACTAGATGACCCTGGTGGTCCCTTCCAACTCTATGATTTTATGATTCTGCTGGGTTACCGTATCTGAACTTGATAAGGCTACACAAGTCATGGGGTGTGGGGGACATCAAGGGGAATCTTTGACTGGTTGGCTCCTGTGGGAAAAGAGGGTGCTGGACAGAGGGACTGTTGGTCTTCCTCCAAAGGCTGCTAGACCAGAAGACCACAAGGAGGCAAGAAGTGCTGAACTGTGCTTTGCCTATATGTTTGTCAGCTCGAAATTTTGTTTAGGACGCTAAACGACATCTGGTGTAAATCGGGGCTTGGAGTGGGTTGTCTGGATTAAGCCAGCGCGGGCCACCTGGGAGTCGGCAGAAGTTCGTTTTCCAGCTGTGCTAATTTGCTCTCCTCATCTTCCCCCACAGCTGAAAACTGTTCGGGCTACTTCACGTGCGCGCACTGTCTCGAGCAGCCTGGCTGTGGCTGGTGCACGGACCCCAGCAATACCGGAAAGGGCAAGTGCATCGAAGGCTCTTCCAGAGGTCCGATGAAGATGCCCGCCCCGTCTCCACCGCCGACGGGGAAGTCCCAGCTGAAACCGAACGTCAATGCTAGCATGTGCCTCTCTGCCCACAACTACACCTGGTCCTTCATTCATTGTCCAGGTAACCTTACTGAAAAGAGCCAGTGTGCCGCTGCCATGAAAAAGGCAAATTCCACGCTGGCCATAATTAGACAATGAATAAAGAATAAAACTGCTGTTATCATACTGCCCTTGTACAAATCTATGGTGAGACCACACTTGGAATACTGTGTACAGTTCTGGTCCCCACCCCTAAAAAAGGATATTGCAGAGCTCGAGAAGGTGTGGAAAAGAGCAACCAAAATGATCTGGGGTCTAGAGCAGCTGCCCTATGAGGAGCGGTTAAGACGCCTAAGGCTGTTTAGCTTGGAAAGAAGGGGGTTAAGGGGAGACATGATAGAGGTCTATAAAATTATGCATGGTGTGGGGAGAGGGGACAGGGAGAAGCTTTTCTCCCTCTCTCATAATACTAAAAAGCGGGGTCATCTGCTGAAGCTGGATAAAAGGAAGTATTTCTTCACAGAATGCATAGTTACATTGTGGTGATGGCTTCCAACTTGAAAGGCTTTAAGAAGGGAGTGGACATGTTCATGGAGGAGGGCTATTCATGGCTACTAGTCAAAATGAATCCTAGTCATGATGCATACCTATTCTCTCTGGGATCAGAGGAGCGTGCCCATTATATTAGGTGCTGTGGAACATTATATTAGGTGCTGCTGCAGTCATCTTGCTTGTAGGCTTCCTAGAAGCACTTGGTTGGCCACTGTATGAACAGACTGCTGGACTTGATGGGCCTTGGTCTGATCCAGCAGGACTTGTCTTGTGTTCAAAACAGATAAAAGGAAAGGAAGGTAATCGTGGTTAAGAGTAGTGGTTTGGAGCGGTCGACTCTGACCTGGACAACTGGGTTTGATTCCCCTACACATGAGTGGCAGAGGCTAATCTGGTGAACTGGATTTGTTTCCCCACCCCTACACGTGAAGCCAGCTGGGTGACCTCAGGCTAGTCACAGTCTCTCAGCCCCACGTACCTAACAGGGTGCCTGTTGTGGGGAGGGAAGGGAAAGTAAGTCGGTTTGATTCTTCCTTAAGTGGAAGAGAAAGCTGGCATATAAAAACCAATTCTTCTTCTTCTATTTATCAGCTGCTCTACAGTGTTGTGAAGTTGGAGTTTGTAGAACATTATCCCAGTTATTGGGATCGCTGTGGGGGGTGGGAGGGGGAGAGGCAAGCTGCTGAAGCTGCCGCAGCCGTGTGGGGGCGAAAAGCCATACAGAGGGTAGGATTAAGGGCTTTGGGAAAAATCTCCTCCCTGAAAAACCTCCTTTGGAGGCAAAAAAAATCAATTCTTCAGTTCAGCGTCCCCCGAGAATATAAAAGGCGGCCATTGTTCAGGCGCCATCAGAGAATTTGGAGTGAGCGGTTTCCGATTTAATTTTGAGCCAAATCTCTGGTTCTTAAAGAATAATCAGTTGATTCTCCTGCAGCGCAGTGGGAGAGAGAAAAGACGGGGACCTCATTGCTTACTGGCAGGGAATTCGTTAGCAAAAGAGGGCAAGGCAGCATTTCACTGTATGACCCCCACTCCTCTGGTTTTGCAAGCAACTGCTCCTACAGCTAGTTGTAAAGACACCAGGGGTTTGCTCCACAGGGTTCACTGCCCAGCCTTTTTGAGCCTGCAGGCACCTTTGGAATTCTGACACAGCTCGATGGGCACCACCCCAAAATGGCTGCCACCGGAGGCGGAGCCAGGCACAAAACGGCTGCTGCAACTGACCTCCAGTCACACAGTTGAAGATCCTTGCGCTGTGTTTGCAACCGCTGGCAAAGCAACGTTTAAAAAAAATCTGCACAGCCAATCAAAAGCCTCGCTGGGCAAATTCCCAACCTGGCCCTGGCCATTTCCTAAAAACTCTTGGCGAACATCCAGAAAGGTGTAGGCGGGTGCTGGGGCCTATGAGCACCATGTTGGAGCCCCCAAGCTATGTTGTGAACCTTGTGACACTACAATGCAGGGGATGGCGTTCTCCCCAGCGGTTGCGTTTCACGGTGGCTGGCCGGTTCTTGATGTGAAAGTGGAACCACAGTGTTCGGAATTCAAATTCTGGACTGAGCTGCCGGCCAATGGGGTATGCACCTTTTGCCACGGATCCCGAAGCGCTGAGCACCAAGGGAGTTTGGGCTAGCAAGTGATAGATGCCATGGCGCTGATACAGCCAAGCTGAGCATACATTCTTGTCTCCAAGAAGAGCCAGCGTGGTGTAGTGGTTAAGAGTGGTGTTTTGGAGTGGTAAACTCTAATCTGCAGAACCAGGTTTGATTCCCCACTCCTCCACATGAATGGCAGATGCTAATCTGGTGAACTGAGTTGGTTTCCTCGCTCCTCCACACGAAGCCAGCTTGGTGACCTTGGGCCAGTCACAGCTCTCTCAGCCCCACCTACCTCACAGGATGTCTGTTGTGGGGAGGGGAAGGGAAGGTGATTGTAAGCCCGTTTGATTTTTCCTTCAGTGGTAGAGAAAGTGGGCATATAAAAACCAGCTCTTCTTCGTCTTCTCTCCAGCTTGCCAGTGTAACGGGCACAGCAAATGCATCAATGAGAGCATCTGCGAGAAGTGTGAGAACCTGACGACCGGCAAGCACTGTGAGACCTGTGTCTCTGGTTACCACGGAGACCCCACTAACGGAGGAACCTGCCAACGTAAGTCAGGGCTGCTGGTTCTCTCCCCAACTGCCGCATCCAGGCCGGCATGGAATAATGGTATATTTTGCCTCCATTGCCTGGTTATTGGCAGCAGCCGATGGTGTGTGCACGTGCTGTGCTTAAAAGAAAAGAGAAACTTAATTTCTGCTCAAAGCTGAATTCTGCGAATTGCTTAATTTACTCGAGTCAGTTTATATGCTTTCCCTTCGCATCATTTTTGTTTCATTCACATATTTGTTTTATATAAAACATTTATTAGCTGCCTTGATTCCTTACGGAGTTCGAGGCAGTGTAAAATAAATGGAAAATATAAAATCAAAAACCAGATAGCCTCCATGGCCTCTTCCAATTCTTATGATGCTGTGATGATTATAGAAGGGTTCTGCTTTCTGGTTGCTATGGAAGGAGGAGGTTGAGATTAGGGGGCCAGGATTGCTCTCTTGAAGTATTTGAAGGGCTGTCCCTTAGAGGAGGACAGGGAGCTGTTCCTGTTGGCAGCAGAGGATAGGACTCGCAATAATGGGTTTAAATTGCGGGCGGAAAGGTACCAGCTGGATATTAGGGAACATTTTTTTACAGTAAGAGTTGTTCAACAGGGGAATCAGCTGTCTAGGGAGGTGGTGAGCTCCCCCTCACTGGCAGTCTTTAAGCAGCGGCTGGACAAACCCTTGCCAGGGATGTTCTAGGCTGATCCTGCATTAAGGGGTGTGTGTGGACTAGATGGCCTGTATGGCCCCTTCCAACTCTATGCTTCTATTAATTGCTTCTTAGCAGGTTGTTTATATTTATTTTCCCTGACACTGTGCTCTCTCTCTCCCTCCCTCCCAGCGTGCAAGTGCAATGGCCATGCCTCCATCTGCAACGCAAACTCAGGAAAATGTTTCTGCACCACGAAAGGAATCAAAGGAGAGGAATGTCAGCTGTGAGTAGCAACTTGGTACTTGGGGCCGAACCGAAACCTGACCAGGTGCTGTTTGGTGTGGCCAGTGTCTTGAAAACATGGAGGCACAGGTCCAAAGAACGGTGTCAGCCCTTCCCAAGCCTTTTGGCATACCCTGCGGGACGGAGATAAATAAATACGTTGCATTGCAGGTTGAGTATCCCTTATCCAGACATCTGATATCTGGACTGATCCAAAAACCAGACTTTTCGAGCCGGCATGCAGGCATTACTCGCAGGCCCTCAGCAGCACACCTGTTTGCTTTCTGGTGGTTCGATGTACACAAAATTAGTAAAAATATTGCTTAAAATTACATCCAGGCTATGTGTATAAAGTGTATATAAAACATATATAATACATAAATGAATTTCGTGTTTAGGCTTGGGTGCCGTCCCCAAGATAACTCATTATGTATATGCAAATATTCCAAAATACGGAAAGATCCGAAATAAGGAACACTTCTGGTCTCCCAAGCAGTCCGGATAAGGGATACTCAACCTGTACAAGCTGCTTCAGAAAGTGCTGCTAGTTTGAGGTGTGATGCGGCCAGAATTAAAACTATGAATCAGGGTGCTTGTGCAATCCAGAAATACCCCAGAGGCATTCAGGGATCCCATGAAGGCCATTAAATTGCAGCAGTAGGATATCCTTATTCGTTCCCCATGTCTGCCTAAGATCCTGGTGTTCCTGTTAATGTGACAGACCACCCCTGATGTTACCACTGAGTAGGGTTGCCAGCTCTGAGTTAGGAAATTCCTGGAGGTTTAGAGGTGGGACCTGGGGAGGGCGGAGTTTGAGGAGGAGAGGGAGCTCTCCAGGAATTGAATGTCATAAGAGCCCACCCTCCGAAGCAGCCATTTTCTCCAAGGGAACTGATCTCTGTTGTCTGGAGATCAGTGGTAATTCTGGGGGATCTTGAAGTTGGAATCCGTACCAGCGAGGCTGAGTATCTGCTTTCTCTCTCATGCTCCAGACAAGGTAGTTTCTACAACACTTAACGTATCATGTTTAAGAGCTCTTGCCGTGTTTCAGCTCTGTTTGAGATTCTGGTTTCCCATCCCATTTCTGTAGTCCAACCCCTATTGTACTGTTCATTGAATGTCCCATCCTGTTGATTGTACTTGACTTATGCTACACAATCTGCCTGGAAACTCGCTGAGAAAGGTGGACAATAAATAACCAAATAATAATAATAGTATTAATAATAAGAGACCAGCCATTTCTGTCACTCAGAGAGAGAATACTGGCCCTTACAGAGTTTTAAAAAATCTTTTCAACCTGAAATGGTTTTGACGGACTTTAAAAAAAGTCTTGTGAAATCAACCATCAGGTTTCTAGCTCTCCTTCAGCTTGGCTTCTGCTACAGAGTTCTGTTTAGAAACTCAGTTTTCAGAATTTAATGCACATGGTTTCTGGGCCTTCAGATTCTTAGATAGTGGCTCAGATTACTGAAATAGGGCCAAGGCTTTTCAGGCATGTGTTTCAGCTTTCCATCTTATTATTTCACAGTGTGTTTGTCTTCTGGATTGCCATGTTGTTTTTAGTTAAGCCGTTGCATATTTAGACATGCTGTTTTTTTTGTTTTTTTTAAATAAGAAGCCGTTCGCTCCTTTGCTCAGACTGGATGTGCCTTAAAGGAAATTAAAAAAAATTTTTTTTTATGGGTGCAACCTCAAGAGAAAATTAAGATGGAAGGGCGATGTTATTAATTCTGTTTCTTCTAGGTGTGAGGTTGAAAACCGATACCAGGGCAATCCTCTCAAAGGAACGTGCTACTGTGAGTACAATCTGTGGGTTTTTTTCCTTTCATTTGTTCATAATTTCGGTACTTGGTCGTGGATGTCAAGCAACTAGTAGTAGAGGGGCCATGAAGGCTCTAGGAAAATCTGCTCCTTTCTGCTGTTGCTTCTCCATGCTTCAAGAACTTCTTCCTGGAGTGTCTTGGTCAAGTTAGCCCCATCCTGAATTCCCTTCTCAATGTTATTTTAACATTTTAAATGTTTAATGTCTGATGTTCGCTACCTTGGGGATGCTATTTATTGTCTATTTCTATGTTTCTGTTAAACGTAAACAAAAATACATTTTAATAACACAATTTCGATATTCTCCATATCAAACTCCTCATAACTTATGTTGTTCTCACATAAGCATAATAGAGCCTCCAGTTTAATGTAAATTCTTCTCTGGGTCTTTTATTTACTAGATTAGTTAGTTTGGCCATCACAGCGTATTCTGCCAATTCTTCTGTATTGGGACTTTCATCCAATTTCCATTTCACAGCTAGAACCACTCTGGCGGCTTTGACCGCTTATCTGTACAATTCCTCAGACGCTTTTTCCAATGATGGAATTCTGTATGATCCCACAGGGCCCTGGTCTCATTAGAAAGGGAGTCCCACCAGGCTGGGGCAAGGGCCAAAAAAGCCCTAGCTCTGGTCAAGGACAGCCGGACACGCTTGGGCCGGAGACCAACAGGAGGTTGTTATTTGTAGAATGTAGTGTTCTCTGGGGGGGGGGTGACCTACTGAAGTAATGGGTGGAGCAAGGTTTGAACTGCCCCCTTTCTGGCACCCGTGTGTTGGCGTGGCAGCACACCCATTTGTTCTCTTTCCCTCGGTTGCGTGTGACTGTAGGCCAAGACGACTCCTGACTCTCTTTTTGTGTACTTCTGTACAGACACTCTCCTTATTGACTATCAGTTCACCTTCAGCCTCTCCCAGGAAGATGATCGCTATTACACGGCCATCAATTTTGTGGCCACGCCTGACGAGGTTAGTAAATTCCCCCCGCCATTGCTTCGTGTCGTTCATTAAAGTGTCTCGATTCTCTGTGGCTGATGAAGTGTGTGTTGTATACAGAGGTGGACTTCCTCGCCCTGCCCTACATGCATGCTCCTTTTTACCATCTCCTTGGTGCCGTGAAGGGGTTGCTTTTGCCAGTGGGGAACTCCAGCTGAGAAATTCTGATCGTCCCCAAGGCAACTTGAAAACAGAGCCTCATTTCAAACAATGTATAATTACCTCGAGGACTTTGTTGCTACATTACAGTTGTGTGGGTAACTTGTGTGGGTCACTTAGCTTTAATACAAGATAGTTACAGATTGCTCTCTCCATTGGCAAAAATGGCAAGTTATTTACTGTTCTATAACTGAGGAGTAAGGAAGATGGTGGATATCGTTTCTCGCTCCTTGTGAGATCTCCCACATGCTTTCTGGTTGGCAACTATTGCTAGCCTGGAGGCAGTCTGGCTTGGCCATTGTGGTCTATTGTCATGCAGTGGACCAGGTGCAGAGGAAAGGCTGTGGCTCAGTGGTAGAGCCTCTGCTTGGCATGCAGAAGGTCCCAGGTTCAATCCCCAGCATCTCCAGTTAAAAGGACCAGGCAGTAGGTGATGAGAAAGACCTTCACTAATTCAGCCCAGAGTTGGCTTCCCTTTGAAATGCCTCTCCTGGAAAAACCAGAAAGCAGTCACACATGAAGCTGCCTTATACTGAATCAGACCCTTGGTCCATTAACAGACCATCAGTCCATCAACTTCAATCAGGCCATCAACAATTGGTCCATTAAAGGTAATGGGTGTGCCACAGCATCTGATTGTTTTGATGCGCAACATATTCTCTGGACAAGAGGCTATTGTTAGGACAGAATATGGAGAAATAGAATGGTTTGCCACTGGGAAAGGTGTCAGACAAGAATGTGTTTTAATCTCCCTAGCTTTTCAATCTATATGCAGAAGATACCATAAGGAAAGCTGGATTAGATTTAGATCAATGCGGAGGGAAAATTGGTGGAAGGAACATTAATAATTGGAGATATGCCGATGACACCACATTACTGTCTGAGACAACTACTGATGAAAGTTAAAGTAGAAAGTGCCAAAGCAGGATTACAGCTGAACATTACAAAAGTAATGACTACTGGGAAATTACACAGCTTTAAGCTGGACGATGAAGAAGTGGTTCAAGATTTTCTGTTCCTTGGCTCCGCCATCAACCATAAGGGAGGAAGCAACCAAGAAATCAAAAGGAGGTTGAGACTGAGAAGGGCAGCCATGAAGGAACTAGAACAGATTCTTAAGTGTAAACATGGGTTAATTCATGCCATAGTATTCTCCATTATTATGTATGGATGTGGAATTTGGACAGTGAAGAAAACTGGCAGGAAGAAAGTTGATTCATTTTGAAATGTGGTGTTGGAGGAGAGTGTTATGGATACCATGGACCCCCCAAAAAAGGCAAATAAGTGGGTTGTAGATCAAATCAAGCCTGAACTCTCACTAAAGCTAAAATGACTAAACTGAGGCTATTGTACTTTGGTCATATTATGAGAAGACAAGAGTCATGGAAAAAGGCAATTACACTAGGAAAAGATGAAGGCAGCAGGAAAAGAGGAAGACCCAACATGAGGTGGATTGACTCGATCAAGGAAGCCACGGCCCTCAGTTTGCAAGACCTGAGCAAGGCTGTTAATGATAGGACGTTTTGGAGGACATTAATTCATAGGTTCGCCATAAGTCGGAAGTGACTTGATAGCACTTAACCCACACATAACAGGGCCTTCTCGGTTGTAGCATCAAAACATTGGAACTCCCTCCCCAGGGATATTCACCTGTCCTCTGCCTTCTGCTGGAGGTGAAGACTTTCCTTGTATCTTCTGGTGGTACCTCAGTAATCTCTCCTTTCTGGCCTATGTTTTAATTAGAGTGTTATGTGCTTTTTATATATATATCTTAGTCTTGGTCTTAATTGTTTTTATGATGGTTTTTATAGCAGTCGTTTTAACTGTTAGCTGCTTTGGCGAACCTGAATGGGAGAAAGGCAGGGTGCACATTTTGGAAACGAAGACCTAAAAATAGGCAAGAACACAGTTTGAAGTCATCTTCTTTGCTTGCTTTTTACATCTGGCAGGTTTACACTTCCCTCCTTTCTCTGGGCTTAACTAGTGCTCTCTGCCGTCTCAAATCTTGCCTCCCACCAACACCCTGGGCTCAGGGCAGCAAAATTATACCATTTTGCATACTTCTTTTTGTTGGCAGAATATGCCAAGTACGCAGAGAAGGAACAGACACACTGATTAAAGATAAAGTTGCCTTTATTGGGGAAACTACATTTTAGGATAGGAAACTGAGAGACAAAGTCTGTAGCTGTCTAACTAGCTAAGGAGGGAGAGAGAGGGTAGAATGACTTCAGAAAAGGAGGAGGAAATGGTCCCCTAAGAATCTCAGTCTAAGGACAGTCAAGATGTGTGAAAAAAGGGCGGAGAGGTCTCTACCCTTACAGCCTAACTAGCTGACCACTTGCCCGCCTCCTGCTGGGTCTTCTTCTCAGTTCCCTTGCATGCTAGACATTGCAACTCTTCCAACACTTTTTTCACATGGAGTAAAGCTGTGTGTGTGTTCAGTCTCGTCAAGTTGCTTCCAACTCATGGCGACCCTATGAATCAATGTCCTCCAAAACGTCCTATCCTTAACAGCCTTGCAAATTGAGGGCCGTAGCTTCCTTTATAGAGTCAATCCATCTCTTGTTGGGTCTTCCTCTTTTCCTGCTGCCTTCAACTTTTCCTCGCATGATTGTCTTTTCCAGTGACTCTTGTCTTCTCATAATGTGTCCAAAGTACTACAGCCTCAGTTTAGTCATTTTAGGGTCATTCAGGCCTGATTTGATCTATAACCCACTGATTTGTTTTTTTGGCAGTCCACGGTATCTGTAACACTCTCCTCCAACACCCCATTTCAAAGGAATCTATTTTCTTCCTATCAGCTTTCTTCACTGTCCAGGTTTCACACCCATACATAGTAATAGGAAATACGATGGCTTGAATTAACCTGATCTTGGTTGCTAGTGACACATCCTTACACTTATGAATCTTTTCTAGCTCCTTCATGGCTGCCCTTCCCAGTCTCAACCGCCTTCTGATTTCTTGGCTGCAGTCTCCCTTTTGGTTGATGATGGAGCCAAGGAATAGAAAGTCTTGAACAATTTCAATTTCCTCATTCTCAACCTTAAAGTTGAGTAATTCTCCTGTAGTCATTATCTTTGTCTTCTTGATGTTCAACTGTAGTCCTGCTTTGGCACTTTCTCCTTTAACTTTCAGCAGTAGTTATTTCAAGTCTTGGCTATTTTCTTCCAGTGCTGTAGTATCATTGGCGTATCTCAAATTGTTAATGTTCCTCACCCCAATTTTCAATCTACCTTAATCTAAATCTAATCCAGTTTTCCTAATGATATGTTCTGCATACAGATTGAAGAGAGAGAGAGATAAAATACATCTTTGTCTAACACCTTTGCTAATTGGAAACCATTCTGTTTCTTCATATCCTGTCCTAACCGTGGTCTCTTGTCCAGAGTACAGGTTGCACATCCAAACGATCAGACGTTGTGGCACACCTATTTCCTTTAAAACCAGCCATAGTTTTTCGCGATCCACCCAGTCAAAAGCTTTGCTGTAATCTATGAAACACAAGCTGGTTTTCTTTTGAAATTATTTCGTATGCTTCATTTCTCATTCCATATATGGTAACAGTCTTTGTTGTAAGATTTTGAGCATCACTTAACTTGTGTGAGAAAATGTGATGGTCTGATAGTTGCTGCAATCCTTGACATCTCCTTTCTTGGGAATATGGATGTAAATGTATCATTTCCAGTCTGTGGGTCGTTGTTTTATTTTCCATATTTGTTGGCATATCCCTTTTTAAATTTTTGTATCCCACATTTAAAAAATCAATAAAAATTATTTTTAAAAACCCACACAATATAGCAGCCCCGAAGCACTTGTGAGATGTTCTTCTCCGGCATAGGTAAAGGGTCTGAGCCCGGTGCAGGGACCCCAGTAGGAGTTTTTCTTGCCGAAGCCACATTGACAGTGTTTTAAGGGCAGCAGCTTTGTTTAAAGACATTAATCCCCCCGTTTTGTTTTTGTCCCCTCAATTCAGCAAAACAGGGACCTGGACATGTTCATCAACGCTTCTAAGAACTTCAACCTCAACATCACCTGGTCGACAAGTTTTGCAGGTGAGAGCTATCCCTCCCCCGCAATCCAACTGAACTTGAAATGCCCCCAAAGTAATAATATTAGCGAGAGACTTTCAGCCCCGTATTTGCCTGTAATTCAAGTCCAGTAGCATCTCCAAGACCAACAAAGTCTTCCAGGGTTTTCATGTGTCAGAGCTCCCTTCAAGTTCACTATCTGGCAAAGGGAGCTTTGACTAAAGAAAGCTTTAGGAAAATGTTGTTGGTTCTTTCAGGCGGTACTGGACCTGAATTTTGTTCTACTGCTTCAGACTAACGTGGTCACCCACCTGAAACTGTGTTTGTCCATATTGTCCATAGCAGATAGTTTGTCCAGATTCACCCAGCTCCTTGCCCCTATCTTCAGTTTCCTGGTCCCAAGAACATAGGTAGATCCCTGCTGGATCAAACCAAGGGCCCATCAGATCCATAGAATCATAGAGTCGGAAGGGGCCATACAGGCCATCTAGTCCAACCCCCTGCTCAATGCAGGATCAGCCTAGAGCATCCCTGACAAGTGTTTGTCCAGCCTCTGCTTGAAGACTGCCAGTGAGTGGGAGCTCACCACCTCCCTAGGTAGATGATTGCACTGTCGAACAACTCTTACTGCAAAAACATTTTTCGTAATATCCAGCCGGTACCTTTCCATCTGTAATTTATACCCTTTATTGCGAGTCCTGTCCTCTGCTGCCAACAGGAGTAGCTCCCTGCCCTCCTCTAAATGACTGCCCTTCAAATACTTCAAGAGCAATCCTGTACCCCCTCAACCTCCTCTTCTCCAGACTAAACATTCCCAGCTCCCTCAGCCTTTCCGTGTAGGGCTTGGTCTCCAGGCCCCTGATCAGCCTCGCTCTCCTCTGCACCCGCTCAGTTCTGTCCACATCCTTTTTGAAGTGAGGCCTCTGGAACTGCACACAGGACTCCAGGTGCGGCCTGACCAATGCTGTGTACAGCGGGGCTATGACACCTTGCGATTTGGATGCTTCACTCAGTGGCCGACCAGCTGCCTCTGGGAAGCACACAAGCAGGATGATAGCAACAGTATCCTCCCACCTGTCCTCCCCAGCAGCTGATACAGAGAGGCCCCTGGTACTGGCAGGAGCAAAAATCCATCATGACTATTAGCCATGGATAGACCCATCCTCCATTAACTTGTCCGCTCCCCTTTTAAAGCCTTCCAGGTTGGTGGCCGTCATCATATCCTCAATTGCCTATTCAATGAGGTGCATTGGAATACAGGCAGGATAATGCTGCTGTGGTTGTCTTGCGTGTGGACTTCTTAGAAGCACCTGGTTGGCCACTGTGTGACCAGCCTGCTGGACTTGATGGGCCTTGGTTTGATCCAGCAGGGCTTTCCTTATGTTCTTATGGAGGATGGAGCTATCCATGGCTACTAGTGGACAAAATGGATACTAGTCATGATGCACACCTATTCTCTCCAGGATCAGAGAAGCATTATATTAGGTGCTGTGGAACCCAGCCAGGACATTGCTTCTGCAGACGCCTTGCTTGTGATTTTCCTAGAGGTGCCTGGTTGGCCACTGTGTGAACAGACTGCAGGACTTGATGGGCCTTGGTCTGATCCAGCAGGGCTTTTCTTATGTTCTTCTGTTCTCAGGCCTTCTGCTTCCCTGATCTCTTCATTTCCCCTTTTGGATTTGGTAGCTTACTCTGTGGTGTAACAATTTATGGTGAGGCATAATGTTAATATTGCATAAAGATAGCCTGGGGAACAAATGAGCTAGAAAACCGTTGCTCTGATTTCCACCTCTTGAATGCTCACGCAGGCTGTTGAAATTGTCTTTTTTTCTTTTCTTTTTTTGGTAACTGTAGTTTGTGGGGTTTTTTTCCTTGACAGCAGTAAATGAAACTGCACTCAGCGTTTCCTTGTTCAGACGGAACCGTTCGTTTTATTATCTACGTGTGCTGCCGTATAATGAGAGGAATAACAGGACCCTCTTGGACTATCAGTGAAAATCCACACAGAAAGCAGACTTTGACTGTCTCTTTTTTCCATTCCAAAACAGCTGGCACTCAGGCAGGGGAGGAGATTCCTGTGGTTTCCAAAAGCCAAATCAAGGAGTACAAGGACAGCTTCTCCAATGAGAAATTTGATTTCCGCAACAATCCCAACATCACTTTCTTTGTTTACGTCAGCAACTTCACTTGGCCGATAAAGATCCAGGTAAGAGGCCCCTCTGCATTGCCTATAGGAGGAGAATGATTGGACAGAAAGGTAGCTTCAGGTGCGTAGCCATGTTGGTCTGCAGTAGAACAGCTAGATTTGAGTCCTGACATTGGTCCATTTACCATTTCCCGGGTTATCAACGAGGTCACGGCCGAGCTGGACCTCCCCAGGACTTTGCAAGGGGTACACCCCGTCTTTAATATCAGGCTTCAGCAAATGCACAGCGTTTCAGGCAATAGAAACTCCAATCCAGACAGCGCAGTGATTCAGAGGTTTATTCTGAACGTCAGTGACTTCAGTAGGGACGAAGGAGGTTAGAATACAGAGCATTGGGACATTGCTATATTTATAGAACGGATACAATGGATGAGATTGAGTTACAGCAATACAAAGGAAACAATGAGATTTCTTTCTCCCGGTAACAACTTCAGCAAACCAAGTACTGGATACTTAAGGGCAATCAGAGAAGGGGCTGGTGGAGTTCCTGGCATTGTGAGCGAGGCCCGGTATCAGATGAAAGATTTACACGGGCGGGTCTCCATACAATTGTAGATCTCTGACCGGAGCTTGTGGCTCATGTGCAAAACAGGAGGGGAGGGGGGAGTGCACGGAAGGATCCATATTGTTTACAGAGGAACCATCTTGTTTGGCCCATGCTGTCAGAAACCCTATCTGACACGCGCCTTGGAGGCCAACAAGATTTTGGAGATATGAGCTTTTGAGACTGGAAAGCTCATACCCAAAAATCTTGGTGGTCATAAAATCATAGAATCATAGAGTTGGAAGGGACCACCAGGGTCATCTAGGCCAACCCCCTGCACAATGCAGGAAATCCACAACTACCTCCCCCCCCACCTCCAGTGACCCCTACTCCATGCCCAGAAGATGGCCAAGATGCCCTCCCTCTCACGATCTGCCGAAGGTCACAGAATCAGCATTGCTGACAGATGGCCATCTAGCCTCTGCTTAAAAACCTCCAGGGAAGGAGAGCTTACCACCTCCCAAGGAAGCAAGTTCTTCCTAATGCCTAGACGGAAACTCTTGATTTAATTTCAACCCGTCGGTTCTGGTCCGACCTCCTGGAACAACAGAAAACAACTCAGCACCATCCTCTATATGACAGCCCTTCAAATTCTTGAAGATGGTTATCATATCCCCTCTCAATCTTCTCCTCTTCAGGCTAAACATACCCAGCTCCTTCAACCTTTCCTCATAGGACTTGGTCTCCAGACCCCTCACCATCTTTGTTGCCCTCCCCTGGACACGTTCCAGCTTGTCTACATCTTTCTGAAATTGTGGTGCCCAAAACTGAACACAATACTCTAGGTGAGATCTAACCAGAGCAGAGTGAAGCGATACCATCACTTCACGTGATCTGGACACTATACTTCTGTTGCTGAGGTGTGACTGGACTCAAATCTAGCTGGACCAGGGTCTGGGAGACTCAGGTGCAATTCCCCACTCTGCCAGAGAAGCAGGCTGGGTGACCTGGTCACACCCTCTCAGGCTACCCTTCCTCACTAGGTGGTTGTATTTTGCCGTCAATTCACAGCTGTCTTATGGCAACCCCCACAGGGTTTTCAAAGCAAGAGATTTTGGAGGTGGTTTGCCATTGCCTGCCTCCGCGTCATGACCCTGGTATTCCTTGGAGGTCTCCCATTCAAATACTAGCCAGGGTCGGGGCTGAGAGTGTGTAACTGGCTCAAGATCACCCAGCAGGCTTCCATGATGCGAGTGGGGATTCGAACCTGGGATTCCCATGTACTAGTCCGACACCTGAACCACTACACCATGCTGGTTATGGGGGAAGATATAATGGAGGAAAGGAGAAAAAAGAACACTGCGTTGGGTCCCCATTAGGGAGAAAAACAGGGTATAAAAGCAGGGTATTCTCCCTCTCTCATAATACCAGAACGTGGGGTCATCTGCTGAAGCTGAAGGGTGAGAGATGCAAAACAGATAAAAGGAAGTATTTCTTCACACAACACATAGTTAAATTGTGGAACTCCTGTCAGGCTGCTATCTCGGTTTCGTTATTGCCTCTGTCTCTGTGCTGTATTGTCTGCCCCCCAAGGTCGCATGCCTAAGCCTAAGCCTGGGAACTCAGCTCCTGGGAAACTGTATTCCTGCGTGTAATCTCCCGCCTTTCCTGCCTTATAATATCTCCCAGCTAGTGAGCCTTTCATAGCTGTCATTTTATTCGTTTGCACTGTATGCCTATTTGATCAGTAAAATCCACCTGTTTGGACTCTATACGACTTTGTGGTGATTTCTGGTTCTGTGGGCCAAGGGCTGACATTATGACAGCTATCTCACATCTTCACCGTTCTCCTAGCCAGGCTGGAGCCCAGGGGGGTTCGCCTGCCACTTGGATGGGAGCTGTGCAGCTCTCCAGGTGATCTACTACCCTGGAGCCCTTCTCAGAGGACCCTACTCTGTTACAGGACTTAATTGCTGAACTTTTCCGGACGAACCGAGAGGTTTGCCGCTTGAGGGGACTGGTACACGCGCAGTGGCAATCTCTTACAGGACGTCTCTGGATGTTAACATCGGAGGATACTGATGCTCGTTTAGATCTTCAGGACTTGGATCAATTACTGGACGATGCCCGATTGGCGACTGAGGATTTACAAATATTAACTGGACTTCTGGATAATCTTATTTCTCGACAAACTCTTTCTACCATGGCGGGAGCCCCACCGGAGGGTTTTTCCCTGATCCCGGATGCGGCCAGCTGCCAGGCTGAGGCCAAGCGAGTCGCTATTAGCACCGCTCTTCTCCTTGTGGAATGTACAAAAGACACCCCGGTAGCCACCTTGGCTCAAGTTTTGACCCCGACGTTTGGAGCCGAGGCATCCGCACTGGCGGTTCGAGTACAACCTCTGCTGGGCGGGGAACCTGACCCCATACTCTTGCTCCTCGAGACAGAACTTTTGCCGCGCATTACGGCAGAGGCTGCCCTAAGACTTGAGAACGCCAAAGTTCTTGCGGATCAGCAAGCCGCCGAAGCGGCTAGGGTCGCAAGAGAGAGAGAGGCGGCGGAAGCAGCCAGGGCGGCTGCAGCAAGGAATCAGGCGAACGTGGACACGCGCCCCAAGGACTATGTACTGGGACTATCAGGTCTCACCTTTTCCCCGGCGTTTGTCCCGTCGCGTACGACCCAACGCGCACGCCGTTTGGCTGACCGACGTCGAGACTCAGATGAGTCTGAAGACGAGGATTTATATGGGGATAGCTCTCAATGGGCCACGAGCTTCCGAACCAGTAAGCCTCATCTTACTGGGGGCCCAAGTGAGGAGGTTCATCTTTTACGAGCCCAGAATCGGGAGCTCTCCGACCGTGTGGATCAACTCCAAGAAGTAATGGAACTTATGCTTCACGAGAACAGGCAATTACAACAAACCCTGATAGCTCAGAGACAGCCCGTTCCGATACCGGGTCAGGCGGTACCCGTACAACCACCCGCTAATGTGCCTGCTCCACCCTTACCTCCTGGAGCTCCTGTTGCTCCTCCGCTCCGACCACCCGTGCAACCACCTGCTAATGTGCCTGCTCCACCCTTGCCTCCTGGAGCTCCTGTTGCTCCTCCGCCCGGACCACCCGTGCAACCGGGTCAGCCCGCGCCCGGCCCTTGGAAGCAACTCAAATTGAGGACTACGTATGACGGATCTCTTGAGACTTTGCCTTGTTTCTTGCATCAAGTGGACAGTTATATGCGAGAACAAGGTCAACTTTTCCCCACGGAAGATAGCCGGGTGCGGTACGTAGCTTCCCTCCTGACAGGCAAAGCGGCTGACTGGATGGTCCTCCAGTTTGACACCCGCTCTCGTGCGATTCGTTCCCTCAACAACTTCATGACTGCCCTGAGAAGGAGGTTTGAGGACCCCTTCCTGGGAGAAAGAGCCAAAACGGAACTTTTACAATTAAAACAAGGCTCTGCTACAGTTCGGGAATTTGCCGATGAATTTCAGCGACTGGCAAGTAAAATTGTAGGTTGGCCCGAGACCACCCTAATCCATCATTTCAGGGAAGCCTTGCATCCTGACATTCTGAACTGGTCTTACATGCGGGGCGATCCCGATACCCTCGAAGGCTGGATCCTATTAGCCGAGGAAGTGGAAAGCCGCCGCCGCTTTATTTCTCTCGTCCGTCAAAAGCACAAGGAGAAGGGCACCCAAAAGCCTCAACCCAAGGCACCACTGCTCGTCCCACGAAATCCCCCACGTCCGCTCCAGGAACGTGAAGTCCGATTTCAGAGGGGTGCCTGTCTTACATGCGGAGAAATGGGCCACTTTGCAGCCGTTTGCCCACGCCGCCAGGAATTATTTCGTCCCAGCACGACAACCCGCGCCCGAGGTCGTCCACCACGCAGGGGCACCGCGGCCACCCGCAGCGCAGCTCCGGGAAGGCCCACACCCTCTGCACTCCATGCCGGGGACCCAGCCTCCCTGCCTGCTTCCAACGACCCCGCCGGGTCTCGGATTACAAGTGCCCCATTGGGGGACAGCTTTCCCTCTTCGGATGAGGAAAACCCTTGGATTTCTCCAGCCTTAAACCTGGAATCTCCCCTCGACTTGTCAAAAAACGGCTCCGGTCTGTGGTGAATGGAGCATCTCCACAGACCTCTCAGGATCTTCCTATCAAACCGAATGCTCCTACCAAAATCAAAGAAGTGGACTCCACCGTCTACGTAGATGCAGTTTTACAACAACTTAACGGAGGTCCACAAATCCCCGTCAAAGCACTAATTGACTCCGGTTGCTGTCGCACTCTCATAAGCGAAGCCACGTTTGCTGCCCTCAGAGCCGACTCAGAGGCTTTACCCGCCCCCGTCCAATTTGCTCAAATGGACGGGAGCCAATTCCAGGGGGGTCCAGTTGATCATCGCACCATAGGGGTGGCAATGGGAATTGGTTCCCACTGGGAACAAATAGACTTCACTATAGCCCCTATCCGATTTGAAGTGGTCTTGGGAATTAACTGGATTAAAGGACATAGTCCCAGTATTGATTGGGAAACAGACACTATTTCTTTCGCTAGTCCCACCTGCGACCAGCATCGGCAAAACTTTGCTCTGCCATTTCCGCCCGTTCCAGCGTTAACCTCTACTGCCCCAGTACCACCGGCTCTACCCGCTGTATACCGGGACTTTGAAGATGTCTTCGACCTTAAGGAATGTGATGCCTTACCCCCCCACCGGGCCTCAGACTGTGCGATTGAAGTAGTAAAGGACTGCACATTAACCAAAAGTAAGATTTACCCTATGAGCGCTTCCGAGCGCACTGTCCTCCGGGACTTTTTGGACAAAAACCTCGCCAGAGGGTTCATTCGCCCTTCGAATGCCCCAAACTCGGCCCCCGCGTTTTTCGTCCGGAAAAAAGAGGGCGACCTTCGCCTGTGCATTGACTTCAGAAAGCTCAATGCGGTTACCCAGACCAACGCCTATCCTATCCCATTAATATCGGATATTTTGGGACAATTACAGGAAGGCCGTGTGTTCTCTAAATTAGACTTGGTGGAAGCCTACTACCGAGTCCGTATCCGCGAAGGAGATGAACACCTCACTGCCTTCTCTAGCTGTTTCGGAATGTATGAATTCCTTGTAATGCCGTTCGGATTAAAAGGGGCCCCGGGGGTCTTCATGCAACTCATCAATGAAATCCTACATGACCTTCTATATCGTGGGGTGGTGGTCTACTTAGATGACATTCTCATTTATTCGAAAACTATGGACGAGCATGTGACTCTGGTCAGAGAAGTTCTACAACGCCTGCGTAACCATCAACTGTTCGCTAAACTAGCTAAGTGTGAATTTCACCAAAGCAAACTCACGTTTTTGGGATACATCATCTCCCACCAAGGTCTTCGCATGGACCCCGCCAAAGTCCAAGCCGTCCTCGATTGGACTCCCCCCACCAACCGTAAGCAAGTACAGCAATTTCTGGGATTTGCAAACTTCTATCGGGGATTCATCCCTAACTTCGCCCAAGTGGCTCTACCCATTACGGACCTGCTGAAAACTAAAGGAAAAGTAAGCTCGGCTGCCTTGCCCTCCGCAAAGATCCTATGGACTGAGCAATGCCAAGCCGCCTTTCTGGCCCTCAAACGCCTCTTCACTTCGGAGCCGGTGCTACGGCACCCAGACCCAAATCAAATGTTCATTGTGCAAGTCGATGCTTCCGATGTAGCCATGGGAGGGGCTCTCCTCCAGCAAGGACCGGACGGTCTTCTTCACCCTTGCGCTTACTTTTCAAAAAAATTTGCGCACGCTCAATTAAACTGGCCCATCTGGGAGAAAGAGGCCTCTGCAGTTCATCATGCACTGACTTTATGGCGGCAATTCTTGGAAGGGTCTAAAATACCCTTTGAAGTTTGGACCGATCACAAAAATCTAGCTGCCCTCACGGGGTCCCATAAGCTATCGGCGAAACAACAACGGTGGGCGGAGTTCTTTGCTCAGTTCCGTTTCACCCTGAAGCACGTCCCTGGGAAGCAGAATGTTCTCGCGGATGCCCTCTCCCGTTTACCACAATATCCGGTAAAACTCGAAAGACCCACCAACTCTCTGTTCACCCCTATGCAACGTGGGGCCCTACCTATGCTGGCTGTGCAAACCCGATCCCAGCATCAACACACCTCGCAAGCTCCGCCAGCCCAACCGGCTGCCCAGCCGCCACCGCAACAGACCGGAGTTCCCGCCCCTCCTACCCCTCCGACCGCTCAGCCGCCTGCAGTCTGCGCGCCGCCACACGTAAGCACTAGCCCTATAACTATTTCTCAGATCTCCAGAACCGACGGGGGGGCTCCCTCCAAACTCCCCATCTCCGAATCCTTTTTAACTGTCCTTCGGGACCAGTGCCTTTTAGAACGTTCCGCTCATACCCTACCTCCTGGTGTTTTGGAACAAGGGGGGTCCTGGTACAAAGACTCAAAATTGTATGTACCCAAAGCTCTCCGGCAGGACGTTTTACATTTAGCTCATGGAGCCAAAACAGCTGGGCACTTTGGGTTTCTGAAGACCCTTCACTTATTGCGCAGACAGTTCTGGTGGGGGGGAATGCGTTCCGACATTGACTCCTTCATCCGCAGCTGTCCCGTTTGTGCCGCTGCGAAACGATCGCAGGGCAAACCCCCGGGACTGCTACAACCTCTTGAAACGCCCAGCAAACCTTGGGAAGTGATCGCTATGGACTTCATGACTGATCTCCCTCTCAGTGGGGGTAAAACTGTGTTGTGGGTTGTTACTGATTTGTTTTCTAAGCAAATACATTTGATTCCATGTGCAGGGATCCCCTCTGCTCAGAAACTAGCCCGCCTCTTCGTGACGCATATATTTCGTTTACATTCGTTTCCGCGTAAAATAATTTGTGACCGCGGAAGTGGTTTCGTTTCTAAGTTTTGGAAAGCTTTCCTCAAGTTGGTGGGGTGGACCAGGGATTGTCTAGTGCATACCATCCTCAAACTGATGGTCAAACTGAACGTGTCAATGCTGTACTCGAATGTTATTTGCGTTGTTATGTTAACTACCACCAGGATAACTGGGTGGAACTGCTACCTTTAGCAGAATATGCCTACAATAATGCCATGCATCAATCCACAGGTTTTAGCCCGTTTTTTGCTGTGTATGGACAAGATTTCAGTCCCATCGTTCCTACAGATGATATAGAGGGGGAGGGGAACCCCGACATTGCCTCCTGGGCACACGCCCTCCGTACCACTTGGCCCTGGCTCGTTAGCAACCTCGACCGGGCCAAACGTAAATACAAAGCGCAAGCTGACAAACATCGCTCCCCCGGGGGTGATCTGCAAGTGGGTGCTTTGGTTTACCTTTCCACCAAAAACCTCCGGTCCACCCAACCGTGCCATAAACTCAGCGCCAAATTCATTGGCCCTTTCCCCATTACTCGGGTCATAAACCCTGTCACAGTGGAACTGGCTCTCCCCAAATCTTTGAGGCGTGTGCATCCTGTTTTCCACATAAGCCTCCTCAAACCCCATGTTGCTTCTCCGCGGTGGCATCCGGACCCACCGCCTGCGCAACCCATCATGGTGGGGGGGGAAGAACACTTCGAAGTCTCCAAGATCCTTGACTCCCGTATTCACCATGGTACTCTCCAGTATCTAGTTCGTTGGAAACATTTCCCCCCTGCCTATGACGAATGGGTGCGCGCACGGGATGTCTCCGCCCCCGACCTCATTGACGCCTTTCACATTGCTTACCCGAACAGGCCAGCCCCCTTGCGAACTGGGAGGGGGCCTTGAGGGGAGCAGAATGTCAGGCTGCTATCTCGGTTTCGTTATTGCCTCTGTCTCTGTGCTGTATTGTCTGCCCCCCAAGGTCGCATGCCTAAGCCTAAGCCTGGGAACTCAGCTCCTGGGAAACTGTATTCCTGCGTGTAATCTCCCGCCTTTCCTGCCTTATAATATCTCCCAGCTAGTGAGCCTTTCATAGCTGTCATTTTATTCGTTTGCACTGTATGCCTATTTGATCAGTAAAATCCACCTGTTTGGACTCTATACGACTTTGTGGTGATTTCTGGTTCTGTGGGCCAAGGGCTGCCCCAGGATGTGGTGATGGCTGCCAACTAGGAAGGCTTTCAGAGTGAAGTGGACATGTTTATGGAGGAGAGGGCTATTCATGGCTACTAGTTAAAATGGATACTAGTCATGATGCATGCCCACTCTCTCCAGGATCAGAGGAGCATGCCTATTCTATTAGGTGCTGTGGAACACAGGCAGGATGCTGCTGCTTCAGTCGTCTTGTTTGTGGGCTTCCTAGAGGCCCCTGGTTGGCCACTATGTGAGCAGACTGCTGGACTTGATGGGCCTTGGTCTGATCCAGCATGGCTTTTCTTATGTTCTTATGTAAATAAATAAAGTGGACTTGAGTCCTGACGAGGCTGGAGGAACTGTGCAACACCAAGTGGGGCACTGGGCTGTCCTACTCTCGGAAAAGTATCTCCTTGAGCTTTCTGTCGGTAGCTTTGGAAACTGAGAAAAGTAACAGCAGCCAGTCGCGCTGTTGTGTTGGGTAAAGGGAAGGAGGCGCAGGAGGGACTGCTGTGGCTCAGCGGTAGAGCATCTGCTTGGCATGCAGAAGGTCCCAGGTTCAATCCCCGGCATCTCCAGTTAAAGGGATAGGCAAGTAGGTGATGTGAAAGACCCCTGCCTGAGACCCCGGAGAGTTACTGCCGGTCTGAGTAGACAATACTGACCTTGATGGACCAATGGGGAAAGGCTTTGGCTCAGTGGTAGAGCATCTGCTTGGTATAGGTTTTTTAAAAGTCCAAGATTCCTTTGATTCAGGAAAGCTCATACCCCAAAAATCTTGTTGAAGAAGAAAAAGGGTTGGTTTTTATACCCCTCTTTTCTCTACCCTTTTAAGGAGTTTCAAACTGGCTTACAATCACCTTCCCTTCCCCTCCTCACAACAGACACCCTGTGAGGTTGGTGGGGCTGAGAGAGCTCTAAGAGAACTGACCAAGGTCACCCATCAGGCTTCATGTGAAGGAGTGGGGAATTGAACCCGGTTCTCCAGATTAGTGTTCTCCGCTCATATGGAGTAGTGGGGAATCAAACCCAGTTCTCCTGATTAGAGTCTCCCGCTTTTAACCACTGCACCACGTTGGTCTTCAAGATGATCTAGATGAATCAAATATTTGTATTCTTCACTTGAGAAACTTTGGTAATCTGCTCATGCCTCTTTCTTCTTTTGCTAGCCCACTTTTCAAGTTTTCCCAAAACAAATGGTTAAAAATAATCTGGAGGGAAGATGGTAACCCATGGCAGGCATTGTTTGCACGGGCTGGTGCTTTCGCAGGATACCCCAATTTGCCTCGGAGTTCCTGATTCAAATGTGCCTTGCGTTCCCGGTTCTCGTAACTCTGTTTCCCAGCTTCCTTTGGGAAGCTGCTGGCATATAAATGCTCTTTTGTGCTGCTGCTGCTCTTAGTTGCTTTTTTGCCAGGGCTGAGTTCTCGCCCTCCCCCCCCCCAAATATTGCTCCACCTCTCTTGAAAACTCACCGCTGTTGGTTTCAAAAGTGTAATGTTGCAGGATGTCTAGTCCAGCTTTGTCGGCTTGAGAGACTGTTTTAGAGAGATCATTTAAACAAATGAAAAGGCCACAGTTGGCAATATGCAGATCGTTATTTTATTTTTTTGAAAGAGAAGTTAAAGCTGGCTCGGTTGGTTCTCTTTAAGTATCTCAGGATCATGAGAGCCACATTGTGAAGTTCACGTAAAGTTAGCACATCAGGTTCCGTTTGGGAAGAAAGGTAAGTTCTCCAGAGAAAATTGTTTATTCTCTAGTAGAGCTGCGAAGAGTTGCTGTTGGTTAGATTTCACGTCTGGTTTTGAAATAATCAAGCCTACAGTCGTGTCTTCAGGGTTTCAGTTTTCACCGCTTCTGTTTAGAATGCGCCGCGCGGAACTGGTCTGGCCAGAAATAGAACTGGCAAAAACCGCTCCTGAATGCTGTCGAGGTGGTGCTGCTGTTGATCTCCAGCAAAAGTAATATCTGAGAACGGGAGCGATGACATTTCACATTTTAGATCTTTCAAAGACTTTTACTGTCAGTTTGGACAATAAGAATTGTTGGTGGGGCAGCAGCCTCCAACGGTTAAAACTCAGCAGGTTTAGAACCCTGTGAACTGAGGTATAGAAACTAGCTGTGGAATTTTACAGATGGTTTTCAGTTCAAACAAATAAAATTCCCCACTCCGGCACGTAAGCGTTCTTTTTAAAAATCCCTTTTAAACTGCTGTGCTGTATCTCATGAGTTAGTAATGGAGAACGCTTGGAATATTGCTTCAATCGGGTTGGTGTCCATGGTTTTATATTCCAGTTAAACTTTTCTTCCTTCTCTGTAGATGAATGTTTGACTCAGTAGCACGGACATCTAATTCCAAACAGAACTCACTTGAAGATGCTCATTTTGTAGAAATGCCCTCCACCCTAGAACGCACCCCAGTAATACAATCATTGGTACTGCTCTTTGAGATGGAACCCTGTTGCAAGCTTGTAGCTAGCAAATGAAAAACTATAGGAGATGAGTGATATCTCTCCCAAACACCTGCATTGAGGTGTAGCAGCTCTTAGTTAAGCAAATGGCTCTGGCCAAAGAAATAACAAAAGGTTTACTATCTCACACCTTGCTGGAATGTCACACCTAAAGGAGGCAGAGTCTGGGACAGCCAACAAGGCTAGTATTTTCTCCCTCTTGAGGCAGGAAGACCAGCACTGACCCCCAGAGGGAAATGGTTTCTCAAATGGGGGGTTATAAATTCTCAGGACAGGAAGAAGAAGCTCTCCAGTCGATCTTCTTTTTGGATGGGCACAAGCCTGGAAAGTCTAAATCTCTGCCTAAATTTTGACCATGTGTTGAGGAACAATGGGACAAGTGCCGATTCTGAGAACTAAGGTAACAAAAGAATTTTGAATGCTGCAAGTTCAAGAAGTGTAAGCCTGTCCTAATTAAACATCTCCCTGACCTGGGTAGCCTAGGCTAGCCTGATTTTGTCAGATCTTGGAAGCTGAGCTGGGTCAGCCCTGGTTAGTACTTGGATGAGAGTGGCTACACAGAGGCAGGCAATGGCAAACCACCTCTGAACATCTCTTGCCTTGAAGACCACACAGACTCGCCATAAGTCAGTTACAACTTGAGTGCAAAAAGGAAAAAAAAATAAACATTGTTCAGTATAGAGCCAGTGTGGTATAGTGGTTAAGAGCGGTGGACTCTAATCTGGAGAACTAGGTTTGATTCCCCACTCCTCCACATGAAGCCTGCTGGGTGACCTTGGGCCAGTCACAGTTCTCCCAAAACACTCTCAGTCCCCACGGAGGCAGGCAATGGCAAACCACTTTCGAACATCTTTTACCTTGAATGAAAACCCTACGAGGTGGCCATAAGTCAGCTGTGAATTGACAGCACTTTACACACACACACACACACACACACACACTTTAGAGCCTTGCATGTTTTCACCTTTTCTTTATATCCTTCCTCATCCTGATGTTGAATATTTTTTTGGTTTGTTGCCTTTTCTTATATTTTGAACTCCCGAAGCCTGGTCTCTACACACATACCATTCTTACTCCTGCTTTTCAAAAAACGGCAAAGGGGCAGGGCAGTGGTTGAGCTTGCCGTCCCTTGAGTGTGGGAGCTCAAAGGGGCAATAAATTGCCCCCGTGCTGGCTAGTAGGAGCTGAGTGGGAAACATGGCAGCTGCACGGAGCCTTGAAACTGCAGCGTAGATACAGAAGGCCAGATGTACAGATTCATCAGGAAGGAGATACTCTTTCGGTATTGGTGGCAGGGCTTACTACCCACAGAGACGTTGCTATGCCCTGGGAGTAAGGGGGAAGGGTTGCCTTGCTGGATGGGGACCTGGGATAGCAGTGTGGGCTTTTCCAGTCTCCTGGGACCAGAGGAAACAGGGCTTGCAAGACCATCCTTTCCCAGCATGCAACGGTTTTGAGGTCATCCGGATACAGTCACTGCACTCTGACATGGTGCCAAAGCATGATTTGTTTAGTGATCTTTGGTTAGTCTCTCAGACATACATGACAAACCAAATCCCAGTCGTTCTGCATCTGTGGCCAAGTAGAGAGCCTGCTCTGTGCTTTGACAGTCAGTCCCATGGAGGTTTCATGTACATGAAGCTGCTTTATACTGACTCAGACCTTTGGACCCTTGAGAGCCAGCGTGGTGTAGTGGTTAAGAGTGGTGGACTCTAACTGGATAACCAGGTTTGATTCCCCTCTCCTCCACATGAGCGGTGGACTCTAATCTGGTGAACTGGGTTGGTTTCCCCACTCGTAAACATGAAGCCTGCTGGGTGGCCTTGGTCTAGTCACAGTTGGTCTCTCTCAGCCTCACCTACCTCACAAGGTGCCTGTAAGCCTGATTCTCCTTGCCAGAGAAAATCGGCATATAAAAACCAACTCCTCTTCCTCTTCTTCAGTATTGGTTTTCCAGGGTGTCAGGTAAAGGTCTTCAAGGGCCAACCCATGTACAGTGTGTTACAGTAGACTAGTCTCATTGTTACTGTGGCATGGATCCAGGTAGCCAGGTCAGCCGAGTCAAGGTTAGGGGGCATATTTCCACGATCCTGCATTGAGACTGTCATGTCTACTCCTTGACCATTGACCTATTATTAATCCAACTCATTTGTCAGATGGGGTGCCCCCCCCAACACTGAGGACTTTAAAGAGAGGTATCCAGGGTTTTTCAGAGTACCCCACACCAGTTTATCTTCTCTCCCCTCCCCCGATTCCAAGGCACCAATTCAGATTCCAAGGCACCAATTCATCTTAAAGAGGACAGCCGATTGAGAATCTTGGAGGGTGGTATGTGCACCATTTCAACAGAAACAATAAGGACAGCACTATTTTTTACCAAGCTACTTGGAATCTAAGTCAACACATGAAGCTGCCTTCTACTGAATCAGACCCTTGGTCCATCAAAGTCAGTATTGTCTACTCATACGGGCAGCGGCTCTCCAGGGTCTTGGGCAGAGGTCTTCCACATCACCTACTTGCCTAGTCCTTTTAACTGGAGATGCCGGGGATTGAACCTGGGACCTTCTGCACACCAAGCAGATGCTCCACCACTGAGCCACAGCCCCACTCCGTAGCTCTCCAGGGTCTCAGGCAGGGGTCTTTCACATCACCTGCTTGCCTAGTCCCTTTAACTGGAGATGCCGGGGGTTGAACCTGGGACTTTCTGCATGCCAAGCAGATGCTCTACCGTTGAGCCACAGCAGTCCCTCCTGCGCCTCCTTCCCTTTACCCAACACAACAGCGCGACTGGCTGCTGTTACTTTTCTCAGTTTCCAAAGCTACCGACAGAAAGCTCAAGGAGATACTTTTCCGAGAGTAGGACAGCCCAGTGCCCCACTTGGTGTTGCACAGTTCCTCCAGCCTCGTCAGGACTCAAGTCCACTTTATTTATTTGCATAAGAACATAAGAAAAGCCATGCTGGATCAGACCAAGCCTCTAACACTGAGCCACAGCCCCAACTTTATCACTTGTTGACCTAAGTGGCTCCTTAGTGAAAACACAGAATATGTGAGGCTGTCTCTGGAATTTTTTTTGCATCGGATCGTTACTCAGTTTTCACTTGCAGGGACAGGGTTTGACGATGTATGCAGGATGCACATCTGGAATCCAGTTGTTTGCAAGGCTCTTGTGGCTGCACAAAGGTCACTGGTGGAGGTGGTTAGAAGAGTGTTTCTCTGGTCTCATATTTTTTTTTAAAAATACCTTTTTCTTTCCACGGAGGGAAGCTGATTGGGGAGTAATTAGCCTAAGGAATGACAATTATCAAATTGTCTGATCAATAAGCACTCTGAAACTTATGATTGCCTTTTATTGTATTAATAATAACCCAGGAGTTAGGAAATTTTCCCATTGCAAATTATTGTTTGGTAGCGCTGGATCTCTTATACTCTGTATTGATGTACAGTCTTTTGCAAATTTTACATTTTTTATGCTGCGTGCTAAAACTGTCATCGATAAACGGGAGAAAGGGGCTGACGTTTTAAAGGACTCGGCAGAAAGGGCAGATGGCCCTTTGAAAGACATGGGGCTGGCCTGGATTTAGATGGTTTGAAATAGGGGGGGGGTAGTAGCCACTGGTGGCCCCTTCCTCCCCCAGAAATTACAAATATAAATAATAGAGAGTATAGGTACCAAGTATACTAAAGGCATAAAAATAGAATCGTAGTACCTTTAATGTATGTGTATATAATCATAAATAGCAGTTGATTCATACAGTCTATAGTTTTCTAATATAAATCCAATTTTTACTAGTAAAACTAGCTTCAAAAATTACTGATTGTCACAGTTTAACAATTTCAAATGTCCAACACAATTCGTAAAAGTATATACATAGTATTTCTTTAAGTCAGTTATACAGCTTCTTTGTTAAGTTACTCAAAAAGATGTAAAATACAAAGAAAAATCCAATATCACATAAGTTCAACAAGAAATGTTTTCTTTAACTGAGATTACTCTACAAGTTGAAATATTAATAGTTAATTCATCAGGTAAAGTTCAGAAGGATCAAAGTATTATATTTTCTTACAGAATAAAGTACCATATTAAATAGGTACAACAGTGAATATTTTCTATAACTGTTTGAAATTTCTCTATAAATTGAAATCTTGTTCACGGGAGTCATCAGGTAGTTAATTCTTCAGGTAAAGTTCAGGAAAAAAGATTCTTGCTCCTTCTTGGCTACCCTTCCCAAGTACTAGTAATGTATTTTAATTCCTCCAGAAATTGGTCTGTTAGCCACGATAGCTGTGTGGAGCCTTCGGCATCGGCAGGGTTACCCACCCAAATCGCCATTGCCGGTGGGAAGGGGGCCAAGTGGGCCAAGTGATCCTCATGCCCTTGGTAATTGGCATCAGGATGTCCACTGTTGGAACAAGATGGTAAACTAGACGAACCTCTTGTTGGGCCCGTTGTCTGTTCATGGTGGTGGAAAGTGGCATCAAGTCGCACCTGACTTATGGCAACTCCATTGGTTTTTCAAGGCAAGAAGAAGAGCTGGTTTTTATATGCCAACTTTCTCTACCACTTAAGGGAGACTCAAACTGGCTTACAATCACCTTCCCTTCCCCTCCCCACAACAGACACCCTGTGAGGTAGGAGGGGCTGAGAGAGCTCTAACAGAGCTGGGACTTTCCCAAGGTCACCCAGCTGGCTTCGTGTGTAGGAATGGGGAAACCAACCCAGTTCACCAGATTAGCCTCCGCCGCTTATGTGGAGGAGTGGGTATCAAACCCGGTTCTCCAGATCAGAGTTCACCGCTCCAAACCACCGCTCTTAACCACTACACCATGCTGACGGAGGGAGTACGTGCATGCCGAATCCCTGTAATTCATTTCTCTAAACTGCCTCCCAAAAATAAATAAATAAATGCCAACACAATGTGCCGAAAACCCAGAATTATGTGTGTATGTATAAGAAAGGCAATTAAACCTTAGAATGACATATAAAGCTACAGCAGCATACTATGGTATTATGACAGAAAGAAAATAGAACGGCTTCAACCCCAGAACAAACCGCCTGTCGAAGCAAGCAGGTAGAAACCATCAATCAGAGAGACAATGAAAATCAGTCAAGTGTCTGACAGAACATAAACGTCTTCACTTATCACTGAAAGCTAGAAAACGGCCCAGATCAGACGCCTTGACAAGCGGGGATCTCTGCACTGCTGTGCCATCAGGTAAAAGTCCCGTTTCAGGAGTGCCCTACAAATATCCCCTCCTAGAGGAATCAAGCCTGGAAAAATGGAGGCTATCGTACTTTGGTCACATTATGAGAAGACAAGACTCGCCGGAAAAGACAATAAAGGTAGGAAAAGCTGAGGGCTGCAGGAAAAGAAGACGACCCAGCGTGAGATGGATTGACTCTATAAAGGAAGCCACGGGCCTCAGTTTGCAAGACCTGAGCAAGGCTGTTAATGATAGGACATTGATTCATAGGATCATCGTGAGTCGGAAGGGACTTGACTCCTCCAACACCACATTTTAAAGGAATCTACTTTCTTCCTGTCAGCTTTCTTCATTGTCCAACTTCCACACCTATACATAATAATAGGGAATACTATGGCATGAATTAATTTGATCTTGGTCGCCAGCAATACATCCTTACACTTAATAATAGCATTGGATAAACCCTGAACTGGATCTGTTTAATGCTTAACTGTTCACAGTGGCTAAATGGAACCTCTGTATTCACAGGGCCAGTGTGGTGGTAGAATGCTGGGCTAGGATCTGGGAGAGACGGATTCAAATACTTCATGCTTAAAAGGCCAGTAGTGGCCCCAATCCGTAGTTCTTTGCATTGCCTGGTAGAGGGTTGCCTGCATTGCCTGGTTGCCCGAGTAGCCACAGAAACTTAACACTCTTGAACTGTCATAGAATCATAGAGTTGGAAGGAACCACCAGGGCCATCTAGTTCAACATGCAGGAAATTAACAACTATCTCTCTTCCATGCCCACAGGTTGGCAACAAAAACCCTGTCTTCCTTCATCCTACAAGGAAAACAGTACATTGCTACTCAATCTTCTGCAGAAAGTAAACCATGAGACCTTATGAACACTACATGTTTGGGTTTGGCTCCTACTTTTTTTTTTATTGCAGTTTGATTTTTTAAAATATTGTTGGGTTTTTTTTAAACACACTGTGTAAGCTGCCATTGTGGCAGGATAGAAAGTTACTTCCTTTATCTTAATATAGAGTTTCTGGTGCTAGAGTGTCCCTGGATTTGGTTGCGTAGGCGAGCCAAAGATCAGGCTTGTTGATGTTGGTAAGAAACTCAAAACAGATAAAAGGAAGTATTTCTTTACACAAGGCATAGTTAAATTGTGAAACTCCCTGCCCCAGGATGTGATGGCTGCCAGCTTGGAAGGCTTTAAGAGGGGAGTGGACATGTTCATGGAGGAGAGGGCTATTCATGGCAACTAGTCAAAATGAAAATTAGTCATGATGCAGTCCTATTCTCTCCAGGATCAGAGAAGCATGCCTAATCTATGAGGTGCCGTGGAACAAAGGCAGGATAATGCTTCTGCAGTTGTCTTGCTTGTGGGCTTCCTGTTGGCACCTGGTTGGCCGCTGTGTGAACCACCTGCTGGACTTGATGGGCTTTGGTCTGATCCAGCATGGCCTTTCCTACGTTCTTATGAGATAGTCCAAATGGATACTAGTCATGATGCATCCCTATTCTCTCCAGGATCAGAGGAGCATGTCCATTCTATTAGGTGCCGTGGAACACAGGCAGGATAAGGCTTCTTCAGTCGTCTTGTTTGTGGGCTTCCTAGAGGCCCCTGGCTGGACTTGGTGGGCCTTGGTCTGATCCAGCATGGCCTTGCTTATTTTCTTACGCTGTATCTTTGATTTCAGTTAGTGGAGCCTTCTGTACTGGTAGAACCTCCTTGCCTTAAGGAAAGCCAAGAGTCTCAAACATGTGAACATAATTAACCCTTGGTAGTTATGGGAGCCTTTAGAAATGCAAAACAACTTCTAGCTGCCAAGTAGGGTAATGGCCCCTGGTGGCATCCAGAAAATAGTGGCCTCTCCGTTTTCATGGTGGGGCCTTGGGGGTGTGTGTTATTATTTCACCTCATTTCCCATTGATGTGGGCTGATGCTTACTGGTGAACTGATTTGTGTTCTTCCATAAAAGGCAAAGACCGTGGAAGTGTTAAAATGGATTTGTCCATTTCTCTCGCACAAAGTTTGGTAACAGAAAACCATACAGGCAGGCCTTTGAGGCCGATTCTGAGGCCTTTGCTGCCAAGCGGCAGATAATTCAAACCAGCTCGGTTGAACAAACAGGCATGAGATCCAAGGGGAGGGGTGGAGGCTGTTTTAAAGGGTTTTCAGGAAGGCTTCTTGAACGCCAGCCTGTTTTTGCAGTGGAAATTGTGAGTTTTAAATATAGATATAAATACATAAAAATACTCTTCCCCCCCTTACATGAATCCCACCTCTTGCAGTGAACAGGATAGCTGAAGGAGGAGGAAGAAGAAGAGTTGGTTTTTATACGCCGACTTCCTCTACTACTTAGGGAAGAATCAAACCGGCTTGCAATCACCTTCCCTTCCCCTCTCCAAAACAGGCACCCTGTGAGGGAGGTGGGGCTGAGAGAGCTCTAAGAGAGCTGTGACCGGCCCAAGGTCACCCAGCTGGCTTCACGTGGAGGAGTGGGGAAACCAACCCGGTTCTCCAGATTAGCGTCCGCCGCTCATGCGGAGGAGTGGGGGAATCGAACCCGGTTCTCCAGATTAGAGCCCACCGCTCCAAACCACTGCTCTTAACCACAGCGCCATGTTGGATCTGAATGGTCCGGATAAGGCCTAGAGAGGCATTTCATTCCTTGTTAGTGTTCTTTGTTTGTGTATGTGTGTATGAAATCTGAAACGCCCGCGTTGCTATGCTCTCGTTGGCATCCAGCGTTTGGCTGGGAGGGGGTACAAAGGTGTTCTGGCCTTCCAGAACTGAGCCGAGAGGAAGGCGGTCTCCCCTCCGGCGTTCCCCAGCTTTGAGAGGAGCGCCACCCCCGACCTTTCCCGGGGTGCTTTTGAGAGCCCCCTCTCGGGCTTGACCTGTAGGAGTGTAGGAAGCTCTCCCAGTGAGTCTGCTGGCAAAAGCCCATCGCTGGGATGTTGTGGCTGGCGTCAGCTGAGGGGATCGGCCAGTGTCGGGGCTTTGGGACGGGCAAGTCGGACTGCGGCTGTCCTTTCCGAAGCCTTAGGTTGGCCAGGCGCGAGAATTCATAAAAACAGGGTGTCTTGCAAATAGGAGGTAAAGATGTTCTTGAAATCCAGATTGATTCAGAGGTTTTGTGCTCTAGATTAAATTTTTGCTTGTGTGCAAGTTTTATTGAGGGGTTTTCCCCCTTTTTCGAGGGGTTTCATAATTTGGAGGGGAATTCATAAAAACAGGGTGTCTTGCAAATAGGAGGTAAAGATGTTCTTGAAATCCAGATTGATTCAGAGGTTTTGTGCTCTAGATTAATTTTTTGCTTGTGTGCAAGTTTTATTGAGGGGTTTTCCCCCTTATTGAGGGGTTTTCCCCCTTTTTGGAGTGCTGGATTCTTCTTTCCTCATTCCCCCCACCCCGTGCAGCAGGATTTTTTCCTTTGTGGCCGATTCCCTCCTTCTGTCCTGCAGTAGTCTCAGTGGAGCTATAAATAACTCTGTGATGGGGAGGACATTTTTGGTTGATGCTGAATGGTTGTCTTTGTTGCCAGTGGTTTTTGGGTCAGTTCTGCTCTCTCTCAAACCCACCTTACAGGGCTTCTGCGAGGATAAAATGGAAGGGAAGTCCCACATTTGCTACCTTGAGCTTCGCGGAAGGAGGGTGGGATAAAAACACTGCATTTTTTTTTTTTAAAGAACAAGTCAAGAAGCCAGCTGTCGGTAAGCCATCTTAAGGCCGAGGGTGTTGTTCCAACTTATTTCCCGTGCAATGCATCATCAATAGCCCAAACGAATTATCTTGGTGACCTTTAACTTCGCTTGGAAAGTCCTTATAACAATTTTGGTTTTCGGTGGAAAGGTGAGCACTTAGAATTCTGGCCACAGCAGCCGTCTCTTTACCTTCCAGGGTCTATTTGCCTTCATGCCTCGGAAACATTAGAGCTCAAAGCAATAGGCCAGAAGACAGAAACTTTTCATGCCAGGCGTGCGCGGTGTTTTTTTTCCTGTTCGTTTCCCCTCTGTCTGCGAGCTTTGGGGCCTTTTGTTTCTTGTGGGCCTCTGTGAGTTTTTGTGCGGTACGTTAATTTGTTTTGGCGGTCCCATTCCCCCCACCCCTGAAACGGCCCAGAAAATCCTGGAAGCTCTTTATGTGCTGCCAAACTCAAATAGATGGTTTGGGTGTCTAATGTGATGGATTTTACAGTATGTTCCCATCTAATAACTCTCGCAGTTTGCCTCCTTGACGTTGGTGGTTTTAGGTTACCATTTCCCTTGTTGTGAATCAAAGTCTTGCCTACTGAAACAAAACTAAGGCAGAAGGAACGAGGGTGGAGTTAGTGTGTGGCTCTCCCACTTGGTATTGCATTAACTGCTGGCACCTGCTTCTGATTTCTTGGTGGGACCGGAGAGTTTGCAAACCTGCCTGCTGGAATATGTCAATTTGATTTCAGAATTGCATTTTCTGTTGGATCTTGTGAGTTTAGAAGAAAAAGAAGAGTTGGTTTTTATATGCCGACTTTCTCTACAACTTAAGGAAGAATCAAATCGGCTTACAATCACCTTCCCTTCCCCTCCCCACAACAGACACCCTGTGAGGTAGGTGAGGCTGAGAAAGCTGTGACTAGCCCAAGGTCACACAGCTGGCTTCATGTGTAGGAGTGGAGAAACAAATCCAGTTCACCAGATTGGCTTACGTTGTTATCTGTTGGTTGCTATCCTGTCTCAGCATTCCCTGCCTGGTGAAGCTCATTAATCTTATTATGGTCAGCAGGGAGTGCTCCTCCTGGGCCTGCAGTCTAGCACTCCTTATTCGGTCATGTAGCTGTGCCCTGAATCTCCTGTGCCTCTGCTCCAGCAGTGGGGGGGGGGCCTCTCTGGTGGCCCTGCCTGTGGCTGGACCTCTGACACAGGTGAGACTCCTGTGCTGGGTGGCTGCAGACATGGGGAGGACCCATCTGCTGCTCTGCCTGTGGCTGCTCCTCTCTTTCATAGCCTTCAGCTTCAAGGTCTTCATCATCTGAGGAAGCACCAGCAGGCTGACCCAAGACACCACCTCTGTTCATCTGCCCTGACCTGGGTGGCCCAGGCTAGCCCAATCTTGTCAGATCTTGGAAGCTAAGCAGAGTTGGCCCTGGTTAGTACTTAGATGGAAGACCACCAAGGAAGTCCAGGGTTCCCACGCAGAGGTAGGCAATGGCAAACCACCTGTCATGTTGCAGGCGAGGAGTGAGTGCCTGAAGCTGGAAGTGTAGTTTGAAAAGCAGTCCAAGGTCATTCACAGTTCAGGCAGAGTCCAAGTTATCAACACAGGCAAGAGCAATCCAAGGCATTACTCAGGGTCAGTCCAAGAAGTCAGGATACCAGGAATCCAAAGTACAGCAGGGAGACAAGGCTGATACACACAGAGGTTGGTGACAAGTTGTTTGCACAACAAGCCTGCTTAAGTAGGCCTGGGGTGAACAAGCTGTTGCTTGTTATCCCATCTCAGCACTCCCTGCCTGGTGAAGCTCTTATCACTGTCAGCAGGGAGTGCTCCTTGCTGGGCCTGAAGTCTAGCACTCCTTCTTCACTCATGTAGCTGTGCCCTGAGTCTCCTGCGCCTCTGCTCCAGCAGCTTTGGGGGGGGGGTTCTCTGGGGGGGTTCTCTGGTGACACTGCCTGTGACTGGACCTCTTGCACAGGTGAGTCTCCTGTGCTGGGTGGCTGCAGACACGGGGAGGGCCCCACTGCCTGTGGCTGCTCCTCACCCTGCAGCTGCTCCTTGAAGCCTTCAGCTTCAAGGTCTTCGTCATCTCAGGAGGCCCCAGCAGGCTGACCCATGACATGTTATCTACCCCTCTGACAAGTTTTCCATCTCTCCCATCCCCCTTCCTGCATTCTCTACCTTGGAAAACTGCAGTATTTCTCCACAGTGGAGACCAAAGCAGTTTACATTGGGGTCCACTCCTCCTTTTTATCCACACAACAAACCTGTGAGGTCGGTTAAGGTGAAAGTATGTGACTAGTCCATAATCATCCAGTGGGCTTCCACAGCAAAATGGGGATTCAATCCTGGGTCTCCTAGCAGGTGAAGACTTTGGTTTCATTTGGCGTTCCTCAATGACTCGTCCTTCCTAACCAATGCTTTAATTCTGTTTTTGTGTTTTGGGTGTATTTGAACTCTGTTTTTAATTTGTTTTAATGATGTTTGTTAGGGGTGGTTTTATTTTTATTTATTTTATTGGACTTATAGCCCACCTTTCCCTGCAGATGCCGGGCTCAGGGCAGCTCACAAAATAATGACTATACAATAAAATGTCGTAAGCACGTAAAAGCAATTAGTTAAAATGGCCCTCTAAGATAATCAAGTATAACATCAGATATTCCAATGGCTCTTGGCTTGTGATATAAGGCTGCAGAAGGGCCTGCAGTAGCTCGAATAAAATGCAGTCCCTGCAGATGGAATGGAAATTTTAAAATGTGATTTTTATCATGTATGCTTTAAATGGTTAGCCGCCTTGGCGGCCTTCGTATGAGCAGAAAGGCGGGATTCAGATTTTGTAAAATAAAAATATTATGCCTGTAAATGAAATACCACCTTCTACATTGGTAGCTTTACTAATACAAGGAAGAATATTTATTTGCAGCCTTAGCAATGGAAGAGACAATTTTGTGATTAGGGTTTCCGACCTCTAACAATAAAGACTTCTGTTTTTGTGTGTTCTCTCTTGCAGATCGCGTTTTCACAACACAGTAACTTTATGGACTTGGTGCAGTTCTTCGTCACCTTTTTCAGGTACTCTTTACTCTAACCAATTAAAATCTTCTTGTCTTTTTGATCGGCACAGGTTGAGTATCCCTTATCTGGACATGGATATCCAGACTAATCCAAAAACCAGACTTTTTGAGCCAGCAAACAGGCATTACTCACATGCGCCCAGCAGCACCATTTATAGTTCATTGTACACAAAAAATTTAAAAATATTGTTGAAAATTACATTCAGGTTATGTGTACAAACTATATATAAAAAGGTAAAAGTAGCCCCCTGTGCAAGCACTGGGTCATTACTGATGTAAATGGCGTCACATCCTGCCATTTACTAGGCAGACTGTGTTTACGGGGTGGTTTGCCATTGCCTTCCCCAGTCGTCTACACTTTACCCCCAGCAAGCTGGGTACTCATTTTACTGACCTTGGAAGGATGGAAGGCTGAGTCAATCTTGAGCCGGCTACCTGAAACCGACTTCCGTTGGGATCAAACTCAGGTTTTGAGCAGAACTTTTGACTGAAGTACTGCAGCTTACCTCTCTGTGCCACGGGGCTCCTTATATATATACACACACACATATATGAAACATAAATGAATTTCGTTTTTAGACTTGGGTCCCATCTCAAAGATATCTCATTATGTTTATGAAAAAAATTCAAAATGTTCCAAAATACAGAAAAATCCGAGATACAATCCACTTCTGGTCCCAAGCAGTCAGGATAAAGGATACCCATCTGCAGTAATTCAGAATATGCTGATAGCATCACCTTTATATGGGAGAACTTCAGCCGTCTCAGTGGCCCTGACGAGGGCCAGAGAGGCAGGTCGCAAATGTTGTGAATAAAAATAAGAACAGCAGATATGTTTGTACGAATGTTGTATGAATGTTGTACGAATTGTACGGATGTTGAATATTGTACGAATAGTACAAATGTTGAATATTGTACAAATTGTACGAATGTTGAATATTAACCCTCTGGGGCTGGGTGTGCAATGGGATGAGATGGTCGAGGGGGTAGAATTGGCCTGTGTTCCCATCTAGACTGCAAATTAAGGAATACATGTTCACAGTTTCCCTACATTATTAATACCCTGTAAATGGAGAACTTGCGCACCACGGGGAAGGCTAAGCTAGAACATTTCTCCCTGGTGTGCTATTTCTTAAGTTTCAAGAAGTTTTTTTTTAACCTGTATTAAGAATGTGATCGCCTTACCTGAAGCAGGCGAACATTGTTCCATTTATTCCGCCACCTCGTTTCTTCCACGGGTAGACCACGCCTGAGAAGTCTGCAGTCAAAGGTTTGGCTGGTTTTGACTAAAAATATGAACTTCAACCCCTCCCTTTTCTCAACCATTTTACATGGTGGCTCGTATTTTGGCACCCCCTTACCATCAAGGGCATGCAATCTTTCTGGTTCCTGGGGCAGTGGGCTTATTTCCCTGGGGCCCTGCAGTGGCCTGTGTACCACCCCTCTTGTCCATAAGCTCTCCTCTGTGAGGATTTCATGCAACTTCTGAACTAACCCCTCCATGTTGCAGCATGGTGCTCTTTCTTAGCATTTCATGGCTGATCCTTCCTCCTTAGGACTTAGGATATTGATGAAAATTCTGTGGCGTCAGAACTGTTCAGCCGGTGGTTACAATAGGCCTTGCAGACAGGCGATAGCCAGTTGGACCCAGCGTGAAGCTCTGTCGGATCTCACGAGGAACATACTTACTTCTCTTGCAGGGTCGACAGAATTCTGTTTCTTGGTTTGGCCAGTCAAGTACTGGAATTCTGTAGAACAAAGAACAATTTCCTGTCTGGATTGATCTGCAGTCATAAGGGTAGAAAAATATAATAACCTCTAAGCTGTGTTGAGAATTTCTGTACTTTCACTAATAGTGTGTTGTGAACAATTAAGCAGTGCTTTGTGGCGAGCCCGTGGGGCTTTCAAGGCAAGAGGTGAGCACAATACAAATGAACACTTTCATCAGCTCAACAAAAACTGATAGACACCCCGATTACTAAGGAAGAATTGCAAGAAGCGATTTCGAAACAAAAAATTGATAAAACCCCAGGACCAGATGGTATTACTGCTCTATTTTACTGACTATTTAAAGGAAATATTATGGGACCCCTTTTTTCACTTTGTAATACAATTTTAGACAATGGATTATCCCCTGAGATGTGGTCACACGCTTTTATATCATTGATTCATAAGGTGGGAAGAGACCCAGAGAAAGTCTCAAATTACAGGCCTATCTCGTTATTGAATGTGGACTACAAAATTTATGCCTCGATTTTGTCAAATAGACTCAAGCGGATCATTAAAGATTTAATACATGGAGACCAAGCAGGCTTTGTACCAGGAAGACAAATCAAGGATAATATTAGGATATTACTAGATTCTTTAGAATACTAAGCAGAATAACCAGCATAAAGCAGCTTTTATTTTTTAGATGCTGAAAAAGTGTTTGATATGGTCTCTTGGAGAAAAAAATCTTGGAGAAATTGAACTTTGGTGAACGTTTTATGAGAGGCATAACAGCTATATACACATCACAACAAGCAAAAATTCTGGTTAATGAATCAATGTCAAATAATTGTTTAATACAAAAAGGGACAAGACAAGGTTGTCCTTTATCCCCACTACTGTTTATTCTGGTGTTGGAATCTTTATGTTGTAAGATAAGGGCAACAGAGGCCATCCGTGGTCTACAGATTAAAAAACATGAGTTTAAAATGAGGGCATTTGCGGATGACCTCTTACTAATTTTGGAAAATCCAACACAATCAATGAGTAAACTGATGGATATTTTGAATGAATTTGGTCAAGTCTCAGGGTTTAAGATTAATCAAGAAAAGACAAAAACAATATTCATGAATACACCGAAAGCTGAGCAGATGGACTTTGTATCATATACAGGATGGGAAAAGACTACCAAAATTAAATATTTGGGAATTTGGATTTCTATAAAAAACAAAGATTTGATCACAAATAATTATATTAAACTTTGGGAGACGATCAAGAAAGATATGATAATTTTGGCAAACAAAAAACTCTCCTTGGGATGTATATCGACAGTTCAAATGAATATTCTACCGAGGATACTTTTTTTATTTCAAAATTTACCTATTAGTTCCTATGTAAAATATTTTGAAGAATGGAAAAAAGACTTATTAAACTATATCTGGCAAGGAAAAAAATCGAGAATCGCTTATAAACATCTTGTGGACTCTAAAGATAGAGGAGGTTTTGCACTTCCAAATTTCCAATTGTTTGCTGAGGCGGCTGCTTTGGTATGGTTGAAGGACTGGATCAATATATCAAATGCACGATTACTTGATTTAGAAGGTTTCAACAATATAAGTGGATGGCATGGCTATTTATGGTATGGTAAAATCAAGATTCAATCATCATTTTGGAACCATAGAATCAAATCCTCTTTACTGAGAATATGGACGAAATACAAACATCTCTTGGAACCAAAGACACCAATGTGGATATCATCACAAGAAATATTGACATTATGCCCACTTAGACCTGAACAATTTGTTACATATCAAGACTTATTGAAATGGGATGGTAATAAATGTTATTTAAAAGACTACCAGGAGGTGAAGGATGTTTTAACCTGGTTCCAATATCATCAAATTAATTCTTTTTTACAAGACCTGAAATCAGGTTTTTCCAAGGACAAGTCACTTTTTCACAAATCATTATTGGATAATAATACCCAATTAATCTCCAGGATGTATAAACTGTTACTGGAAATTTATTGTGAACAAGAAAGAATTAAACCAACCATGATTAACTGGGCACAAATTTTGGGTTATGATATTCATTTGGACAAATGGGAAAGATTGTGGACTAGAGATTTAAAAGGTATCCACGCACAATCAATGAGAGAAAATATTTACAAAATGATGTATAGGTGGCACCTGACACCTAAGAAAATGGCGAAGATGTACAAAACGATGTCTCCAAAATCCTGGAAATGTAGTACAGAAGTTGGTTCGTTTTATCATATGTGGTGGACATGTGACAAAGCGAAAAACGTTTGGGATATGATCTATAATGAGATAAGACTGATCATTCAGAAAAATATACCCAAAACGCCAGAGATGATGTTACTAAGTATGATTCCGAATAATATTTTGACTCAAAGAACGTTTTTTATTTATGCCACTACGGCTACAAGATTGTTATATGCAACTAAATGGAAATCGACGGATACTCCAGAGAAAAAAGACTGGATATTAAAAATGCTGGAACTGGTGGAGATGGCGAAATTAACTGCAATGATAAACCAAAAAGACAATGAACAATTTTTGGGAGAATGGGAGGATTGGAGGAACTATTGTGAACAAGAATTACATTTTGCGAAAATGGAAAGTTACTCTTTAACTTGATCCGTAATGTACTACTTTTGTAATTGGTTGAGAAACTAGAATAGATACTTTATGGAAGAGTTAATGGTAAATTAGGTATTTAGAATTACATAAGGATCAAAACTACAAACGATAGAACATAATACTTTATTTTGAGGTAGACGGAGGTGGTGGGGAAGTCAATACATATATTAATAAATTTATATTTAGAACAACTAATGGAGATTTTTTATGTTTAAGATTTACACTTTCAGTGGTTGTTAAATTGTTGTTGAATTTATACTTTAAAAATCAATAAAAATCTATTTTTTAAAAAAAGACAAGAGGTGAGCAGAGGTGGGTTTGCCATTGCCTGCCTCTACGTCATGGCCCTGGTCTTCCTAGGTGGTGTCCCTTCCTAGTACTAACCTGCATGACCCTGCTTAGCTTCCGAGAGCTGATGAGATCGGGCTAACCTGGGCCATCCCAGTCAGGGTAAAGATACCTTACTGCATCCCGAAGTCTTGTTCTGTCTCTCCGTGCCTTTTCACATGCGTCTGTGTGTCCACAAATATTTGTTCACGACAGCCGATGTGCTGCAACTAAATCCAGCAGCAGGAAAGAATTTGCCGGTGTTCTTGCACTGATAACTGGCGTAAACATCCTCTTGCGAAGATCCACATGGCGGCTTGTTTGTACACATACCGAGAACCAATATTGACCTTTGGTGATGGCTGTTTGCCGGCGGGCAGCTCCAGAGGAGGGGAGCTGGAAGGAACTGAACTTCTTCTCAGATTCCTTTCAGAAATTAAAGTGGGATTTTTTCACTTTAGTTGTATTTCTCTCATCACTTAGTTCTCATCTTTATTCACAACGCCTGCCTCCATCTATTTACTGTTGCCTTATTGCTTTCTGTGCTACAAAGCCGTATTTCCTGTTGCATTTGCATTTTCTATATTTCTGTGATTTGCTTCCTGAACTTTTTTTTTTAAGTATTAGAAGAAGAGTTGGTTTTTTATATGCCAATTTTCTCTACCTTTTTTAAGGAGAATCGAATTTGGGGAGGGGCTGTGGCTCAGGCCTCTTCTTGGCATGCAGATGGTCACAGGTTCAATCCCTGGCATCTCCAGTTAAAAGGATCAGGCAGTAGGTGACTTGAAAGACTTCTCTTTGCCGGAGACCCTGGAGAGTGCTGCCAGTCTGAGTAGACAATACTGAACTTGATGGGCCTGGTCTGATTCGGTAGAAGTCAGCTTCATGTGTTCAAACTGGCTTACAATCTCCTTCCCTTCCCCTCCCCGCAACAGACACCTTGTGAGGTAGGTGAGGCTGAGCGAGCTCGAAGAGGACTGTGACTGGCCCAAGGTCACCCAGCAGGTTTCATGTGGAGGAGTGGGGAAACAAACCTAGTTCTTCAGATTAGAGCCCACCGCTCTTAACCACTACACCATCCCGGCAACCAGAGGTATTCCAATGTGAATGCGGGGCTTAACCCTTTCCCGTCCGAGCTGCTGATAGATAGCCTTGGAGTTGGCCACCTGTATTGCACCTCTTTTTTTTTCTTTATGAGAGGAGGATTTGGGAAGGGGCCGTGGCTCAGTGGTAGAGAACCCCCTTGGTATGTTGCCCCCATAATGGGATGTGGTTCTTTGGCGCATCTGCGTGTCTAGCACATGTGGCACTTCTGTGTACCAGGGCAGAATACGTCTTTAGAATAAAAGCTGGTTGTTCATAGTACTACCCTCTTAGATCAGGGGTGTCGAACTCCTTTGTTATGAGGGCCGGATATGACATAAATGTCACTTGGTCAGGCTCGGCCATGCCTCACCAGCCCAGATTTTTTTTGGGGGGGGGGACGGGAGGTGGCTGCCTTGGCTGGCTCGCAGGCTGGATATGAGCTCTCAAGGGGCCAGATCTGGCCTGTGGGCTTTATGTTTGACTCCCCTGTCTGAGATACCCTTCCCATTACAAAGGAGATGGGGCGAAAAGACCTCCTCCTTAATAGGTCTTTCAGCACTTGCAGGAGTGTGCTGCCCCCCTGTGGCCATACTTTAAGAACTGGCTATGTCTCTTCCCAAAGGGGGTGTGTAATGTGGAAAAATTGGGTCCTGGGTGTTGTGCCTATTCCCTGGTTCTCTCAGTATTGGGAACAAAGAGATGCATGCCAAGTGAGGAGAGAAGAGTTTACTGTAGAGGAGCATCAACAGTCTAGTAAATACCCTAAATTTATTCATGTGATTTTATTTATACCCTGCCTTTCTCCCCAGTGGGAGAAAGTGGCTTACATCATTCTCCTCTTCTCCGTTTTATCCTCGCAACAACCCTGTGAGGTAGGCCAGGCTGAGAGAGCAGGTCTGGCCCAGGGGCACCCAGCAAGCTTCACTGGCACGAGTGGGGATTCGAACTTGGGTCTGCCATATACTACTACGACACTCTTAACTGCAACCCGCACTGGTTCACCCTTCGCAGGCTCCGTGCTCTGACCTTAGTGAATCTTGGCCAAGGGGAGAACAGTTATTGAAAACATCTGTGGTGTTTTCGGCATGTAAATATTTTGTATGTGTTTAATTTCTAGGTTTTGATGTGGAATTTTAAAGGTGTGTTGCTGTGATTTAAAATGCTGGCCTGTAGAATAGCCTGAAGAGGAGAAGACTGAGAGGGGATATGATAACCATCTTCAAGTACTTGAAGGGCTGTCATAGAGAGGAGGGTGCCGAGTTGTTTTCTGTGCCCCAGAAAGTCGGACCAGAACCAACGGGTTAAATTAAATCAAAAGTGTTTCCGTCTAGACATTTGAAAGAACTTTCTGACAGTTAGAGCGGTTCCTCAGTGGAACAGGCTTCCTCAGGAGGTGGTGAGCTCTCCTTCCCTGGAGGTCTTTAAGCAGAGGCTAGATGACCATCTGTCAGCCATGCTGATTCTATGACCTTAGGCAGATTGTGAGAGGGAGGGCATCTTGGCCATCTCCTTGGCATGGAGTAGGGGTCACTGGGGGTGGGGGAAGGAGGTTGCTGTAAATTTCCTGCATTGTGTAGGGGGTTGGACTGAATGACCCTGGTGGTCCCTTCCAGCTCTATGATTCTATGATTCTTGGTGCCTCTCCTGCCCTTTTGTCAAAACTCAGGAAAAGCAATCGTTTCTTTGTTTTCTGGCTTTCCTGCCAGAACACCTCATACCACCTTGGGACACATTTTTGGGTATGAAAGCAGGTCCTTTGGCCCCCATTATGTATGTATGTCCTCGGACCCACCATACCCCCCCCCATTCTGTGGGCTTCCCCTCGCTTCCAGAAATGCTGGTAATTTTTCCTCTTCAGCGCTGCTCTTGTGGACGTCTTCTCCAGGACTGGGAAATGAACTTTGGCTCATTAGCTGGAAGATCTTTGCAAGAGTTGATTAAGTCAACCTCGATAGGATCATTGGGTGCTGTTTTACTAGATGAACTGTTCCCTGTCTTGATCTCCATGGTGTAGTGATTATGAGTAGTGGACTTTGGAGCGGTGGACTCTGATCTGGAGAACCGGGTTTGATTCCCCACTCCTCCACATGAGCGGCGGAGGCTAATCTGGTGAACTGGATTTGTTTCCCCACTCCTCCACATGAAGCCAGCTGGGTGATCTTGGGCTAGTCACACTCTCTCAGTCCCAGCTATCTCACAGGGTGTCTTTTGTGGGGAGGGGAAGGGAAGGTGATTGTAAGCCAGTTTGGTTTTTCCTTAAGTAGTGGAGAAAGTTGGCATATAAAAACCAACTCTTCCTCTTCCTCTTCTTCTACTACTACAACGAATTTCTATACTACTGGTCTGCGGTGTGTAGTGGTTTGTCATGCTGCATAGTTAACAAAGAAGAGAAAAAATAGTAAATTAAGGAGGCTCTGGACAGACATACTGTCATATGAGGGGTTTGCAGATGTAGAAAATAAGTTGTGTAGTTTTGCAGGATGCAACTGAAATGGGTGAGCTGGTGCTATCCCATGGGAAGGATGCTGGATTAAATTTGGGTTCAGACTCCCAGCCTATTCCTATTTGTTCGGCCTCACTTTCCCGTCTGAAACATGGGATTACGGTGACCTCTCTCGCTTAGGTTTTTATGAGGATTAATGATAGTATTTGACTAGAATTTGTGCAGTGCTTTGGAGACCGAGGGGTTGCATAAATCTCTGTGGGCGAATCAACCCATACAAGAAGGGTTCATTTTCCAATTCAGCTGGTCTTATATATATATAAAAAAGAGTTTACACCTGAGGTTTAAAAAGAAACAGAAACAAGCATTTCTGATCGAAAACTCCCTTTGCATATTTTTTCACCCGATGGTTCAGATTCCTCAGCTGCGTGAGACTTTTTCCGGTTTTGTCTTCTCTGCCAAACGATAACTTGGAGAACCGGCGTTGGCATCCTGAAGTGTGAAAGGTGGTTGATGGCGTCCCATATTGACTGTTGTTCTCCCTTCTGAGCGGCGGCAAGTTCTCGCTTGTCCCACATTTCCCATGCCAACACTGCACCACCTTAGAAGATGGTGACATGAATCTTAATGTTGCCAAGTGCTTTAAGTATTGTTAGCATCTGTTGACAGGAAGTTCACGAACGACAATGCTATTTTAGTTGGTCCAATTTTACGTGTTCCCAGTTCGCAAAGAAGGGATAATTAATTGTGGTGCTCATTTTTTCTCTGTCCCTCTCTCTCACCTTTCAGCTGTTTCTTGTCTCTGCTCCTCGTGGCCGCCGTGGTTTGGAAGATTAAGCAGAGCTGCTGGGCGTCGCGGCGGAGAGAGGTGGGTTGCAACGACGGAACCGCTCGCTTCTGCCGTGACCTGTAAACTGCATTGTCAGTTTCTTGCAGGTGGTCCGGCAGGAGTCGCTGAGTGTGCACCTGAGCTGGTTTGTGTTTTGTGAGGGGTCATGTCCAGGATTCTTATCTGTATTATCAGAGTAAATCAAAATATAAGCATTGCAGTGTTAACAAATCTAGTGCCCTTTCTTTTCTGGCGAGCAGCCCAGGTTCTCCATTGTGGGGAATAATAAGCCAAACTAAAATTGGTTGAACCCTTGTATAAGAAAAATACTTGATAGCGAGGAATCACTCCCATCTTAGAGCTAGATTCAAGACCAGGAGCACCTTAGAGACCAACAAGATTTTTGGGGTCTAAGCTTTTGAGAATCAAAGCTCTCTTCGTCAGATATTTTAACTCTGTAAAGCTCATACCCTGAAAATCTTGTTGGTCTCTTCTCTGAGGTGCTCTTGGACTTGAATGTAGCTCTTCTACTGTAGATCAACATGGCTACCCTGCCATAACTAATTCCATCTTTGAAGCATTCTGCACGTGCACAAACACACACCCCTTGAGCTCTAGTTCCTTCAGTCATTCTGACCCGTTGCTTCTCTTTAGGACGTTTTTAACTCTTCCCTTTCCGTGACACAGCTTAAATCAGCAAAGCCTGCAGTGGGTATCTTTCGGTTCTAAGATCAGGGATAAACCCCTCTGAACGGCAGAGAAGGATCAGAATCCAAGATAAGGGATCTTGGAATGAAGACCATGATGGTGTGTCTGTGCTGTTAAAGGGGTGGGCTGACTTTTCCTTGGGGAAACTAGGTCAGAGTCAGAAAGCTGGAGTCCGGTCCTGGCCCACTGGGGCCCATTAATTTTGCATGTTGGCGACCCCATTTGGTTGTCAAGGCAAGAGATGTTCAGAGGTTCTGAACTTCTGCCATGTTAGGAGATAGGGATAGCCTGGGCCATCTAGGTCAGGATGTGCTAGTGATGGCTTAAAGGCCAAGAAGATGTGTGTGTGTGTGTGTGGGGGGGGGGGGTAGTTGTGAATTTCCTGCATTGTGCAGGGGGTTGGACTAGATGACCCTAGTGGTACCTTCCAACTCTATGATTCTATGGATCTCTCAAGGGCAGCAGGGGGCAGGCAGAGGGTGGGAGAGTCTCCCAAAATCAAGAGCCTTACCCTTTGTTTGCTTTGGTGGCATTCGCCATCCCAGGGAAAATGGAGTGGGTGGGCCGCCTGCTTCATTTCTTCCGCAGTCAAAGGAGCAAATAAGTAGAACTTGGGATGCTTGCTCGGCTCCCTCCAACCGTCGAGGACAGGATCTAAATCCACATAAATAACTATAGGCTGGTAAACAGAACGATTAGTTTTTGATTATTTTAACTGTTCCACCAGCGGGAACCAGAGCTTGGCAGGAACGGCCGTTGTTTTTCTTCTCCCCGTCGTCTTGATGAGAGTGCAAAAAAATTAAAATTGAAGGGAAGGCTTCCTGTTGAGGTTCATTTTTTTTTTAAAGAAAAAATTAAAATGAAATGTTAATCAGGCTTTGTGTTGGATGGATGGAGGCTGAGAAATGCCGTGTTATGCCCGGAGCCAAGTTGAAGCATTTAATGACGGCTTAAATGGGAAATGTCAGTGGTGTGAAGTTGCCCTCTGGGCGTAAGTTTTTTAAAGTCAGAGAGAGGATCGGCTGGTTTCTTGGCGCTAGTGCAGTTAGGTCGGTTACGCTCGGTTTATACGCTTCCATTTCAAGTTGCGGACAGCTTGTCAGATTTCTAACAAATAGCCCTTTAATATGGCAAACGTTTATATGGAGCCGAACCCTCATGCAAACAGCGCTTTTCTAAGACCCAAGATACGCATGCACGAGAACAAGGCGGTGGAGTGGACTGTACCATATAAGGCCAAAGGTGGAGCATTATATTTTGAGATTCCCCTCCTTTGTTAAAAAAAACCCTACAAACAGAACCAGAGCCACAAATGAAGGGGGGGGGGGGTAAGAACCATTTCTTCCTTCTGTGCTGATTTTCATTTTTTGCAGGTTTTATACGAGAGCATTCAAAACTGGAATCCGTTGTACCACTTCAGCGCTTTATCATCTCATCCTTGCACACGTGTAAACCAAGCTTAAGAGTCCCTTGATATGCTTACCCTGAATCTGTGGATTTGTCCATTTTCCTGTGCGAATAGGTGTATTTGTACATGCTTTTCCTTTTTTTTCAGATCTGACATTAGAATTTTTATTTCAATACATAGACATACATCAAAAAACAAAGAAAACAAACTATATACTCACACACACACACAAACACATATACGTAAGACTTCTGCTTTCAATTGTAAAGGATGTATCTATAATAACAAAATTATTGCTTTGGTTCTTGTAGGTTATCCGGGCTGTGTAACCGTGGTCTTGGTATTTTCTTTCCTGACGTTTCGCCAGCAGCTGTGGCAGGCATCTTCAGAGGAGTAACACTGAAGGACAGTGTCTCTCAGTGTCAAGTGTGTAGGAAGAGTAATATATAGTCAGAAAGGGGTTGGGTTGAGCTGAATCATAGTCCTGCAAAAAGTTTCAAAGGTAATGTGCTAATCATTGTCCTGTAAGTTTGATAATTTGATACTTTTTGCAGGTCAATGATTCAGCTCAACCCAACCCCTTTCTGACTATATATTACTCTTCCTACACACTTGACACTGAGAGACACTGTCCTGCAGTGTTACTCCTCTGACGATGCCTGCCACAGCTGCTGGCGAAACGTCAGGAAAGAAAATACCAAGACCACGGTTACACAGCCTGGATAACCTACAAGAACCAATGAACTCTGACCGTGAAAGCCTTCGACAAAATTATTGCTAGCTGTCTAGTTATTTTTATATCATATTGTCTTTATTGTCATCATAGATTGTCTACTTTCCTCTATTATTCTTAAATTCTTCTTATTATTTTAATCTTCAGATCCACATATCATCAAGTCATTTTTTTTCTGATTTATGTATGAAGTCCATCAGGGGATTCCAGTTTTTGATGAATTTGTTTAGATTCTTTCCCCTAATTAACGCAGTTAGTTTTGCCACCTCTGCTAATTCTAGCGGCTTAATCAGCTGTTCTTCTAAAGAGGGTACTGCTGGGTTCTTCCATGTAAATGCTTTTCCAAGTGTGTGTGCTTTCACACACGCACTTGGGAAAGCATTTACAAACACACCTGGGGCTGAAAGATCCAGACTGTTGCTTCTCTCTCGGGATCCTCTGTCCAGGATGGGGCATGTGGGGGAGATTGGATCCTCATGGGTTTTCAAAGCTGTATTCTTTACCAGAGTTTCTTTCGAAATGTGGTAATAAACACTTTCCTCTGCCATCCAAGCAATACAGACCTGTACAATTCTAACAGACTCCTCTGAGCTCCCCAAATTGAATGCAAATGTTATGGGGTATAGAACTGAGGCAAGCCAGTTTCCATTCTCACCTGAAAGGTCCTTTATTTGTACGGTTGCCAGCTCCAGGTTGGGAAATGCCTGGAGATTTTTTTGGGCAGAGCCTAAGGAGGGCGGGATTTGGGGAGGGGAGGGACTTCAATGCCATAGAGTACAATGGCCAAAGCGGCCATTTCTCACGGTGAACTCATCTCTATCAGTTGGAGATCAGTCGTAATAGCAGGAGATCTCCAGCCAGTACCTGGAAGTTGGCAACCCTATTTATTTGGGACTGGTGCCAAGGAAGAAAAGGCATGAGAGAAGCTTACTTGTGCCCTCAGAATGGGGAGGGGGAGATAGTACACAGGGTTGGAATGCTAAGAGGTAGAAAAGAAGAAGAGTTGGTTTTTATATGCTGACTTTCTCTGCCACTTAAGGGAGAATCAAATCTCTTTCCCTTCCCCTCCCCACAACACACACTCTGTGAGGTAGGTGTGGCTGAGAGAGCTCTAAGAGAGCTGTGACTAGCCCAAGGTCACCCAGCTGGCTTCATTTGTAGGAGTGGGGAAAGAAACCCAGTTCTCTAGATTAGAGTCCACTGCTCCAAACCATCTCTCCTAACCACTACACCATGCTGGCTTGCTTGTCCAGGCTGAACAAGCAGTAGGGTTTTCGTAGCCTTGGGGTGCCGAAGAGCTGCATAACACAAATATTCAGTGAGGGGAGAAGAATGCATGATTTCATGCAGCCCAAGAAATACAGATTTAAAGAATGGGGCTGTCGTTGTAAAGCCATAATTAATCAGGGCCAGGTGTTAGTTTTCATGGTCTGCTGGATGCAGTCCTGGGTGTTTGAAATATGTCTTCTGGCCAATAGAACACAGTTTCCTTCATGTGGACTTTTAAGATTTGCTGTCTGCCCAGCATAGTGAAGGCTTTTCTTATGGGTATCATGGAATCTTAGAGTTAAAAGGGACTACCAAGGTCATCTAGTCCATCTCCTTCTCTCATAATACTAGAACGCGGGGTCATCTGCTGAAGCTGGAGGGTGAGAGATTCAAAACAGATAAAAGGAAGTATTCACACAACGCATAGTTCAGCTGTGGAGCTCCCTGCCCCAGGATGTGGTGATGGCTGCCAGCTTGGAGGGCTTTAAGAGGAGAGTGAACATGTTCATGGAGGAGAGGGCTATCCATGGCTACTAGTTAAAATGGCTACTAGTCATGATACTAGTCATGGTCATTGTCTTGTTTGGGGTTTTCCTAGAGGCACCTGGTTGGCCACTGTGTGAACAGACTGCTGGACTTTATGGGCCTTGGTCTGATCCAGCATGGCTTTTCTTATGTTCATATGTTCTAACCCCTGCAGAACGCAGGAAATTCACAACTATCTCCCTCCCACACCCCCAGTGACCCCTACTCCATGCCCAGAAGATGGCCAAACAAAAAAACAAACCCCCGTCCAGGATCCCTGGCCAATCTGGCCTGGAGGAAAATTGCCTCCTGACCCTAAAGTGGCGATCAGCATTACCCAGGCCATGCAAGAAAGGGCCCTGAGAGCCAAGAACTTGATGCAACCCTTCCTGCCCTCCCTCTCATGATCTGCTTAAGGTCACAGAATCAGCATTGCTGACAGATGGCCATCTAGCCCACCACCTCCCTAGGAAAAAATGTTATAATCCAGGAGTGCCTGTTAACCAAAAACTTGCTTCACATACACAAGCACACATACATTCACCCCAACTTGAAGCTGCTAGAAAAGCAAACATTAATTTCCAAAACAAACGCCAGCAACATCTAGTCTACCTTATGGAGCTAGCTCCCTGCTTCACCTGTCCAACCAAATGTCGGCCTAAATAATGGTGATTGACTCTTCTTCCAGAAGATGTGGGGAATATGGGAAGCATGAATTTTCATCTGAATGAAAGCAGAATATTGCAAAGGGTCAAACGGAGGTTCACCTCTCTGTATTGTCAGATGTAACATCTGAGGGAAGCCGGCAAGGCAGCGACACAGATCTAGGGAAAGGGGGGAGTGAGTGGTTCGTAAATTTTGTACCTTTTTTCTCCCTCCTTCAAGCACCGTAACAAAATGGCTTTTAGGCTCTGTATTTGCTAGCACAGGAAATGGAAACAAGAAAGAATGCTTGTTGGAGGCTCCGAACGATACAAAAGACAGATAAAATTGCTCCTTTTATTACCTGACTTTTTGGAAAGTGATAGGAAGCACGAAGGCAGTGGTAGAGAATAATGCTTGAAATAAAACCACAATGGGGTCATAAAGAGTGCATCTGTCTACCACCAAATCTTACTACGTATCCTTGGTCCCTTTCACTATGCCTTCCCTTTTTAGCATTCCACCGGGATCTCTGCTATCAAGTTCTGAGGCTGATATCTAGGGCTGTGAAGAGGGAGGGGTGGGCATTTGTGCTTTTAACTGGATAATTGTCCATTTTGGAATGGTCTTAACGCAACGGGGGGGGGTCTGTCCTCCAAAATATGAGGGTTTTCACTTTAGAAAAACAAGTTGGGGAAGGACATGAGAGAGGTTCCGAAAATTATGTGTGGATTGTAGCGAGAGGGTAGAGAGAATGCTTCCTTCCTTCCCAAAATACTAGAAATTGGGGACACCAAGTGAATTTGATAGGCAGTGGATTGAGAACAGACAGAAGTAAGTACGTCACACAAGACACAATCGACATTATATAGCTCACTGTCAGAGGATTGTTGATCACGCTCCCATCCCCCTGAATTTCTCTACATTTGGAGATGGTACTACACCTAAAAAAGGTTATTGCAGAGCTTGAGAAGGTGCGGAAAAGAGCAACCAAAATGATCAGGGGGCTAGAGCAACTACCCTATGAGGAGCGGTTAAAACACTTAGGGCTGTTTAGCTTGGAAAGAAGGCGGTTAAGGGGAGATGATAGAGGTCTATAAAATTATGCATGATATGGAGAGAGTGGACAGGGAGAAGCTTTTCTCCCTCTCTCATAATGCTAGAAAGCGGGGTCATCTGCTGAAGCTGGTGAGAGATTCAAAACTGATAAAAGGAAGTATTTCTTCACACCACACATAGTTAAATTGTGGAACTCCCTGCCCCAGGATGTGGTGATGGCTGCCAACTTGGAAGGCTTTAAGAGGGGAGTGGACATGTTCATGGGGGAGAGGGGTATCCATGGCTACTAATAAAAATAGATACTAGTCATGATGCATACCTATTCTTTCCAGGATCAGAGGAGCATGCCTATTTTATGAGGGACTGTGAAACACAGGCAGGACATTGCTGCAGTCGTCTTTTTTTTTTTTTAAAAGATATTAAGATTTCAGAAATAAAACAAACAAACATATACAAGCACTCCCATTCATACAATATGAGCTCACTTCAGGTTAACAGTTGACATAAACATTATTCTAGTATTAAAGTATTTGCTTAAACATTACTAATCATAATTTTAAATTATACTCAAAGAAAGATTATCTATATATACTACTCATTCAAGATATAAAACTATCATTTTCTATTGCTATTAAACTGGATCTCGTTATAATTTCCATTTAACATATTCAAAATAACATTCCCATTTCTGCATTGAATCTTCAATTATTCTTCCTCTCATGATGTTAGTTAATCTGGCCATCACTGCATATTCTTCCATTTTCTGATGCCATTTATCTAAGTCCGGAACAGTCTCTTATTTCCATGATGCTGCCAAAACAATCCTTGCTGCAGTCGTAAAATATCCAAAAAGTTCACAGTTATTATTATCCAGATTCTCTGGTGCCAACCCCAATAACATAGCCTCCGGATTCATTGGAAATTTACACCACATATGAAAATAAGTTCCATCTTTATCTTTGCATTTCCAACAACGACAGTCATATGTTTTGTCTATCTTTTTAATATCCATTGGTGTGATATAACATCTAAAAAATTGTTTATACCGGTTTTCTTGAACATTATTACTAGCAGTGAATTTAATTGTCCTAGTCCATAGTCTTTCCCATTGCTGCATTATCTCCTTAAAATTCTCCATCCATTTAATCATGCATGTTTTAACTTGCTCTTGTTCCGTTTCAAATTTAAGCAGTAATTTATAAATTTTTCCTAAGATGTGTTCAGTCTCTTTACTAAGTTTTCAAATTCCGTGTTTTTTTTTTCAGTTCAGTCCATTGATAGCAATCCTATCGTAGCTTCATGATCATTTGATTGTAGATTAGTCAGTCTACTTTTTTAGTCCTTTTCATTTCATCCCATGATTTTATTTCTTGTTGTTCATTTAACATGTCCTGATATGAAGTCAGAGCGTTTTCTCTCTCCTTTGTTTAAATACGTTTCAGTAGGAGACATGATTAACGATGGTGGAGGACTCAAATCTATTTTTGTTACTGATCCAAGTCTTCATCAATCCGTCTTTAATGATGTGTTTTTGTGAAAAAATCTCAGATTTTTTTGCTTTCCATAAATAGTAGTGGAAGCCATGCTCCCACGCACCCTTTTCTATCTTTAGCATCTTTTGATTCAGGTCTCTTATCAAGTCCGTGGTCCAGGATAATCCCGCCGCTTGATGATAGAGCTTGATATTTGGTAATTCCAGACCTCCTCTCTTTTTCTCATCTTGCATCACTTTGAAGTTAATTCTTGGTTTTTTACCAGCCCAAACCAATTTGTTGATTTGCCTTTGCCATTCAGCCAATAATTTTTCTTCTATTTGTATTGGAAGCATTTGAAAAAGAAAAGTCAATCTTGGTAATACATTCATCTTTATTGCTGCTATAATGCTGCAGTCGTCTTGTTTGTGGGCTTCCTGGAGGCACCTGGTTGGCCACTGTGTGAACAGACTGCTGGACTTGATGGGCCTGGGTCTGATCCAGCATGGCCTTTCTTATGTTCTTATGACGGTATATCTTTGAATGCTGGTTGCTCCAGGGCAGAATGGAGACGCTTTGGCCTCCATGAGCTGCTTATAGGTCTTCTATGAGTATCTGGTTGGCTGCTGATGGAGTGGGGATGCTGCACTAGATGGCCCACTGGGCATCCGGCATGGTCTATGTAACCATTCTGAAAATGTTAGTTGCTGGAAGCATAAGCATTTTGGGGGAAATCCATTGCTGTTTGGGGAAATTGTCAGCTTCCACTTGATGCTGGTGATACTGGAGAGAGAGAGGACTAGGGTTGCAGTGGCTGTGGACATCGTTGCAGAGCAGAGCTGACATTTGGCGGTTGGGTTTCGACAAGCAGCATTATTGTGGGGTCTGGCATTAGATTCTATGGAAAGTAGTCCTTTTACTTGTTGGCGGGAGAATTCTTCAGCCTGCTCGATTTCAGGAAGATGTCTGTGTGCCCTCCAGAAAACAAGAGAGTTTTATTCGCTTGTTTTTCAGTTGGCTTGCCCATCTTGGGGCTTAAGTACAGGCCACAGAATCATAGAGTTGGAAGGGACCATACAGGCCAGGTAGTCCAACCCCCTGCTCAATGCAGGATCAGCCTAGAGCAGGGGCATCAAACATAAGGCCCACGAGCCGAATCTGGCCCCTTGAGAGCTTTTATCTGGCCCGCGAGCCAGTTGAGGCAGCCATTCCCCCGCTCTCGGCTGGGCTGGCAAGGCATGGCCCGGCCCAACCAAGAAGATTTTATGTTGTGGCCAGCCCTCACAGCAATTGAGTTTGACACCTCTGATCTAGTGGACAATATAGGCACATTCTCAAGCAGAATTCTCTACCACTGAGCCATGACCCCTCCCCAATGTAGTTTCCATTGAGAGTGGCTTAGGTCTTTCTGTGTTGGTATCCACACCATCACTCCTCTCGGTCCCTGCGGCGAGAGAGGACAATGGGATTGCTGCAGATGGAATTGGTTCATGGGCTGCTGTTCGGGCATCTGTGCCCAAGAGGAGTTGCAGAGCAAGCTTGTGACTTGGTCCTCGCTAAAGGAACGGCTCGTTCTCTGGAGGAAAGATAGTGGTGGAAGGGAGGAAATTTGTGCTTTTAGAAAATCACAAGCATCTCTCTCTAATTACACCGACAGTGGCTGTGGCTTACAGCTGATGGGCGCCCTTGTTAGTCGTATTCTTGTCAGATACTCGTTTTCGGCAGGCCTCTTTTTAATGCGAAGTCCCCTTCAACCTGCAGCGTCTTCCGATTCCCGAAGAAGCGAAGCCTTTCTGCTCTTCCCATTTGCGGCACAGCTATAGGAAAGAACATGTTCAGTCCGTGGCTGATGAAGATATGTTTGTCTTGTCACTTTGCGTGACTCTGATTTCCCAATAGCTTTGCTTCCTATGTTTGTTATAATTTAAAGTGTGAAGGCTCCTGTTGAGAAGCATTTGGGTTTTAATTCCTTTCTTTTCCCTTTTTTTTGCATTTTGTTTTGAAGTTACCCGCAAAGTTGGTTACAAACCTAATTAGCTAACATTAACGCAGTTGCCACCCCAGGGAACTGGAAACTTAATTTTCAGCTATGATGAAAATACTGTCGGAGAATTATTTATGCGTCGTCTGACGTGGCGGCTTGCAATGGTAGCTAAATGCTATCCCCAATTATTTTTGAAAGGACGCAGCCCTCATGTCTCTGTGATATTTTGAGTGTGTCTCTTGGTTAATGAATGGGGGACGGGGTGGGGGCAGGAGTGGGAAGCTAAAATTATTTCCTGTGTTTGAGTGTTAGCGCGAAGCAGTTGTACCTGGCTTGTTCACACAGTCGAGTATCCGGGATAACAGCCCCTGACTTCATGCCTGTCCTGTTTGTATGTTCAAAGTGTGGTTCAGAAGGTGAGCTGAAAAGGAAGAAGGGGAAGAAGAAGAAGACTTGGTTTTTATATGCTGACTTTCTCTACCACTTAAGGAAGAATCAGACCAGGTTACAATCACCTTCCTTTCCCCTCCCCACAACAGACACCCTGTGAGGTAGGTGGGGCTGAGAGAGCTCTAAGAGAGCTGTGACTAGCCTAAGGTCACCCACCAGGCTTCATGTGTAGGAGTGGGGAAATTAATCCAGTTCACCAGATTAGCCTCTGCCACTCATGTGGAGGAGTGGGAAATCAAACCCGGTTCTCCAGATCAGACTCCAGTATTAACCTGGAGAAACAGCATTGTGTAGTGGTTAAGAGCGGTGGACTCTAAATCTGGAGGACCGAGTTTGATTCCCCACTCCTCCATATGAACGGCGGACTCTAATCTGGCAAACTGGGTTTGATCTCCCCGCTCTTCCACATGAGGCCTGCTGTGTGACCTTGGGCTCATCACAATTCAAACTCTCTCAGCCCCACGTACCTCACAAGGTGTTTGGGGAGAGGAAGGGAAGGGGATTGTAAGCCAGTTTGAGTCTCCTTAAAGGTAGAGAAATGTGTGGAGAGGAGGGGGGTATAATTTCCCAGAGTCGTTTGCCAGATAAGATCACCATTGTTAGCTCAGTGGATCCTCAGCAACCAACCCTAAGAATGAAATGATGGTTACGTCCTAGTTGACGTAAAGCTCATCTGTATTGTGTTGATTTTGGCAAGGGAAAGAGAGAGTTAAGAGTGTGCTTTAGTTTTCCTTCATTAAGTCTCCTGTCTGCCTCAAGCAGGTCTGAAGAAGCAGTGCACAAATTCCCTAAATAAATAAATATTGAAATCAACGGGATTTATTAAAAATGCTGCTTTTGGACTGGATGATGGTCCAAGGCACAGATCCTCCTTGTTTCACAGCAAGAAAGGCCAGTTATGAATAAAGCAAATAAAGAAAAAAAGTATGGGAATCAATTGGTTTTTTCTTAGTTGAGACTTGAAAAGCGTCTCCCTCCCCCCACCCCCCAAGTCTTCATAATTTTTGACATCAGCTTGGCCTTGGTAAAATGATCTAGTGTGGAGTTTCCGAAGCAGTCATTCGTTGAAAGACAGATGAAGTCTGAATGAGTCCGGGGATATTGGAAAGCTTTCTCCTACGGGATGCGAGTCCTTGCTCCCTTGCTCCTGATACATATTACTTTCAGACCCATTCTCCCCAAATTTCTGTATTCACAGTCATGCCCTTCAGACGTGGAAGACATTTGCCTATGCTGGGTGGCTTTTCCTATAGCTGTAAATGTTATTGCAATGACCCATGGGACACACTGCTGATCCTAGAAATTGAAAAGATTATTGTGCAAAGTTGCTGAATTAGAATGTATCCGTTAAGCTTTATTTTATTTTATTGATTGATTTATTTAAAACATGTTTATCCCACCTTTCCATCCAGTCAGGGGTCACAGGGTTCCGCCCAATCAGGGTTTAAAAAATTAAAACAATAAAAATGCAGGTAAGAATATAAAACACCGTACCATAGCTACCACAAGCCATGGTTTGCAACCCTGCATCAAACTTTGGTTTTTGACTCTGCTTTGCTGGAAAGTCGTAAACTATGATGCTAACAATTCAAATGATGCACCAGATGTTTGAACTGGGTTTGATGTGACTCCAATAAAGCCCTTGAGTCAACTGGTATATCTTTCTCTTCTCTCTGACCTTTCAAGCCCATATTTCATGATTACCGTTTTCCTCAGCTATGAAAAACTGTACCTGTGAGATTCCCCTCGGTTTTAGTAACGTCTCATCACTTCAGTCTTTTAATTCCTTTTGTTTTTGTTGTGACACCCTCCTGTTTCCTGACATGATCGTGTTGATATTAACTCCTGTTGCGTCTAACTTGAGTTTCTCTTGCTGGTTATTCTCATAATTTAATCAAAGACTTTTCTGTGTCTTCTTCTTTCTTTTCTTTTTTGCCATCAGGTCACATCTGACTTACGGTGTCCCCGTAGGTTTTTTCAAGGCAATAATAAATAAAAATGTATTTCAAAAATCTGATCAGGAGAAACATAGAGCTGGAAGGGATCCTGAGGGTCATTTAGTCCAACCCCACTGCACGTCATGCCCCTGGCATTCCCTGGAGGTCTCCCATCCAAATACTAGCCAGGGTCGGGGCTGAGAGTGTGTGACTGGCCTAAGGTCACCCAGTGAGCTTCCATGGCAGAGTGGGGATTCGAACCTGGGTTTCCCAGATCCTAGTCCGACACTTTAACCGCTGCACCACACTGGCTCTTACTTTCTGTCGTTACATTTTTTTAAAAGAGGTGTGTGCTGGGCACGGCAGTTGAGGTTGGGCTTGTTCCTTTCAGTTTTGGGAGGTGGGCAGCGCTTTCCCCAAGAAAATAGCATTAATAACTGGAAACTCAGCTTGTTCCAGAATTACATCTTTTTGACATCCACAACCGTCGTATTGCAAAGATAAAAAATGAAAATCGATTTATCCTTGATTATCTAATATTTTATCCCTGTTAAATGTCTTCGGCAAAGATGATGTATGGTCCATTTGGTTTTTAACCCAGATTTACAGGCAGTAATTGAGATCTGCATTGCTACCCTTTCTTGGCTTCCTTGAAAAATGGGTTTCCTCTTCGGAAGTGAAATAAGTCCTGGGGCTGATAGGTGCCGAAGCTGCCTCGTTGTGAAATGCCTTCCAAAAAGGGCGGGGGGTGGCCTGAATTGATTGTAACTTGAACGGTGCACAATGGTTGTGTCCATAACTTGAGACTGGATAACCGTTCTGTGTTCTGCGTGTCTGTTTATGTGCTCAGCAAATCATTCTAGTAGGTGGCCGGCCTTTTCCCTTTAATTTTTATCTTTGACAGGGTATGAATTGTCTCCCTCATTTGTCCGCCTGATGAGAAGCACTATTTTGTCATTACAGTTTTAAAAGTTAGAGCCACTGGCCTGAAAACTCCATCATCTATTAGCTTAGAATTAATTCCTGATATCATTTCCTAGACACTGACACTCAGGTGTTAAAAGCTCTCTGTGGAGAGACAGCATTTCTGTTACAAGCTTTAGAACAGGGGTGAGGTACAAAATTATCAACTTAAAAATTAGCCGGCCAAGCCCCAAGCAGGCAGCTGCCCCAGATGACCCACCCACCCCCCGCGCACAGGCAAGCAGGCAGGCATCTAACCAGTGGCACAGTTGCCTACCTGGTGGCACAGGATGGCCTGTTGCACCAGCCGGGCATAGCCATCCAGCTGCACGCTGGAGTTGCTCCTGCTCCACACAGTCAGGGACAGATTCTACAGCTGGCTCCTGCAGGGATGAAATGAGGACACACTGGCTAAGAATCCCCCCCCTTGCATTCTGGCCCTGCCTCCTTTAACCCCACCATTGTCGCCACTTCCGCCCCCAGCCCTCTTGTAGTACAGAGGGAATGCATTTCTCCATGGCCCGGGTGGGAAAGGGTTAACACAGTTTCTTGGGCGGTCCTATCAGCTCCATAGTTAATGACTCTTCTGCAAGGGGGAAAAATGGTTCCTTTTCTCGGCAAAACAAACTCACATCTGCCTTGAATAGAGGCTATTCCTGTCTGCTGGACTGGGCGGATCACCAGTCTTAGATCCTTCTGAGCTAGAAATCTGCCAGGACCCACGAAGGGCCAGATCAAATGATTTCACGGCCTTAAATGGCCCCCGGGCCTGACGTTCCCCACCCCTGCTTTAGAACATAAGAAAGGCCATGCTGGATCAGACCAAGGCCCACCAAGTCCAGCAGTCTCTTCACGCAGTGGCCAACCAGGTGCCTCTAGGAAGCCCACAAACAAGACGACTGCAGCAGCAGCAGCATCCTGCCTGTATTCCACGGCACCTGATATAATGGGCGGTCCTCTGATACTGGATAGAATAGGCATGCATCACGACTAGTATCCATTTGGACTAGTAGCCAAGGATAGCCCCATCCTCCATAAGAACATAAGGAAAGCCCTGCTGGATCAGACCAAGGCCCATCAAGTCCAGCCATCTGTTCACACAGTGGCCAACCTGGTGCCTCTAGGAAAGCCCAACCTGGTGCCTCTAGGAAAGTCCTGCCTGTGTTCCACAGCAACTAATATAATGGGCGCTCCTCTGATCCTGGAGAGAGTAGGTATGCATCATGACTAGTATTCATTTTGACTAGTAACCATGAAGAGCCCTCTCCTCCATGAACATGTTCACTCCCCTCTGAAAGCCTTCCAAGCTGGCAGCCATCACATCCTGGGGCAGGGAGTTCCACAATTTAACTATGCATTTTCTATTCCACTCTTGGAAACCTCCGAGTCTCTTATTTGGGGCTCCCGAATAGTTTTTGTCCAGAAACTGATTGGGTCCACACCTCTTTTGCTTTGTCATTACCTCAGCAGAGGTGTTTTGAAGACACACACCAACTCCTAGTGCATCTGTAAATCTGGTGGCTCACAAATGCTTGCCCACAGCCTAAATTCTTTTTTAAAAATACTTTTAATGGACAGTCAACAATAGATATATACATAAACTAAAAAGAGATAGTCACATAATCACATAACATCACGTAAAATACTTTACAGCTCTACATCAATAACTCCTCACTTAATCAAAACTATATCTTATTACAAAATAGACATTTCTATTCTTTGAATCGTTCTTGTCCATAAGAGGTCTACACTATTAATAACACTATTTTTTTTGGTACACATGAAGCTTTACATAAGATAACTGCAGACAGTATGGTCTTTGCTAGGCAGTGGAATTAGAAAGCTTCCCCTAAGATATGTGATTAGATATCAGAAATAAAAGAGGTCTATATTTTAATGAAGTTAACCGCTTAGTGAAGCTTAACCACTTGGGGAGAGGCTGTGGCTCAGTGGTAGAGCATCTGCTTGGCATGCGGAAGGTCCCAGGTTCAACCCCCAGTATCTCCAGTTAAAGGGACTAGGCAAGTAGTTGATGTGAAAGAGCTCTATCTGAGACCCTGGAGAGCCGCTGCCGGTCTGAGTAGGCAGTACTGACTTTGATGGACCAAGGGTCTGATTCAGTAGAAGGCAGCTTCATGTGTTCATGACCTTTTGCTTGCCAGCCAGAGGCTCTTCCACTGAGCCACAGCCCCTGCCCTAGTCCGACACCCTAACCACTATACCATAATGGCTCTCAAAAGTTGCAGTGTACCTTTTGTATGAATGGGAGCTTGTACGTTTAGGCTAAGAGAGCCAGCGTGGTATAGGGGTTAAGAGCGGTGGACTGTAACCTGGTGAACTGGGTTGGTTTCCCGACTCCTACACACTAAGCCTGCTGAGTGACCTTGGGCTAGTCACAGTTCTCTCTGAACTCTCTCAGCCCCACCTAGCTCACCAGGTGTCTGTTGTGGGGAGAGGAAGGGGAGGAGATTGTAAGCCGGTTTGAGACTCCTTAAAAGTAGAAAATCAGGGTATAACACCCATCTCTCCTTCTCATGAACACATGAAGCTGCCTTATGCTGAATCAGACCCTTGGTCCATCAAAGTCAGTATTGTTTACTCAGACCAGCAGCAGCTCTCCAGGGTCTCAGGCAGAGGTCTTTCCCATCACCTACTTGCCTAGTCCCTTTAACTGGAGATGCCAGGGATTGAACCTGGGACCTTCTGCATGCCACACAGATGCTCTGCCACTGAGCCACAGCCCCTCTCCTTCTCCTCCTTCTGCTGCTGCTGCTGGGGTAATGTCTGGTCTGTTCCGCATCCAAACCATGAATGTGTGAATTGGGTTTTTAGCGAATGCAGCCACCACAGTGTGGAGATGAGGATTGGTGATTTCTCTGGGAAGCCCCTTTTTAAACGCCCGTGCTTGCTGTTGGGGTACTTCACGCATGTCATGCCTCTCCTTTGCAGCACGACAGCTGCTCGGTGGCTGCCGTCTTGCAGCTGGCTCCCGCGCCGCTCTTGAGGTCTCAGCTCATTTCTGTGCATCCTGCTCGTGGGGTCATCGAGATCCCGAAATCGCCTTGGGTGGGCTTCCGTTCTCTCACGCATTGATGCCTTGCTGATTCACCCCGAGAGACAGTGTTCCTGGGAGGGGGGGTGAGGTGACTGCACCTAAATGACCTCCCCCGCGGGCATGTGCCAGTTGTGCAAATCCAACCCTTTTCAGATGTTCAACTTTTGCAGAGTTAATGGGTTCTTGTTCCTTATTTTGGGCATATTTATCAGGACAGCTTGCTCCATCTAAAAAAACCCAACACAGCCATTAGACAAATCACTTTATGGTAGCCGGAAGGCATAATTACCGCGGCAACAACCCAGCAATCTGTTTTGCGCGGTCTTGGATGTGCAGTCTGCTGTGCATCTTTTAAGCGGACAAGAGTGGAGGATCTCACCACTAGCTCAGGTTCCCGTGCTACTTTTTGGGTAGCAGGTTGGCCTAGGACTGTGTGTGTGTGTGCAACCCAAACACCCAGAGCAAAATGGCACCCTTGGATAGTTTCAGAGGGTAGCTGTTTTGGCCTGCAGAAGAGCCGGATTTGAATCCAGTAGACCAACGAGATTTTGGGGGTATGAGCTTTCGAGAGTCAAAGCACCCTTTGTCAGTATGCAACAAAGTGCTTTAGAGACCAACGAGATGTACGCTTTCAAGAATTAAAGATCTCTTCGCCAGATCTGACAAAGGGGGTTTTGACTCTCAAAAGGTTATACCATGAAAATCATGTGGGTCTCTAATGTGCCGCTGGACTCAAATCTAGCTTGTGGAGGGCCTAAGCATTCCACCCTTTCGAGGCCATCTTTAAAAGCTGCTGTAATGTATGTAGGATTGCCAGCTACAGGTTGGGAAATACCTGGAGATTTTTGGGGCGGAGCCTGGGGAGGGACTTCAATGCCATAGAGTCGACCTTCCAAACCGGCCATTTTCTCCAGGGGAACTGATCTCTATCAGCTGGAGATCACATGAACACATGAAGCTGCCTTATACTGAATCAAACCCTTGGTCCATCAAAGTCAGCATTGTCTACTCAGACCGGCAGCAGCTCTCCAGGGTCTCAGGCAGAGGTCTTTCCCATTACCTACTTGCCTGGTCCCTTTAACTGGAGATGCCGGGGATTGAACCTGGGTCCTTCTGCATGCCAAGCAGATGCTCTACAAACTGAGCCACCGCCCCTCCCTGTGTAATAGCAGGATATCTCCATCTAGTACCTGGAGGTTGGCAACGCTAAACATAGGGTTTAAGACCCTAGCAAGTCCCCAGTTCAAATCTCCCTTTTGTGCAAGCATTCGTCTCTTGGTAGCTTCTGGGATTTGGGTGGCCATTGCTAAGATGCGAAAAACCACGGCAAGCAGAGCTGGCTCTGGATCAATTTGCTCGGTGTAATTCCTTTATGCGTTTGCCCTTGTGACTTCTCTAACACTTGCCAAGGTTGGCAGACCCCCCTCGGTTATTTATGGCAGCCGTTCATCTCAGACATGTTGTGCCCGGTACTAGAATTATATAATAGAATCATGCAGTTGGTACCACCAGGATCATCTAGTCCAACCCCCTGCTCAATGCAGGAAATTCACAACTACCTCCCCCCCATGCCCCCAGTGACCCCTACTCCATGTCCACAAGTTGGCCAAGATGCCCTCCCTCTCATGATCTGCCTACGGTCATAGAATCAGCATTGCTGACAGATGGCCATCTATCCTCTGCTTAAAAACCTCCAGGGAAGGAGAGCCCACCACTTCCCGAGGAAGCCTGTTCCACTGAGGAACTGCTCTGTTAGAAAGTTCTTCCTAACGAAAACTCTTTTGATTTAATTTCAACCTGTTGGTTCTGGTCTGACCTTCTGGGGCAACAGAAAACAACTCGGCACCAATATGACAGCCCTTTAAGTACTTGAAGATGGTTATCATATCCCCTCTCAGTCTTCTCATCTTCAGGAGACTGTGGTGAACATGAATCTGATGGATTGTGGAAACCCGCTGCACTTAACATGGCCAACGCAGCTTGTTTTGCTTCTGCCCCGCGGTTGTTTCATTATACTTTGGCAGTGGGGCGCCACAGCCCCATAGTGGAAGTCAAGGGGAGATTAGCGGAACCCCCCCCCCCAATTGCTTATTGGTGGGGTAGAACTGAAAAGAAAAGCAGTATTTTGTTTTTTGCTTTCCAGAGCAGCTCCTCACATACATGTGGTACATTTCTATAAAGAGCCCATGAACCTAACATTTACTGATCAGGGGACTACAGCAACTGCCCTGTGAGTTGCGGTTAAAATGTTTAGGGCTGTTTAGCTTGGAAAGAAGGCGGTTGAGGGGAGACAGGATAGAGGTCTGTAAAATTATGCATGGTATGGAGAGAGTGGACAGGGAGAAGCTTTTCTCCCTCTCCCATAATACTAGAATACAGGGTCATCTGCTGAAGCTGGAGGGTGAGAGATTCAAAAGAGACAAGAGGAAGTATTTCTTCACACAACAGATAGTTAAATTGTGGAACTCCCTGCCCCAGGATGTGGGGCAGGATGTGGCTTCCAACTTGGAGAGCTTTAAGAGGGGAGTGGACATGTTCATGGAGGATAGGGCTACTCATGGCTACTAGTCAAAATGGATACTAGTCATGATGCATACCTCTTCTCTCCAGGATCAGAGGAGCATGCCTGTTATCTTAGGTGCTGTGGCACATAGGCAGAATGGTGCTGCTGCAGTCGTCTTGTTTGTGGGCTTCCTGGAGGCACCTGGTGGGCCACTGTGTGAACAGACTGCTGGACTTGATGGGCCTGGGTCTGATCCAGCAGGGCCTTTCTTATGTACTGACCAGGGCAGTTTTACACCCAGTTGATTACTGGCAGCCATGTTGGTCTGCATTAGAGGAGCTAGATTTGAGACCGGTCGAGCCTTAGTGACCAGCAGTATTATCGTGGTATGAGCTTTCGTGAGTCAAAAGCCTCCCTTCTAGGAGGCAGCATCAGAGGAAGGCTGCTGTGAGGCGAAATGTTGGTTGGACATGCCTTTAAATAAACTGTGGGGCACGGGATTCAGTGTATGGAGGTACAAACGTCAGAGGATTCAGATATGACCGTGTATCGTCTGAGTTTTCCCGAGAAAGAGGGCGCTGGGTGGGCTTCGATCAGAAGCCTTGTGTCTCTGAGCTTTCGGCCTCCAGGGTTGAACCTTTTTCTCTCGGGACCTCTTTGGCACAGGGCTGCATCCCTGTGACATCTGACGAATGTCTCTGACCCTCTGATTGTGTGGGGCCATCGTATTGACATCCCTGCTCTTATTCCCCAGCAACTGCTCCGGGAGATGCAGCAGATGGCCAGCCGTCCCTTCGCCTCCATCAACGTTGTCTTAGAAACAGACGAGGAGCCACCTGACCTCATTGGCGGGAGCGTTAAGGTGAGGGGGTCATTGGGATCATACTTATTATGGGTTTGTGGGTATCACAATTTTATTTCTCCTTTGACCAAAGGGAGGGAGCTAGGGTTGCCAGCTCCGGGTTGGGAAATACCTGGAGATTTTTGAGGCAAAGCCTGAGGAGGGTGGAGTTTGGGGAGGGGAGGGACTTCAGTGCCATAGAGTCCAATGGCCAAAGCTGCCATTTTCTCCAGGGGGACTGATCTGTATCGGCTGGAGATCAGTTGTAATAGCAGGAGATCTTCAGCTAGTACCTGGAGGTTGGCAACCCTATTGGCATCTCAAGGCATGAAACATTTTAATATAATTTTTAGCCAAATGACAGTCTGCATACAGGAACAATGGAAGGCATAGAAGATGCTCCAGGTGATTTTCTCTCATTTGTTTTTGAAATGGTATGAGAAGTAATACTTTGTGGTAGGCCTTGAGCCTTGGGAAAAGAAAGTGGGGATACGATTGGTTTCACTTTGTGCAAGTGAAGAATAATATTTGAACGCGTCCGCTGGCACAAGGATTGGAGTGCATGTCTGAGATCCAGCCCATTGACCAATAGTATACATCTGTCTATGTAGGGTTGCCAGGTCCCTCTTCACCACAGCAGGAGGTTTTTGGGGTGGAGCCTGAGGAGGGCGGGGCTTGGGGAAGGAAGGAACTTCAATGCCATAGAGTCCAATTGTCAAAGCAGCCATTTTCTCCAGGGGAACTGATCTCTTATCAGCTGGAGATCAGTTGTAATAGAGGGAGATCTCCAGCTAGTACCTGGAGGTTGGCAACCCTAGAGAGAGCACATGAGAAAGGCTACATTAGAAACGTAACTGCAAAGATTCCATAAACACATTTTTTGATCTAATTTTATTTCTCCTGTCTGCTGGTTTGCATCTTTTAGGTTACGCTGGCTTAAATAAAAGTTGCAGCTCTTCTTTCTTTAAAGGATTTTTTTAATGGCTTGTAATCAAGGCGGATACAGTTTAATACAGCAGAACAGTTGGCTGGAAATAGCTGTAGGTGCTGCTAATAAAATCTCTGCAAAGCCTTTCAAGGGTGAGGGGGGGAAAGGCTGATTGGCAAAGCAATCTGTACTACTTTGGGATACTAATGTTTGCAATGAAAGGCGGGTCCTGCAGCCGGGGTGGAAGTGGAAGGAGAGTCAAAAGCATGGGTTGGTTGACGGGGATCTGTTCCGTAAACAGTGGCTTTCCTCTGGTGCAGGGAGCCATCCACTAATGTATGTAGCTGACATGGGATTCTAGGCCTGCTAAGTGGGGCAATGAACTCTGGACAAAAGATCTGGGGCAGAGTGTATGTTGGTGTGCTCTTTGCTGCCACCAAAGACTGCTGTGGTGAAATGGTTGAGAATGACCAAACGAAGAAGAGTTGGTTTTTAAATGCCGATTTTCTCTACCTTTTAATAAGACCGGTTTACAATCTCCTTCCCTTCCTCTCCCCACAACAGACACCTTCTGAGGTAGGCGAGGCTCAGAGAGCTCTGAGAGAACTGTGACTAGCCCCAAGGTCACGCAGCAGGCTTCATGTGGAGGAGTGAGGAAACCAACCCAGTTCTCCAGATTAGCCTCCGCCGATTATGTGGAGGAGTGAGGAAACCAACCCAGTTCTCCAGATTAGCCTCCGCCGATTATGTAAAGGAGTGAGGAATCAAACCTGGTTCTCCAGATCAGAGTCTGCCACTCATGTGGAGGAGTGGGGAATCGAACCTGGTTCTCCAGATTAGCCTCCGCCGCTCATGTGGAGGAGTGGGGAATCTAACCCGGTTCTCCAGATTAGAGTCCGCCACTCCAAACCACCGCTCTTAACCACTACACCACGCTGGCTCTCTCCCCCGTCTTTTCCCCGTTCAAGGGAAGTCAGCCGGGGCTCGTGGTTTTGGTGGCGCCCGCTCGCAGGTGCTCCCACGGCAGCTCCCTTGCCCCTTCCCTCCCTCACCTCCCTTGGACCTCCTGCTGCCTCCTCATTTCTCTCGTTCCTTCCGGGAAATAACTTGACAAGCTGCCACCTTTTTCTGGGCAAAACAGGGGAGCTATGAGAACGGTGCATATGTTCGTCATTAATGCGGAAACCGACAGCCCTCGCTCTGCATATGAAAGAGGGTTCGGGAGTTCACGAATGTACCAGCCATTAAAATCTGCCAACTTGTCACGGAATATGTGACTCCAACTGAAGTGACAGTGTTGCGGGGGGGGGGGGGGCGAAATGGTTTGCGAGTCCCGTCTCGGTTTTTCTTGCTCTGTTTATTGGACTGGCAGGTTTAACCCCCCCCCACCTCAGACTCCTCCCTGTCTGGTTTCCCCAAACAGTGCTACGCAGGAGAGGTGCAAAGAGCTTGCGTGTGTTAAGAGTTCATGGATTTGTCGTCTGCCGCGAAAGGGGGGCACCATCTGGATGTTCTCCCTTTGGTGCCGGCATCTTTTGAGCCAATGATGCTGGTTGCTTTGCCAGCACCATCTTTTGTGCAGGAAATTTCTGTGTGAATAATATCATGTTCAAATTAGCGTTTGCCCCAGGTAGCGCTCTTTGAAAGTTGCTCCTCAGAGTAGTTTCCAAAACATGTGTTGGTGACAGAGCAGATAAGCCTGACCTTCATCTAATCTTAGAATCATAGAGTTGGAAGGGACCACCAGGGTCATCTAGTCCAAACCCCTGCACAATGCAGGAAATTCACAACCACCTCCTCCCCACACCCTCAGTGACCCCTACTCCATGCCCAGAAGATGGCCCAGATGCCCTCCCTCTCATGATCTGCCTAAGGTCATACAATCAACATTGCTGAGAGATGGCCATCTAGCCTCTGCTAGATAATAGGCATGCTCATGAACACATGAAGCTGCCTTATACTGAATCAGACCGCTGGTCAATCAAAGTCAGTATTGTCTACTCAGACCGGCAGCGGCTCTCCAGGGTCTCAGGCTGATGAGGTCTTTCACATCACCTACTTGCCTAGTCCCTTTAACTGGAGATGCCGGGGATTGAACCTGGGACCTTCTGCATGCCAAGCAGAGGCTCTACCACTATGCCACAGACCCTCCTCTGATCCTGGAGAGAATAGGTATGCATTGTGAATAATAGCCATGGATAGTCCTCTCCTCCATGAACCTGTCCACTCCCCTCTGAAAGCCTTCCAAGTTGGCAGCCATCACCACATCCTGGGGCAGGGAGTTCATGCGCTGTGTGAAGAAATACTTCCTTTTATCTGTTCTGAATCTCTCATCCTCCAGCTTCAGCAGATGACCCTGCGTTGTGGTATTATGAGAGAAGGAGGGAGAAAAGCTTCTCCCTCTCAGGACCTGCCATGGCTTCGGTCAGAGATCACATCATCTAGGGAAGTCATTTGGCTGTTCCTTGTCGGACTGGCCGCTTGCTTCTGTTCACTAGATGGCTCTCAGTCGCTGTACCCGCTCAGCCTGGCCGGTCCCTGCCAGGACAGTGGCACCGATTTCCCAGCATAGATACTTATATGCGCACGGCAAACTGTTGTGGGAGAATTGGCCCTCGGTCCTTTGACATTATGTGTACCATTCCAAAGAGCGGGATGAAGATCGCTTTGATCAGCAAGTGCCCTTAGGCGGCTTTCGGTTGTTCGTGGCCAGTTGATGGGTACCATCTTGGGCTAATGCTTTGCAGCTGGACTCCCATCCAATCCGCCTTTTCAGCGCGTTCGCTTCCTGCAGGGCGTAAGGAAAGAGAGGGAGCAATTTACCCCGCTGGATTGACGTGTTGCTGGGACAACGGAGAACGAGCAGGTTGGAGGGTTTGCAGTCCTGCCTTTGTTCTTCGGCTCTCCCGCAGGCTGCCATTTTGGCTGGCCGGCACAAGCATCCACCAGTTGCTCACCTGAGCAAAAAAGCATCCAACCACCTTCTGATGTTATCTGCTCGTTTTTTTAAAAAGCTCTAAGTACCTGGGAGGCTGCAGCTTTTTATGCAGCAGTTCCCGGAATCCGATTAGAATTGAGCTTCGTCCGGCCTCTCGTTCCAAGAATAATCTTGCGATTTGTTTGAAAAGAGCTTTCTGGTGTTCACATCTGAATTAGTGGTGCTTGACCCGAGATTAGTGACGGTTTTACGGGACTCGGGGAAACGTTTGTACTCCCCCCTTCACAACTCCCTCCCGACTTGGCAGCCTTTGCAAAGTAATACTTCCGGAGGAAATGGAATGCAAAGATCCATGGCAGCCTGTCTGGTAGCCCTTCGGTGCTGTGTCTTGTGACCATGGCTCCTGACGACCTACAAGACTGGTGCTTTGCCACACGCACAAATATTCTGAGCTGTGAGATCTGCCACTTTACACACACACACACACACACACACAGAGCGAGAGAGAGAGCGGGTAGCTCCAGATGATTCAAGAAGAAGAAGAAGACTTTCTCTACCACTTAAGGAAGAATCAAACCAGCTTATAATCACCTTCCCCTCTGCACAACAAACACCTTGTGAGGTAGGTTGGATTGAGACAGTGTGACTTGCCCAAGGTCACCCAGCGAGCTTCATGTGGAGGAGTGGGGAAACAAATCCGGTTCTCCAGATCAGAGTCTGCCGCTCCAAACCACCACTCTTAACCACTACACCACGCAGAATTCGGTGGCAGAATACATTTCCCACCATCCCAGAGGCTTTTTCTGTCTTTGCACTTTTTCTTCCACATCCAGTTCTTAATCCTGTGGAACACACCAAGTGTTCAATGTTCCTTTATAACAGAATTACAAATTCCCTTTTATCGCCCCACCCCCCCATCTGTACCACAGCCTTCCCTTTGGGGGAAAAAATGCTGGTAACATCCTTGGAACAGAGTCCACGCGATGCCACCAACATCTGCAGGCAGATGTTAAGCCGGTTGCTGTTGATGCGGCTAATACGCAGGAACGGAAAAACGCAGGGAGGGAGGCTTTCTGTTATGTTTGCTAGCTCTGCTGGTTCCCCCCTGGCTTTCCAATTTGTCGAAAGAGAGCCCATTTCCCTTTGAACACCTGGCAGGGGGATAGAGCTGCCGGCCCTGTGAAGCCGGAGATTATGCAGTGTGCAAAATGGATTAGCGTCACGGATTTTTTAAAAATTTTTTTGCTTTATTCTAAAAGGCCGCTTGGCTGCAGGAATGTCAAGAAGAGACGGACCTTTATTCTTTTTAATGAATTATTTCTAGCAAATTTAGAAGGCTGCGGAGGAGTCGCACCCATGCTGCCTTGGAAGAAATAACCGTCCTGCACTGCAGAAGGGGAGCTGCGGTGACTTCTTGGTGGCCGCTCCTGGGTGGCTGAAGCAGGTGTCTTTTAGGTGGGGGACGTATTTCAGGCATGCACTGGGACTGAGTTGGAGCTTGGTTTTTATACTACATCTTTTGGAGATCTGAGAACACAGCATTGCAGGGGAGTTTGGGAGCACTTTGCCGAAATAGTCCCTTTAACTTATTCTGTTTCAGAGGGTAGCTGTGTTGGTCTGCAGTAAAACAGCTAGATTAGAGTCCACCAGCCCCCTTAGAAAGGCCAAGAAGATGTTCAGAGTATAAGCTTGTAGAGAGCCAGCGTGGTGCAGTGGTTAAGAGCGGTGCTTTGGAGCGGTGGACTCTGATCTGGAGAACCGGGTTTGATTCCCCACTCCTCCACATGAGCGGCGGAGGCTAATCTGGTGAACCGGATTGGTTTCCCCACTCCTTCACATGAGGCCAGCTGGGTGACCTTGGGCTAGTCACAGCTCTCTCAGCCCCAGATACCTCACAGGGTGTCTGTTGTGGAGAGGGGAAGGTGATTGTAAGCTGATTTAAGTCTCCCTTAAGTGGTAGAGAAAGTCAGCATATAAAAACCAACTCTTCTTCTTCTTCCTCTTGATAGGATTGGCAACCTCCAGGTACTAGCTGGAGATCTGCTATTACAACTGATCTCCATCCAATAGAGATCAGTCCGCCTGGAGAAAATGGCTGCTTTGGCAGTTGGACTGTGGCATTGAAGTCCCTCCCCAAACCCCACCCTCCTCAGGCTGCGCCCCTAAAACCTGCTGCCATTGGCAAAGAGGGACCTGACAACCCTACTTCTAGATCCTACAGTCTTGCCCCATAGTCAGTGCTCAGATTCCCAAGCCTGAGCATCCCCAGATGTAGACAGACCAGCCTCTGCTTGAAGATGTCCAGTGAGGGAGATCCCCCCTCTCCACCACCCCAAAGATAACTGAAGGTTGGTTTTTATACCCCACATTTCTCTAACTTTAAGGAGACTCAGACCGTCTTACAATCTCTCCCCACAACAGGCACCCTTCCTCTCCCCACAACAAACACCTTGTGAAGTAGGTGGGGCTGAGAGAGTTCAGCGAGAACTGTGACTAGCCCAAGGTCACCCAGCAGGCTTCTTGTGGAGAAGATGGGGAAACCAACCTGGTTCACCAGACCAGAGTCCACCGCTCATGTGGAGGAGTGGGGAATTGAACCCGGTTCTCCAGATTACAGTCCACTGCTCTTAACCACCACACAACGCTGGTTCCATTGTCAATTACAAATTGTCTCCTAAGGTTCAACCAGAATCTTCTGTCCCATAACTTAAACCATTAGATCTACTCTGGCCCTCTGGATCAGCAGAGGACAACTCTTTGCATTCTTCCCTGGGACAACTGACCTGTCAAGGATTTGAACAGTGCAATCCTGTTTCCATTCAGTCCTCTCTTCTCTCGGCTATACGATACCCAGTTATTTCAGCTCTTCCCGGCAGCAAGTTGGATATGACTATTTTCTGGGCATGTTTGCCCAGTGGTCACTTTTAGCATTTGGCCCTGGTTTGTCACTGTTGCTTGATGTACTTATTTTTTCATCCAGTTACAAATTTGGCAATTCACCCCCTAATTGGAGCTGGTGATTACTCTTAAAAACAAACACATTGCATGTGTTTATTCTCCTGTGCTTCTATTTTTGTGACAAATGTGCTTATTAATACCTCATCTTTTTCGCTTGACTGAATTATGTAAATAGAAATAATGGGAACAGAACGGGAAGCTTTAGAGTGAGTATCGCAGCCTGCTTCCAGGATGTGTGAAACTGTGAATCTGCATCCTGAAGGAAGAGGTGTCAGACAAGCCCAGGGGAGTTAGAGAAATGTGGTCTGAATAGAGAGAGCCCTGAACGTTTTTCTCTACCTATAGAGTGGAGTTGGCTCAGGATGCTTTCTCCCCCTATTTTTAAATTTTGGTTTTATGTATTTTTAGGCAATCTTTTAAAGGTATTTTATTTATATTGTAAGCCACCTTGCCCTGACCTAGATAGCTCAGGCTAGCAGATCTCATCAGATCTCGGAAGCTAAGCAGGGTCGGCTCTAGTGGGTACTTGGATGGGAGACCACCAAGGAAGACGGGGGTTGCTATGCAGAGCCAGGCTATGGCCAACCACCTCTGAATGTCTCTTGCCTTGATGTGGATGGCCCAGGCTAGCCTGATCCTGTCGAATCTTGGAAGATAGGGGGTTGGCCCTAGTTAGTACTTGGATGGGAGACCACTAATGAAGTCCATGATCACTATGCAGAGGCAGGCAGTGGCAAACCACCACTGAACATCTCTTGCCTTGAAAACCCCACAGGGTCGCCATAAGTCAGCTGTGGCTTGACGGCACACACGCAGAAAGCCGCCTTGAGGTCAGTAAGGAAGAAAGGCAGCTAATACATGTTTGAAATAAAGAAATGAATAGGAGGTTGAGACAGGGTCGAAGGGAGATGTATGATGAGCAAGTTGCTCATTGTGTATGAACCAGGAACGGTAGTGGTGGCTTCTGGCAGTTTAGGGGGTCTATGGTGGACCTGTGTATGTGGGCTAGCTTGCTAGTGACTGACCCTAAAGGAAGAGACTGCAGAAGAAGAAGAGGAGAAAGGAGAGTTGGTTTTTAAATACCGACTTTCTCTACCTTTTAAGGAATCTCAAACCGGCTTACACTCCCCTTCCTGTCCGCACAACAGACACCTTTTGAGGTAGGTGGGGCTGAGAGAGTTGGGGGAACTGTGAGTGGCCCAAGGTCACCCAGCTGGCTTCATGTGGAGGAGTGGGGAAACAACTGTAGTTCTCCCAATTAGAGTCTGCTGCTCTTAACCACTACACCACGCTGGCTCTTCCACCACACTGGTAGGTACAGTAACGCGAACTGCCTGCCTCCTTACAGCCAGGCACCCAAGGAGATGCCAGGATGACTGGTCCCCTCTTTCTGCGTGCCCCATATCCTCTGGGGCTCAGCGAAGACCCAACGGCCACTTGAGAAAACGAGAAGCTTCCTGTGTAATGTAGTGGTTAAGAGCGGTGGACTCTAATCTGGAGAACCGGGTTTGGCTCCCCACTACTCCACATGAGCAGCGGACTCTAATCTGGTGAAGTGGGTGGGTTCTCCGCTCCTTCACATGAAGCCAGCTGGGTAATTTTGGGCCAGTCACAGTTCTCTCTGAACTCTCTCATCTCCACCTACCTCACAGGACGTCTGTTGTGGGTAGGGGAAAGGAAGGCGATTGTAAGCCGGTTTGAGTCTCCTTAAAAGATAAAAACCCACTCTTCTTCTTCCATGTGTGCACTACAGGGAAGGGCTATAGTTCGTATTTCCTCTTAGGGTCCATGGTAAGTAGGACACCTGAGCTGAAACAGACTCAAGAAAGAAGGCCGGCCCTCCCAAGCGGCAGCTGATTAGCCTGCCGAGTGGCGCTTCCTGCCTTACAAAAATGCCAATTAAAATGTAACAGAACAAAGATCGTAAATTGAAGGTGTTAAGAGCACTGCTGGAGAGTTTCCTCCCTTAACTTCCATGTGCTTATTGTCGTTTTGTTGATGCGTATCGTAGCCAGCATGCTTTTCGAACACCGTTTGTGGGTGTGTGCATGCAACTCGTTTCCCCACAGTGTTTGAGAATCTCAGCATCACTTGACTACTGGCATGTGAAATTTCTCTCCCCGAAACTCTCGAAGCGGAAGGAATAGAGATCTACTCTTAAGCTGGCTTTCCTTGGTTTGTTTCTTTTCCCCCCTCTCAACTGAACATCCTCGGTTGGAGATAGAAAGAATATATGTTCTTCCTTTCTCTCTCCGAGCTGGAAGCCACCCTGGGCGATGTATTACTTGGAGATGTCAGGCACTCTGCGTCCATTAGTTCTTGTAATTGAGTTCCGGCAGAATATATGGCGCAAGTTCATTCTCCGCTGCTTTTGTAAGAAAAGAATTATTTTGGACTTTAGCGACTCGATGGGGAGTGGAGACTGCGGGACGCAGGGCTGCCGTAAACACCGGCCTCCCGGTCACCTGTTGTAAAATCCTTTGTTGGGGACTAATCTGTCAGCGCCTCGGTGATCTGTTTAATGTAAGAGATGTGTTCAAAGCGCTAATTTTGGTTTTGCTCTCTGTCGCTGCCTCATTCTTTAAGCATTTGCTAACTTAATGGCATCCTAGGTTTGGCTTTGCTTTTGTTTGGTGGCCTTTGTCATTGGCCTGTTCGTAGAGTATTACAACGCCATGCCTGAAAGCATAAGCGATAATTAATTTGTTTGGGACAGCGTAAAAAGAAACTGCTTGTCGCTGCTATTAAAAAACCAAAAGATAACTAGTTCAGGGAGGGCAACCATGTTGGTCTGCTAGATTTTCATCTAATAGCTGCTCTGAGCTTGGCTTTGGCCAGGAAAGGGTGCCCTATAAATCGAATCAATAAATCAATCTTAGAGACCAAGATTTTTGGCAAGGGAAGCTAGTAAATTCTGAGCAAAACAGCGTGGTGTAGTGGTAAGGAGTGGTGGACTCTGATCTGGAGAACCGGGTTTGATTACCCTCTCCTCCACATGAGCGGCGGACTCTAATCTGGAGAACTGGGTTTGTCTCCCCACTCCTACACACGAAGCCAGCTGGGTGATTTTGAGCAAGTTACAGCTCTGTTAGAGCTCTCTCAGCCCCACCTACCTCACAGGGTGTCTGTGGTGGGGAGGGGAAGAGAAGGTGATTGTAAGCCAGTTTGAGTCTCCCTTAAGTTGTAGAGAAAGTCAGCATATAAAAACCAACTCTTCTTCTTTTTCTTCTAAAAGGGCCCTGCTATGGCTTCATTCTGTGGAGCTCCAAGTCTGGGAAATATGGGCACTCTCTGCTTCTTTAGGGGTTTTTGTGTGTGTGTTTTTTTAAAGAAACATGCCTGCTACTTTTAATAGATGTTGGAGCACTGCTCTGTATTACCTTTTCAATTTAATTACATGCCCCATTAAAATGAGCTGCCGATCTCTCCAAATGAAATATAGATGAGAGCGCTTAGTGCTCTATTTTCTCACCTTTTCAACCGTGGGGGTCTCAGAGCCCTATGAAGAACACATTAGATGCGTCTCGGAAACCTCTGAGAAAGCCTGAACAATAGAACAGGGAGATGAAGAGGCTGCAGCGTGAGCGGAAAGACAGGGAGCATTTCAAACTCTACAAGCTCACCTGACGATTTGATTTTCATTAGCAAGCTGTAAGCGTTGGCACCCTTAGGTGGATCACAAACCAGGGTCCCAATGCTTACAGCTTGCTAATAAAATCATTGGGTGAGCTTGTGTGTGTGTGTATATTTGCCATCAAGTCCCAGCTGACTTATGGCTACCCCATAGGGTTTTCAAGGCAAGAGACCTTTGGAGGTGGTTTGCCATTGCCTGCCTCCATGCCATGCCCCTGGAATTCCCTGGAGGTCTCCCATCCAAATACTAGCCAGGGTCGAACTGAGAATGTGTGATTGGCCCAAAGTCACCCAGCAAACTTCCATGGTGCGAGCGGGGATTCGAACCTGGGTTTCCCAGGTCCTAGCCCGACACCTCACTACACCACTCTGGCTCTCATACCAGCCCCTATAGAGCAACCTCCCCCCCCCCCCCGCATTTTTGGAAAGGACCTGGTGTGCATGCATAGAGAACTTCATGTTGAAAGGAGCGGTAGGGGCAGAGTGGTCAGGTCATTCAGCAGTAGACTGGAGTCCTCTTCACACAGATGGGGTTCAGAGAGCCACCCCTGCTGGCTCGAACTTACCATCTCTATTTTCTCCACCAAACTACCTTTCGTCTCCACCAGTGAGGCAAGACCTTTGACCCTTCTTCCTGGAGAGCCAGCACGGCATAGCGGTTAAGAGCAGAGGACTCTAATCTGGAGAACCAGGTTTGATTCCCCACTCCCTGCCCCAGGATGTGGTGCTGGCTGCCAACTTGGAAGCCTTTAAGAGGGGAGTGGACATGTTCATGGAGGAGAGGGCTATCCATGGCTACTAGTAAAAATGGATGCTAGTCATAATGCACACCTATTCTCTCCAGTCTCAGAGGACCACGCCTATTCTGTGAGGTGCTGTGGAACACAGGCAGGACAATGCTGCTGCATTCGTCTTCCTTGTGGGCTTCCTAGAGGCACCTGGTTGGCCACTGTGTTAACAGACTGCTGGACGTGATGGGCCTTGGTCTGATCCAGCATGGCCTTTCATATGTTCTTATTGGCGGGGCAGATTAAAACAACAATGTTTCAGCAGCACCTGCCACTGCTATGTTGGTTTCATTCTCTCTCACTCCTCTTTTCCAGTGTGTCTTTTAAATTACCACCCTTTCCCCCTGCACTTGGGCTTCCTCTGTTGGCCGCTGTGTGAACAGGCGGCTGGACTTGATGGGCCTTGGTCTGATCCAGCAGGGCTTTTCTTATGTTCTTTGATTAGTGGGATAGTCAGGATGTCATTAAGTGAACATTTGGGGCTTCTTTAGTTCAAGGAGGTTTGCTGCTGCTGTTCAAGACCGGTGGGCTGGATCCAATGGAACAGGCATGATGTAAATAATTATCTTCTCCCGGTTTCTTTTCTTTGCTGCAGACAGTGCCCAAGCCGATCGCCTTGGAACCCTGTTTTGGCAACAAAGCAGCCGTCCTCTCTGTGTTTGTGCGGCTGCCTCGAGGCCTGGGAGGGATTCCCCCACCAGGGCAATCAGGTAAGCACCCGCGATCCTCCTGTGACAATTTGATAGGTGAGATCGCCCACTTCCTTTTCTCCGTCAGCGGAGGAGGGGGATCCTTGTCTGGGTAACTCTTCTCTCTCATTGCTAATGTCAGCAGGGGCTTGAGTGGTAAGACTGTGTTGTCTTGTCTCCTTGCCTTTCCTTAATTTCTAGCCCAGCATTTCTATGTGGGGGTAAGACAATGTACAAATCATGCAGATGACCACTTTCATAGCATCATAGAGTTGGAAGGGACCACCAGGGTAATCTAGTCCAACCCACTGCACAATGCAGGACATTCACAACTACCTCCCCCCTCCACACACACCCAGTGAGCCCCTACTCCATGCCCAGAAGGTGGCCAAGGTGCCCTCCCTCTCATGATCTGCCTAAGGTCATAGAATCAGCATTGCTGACAGATGGCCATCTAGCCTCTGCTTAAAAACCTCCAGGGAAGGAGAACTCACCACCTCCCGAGGAAGCCTGTTCCACTGAGGAACCGCTCTGTTAGAATGTTCTTCCTAATGTCTAGACAGAAAATCTTTTGATTTAATTTCCACCCTTTAGAACATGGGCAGGATAATGCTGTGGGGTGAGAAGATAATGCTGTCCACTGTGTGAACAGACTGCTGGACTTGATGGGCCTTGCACTGATCCAGCATGGCTTTTCTTCTGTTCCTTCCTTCCTTCCGTCCGTCCTTCTCTACAAAATCAGAGGAGCATGCCTATTATATTAAGTGCAGTGGAACACAGGCAGGACAATGCTGCTGCAGTCGTCTTGTTTGTGGGCTTCCCAGAGGCACCTGGTTGGCCTCTGTGTGAACAGACTTCTGGACTTGATGGGCCTTGGTCAGATCCAGCAGGGCCTTTCTTGTTTTTTTACATTTACCCTCTGATCTTTTCTCTCTCTCTCTCTCTCTCCAGGCCTTGCAGTAGCCAGCGCTTTGGTGGACATTTCACAACAGATGCCAATTGTCTACAAAGAGAAATCAGGAGTGGTACGAAATCGAAAACAGCAGCCTCCAGCCCAGCCGGGAACCTGTATTTGATGCACATACATCAGGACTGCCGCTTTAGGGTTTTAAACACAAGGGATTTCCTGGGAGGAACGGGGCAAAGGGTCTTTTGCGAGGCTGGAGGCGCCAAGCGGACCTGGGCGCAGCCGGGCAGCACTTTCGGGAGTATCCAGTCCTTCTTTGGGGCATCGTCAGTTGGCTTTCGTTGGCATCTTCTCCGACGCAGTGTGACCGATCCCTTTCTTCTTGGCAGTTCCATGTTTTTTGGTTCATCCTCCACTTCCTGGCAAAAGGCCGTCCTGAGTCCCGCCGCATCCGTCCCCTCCTCCGATGGTCGTTGTTAACCCAGAAAAGCCACGCAGAGACAACGGACTCCCGGCTTTTATACGCGGGAAGCGATTTGTGGTACTTGAATTCCCCACCCCCACGTCACACAATACAAGATGCAGCACTTAACAGATAATTTTCTGCCTTTGCTGGATAAACCCCAGGATTTAAGGAAGCTGACTCAATTTCCTCCAGGAACCCGAACGGTTGTAAAAAATTCTATTTATTTCGTACCTTCTTTTGCGCTCTCTTCCAAACACAATTCATTTATTGGGTCGAGGTTATTTCTTTTCTTTTTTTGTAGTCTTATTTTCCATCCATCTGACTATATTAAAGTCGGAATGGAGCCAGGTACGATTGGCTACCGCCCCTTTTGGCTTACCTACAAGTCCTTTTCCGGAAGGGCTTAGGGGTTCTGTGTTGAACGTAACGGTAGAACCGTCCTTTAGCGGGCCGAGTTTTTAAATAGAACTAGGAAGCCAGAGAATTAGTGCAGGCTGGCTCTTACATAAGGGCCTTTGGTTCTTCTTCTCTTCACCCCTGGGCGATCGAAGGCCCTTTTTGTAGTGCGCTTGTCGAGCTGCGTGGAACACGAAGCCGTGAGCCTGCTTCAGGACAGTGGGGCCGCAAGCTGGGGGGACAGCAGGCATTCAGAGCTGCTGCGTGGTTGTTCCATGGCTGTTTTCTGCTTTTAGTCTTTGTCCTTGCTCGAGGATCGAAGCCTGCAGCTACGGTACGGCAGAAGTGCTCCCGAAAGCGACTCCTTGTTGTGGTTTATCCCACGCCTGCCAACAATGGGAAGTTGATTTGTGTTAAATGCCCTAATGCAGGGGTCCCCAACGTGGTGCCTGCCAGGTGTTTTCAGAAAGTGGGCGGGGTCAGGCAGGGCTCTTGCCTTGCAAGGCTCCTGATTGGCCTTTCGGAGACTTGACTCGTTGTGCAGATTTTTAAAAAACATTGCTGTGGGGAGCAGCTACCGCCACAGCACAAGGGTATCTTCTCTGTGTGACTGAATTTAAGCTGCGGCAGCCGTTTTGCAGCTGCACCCACCACACTCTGTCAGAATCTTAAAGGTGCCCACAGGCTGAAAAAGGTCAGGGACGCCTGTCCTTGTGTGGGGCAGGCAGATTGGGGTGGGGGGCTCCCTGGAAAGGGGGTGTGTGCTTCTGAGTGCCAACCATGTGGACCATTTCAGGGTCCCCGCTCTCCCCCAGTTTCATAAACCCTCGTCCACCTGCCCGTACTCAGTCCTTGTGTCCCTCTCGCTGTTGTGCTTTCTGGACAGAGACCAGCAGAAATACAGGGTTTTATTAGCCGGTGGCAATATAAGCGAAAAGGCCTTGAGAAGCAGAAGGGGGGGGAGATGTCGTTGGCTTGGTATTTTGTACATTGTCGCTCCAAATCGAGCTGGCATTGCAGAACTGACGAGTGTCGAAGGTGCTATAACTCAGGTTTCACTTGCTCTTCACACCTAGCAGGTGCCTTCTGCAAATCATCCGCTGGTGTGTTTTGGAAGGCAGCAGTAAAGTTTCAGGAACGGGGCTGAGGGCGCGGGGGTCGGGGGAACCAGTTTACTTTGTTTTTTTTGCTTCGGTGATGCTCAGCATGCAAACGATCTGCCGCTTGCAGGGCCCGGGTGGGTTCCAACGTTCTGCCTCCCCCCTTGCCATAGGAATGCGATTGGGTTTGTAGCCTCCACCGGTAGCTCCAGCATGCAAGAACAAAGGGCCGCCCACTCACAACCGGGGTGGTCCCTCTTCCCTGCCAGGGAGCCATCCCTGACATTGTACCGACTTGCTAAAGTTCTGCTGGAGCGGGGCAGCGCCAGCGAAGCAAGACACATGAACACATGAAGCTGCCTTATACTGAATCAGGCCCTTGGTCCATCAAAGTCAGCATTGTCTACTCAGACCAGCAGCGGCTCTCCAGGGTCTCAGGCAGAAAAGGATCTTTCACATCACCTACTTGCCTGGTCCCTTTAACTAGAGATACTGGGGATTGAACCTGGTACCTTCTGCATGCCAAGCAGATGCTCTACCACTGAGCCACAGCCCCTCCCCAACATGAAAAAGCCATGTCACTGTTCCCTTCTCTCCCTCCTTTTCATCACACGTGTGACTTCTTCAGTGTGTGTGTGTGTGGGGGGGGGGTCATCATCATCACCACCAGATCGTGTATTTCCCCAGCAGCAGCAGTGCACAGCGGGGACAGCGTCCCATGTGATGGCATTGTGATGTGGGAGGGAGGTGATGCTGCCAATTGACGTTTTCGGCAGCCGCTTCATGTCAAAGCAATCCAGTTTCTTCTTGAAATTTAGTTTGGTATGACCACATCTTCTGCCCCCATTGGTGTTAGTATGCAGCAGTGCATGATATTGTCTTCTGAAGGGGCTGTGGAGGTGTTCTTCCACAGGTCATATGCATCCTGTAAGAGTTGTGGGAAGAGACCAATGCTATTTTTTTTGTCGTTGATTACCTAGCCTGGCGTCGCATCAGTCAGTGATGAATCTGTACCACTAGTTGCCATAAAACTGGGAAAGAATATGTGCTTGCAAAAAGCATCTCTTCCCCACCAACACCCCGTAATTGTTTTCTTAAAGCTTAACGTGAATTTCATTGTATTTGGAAAGCGGAGAGAAGACTCTTGAAGTCATTTTTAAAGATTAAATAATGCGCAGTTGTACCTCACGCCTGCCAGACTAAACTGCCTTCTTTTTTCTTTGTGTACGAGACCTGACCGCGGCAGAGTCTTGAGCACCTGGGTGTTCGCTCTATCGTCGGCTTCCTGGCTGTGAAAAGGCACCTGCAGGCATCATGGGCAAAGGGCCCAGCGGAGGCGGGCAAGAAACGGGCATGCCAGCTTGCTTGCTTCTGGGAGCTGGGACCGGGGGCCGGTTCCCACACCCTGCACCAGAATCATAGAATCATAGAGTTGGAAGGGGGCATGGAGGCCATCTAGTCCAACCCCGTGCTCAGTGCAGGAGAAGCCTAGAGCATCCCTGACAAGTGCTTGTCCAGCCTCTGCTTAAAGACTGCCAGGGAAGGAGAGCTCACCACCTCCCTAGCTAGCCGATTCCACTGTCAAACAACTCCTACTGTAAAAAATATCCCCCAAATATATACCTTTCTGCCTGTAATTTAAACCCATAATAGCGAGTCCTATCCTCTGCTGCCAACAGGAACAGCTCCCTGCCCTCCTCTAAGCAACAGCCCTTCAAATACTTAAAGAGAGCAATCCTGTCCTCCCTCAACCTCCTCTTCTCCAGACTGAATGTTCCCGAATCCCTCAGCCTTTCCTTGTAGGGCTCGGTCTCCAGGCCCCCAATCATTCCCGTCGCTCTCCCCTGCACCCGCGCCAACCGTTGCTCTAAAAGGGGAAAAGGTTCTTTTGGGTCTTTTCCATTGCCCCTTCCCCATGTGGGTCTCAATTCTGTTCCGATGCTTCCTAAGCATCGATGGTTAGTAAGCCAAAAGGAACAGCTTTTGTGAGATCTTTTGTGGCAGAGGGATTTAACGCGGCTCACCCTGCTGCCCCTTCTGGAGGTTTGGATCCTATGGATCCGTACTGCTAGGAGAGTATTTCTCCAGCCGAAGAAGCTTCGTCCTGGCACGAGAGATGCCACTAAGGAAGGAAGGAGCTTCGGGAAGCCCCGTTCCTGTTGGCCAAGCAAGTGACACTTACGCACACGCACAAACACACACAGAAAGGGTAGGAGATGTGTGTGCTGACAGTATGAAAGCCGACCAAGGTTCCTCTTATCTGTCCGTTGCTGGGTATTGTGATATAGCAGTCACCTGCAACTGGTTTTCCTGTATGGATAAAATGAACCTGCAAGTGAATTATGGCTGTACTGTAAAGACAGCACAGTGAGTATGGTTGCCAACCCCCAGGCGGCTCCTGGATATCTTCCAAGATTACAGTTGTTTTCCAGATGACAGAGATCAGTTCCTCTGGAGAACATAAGAACGTTAAGAAAAGCCCTGCTGGATCAGACAAAGGCCCATCAAGCCCAGCCATCTGTTCACACAGCGGCCAACCAGGGGCCTCCAGGAAGCCCACAAACAAGACGACTGCAGCAGCAGCATCCTGCCTGCGTTCCACAGCACCTCATAGAATAGGCATGCTCCTCTGGTACTGGAGAGAATAGGGATGCATCATGACTAGTATTCATTTTGACTAGTAGCCATGGATAGCCCTCTCCTCCATGAACATTTCCACTCCCCTCTTAAAGCCTACCATGTTTGCTGCCATCACCACATCCTAGGGCAGGGAGTTCCACAATTTAACCATGCATTGTATGAAGAAAGACTTCCTTTTATCTGTTTTGAATCTCTCACCCTTCAGCTTCAGCAGATGACCCCATGTTCTAGTATTATGGGAGAGGGAGAAAAACTTCTCCCTGTCCACTCTCTCCACACCATGCATAATTTTATAGACCTCTATCATGTGTCCCCTTAACCGCCTTCTTTCCATGCTAAACAGCCCTAAGTGTTTTAAACGCTCCTCCTAGGGCAGTTGCTCTAGCCCCCGATCATTTTGGTTGCTTTTTTTTGTACCTTCTCAAGACAAGGCTGCTTTGGAGGGCGGGCTCTGTAGCTTTACATCCTGCTGAGGTCCCTCGCCTGCCCAAACCCTCCCCTCCCCAGGCTCCACCCCCAAAATCTCAAGGAATAGCCCAAGCCAGAGTTGGTAGCCCTAATTACAATTGATCTCCAGGCTACAGAGATCAGTATCCCTGGAGAAAATGATTTCTTTGGAGCATGGCTTATACAGCATTAATAGGCTTGCCAACCTCCAGGTGGCATCTGGAGATCTCCCACTGTTACAGTTGACCTCCAGATGACCAAGATCAGCTCTCCTGGAGAAAATGGCTGCTTTGGAGGGTGAACTCTGTGGCACTGTACCCCACTGAGGTCCCTCCCCAACCCAAAGCCCACCCTTCCTAGGCTCCACCCCCAAATCTCCAGGTATTTCCCAAGCAGGGGTTGGCAACCCTGACTGTGGAGGGGCAGCTGGCTTAGCTTGGCTACAGCCCCTGAAGAGACACCCCCACCCCCATTTTAAAAGTTCCTGGGCACATGTCAGGTGGGGGGTGGGCGGCACCGGCTCCGCTCAAGGATTTAGCTGAGCTTCTGGCCATTATGGAGCAAAACTGTTCCGCAAAACTCTGAGCCAAATATTTTTATCCCTGCCTCAACAGTCAGCTGATCGGCTGGGCAGAGTGTGTTTCGAACAAGTCAGCAGATATTGCTGCTGTTAAGTCAGCAGGCCGGGCCACTCAACGTGGGTTGCGCTTTGGTCTCTTTTGAAGGAAGCAAAAGTGGGGGAAACTTAAATGGCCATCCCTCCCCTTTCTTCTTTTTTACCGGAACATCTGTCAATAAATTTGAAAAAGATAAGCTTTCATTTGCATTTGTACAGCTGCACAGCGGGGCAGGATGTCCGGAAAGGTTTATTGTGTCCACGAAATGGAAGGAAAATCTAAGGCCACTTTGGAATGCAAATTGGCAAGTTTCCTCTCTGAACGGCCTGTGCGTTCCCTAAGCCACCAAGCTTTGAAGCCGTCGAGACGGTGTTCACTGCGTATCTCAGAGAATTAAAAGTGGAAAGGGGCCAAAAGAGCATCCGGTCCAACCCCCTGCACTGCGGAGGATGACCTAAAGCATCCCTGGCAAATAGAGCCAGCGTGGTGTGGTGGTTAAGAAGAAGAAGAGTTGGCTTTTATATGCCAACTTTCTCTACCTCTTAAGGGAGAATCAAACCGGCTTACAATCACCTTTCCCTCCCCTCCCTACAACAGGCACCCTGTGATGTAGGAGTGGCTGAGAGAGTGTGACTAGCCCAAGGTCACCCAGCTAGCTTCATGTGGAGGAGTGGGGAAACCAATCCAGTTCACCAGATTAGCCTCTGCCGTTCATGGGGAGGAGTGGGGAGTCAAATCTAGTTCTCCAGATCAGACACCACCGCTACAAACCACCGCTCTTAACCACTACACCACGCTGGTGGTTAGGAACAGTGGACACTAATCTGGAGAACTGGGTTTGATTCCCCACTCCTCCACTTGAATGCTGCTGGGCGACCTTGGGCCAGTCACAGATATCTTAGAGCTCTCTCAGCCCCACCTACCTCACAAGGATGTCTGTTGTGGGGAGGGGAAGGTGATTGAAAGCCCGTTTGATTCTTCCTTAAGTGGTAGAAAAAATCGGCATATAAAAACTAACTCTTCTCCTCCTCCTTCTCCACTCCATTTTAACACCTCTGAGGAGGGAGAACCCACAACACCCCTGGGAGCCAATTCCACTGCTGAACTGCCCTTATTATTAAAAAGATTTTCCCTAATATCCAGCCAATATCTCCCCACCCACAATTTAAACCCATTAGTACAAGTCCTGTCCTCCACTTCCAACTGAAACAATCCCCTATTGTAAGTGACAGTCCTCCAAATACTTTAAAAGAATAAAAGACTAATTGTATTTCCCCCCCCCTCCTCTTGTCCAGGGTGAACATTCCCAATTCCCACAGCCTTTCTTCATAAGGCTCAGTCTCCAAACCCTAATGATCCTCGCCATTCTTCTTTTCACCCGTTCTAAAGTTTCTGTGCCCTTCCTATAAAAAGACTTCTGGAACTGGACACCGCACTCCAAATGGGGTTGGCCCAGTGCTGCATACACTGGTACCATCACGTCTTGTGTCCTAGACACTGTGCATCTGTTGATACACCCTAAGATTGAATTTGCCTCCTTTGCTGCCGCGTCACACTGGCTACTGCTACTTAATTTGCTGTCTACCAAAACCCCAAGATCTCGTTCACGCAGGTGACTACCTATCTCCATTCTCTGGGCGACGTCCACTCAAAAGGTTCTCTTGCCTAAGAAAAAGCCTCCTTGGCATCTGTGGGATTTGCACAAGAAGATTCTGGCTCTTGTGCAGGTCACTTAATTGACGCTGGCGGTTGATAGGTGCCAGCTCTTTTATTTTCCAATAAAGGGACGTTTCTCACTGGAGCAATGAGATAAATTTTAAAGGGCAGCTGCCAAGCAATTAATCTGAAGTCTGAATTGACTGGGATTTGAGCTTTCGACTGCATGTTATGCAGAATGGAAAATACTTAAAAACATAAGAAAGGCCATGCTGGATCAGACCAATGTCCATCAGGTCCAGCAGTCTGTTCACACAGTGGCCAGCCAGGTGTCTCTAGGAAGCCCACAAACAAGATGACTGCAGCAGCAGCATCCTGCCTGTGTTCCACAGCACCTAATATATAATAGGCATGCTCCTCTGATCCTGGAGAGAATAGGGATGCATCATGACTAGTATCCATTTTGACCTGTAGCCATGAATAGCCCTCTCGTCCATGAACATGTCCACTCCCCTCTTAAAGCCTTCCAAGTTGCCATCACCCCATCCTGGGGCAGGGAGTTCCGCAGTTTATGCTTTGTGTAAAGAAATACTTCCTTTTATCAGTTTTGAATCTCTCACCCTCCAGCTTCAGCAGATGGACCCCCACATTCTAGTATTACGAGAGAGGGAGAAAAGGTTTTGTCCTCCTAAAACACACCCACTAGAGATTACAAATTCTTGGGAAGCCCTGTAGCCAGATGGCTCGCTAGATGCTTCTTTGCTTTTTCCTTTTTTGTGGTCAGAAACTGTACCTTAAGGAAGACAGATGGCCGTGACCTCTTTTCCCCTTAAAGCTGTCGGGCCAAAGTATACTGTACCACAGATGCCAAAGTACCAATTTTTCCAGGCTGACCGGTGCCTGAGAATCTCTCCACACCCCCATCCCGCATTCCCCCCCCACTCCTGGCCAAATCTTCTCCATGCTTAATGTACCTAACCGTGGTGAATTGCTGACGTTCAAAGAATGACAAGCTGTGAAAACACCTCTTGACAGGTACCTGCGTCCTAGTTATCACACACAGCGTGCCCCGGGGGGAAGAAGACACCCCCACACACACACACAGAGGCTGTCAATGTGTGAGAATATATCCACTGACATCTCCGTCTCTGTCACCCCGCTTTTCCGGCAGCCGCGCACTTTGTCCTCAGACTTATTTCTGCTTCCCTTTCTTGAGTGTGTCTGCTCCTGACAGCCATTTTAAAAGCATATGAGAAACTAAGTGGATATATTCTGGTGTGGCAATCCTAACAGCCGCTGGTCAATTCACATCCACAGAAACTCTAGCCTGGGTCAGCAACCTTTTCTAGTTCACCAAAATTCAGAGCCAGAGGTCACGAGTCAGTATAAGAAGGTCCATTTGCACAACTAAAAAGATACAGCATAACTTAAATGAGGGAGGGGCCGTGGCTCAGTGGCAGAGTATCTGCTTGGCATGCAGAAGGTCCTGGATTCAAACCCCGGCATCTCCAGTTAAAGGGACCAGGCAAGTAGGTGATGTGAAAGACCTCTGCCTGAGACCCTGGAGAGCCGCTGCCTGTCTGAGTAGACAACGCAGACTTTGATGGACCAAAGGTCTGATTCAGTATAAATAAGGCAGTTTCATGTGTTCAGTGACATGTTGATTAATCATCTATAAAGTTCCTGCAGCCCAAACACTGGCCAAAGTTCCTGCAGCCCAAACACTGGCCGTTGCGAGTCCTTTATTAGAAAGTCACACACATGGTTTCAGAATATGTAATAAACATAGGTGCCCGGTGCACAGTCATTTTAATGCATGAGGATAAATGTGGGCATGGTTCACACTGGGAGTCTCCATTTAGCTCCTGTGGCTGGTGAACCTTTTTCCCTCCATGAGATTGTCTAATGCTGTTTTCAAAGCCTCCTTGGTCCATCAAGGTCCACATTGTTTCCTCTGACTGGCAGTGGTTTTCTGGGGTCTCAGGTATAGGTCTTTCACTTCACTGCCTGCTTGGTCCTTTTTCTCTGGAGACTCTGGGGATCGAACCCGGGACCTTCTGCATGCCACGGAGATGCTCTACCACTCAACCACAGCCCAGTGGGATTTAAACCATCTATGGCTCTCGCCCCTTCGGTCACTTCCGAGAGGACTTGGTCACAGCTAACATATGCTGGATTGTGCCCTTTTAAAATGCAGATTGGGTCCCCCTCCCCACGGTCTCTGCAATTCTGTAATGTGTTTGGCTAAGAGGATGGAAGGCCGCCTCATTTTGTCTTGCGTTGTAGATTTTGGCATCAGACGTTGACCCTTTTCTAGGACTTGGAAATAAGTTCAGGATGGGGTAGTAATGCTGTTCTTATTTTGCCCCTTCTGGGTCCTTCTACCCCCTCTTCCAGCAAAAATAAAATAAAATAAAATTATTTTGCTTGAATTTTGCTGCTGAATTTTACTCGAATAAGCTTATTTTGGTGTCTTCCAGATCCCTATTTGTCTAGTGTTTCAGCTGAGTTCCTCGAGGTCAGAAATCTGCTCCAATACCCAGCCAGGGTGGGGAGGGGGGAACCAAGTAACGTTTTCCGCAGCATGGTTTAAAACCTGTCGGCCCCTAAACTTCCGTTGCTCTGAAATCCGTGCGCAAAGCGTTCTTTTTTGCTAAGAGCTCTTGAACTAATTTTTTTTCTTCTGGATCTTCTTTTTTCTTTCTTTCTACTGCTCTTTGTGGACTATTCTTCTGTGTTTGGACTTGAGCTTCGTTTTGTTCATATGTATAATTTTTAGCCCTTTGTTGCATTCATATGTAAATAACAGGTATTGTAAACTATTTCATTGCTGGGGGCAGTGTAGGGGGGTATAAAATACACATTTTAGGGCTGCTGGTTTTTTTGGTATAATTTTTTGTATTGTAAAATAACAGCAAAATTTAAAAAAAAGCAGGACGAAGGCGACGAGGGCGTGCATTTTAAAACACCAATGTGAAGTATATGTAAATAATTAACGGTAAATAATTAAAAGAAGACTCCCCCCCCCAATCCCCTGGAATAAAATGTAGAAGTTCTGGTTAAAAACATCTGTCTTCTTGTTTTTACTTTCCCCTTGTAAGCCAGTGCAGTCAACACTAGGAACAAATCCCACAATATACAGCAGCAAGAATCTCTTCCTGTCTGAGCGCTGAGTTCATTGGCCTAGTTCTCTTGAAGACAGTAAATTAGGGGCTGGTGTGGTGGAACATGCCTCTTTAGAAAAAAGTTCCTGCCACATAGAAATCTAGTGTGTCAAGAAGGCGGCTGTGCTTAGAATCCTTTCCTTGAAATGCTAGTTTTCTAGATGGAAGCGGATTTTCGTGTGTGCATCGAGCATTCCAACAGTGCGAACACCAGCACGGTGTAATGGTTAGGTGTGTCAGACTGGGATCTGGGAAACTCAGGTTCTCAAATCCCTGCTCTGCCATGGAAGCTCACTGGCCAACCTTGGGCCAGTCACAAACTCTCAGCCTAACCTGCCTTACAGGGTTGTTGTGAGGAAAAAATGGAGGAGAAGAGAATGATGTAAGAAGAAGAATTGTTTTTTATATGTTGACTTTTGCTACTACTTAAGGCAGAATCAAACCGGCTTACAATCACCTTCCCTTCCGCTCCCCACAACAGACACTCTGTGAGGTAGGTAGGGCTGAGAGAGCTGTGACTAGCCCAAGGTCACCCAGCTGGCTTCGTGTGGAGGAGCAGGGAAACAAATCCAGTTCACCAGATTAGCCTCTGCCGCTCATGTGGAGGAGTGGGGAATCAAACCCGGTTCTCCAGATCAGAGTCCGCCACTCCAAACCATTGCTCTTAACCACTACACCACGTTGGCTCTCAGGATCAAACAGGGCAACACTCATGAGCACCGTTGGGGAGAAAGGCGAAGTAAAAAGGAAGGAAATAAATAAAACAACATTGAGTCCCTTACTTGTAGTCTAAAGCGGTATAGCCGAGATGCAGGTTTGTCATGAGATGGCTGTTACGGTTGAGCCTGGCTGTTGTGACCTTTCCCCACCCAGGTTATCACTGGAATTACTGGAGTCCAAGGAGGGGTGTTCTGGCTGCCTCCCCCTCCCACCTCAGGCACTCTGACACATAGGGTGGGCCTCCCTCTTCTGTGTCAGGGTCTCCCCATCTTCACTTTATGGAAGGCTGCATCTCAGTCTCGAATGCCAGCAGACCTGAGGTCCAGAAACAGGTAGCGTACTCAGATAGCAGTCCGAGGATCAATATCCACAGCGGAGTCCAAATGCCAAGTCAGTCTGTTCCAAGGTCAAGGCCACAAGTCTCAGAAATGTCCAGAGGACCAAGAAAACCCCAAGTAGTAGTAACAAGTTGTTCCCACGTCAGTCTGGATGCCAGTGCCTGCTTAAATAAACCTAAGAGGAACCAGCTGTTGCTGGTTCCTCTGACTCAGCACTCTCTGCTGGAGGGAGTTCATTATTCTCATTGCTGTCAGCCGGCAGTGCTCTTCATAGTGCTTGTAACCTAGCACTTCTTCTACGCTGGAATAGGAATGTTCTGCACTTTTGGTGTCGCTGCTGTAGTGGCTGTGGAGGGCTACTGCTGGACACAGGTGAGTCCCCAGCCCTGGGTGGTAGTAGGTACAGGGGACATTCATCCATCTATGCCTACTCAGCTTGCTGCTGTTCCTCTCTTCCACTGCCTGCTGCTTCAAGATCCTCTTCATCTGAGGAAGCCTCAGCAGGCTGCCCCATGAGAGTCTCCCTCTAGATCCTTTACATGTAGTGAGCTGCAGTGAGCAAGAGAATTTTTTAAAGGACAAAATGGACTCTGGGTATGTGATGAATCAACCGGCTCATTGTGCATTATAAAGCCCTTCTCCCCCACCCATGTTTGGTTCTTGACCATAGACCCGCAAAGCTGGCTCAAAGCACTCGTTCTTCCAATGGGGCTGCTTACCCCACCCAAAGTTCATTTGGTGATGGAAAGTGCTGTCAGGTTGCAGTCAAGATAGAGTCATAGAGTTGGAAGGGTCCATAGAGGCCATCTAGTCCAACCCCCTGCTTAACTCAGGATCAGTCTAGAGCATCCCTGACAAGTGCTTGTCCAGCCTCTGCTTAAAGACTGCCGGTGAGGGGGAGCTCACTACTTCCCTTGGAAGCTAATTCCACTGTTGAGCAACTCTTACTGTAAAAACATTTTCCTAATATTTTCCTAATATTCCTAATAATTTTTCCTAATGCAGCCAGTACATCTCTGCCTGCAATTTAAACCCATTATTGCGAGTCCTATCCTCCACTGCCCACAGGAACAGCTCCCTGCCCTCCTCTAAGTGACAGCCCTTCAAATACTTCAAGAGAGGAATCCTGTCCTCCTTCAACCTCTTCTCCAGACTGAACATTCCCAACTCCCTCAGCCTTTCCGTGTAGGGTTTGGGCTCCAGGCCCCTGATCATCCTCATTGCTCTCCTCTGCACTTACAGTGACCCTTCATGGGGTTTTCAAGGCAAGAGACTAATAGGTGTTTTTCATTGTCTGCCTTTGTAGCAACCCTGCTTAGCTTCTGAGACCAGACGAGATTGGGCTAGCCTGAACAATCCAGGTCAGTGCATAATAACTGTATGCCATCGAGTCACAGCCGACTTAGGGTAACCCAGTAGGGTTTTCAAGGCAAGAGAGGAACAGCTGGAGATCAGTTGTAATAGCAGGAGATCTCCAGCTACTACCTGGAAGTTGGCAACCCTAGGGCCATGAGAGCCAAACACTGATTTGGCTCCTCCTCATCCTCTTTGAAGGGAACCATTTATAACTACTTACCGAACAGAAACCAAAAGAATCGTTACAAAAGTGCGTGTCGGAGTAAAATTGGGTGTCATCACTCCAGAGAGGGAAGGCACGGCAATTGCCCTGCTATTGATTGACTTTTTACTTCCCTGTGAAGTTCCTCCACTGATTTCTGCAGATAATTTACTAAGGAGGTGGGGAGATTAGTTTCTCGCCATTAATCTTTCCTCCCCATGACATTCAAATATAAATTAACTCCTGGGGAGGGGAGGAGGAAGTGTGGCGGGGTTTCTATTAACAAATGGCCACCTCAAATCCAGTGCCTCAGGAAGAAAAAAAAGTCGACGTGCATATAGGAATTCATTTCCACCAGACTTGGGGAGTGCTTCTGATGGGTCACACTCCGCTGCGTGGTGGCAGTTAAAGACGGTGGCAGTTAAAGGCGGAGGCAGGATCATGACTGTCGGAGTCAGCCTGTTAATGAGGAGCGGGCCGAAATGAGCCATTCTGAGGCACAGATAATGGCTCGCCATCTCAACCGTTGCTGCGAGCGGCCCACTCTTCCTTTCCCTCTCCTGCCTTTTTGCTTTACCTGCTCTCTCTCAGCTTTTGTTGTTACCACCAAAGCTCTTGGTGGTCTCCCCTTCCCAAGATGCTCTTCCTGTCCTCTTTTCCTCTTGGACCCCCTGACCTTAGCTTCTCAAACTATCTCTTCTTCCACTTCTCCACATTTCTTGCCCTATTAGTTGCCTCTAATTAGAGCCAGCATGGTGTAGTGGTTAAGAGCGGTGGTTTGGAGCAGTGGAGTCTGATCTGGAGAACCGGGTTTGATCCCCCACTCCTCCACATGAGCGGCGGAGGCTAATCTGGTGAACTAGATTTGTTTCCCCACTCCTACATGTGAAGCCAGCTGGGTGACCTTGGGCTAGTCACAGTTCTCTTAGAGCTCTCTCAGACCCACCTACCTCACAGGGTGTCTGTTGTTGGGAGGGGAAGGGAAGGTGATTGTAAGCCGGTTTGATTCTTCCTTAAGTGGTAGAGAAAGTCGGCATATAAAAACCAACTCTTCTTCGTCTCTGTAATGATGCTTCTAGCAAATCCGTCCTCCAAAACCTTCTTTCCCCCACAAGCCCTTATTTCTCCTCTTCTGAAATGTCGCCAAGTATCTATAACTATTCATTTATTTACACAATTTGTATCCAGCCTTTCTGCCCTCACAAAGGTCCACCAAGGCTGCTAAGAATTTAAAACATACTTGATAAAAAAATCGCATTTTAAAAACATTAAAATCCACCCTCACCCCCAGCATACACATCATTTCAACGATTAAAAAGCAAAGTTAAATACATAGAAAACCTAAACACAGCAATTAAAGCATTGGTTAGGAAGGAGGAATTGTTGAAAGTACGCCAAATGAAACAAAAAGGTCTTCACCCGCTGGTGGAAGATGGCAGCAGAAGGGGACAGAAAAAATCTCTCTTGGGAGAGAGTTCCAGCGCTTTGGTGCCATGACTGAGAAGGCCCTTCCCAGGTAAGGAATCTCTGGTTGCAGATGTGGCCAGGCAAGTAAGCCTCTTGGTCCAGTGCAAGGCTTCTAGAAGCAGAAGGAACAGATCCACAAGCCCCCACCCATGGTTTGAAAAGGTTTAGAAACACCTGCAAAAGTAACTCCCTAGGCTTTGAGGTCCTGCCATCGCCTGTGGTGGCTCATGAAGCTGACCCTCAGTGCTTGGCAATGCCTGGAGTGAGTGTTATATGTACATAAGTAGCTGCTTTATACTGAATCAGATCATTGGTCCATCAGGGTCAGAACTGTCAATTCAGACTGGCAGCAGCTCTCTGGTAGAGGTCTTTCATATCACCTATAACCTGGTCCTTTCAACTGGAGATGCCGGGGATTGAACTTTGGACCTTCTGTGTGCAAATAAGATGCTCTACCACTGAGCCACAGTCCCTCATATCAATCTGCCATATACTGAATCAGACACTTGGTCCTACAAGATCAGTCTTGTCTACTTAGTGGCTCTCCAAGGTCTCAAGTAGCGGTCTCTCACGTCACCTACTGCCTGGTCATTTTAATTGGAGATGCCAGGGATTGAACCTGGGACCTTCTGTGTGCAAAGCAGAGGCTCTGCCACTGAGCCACAGCCCCCGCGCCCCGATGTCATACTTGCTTTCCCCAGCTGACTGTGAAGAGAATGATCTGTCAGGGAAGTGTTTGTGTGTGTGTTTGAAAGTTTGAGCTGGCTGCCAACCCAGCGGGGAGCCTGCAGGAATGTCCTGTGGCTTTTGGGGATGGATGCGGCTTTATTATTCAAATGTATTCATGGAACACTTCTCTGTTCAATAATAGCAAAGAAAAGAACAAAAATAAAAGGAATAGAAAAATTAAAACTAACTGGACCCAACAAATAAGGCACATCTTTGCTTAAGCGCAGCAAAAATACATGACGCTGTGCATGCATTCGTGTGCCCAGAGCCCCCACTGGACTCTCCTCTGGCATGGAAATAGGGTTGCCAACCTCCAGATGGGGCCTGGAGATGTCCTAGAATTACAACTGATCTCCATACTACAGAGGTCAGTTCCCCTGGAGAAAGTGGCTGCTTTGGAGGGTAGACTATGGCATTATGCCCTGCTGAGGCCACTCCCTTCCCCAAACCCCACCCTCCCCATGCTCCACACACACACACACACATGTCCCCCAATCCTCCGGGGATTTCCCAACCCTGAGTTGGCAAATCTACATGGAAATGAGCCAGAGCGGAACAACCTCCTGCTGACTCTGGAGGAGGAAGACATTGATCTTTTGGTTATGGCCAAAGGATAAGTTTCCCCAACTCCCCCCGTAGATTCTTGTAGGTTATCCGGGCTGTGTAACCGTGGTCTTGGAATTTTCTTTCCTGATGTTTCGCCAGCAACTGTGGCAGGCATCTTCAGAGGAGTAACACTGAAGGACAGTGTCCTTCAGTGTTACTCCTCTGAAGATGCCTGCCACAGTTGCTGGCGAAACGTCAGGAAAGAAAATTCCAAGACCACGGTTACACAGCCCGGATAACCTACAAGAACCAATGAACTCTGACCGTGAAAGCCTTCGACAATATCCCCCCGTAGAGTTGCCACCCTCCAGGTGGTGCTTGGAGATCCCCTGGAATTACAAGTGATCCCCAGACTATACAGATCAGTGCCCCTGGAGAAAATGGCAGCATTGGATGGTGGATTCTATGGCATTATACCCCACTGAAATCCTTCCGTAAGTCCTACACTGAGTGTTGCCAACCTCCAGGTAATGACTGCAGATCTCCTGGGATTACAACTGATCTCATGAACACATGAACACATGAAGCTGCCTTACACTGAAACAGCCCCTTGGTCCATCAAAGTCAGTATTGTCTACTCAGTCTGGCAGCGGCTCTCTGGGGTCTCAGGCAGAGGTCTTTCACATTACCTACCTGCCTAGTCCCTTTACAGGAGATGCCAGGGAGTGAACCTGGGACCTCACACTCAGCAGCGGCAGCGTGAGGGAGTCGCTACTTGCAGCTTTTCTCGGGACATATATAGATACTCATGAAAGCCTTCGACAATATTTTTATATAGATACTGTTTATATGCACATTACCTTGGCATTGCCTATGTTGTTACGTTCCAGACTTTTGTATTATGTCTCACATTGATTGTACGTATTTTTGTAGATGCAGATTAGCTGGATAGTTTAGTAGTTATAGTTATTGTGTATTTTAATATTAAAGATTTGGCATTCATTACAGTATGTGTTATTGCTTGATGGCCACAGTGCTGTAATTTAGATTGTAACATCCAGGTGGTAGCTGGAGATCTCCCGCTATTACAACTGATCTCCAGGCAACAGAGATGAGTTCCCCTGGAGAAAATGGCCCCTTTGGCAATTGGATATGGCATTGAACATAAGAACATAAGAAAGGCCATGCTGGATCAGACCAAGGTCTAGCAAGTCCAGCAGTCTGCTCACACAGGTGCCAACCAGGTGCCTCTAGGAAGCCCACAAGCAAGACGACTGCAGCAGCAGCATCCTGCCTGTCTTCCAAAGCACCTAATATAATAGGCATGCTCCTCTGATTCTGGAGATAATAGGTATGCATCATGACTAGTATTCATTTTTACTAGTAGCCACAGATAGCCCTCTCCTCCATGAACTTGTCCACTCCCCTCTTAAAGCCTTCCAAGTTGGCAGCCATCACCACACCCTGGGGCAGGGAGTTCCACAATTTAACTATTGAAGTCCCTCCCCTCTCCAAACCCCACCGTCCTCAGACTCCACCCTCAAAATCTCCAGGTATTTCCCAACCTGGAGCTGGCAACCTTATCCATGATTCGATGTTTCTAGGTTGGGTATGTGAAACGATACGTTTTTAAAAAAAAGGAATCCACGCTGTTTCCATAGCGGACAACGGATGCCCAGAAGCCCTGGCTGTGTTTTTACCGCATCCCTAACCGCAAGCCGGTTTAAACACTGGCCTGGGGGAATGACCATTCCTGGAGTACTGAGCGGCTTTCTTTCCTGAGGCTGTTGGACTCGGACAGGGCATAAAGGAGGCCCTGTGCCGGAGGCCGGAGACGGAGCGCCGGGGCTTCTTGGCCATAATGAGGGTCTGTTTCCCTGTTGCCCGCAGCCTTGTTAAGGCAGGATGAGATTCCAGATGTTGCCGAAGCCCTGGCAGGATTCTCCCCTCCCAGTCTGGGAAAGAAATATTTCCACGGACCCGTTGGCCGCCTCCTCTCCACAAATCTCTCTCTCGTTTCAATGAGCCGTACTGTACTTCCTTTTTCTCTTTGCAGAGAAGCGCTTTGAACTGTCTTCCCGGCTGCGGCTAATTCCGCACGTTCTGCCCTTCGGCGAGTGTCATCCGTCTCGCTGCTAAGGAAGCAAGGACAACAATGCCATAGAGCCCAATTGCCAATTGCTGGAGATTACTTGTAATAGCAGGAGATCTCCAGCTAGTACCTGGAGGTTGGCAACCCTAGTTTGGGTGGAAGTTGGGCCTTCTGGGTGGAAAGGAAAGGGAGAGGGGCTTAGCCTTCTGGACTCCCATGCTAGAAACAAAGCAAGTGCAAGGTTTATTTATTTTATTTGTTTATTGGAAACATTTATTAGCTTCCTTTCTACCTTGCAGAACTCAAGACAGCTGACAATATAAATAAAACATTTTTTTCCAGATAGAACAATATAAATAAAACAACTATTATAAAAACACATGAGATCACAATTTAATATCTCCAATTGTGCATGACCTCATAGGGTTTTCAAGGCAAGAGATGTTCAGGGGTGGTTTGCCGTTGCTTCCTCTGCATAGTGACCCTGGATTTCCTCTGCATAGTGACCCTGGACTTCCTTGGTGGTCTTCAAGTTCAATCCAGGACTGACCCTGCTTGGCTGTCAAGAGCCATTATTTTTATATGCCAATTTTCTCTATCTTTTAAAGAGACACAAATTGGCTTACAATCTCCATCCCTTCCTCTCCCAACAACAGACACCTTGTGAGGGAGGTGAGGCTGACAGAATTCAGAGAGAACTGTGACTAGCCCAGTGGTCGGCAAACTCATTAGTCAACAGAGCCAAATATCAACAGTACAACGATTGAGATTTCTTTTCAGAGCCACCTAAACAAATAAAGGGAGAAGAAAGAGGGGGCAGGAAATCAGCTTGCTTTCCCCATCATTTCCCCCACCCTGCAGTTATTTATGGAGCCTTCAGTTCGCTTTTATTAAGTCCCATCAACATAAATAACACCATTAGGGTCGCCCAACTCCTGCAACTGAGATTTTGCTACTAGGTTAGCAATGGGAAGGGGACGGAAGGAGCCCCAGTGTCTGCCTGCCCTCAACAAATGCTCTATCTCCCATTCAGCCCCTACACAGCAGCCACCGACTCTATGCCTCCGGAGTGATCTCGTGCAAATGGCGCCCCGTCGCCGCCGCTATCTCCCCCCAACCCCACCCAATGGGTGCCCTGCTCTGCACTCCGGGAGGGATTCCCCCCCTGCGCCCCACTGCCGCCACCCTCCCCTCCTTCCCGGGCTGGCTGGGCGAGGCGGCGGCGGTGGGAGCGCACGGAGTGCGCAGCCTGCTCCTGCCCAGCGCTAGGCAGAGCCTGCCTCTCCCCCCACCTTGCAGCAGCAGCCTGGGCGGCCGGCCACCGCCTCTCCCCGCCTCCTATGATCCCTCCCTGCTGGAGAGAGAGAGAGAGAGAGGAGGGGAGGCCGGGGGAGGGGGAGGGGGGCGCCGCCTCCCGCTCTCCTGCTGGCTCCTCCCGCCTGGGGCGCACTGGAGGTCGGCGGGAGCACAGCGCCTCTGCCTGGCTGAGCGTAGGGATGCGGAGGAGCCGCTCAGCTGACGGACGGGGGGGTGGGGAGGCGGGGAGCCTCACTCAAGGGTCCAAAGAGCCGCATGTGGCTCGGGAGCCGCGGTTTGCCGACCACTGGACTAGCCCAAAGTAACCCAGGAGGCTTCATGAGTAGGAGTGGGGAAACCAACCCGGCTCACCAGATTAGAGTCCGCTGCTCATGTGGAGGAGTGGGGAATCAAACCTGGCTTTCCAGATCAGAGACCAACACTCAAGTGGAGAAGTGGGGGAATCAAACCCGGTTCTCCAGGTTAGAGTCCGCCGCTCATGTGGAGGAATCATAGAATCACAGAGTTGGAAGGGGCCATACAGGCCATCTAGTCCAACCCCCTGCTCAATGCAGGATCAGCTTAGAGCATCCCTGACAAGTGTTTGGGGAATCAAACCCAGATTAGAGTCCATCGCTCTTAACCACTATGCCACAGACTTATGTTTGCAAGATCTGAGCAATGCTGTCAATAATAGGACCTTTTGGAGGTCATTAATTCATAGGATCGATGCAAGTTCAGTTTTGTGTTCAGTACTGTGTTCAGTTTGGGGCACCACAATTTAAGAAAGATGTAGACAAGCTGGAACATGTCCAGAGAAGGGCAACAAAGATGGTGAGGGGTCTGGAGACCAAGTCCTATGAGGAAAGGTTGAAGGAGCTGGGCATGTTTAGCCTGAAGAGGAGAAGACTGAGAGGGGATAGGATAACCATGTTCAGGTACTTGAAGGGCTGTCATATAGAGGAGGGTGCCGAGTTGTTTTCTGTTGCCCAAGAAGGTCGGACCAGAACCAACAGGTTGAAATTAAATCAAAAGAGTTTCCGTCTAGACATTAGGAAGAATTTTCTAACAGTTAGAGCGGTTCCTCAGTGGAACAGGCTTCTTCGGGAGTTGGTAAGCTCTCCTTCCCTGGAGGTTTTTAAGAAGAGGTTAGATGGCCATCTGTCAGCCATGCTGATTCTGTGACCTTAGGCAGATGATGAGAGGGAGGGCATCTTGGCCATCTTCTGGTCACTAGGGGTGTGGAGGGGGGAGGTAGTTGTGAGTTTCCTGCATTGTGCAGGGGGGTTGGACTAGATGGCCCTGGTGGTCCCTTCCAACTCTATGATTCTATGATTCTAAGTTAGAAGCGACTTGACGGCACCTAACATACACATCCTACGGCAGTGGCCAGGCTCAGTGAGGAAAGGGAAATGAAGCCGAGAGCGGGTAAAGCTCCTTGTGTCCTAGACAGTGGCCATAATTGCCCTGGCCTGGCCTCACTGGTCCCTTGACGCATCCCTGGAGCACAGAAATCCTGAGGCAGAGGGGATACATGCTGGTGTCGAGGACGAGAGCCTATCTGTAGGCAATCAGACAAGAGGGCTACACCTTCCCTCTGCTTCCCTTTTATTGTGCATTCAAGATGCACTCAAAGCAAATGATGGACTGTAAGTGTACCGGCACTTAGAATAATGAGGAGCCATTAATTTGCGTGCCTCTTACCCGACTCACCTTAACAGCCAGCGCCAGCCGCTCAACAAAAGGACTGCAGAAGTTGACTCCACTTGGCAAGAGGCATCTTCCCCCTCCTCCCCGCCTCCTTTGAAGCAGCCCCAATGGAAGAACTCGTTCCATGCTCACTCACAATTGTGACCTTCAGTGTGCGTTTGTGTTTGTCTGGTCAGAAAGCCGTAGAAACAAAAAGGCTCGGGAATAGGTACTAGCTGGAGATCTCCTGCTATTAAAACCAATCTCCAGCGACAGAGATCAGTTCACCCTCCCCAAATCCTGGCCTCCTCAGGCTCCACCCCAAAAACCTCCCGCCGGTGGCGAAGAGGGACCTGGCAACCTTACGGGAAGCTGCCCCAGAAAGGGCTTCCACAAAGGACAAAACGAGCAACCACAGAGCGACATCTCTAAGCGGGTATTCTGGGTTCCTCAACTCCTTGTTGAGTAGGGTTGCCAGCTCCGGGTTGGGAAATACCTGGAGATTTTTGGGGCGGAGCCTGAGAAGGGCGGGGTTTGGGGAGGGACTTCAATGCCATAGAGTCCAATGGCCAAAGTGGCCATTTTCTCCAGGGGAACTGATCTCTATCGGCTGGATAATGGGAGATCTCCAACTAGTACTTGGGATGCAAGAAGTCCCCAGATGGTCACTGGGAATGATTCCCCCAGCCAAAAAAAAAAAAGATTTATCTCAGCCAGCAGATACTCAGGCTGTCTCTCCCATTTAAACAATGGGAAGAAAATTCCTGGTGCCTGGTGGCTGCCTCCCAGGCTGAGCTGGTTTTGCAAAGTCCCTGCATTGCTTCTGCCGGCAGGGAAGAGGATGCTGGCGGACTGAAAGGGTCATGCACCATTTGACTTCAGAGGCAGAGTTGGGCTTCCCTTGCACAGAGCAAAGAGACCTTTTTCCGTCCTGGCCCAACCTCTCCTTTATCATCCGCACAGACACTGAATTGAGCCCCGGTGTGGCTTATTGAGCGGTGCGGGTGTGTACCTTGCCAAAAGGACAGCACACTGTTAAAAAAGGAAAGTGGGTCAAGAGGAAACTATTTAAAGGGGCTTCGTCTATTAAAATATGCTGCAAGTCAAGCCTTTCCTTGTAAATCACCGGGCCAAATGGCTATCCCTCCCCCTCCTGTCCCCACACCACCTTCCCCACTATATTTTTGGAGTCCCTGCCTCAATTATTCACAGCCAGAAGACTGGGCTGGGGTAGACCCCTGCCCTCGGCCATCTGCCGGGTTTCTCATCGTTGTTTCAGGGCAGCCGCATTAAGAATCTCCGCCTGCTTCTCGTTTTCTGCAGCGGTGTCACCTTTCCATTACTCTGGCCGGACTCGTGAGCCAAATAATTTCCCACGTTTCTGAAAGAAAATTCTAATTTAGCATGCAGGCAGGGCTCTGCCTACTCTGCATTTCAAGAGGGAAAACAAGCCATCTGCATATCTGTTTCTATATCCTAAAAAGGATGCATGTGGAAAGAGACACGTACATGTTTGTGTGGATCGTTTGTGGTGTGCTGGCCACGAGGAAGGGTAGAAAGCTTGGCAGGGCACTGATGCGGAATGTGGATAGGGTTGCCAGGTCCCTCTTCGCCACTGCTGGACTTGATCTGATCCAGCAGGGCTTTTCTTACGTTCATATAACCTTGAACTTCCTTGGTGGTCTCCCATCCAAGAACTAACCAGGAGAACTCCAGCCCCTGGCTTGAGGTTGGTAACCCTAGGACTGTTCTCAGTTGCACACATGAAGAGCTAACTTTGAACCATAAGGAAAGGTGGGATAAAAATATTTTAATTGGGGAGTGGACACGTTCATGGAGGATTGGGTTATCCTCGGCTACAAGTCAAAATGAATACTAGTCATGATGCAAACCTATTCGTTACAGTATCAGAAGAGCATATTAGGTGCGGTGGAACACAGGCAGGATGGTGCTGCTGCAGTCGTCTTGTTTGTGGGCTTCCTAGAGACACCTGGCTGGCCACTGTGTGAACAGACTGCTGGACTTGATGGACCTTGGTCTGATCCAGCAGTGCTTTTCTTACGTTCTTATGAGAATAGGGCTACCCATGGCTACTTGTCCAAATGGATACTAATCATGATGCATACCTGTTCTCTCCAGGATCAGAGGAGCATGCCCATTATATTAGGTCCTGTGGAGCACAGGCAGGACAGTGCTGCTGCAGTCGTCTTGTTTGTGGGCTTCCTAGAGGCACCTGGTTGGCCACTGTGTGAACAGAGAGCTGGACTTGAAGGGCCTCGTTCTGATCCAGCATGGCTTTTCTTATGTTCTTAATAAATAATAAAATAAATAACCTTGCAGGCCAAGGAAAATGCTCTGGTGAACTACTATACCAAACCCCTATCTCAGATCCTTTGAAATTCTTGCATGGGATACATAAACGAGACACACATCAGGAAAAATGCACATTTGCTTTATTCAGGTACATATTTTTTTTAATACTGATACATACAGAAAGTACAGATTAGATCCCAAAAGTATAACCAACCCCCCTATAAACCCCCATACAATCTTTGAGCATCTCCCCAGGTTCCTGTGTGTTATTTTTATTGCAGAGATGGAGGACTTCTTGGTGTTCCTGCGGCCTCTCCTGGCCACCACCAAGCCAGAGTCCTTGCTGTTTGTGCTCAGATGGGGTTTCTTTTCTCAAAACTCTTCCCACATCATGATTCACAGGTTGCCTTGATGTCCAATACTGGCCAAGGGCCACCGTTTCTCTATCAGCCTGCCTAACGACCTTCCTTGAAGGTAGGAATTTTTGAAGAAGAACAGCTGGTTTTTATATGCAGACTTTCTCCACCAGTTAAGGGAGAATCAAACCGGCTTACAATCACCTTCCCTTCCCCTCCCCACAACAGACACCCTGTGAGGTGGGTGGGGCTGAGAGTTCTCTAAGGGAGCTGTGACTAGCCCAAGGTCACCCAGCTGGCTTCAGGTGTAGGAGTGGGGAGACCAACCTGGTTCACCAGATTAGCGCCTGCAGCTCATGTGGAGGAGGAATCGAACCCGGTTCTCCAGATCAGAGTCCACTGCTCCAAACCACCGCTCTTAACCACTACACAACGCTGGCAAATTACTATTGGATATGTATAGAGAAGAGAGAGCTGAGCTCACGTTGGCGTGGGGCAGAAAGGCAGCAGTGATTTTAGAGTAAGGTGGGAGCATCTGCCCTACCTTTAGCTGCTTTCTCTATAGCTTTGCTGTGATGTTTGGGATGTAGGGTTGCCAATCTCCAGATGGACCCTGGAGATTTCCAGGAATTACGGCTGATCTCCAGATGACCGAATTGAGTTCCCCCAGGGGGAAACGGCTGCTTTTGAGGGTGGACTCCATTGTACCCCTGGTGCGCTCCGTCCCCTTCCCGAACCCCTCCCTCCCCAGGCTCCACCCCCAAATCTCCAGGAATTTCCAAAACCAGAGTTGGCAACCATAGTGGGAGGACTAGGGCAGAGACCTTCAGTCCCCCTGGAACAATGTTTAGTGTTCTGAGCCCTTAGGGGAAAGCAATGTATAAATATCAATATTTTGTGGTTCTGCGCCATTCATCAAAATCAACCAACTGGGTCTACTAACAGAATGGGAAGCTGTCCCCCTGTTCCCCCCACCTTTGGACAGATCTCCCCCTCCCCACTGCCGCTCACCCACTCTACTCCCAATTCATCTGGGTGTGGCTTTTCATTTTAAATTATAAGTTTCTAGCTCTCGTGAGTTGTAACCCAGAAGATAACCTAGACTGATTGGCTTGAAGAGCATTTCCTTCTGCTGGAATCAGTGGGGCTGACTCGACTTGAATGCAAGAGCTTTGATCGGAATGCCAAATCTGGAAACAGAAGGACAAAGAAGTTCTAAAAAAACAACCCACCAGATGAAAGCTGTCCAAAACAATGCCCCCACCACCAAATCTCCTTTGAGATTTCTGAGACGTTATCTCAGATAATAAAGAGTGGAGGGGAGATACTGTAGGATCAAGTAGGGCTTCTCAGGCACCACATTCATGAAAATAATTACCCAATCAAATCAATTATGTGCAGCTAAAATTGCGCACATGGCTGCAGCCCTCTGACTGTTACAGACGCACCCCCCAGTCTTTATCTCATCGGGAGACAATTCTTCATTGTGGTGATAGTAACCATCTAATCAAGAAACTCTCTCCCGTTCCCCAGTGCAGACGTTTTAGTGGCATTATAGATACCAAGTACAGATTGCTAGACTGGAGTCCAGTAGCACCTTAGAGACCAACAAGATTTTTTGGGGGTATAAGCTTTCAAAAGCTCATACCCTGAAAACCTTGTTGGCCTTCAAGGTGCTACTGGACTCGAATCTAGCTGTTCTACTTTAGACCAACGTGGCTACCCTCTGAAACTGAGTACAGATTTAGAAGTCAGAGGCCTTTTATGCAGGGATATTTCCCTGTGGTCCCCTCCAGGCCGACTGCTTTGGGGCTTCCTTTTGATTATGCATGCCTTTTTCGCCCGTCAGGGGTCGCTTTGCTCTCTCTGCTTGTTTTGCCCAGATTTTCCAAATTCTGGCTAGAACAGCATCTGGAAAACACGGGAAAAATGCAAGGGGAGAGCGAGGCAACCTCTGACGGGCAGAAAAGGCATGCGTAATGAAAAGGAAGCCCTGAAGCAGTCGGCGGGGGTGACCACAGGGGAAACGTCCCTGCATAAAAGGCCAGTCTATGTTTTCAAAATTTCAGCAGAGTCTGAATTTTCGTTTCAGATTGAATTTCCCACTGACACAGTGGTTCAGAGAGCCAAGGATGGGAAAATACCGAGATTCCACCTTGCATTTCCGGTTAATGATTGGGAAGGAAGATGCATCACACAATGCTGGGCACACATAAGAGGACTGTTTAAAAAGCAGCTCTGAGCATGGGAGGGAGGCTTCAGTTCTCATTTGATGCTTTGCTAGAAGCAGCATTCCACCACAATGGGCCTCTTTGCCGAAATGCACTCGTAACCCTAATAATCCCTCGGCGAAAGTCGTGCATTTAGGGCTGCAAATGCAGTGGTGTGTGGCTTGGCAGATACCCCCATGGTCCTTTGCAAAGGTCTCAGGCCACGCTGGTTTGCGCCATTTGGATTCATTTGCTGCCTGCGACATTTTAGAAGGATCTTGGGGACTACTCTCAGCTTGTAGCAGGGCAACCATGTGGGGGTGGCAGAATGTTGTGGGTTGATCCTGCCGTAAATTAAAAGCATAGTGCTGCTTAAGTGTCAGGGGGCGAACTGGGACCCAACTATCGGCCATTCCGGCAAGACATCTCCCATATACATGATGACATTTCAGTCACTAGAAAAAGTCTTCTCTGCAACTTTTCCCCAGACGATGTCTTCCGCAGTTTCTGGCTTTCCCTGTGTTTGTGCTTGCGCAGACAGGTAATGTTGCATGAGCAAGCACTGTGATTTGCGCATGATCAGCTGCTGAACAGAAGAGGTCAACCTTTGCTCACCTGGAGCTCTGCAAGTACATCAACGCTCTAGAATTTTAGGAATGTTGACACAAAAACCACTTTGAAAATCCTCCCCTAAACACAAGGCCTTACCCCAGCAGAGAGTTAAATGCATATACCAGCCCATTGACTTTAAAGGGCTTAATGACACCAACTTCTATGCTGGATCGTAGCCGAAGAATCTACCTACGACTGGCCCAAATGAGCCATGGCCATTCTTGGGAGCTGTAATGTATTTCCAGTGAAGAACGCAAGGCAGAAGAGAGTATGGAATGGGTTGGGTTTGCATTTTAGACTGAGGTTCACACGTTTGTGTCTATCACTTGTTGATGGACAGGCAGGTGACGGCTTGTAATTGCCGCAGCAGGAGCTTGTGCGATCCACAGATCTCAGCTCCAACGATTGCTCTCTTCAGCGGTGGCTCTTCACACATTCAGCTCTTCACACATTGAATCATTCAGTGATGGTCATGAGCATGCGAACCAGATCCTGGAGGTGAAATTCTCCTTTGGAGCGTGCCACTGACCACAGCGAGTCCTTCTTTGCTGGCGCTCAAGCGGCTGAGACATGGCAGTTCGCATCCAAAACCTGGAATCTTGAAATGGACATTTTGATATTCCTGTCCCGCCTTCTCTTTTCCAGACCAAATTATGTTGGTGGTAAGTCTTAACGGTGTCTTAAAAACACTTGGGTGAGTACCACATGGTCATTGAAGGAGACTCAAAGAAGGTCACTGAGATGACTACATCGTAGGCCAACACAGGTCTCTAGGAGACCACACTTGGGGGGGTGGGTATCATGATTTGGAAATGTAACCAGCTAAGTGATATGGCTGGGGGGGGGGGGGAGTATAAAATGGCCACCTTGTACCATTCTGGTTGTGTTGGGTCCTTTGCTTGGGAACTGTCTTTGGAGAGGTACCCCTAGAACCAAGTCAGTGACTTGTTGATATTATCCTTCCGATACGGAGCCAGCGATTTAGTCCTGCCAGTGCTGCAACTCCCTTCAGTTTCCAGGAATCTTCAAATAAAGTTATCTTGAAAGCACAACTCACTCCTTCAAAGACAGTCCATCATTCCCATCTCTCACAAAAGTACCACTGTCAACCCGGAAGGCTGGTTCAAGGCGGCCATGTCGAGCACCCAATCTGTTTCCCGGTCTGTAGCTGGCCAACCCAGTTCTCATGGCCAGATTATGCAACCCTACTTTTGTGTAACGTCATTACCAGAAGTCGGTGGGGTTGGCATAAGAGAAGCTGTTTTTTTTTCCTGACACGCACACAGATTGGGGCTTGTGTCGTCCTTGTTTGGCCCATTTTTCAAAGGTTCCCAAGATGGCAGCAAACTGCAGTTTTGCCATGTTGGTTCACTGAAAAGACCGCTTTGGCACATCAGATCGGATAACTTCTACTGACTCGCCAATGTGAAAACATGAAACGAATGTGAATTAGTTCTTACTGGAGCCTCAGTTCTGGTCAGTGATGGGCCTGATCCGTGTCTCTTCCCCTTGATGAACACCCGTTTGTTCACCCATGATGAAGTGAGCTTTCTCCTCTTTTCCTTCCTCATATAATACCAAAGAAGGAGAAGAGAGGCAGGGCGAACTGGGCCTTTCGCCTCTTCTTCCCAAGTCACAAAGAAACAAAGAGCAATCCAGTCACGGCTCTCTCAAGAGACAGTGAGGTTACTCTCGTTCACATGGATGCCAGGAGCAAGGTAACAGTAGACACGGACCACGGTATGATCAACCAGCCGCTCATGGGAAAAGCCATCATGGCGTGAGAAGAATCGGACGCCAGGTGGGTGGCACCTCCCAGAAGTTTCTCTTCAGCAGATACCTGGGAAGAGACAAGAGTGAGAAGTTAGTACCCAGTTGGTTGTTGAGCCTGTACCCCAGAGGTCCCCAGCCTTTTTGAACCTGCAGGGTGGTGGGCGCAATGACAAAATGGCTGTCACAGGAGGTGAAGCCTCTCCTGAGGAGGGCAGGGAGCTGTTCCTGTTGCCAGCAGAGGATAGAACTTGCAATAATGGGTTTAAATTGTGGGCAGATAGGTATTAGCTGGATATCAGGAATTTTTTTTTAATATACAATAAGAGTTATTCAACAGGGGAATCAGCTTTCTAGGGAGGTGGTGAGCCCCCCCCCCCTCTGACAGTCTTTAAGCAGTGGATGGACAAACACTTGTCAGGGATGCTCTAGGTTGATCTTGCATTAAGTTGGGGGTTGGACTAGATGGCTGTCTGGCCCCTTCCAACTCTATGATTCTATGACCCAGGATCAGTTCTCCAGGGTCTTAATGAAACATCTTGCCCAGCACAGCTCCTTTACCACTGCAGATGACAGGGATCAAACTTGTGAATCTATGAACCAGGTGCTGGGCAATTGAGGTCTACCGTTTCCCTGAGACGTAAACCTGCCAGCGTGGTGTAGTGGTTAAGAGTGGTGGTTTGGAGCGGTGGACTCTGATCTGAAGAACTATGTTTGATTCCCCACTCCTACACATGAAGCCAGCTGGGTGACCTTGGGCTAGTCACAGCTCTCTCAGCCCCACCTACCTCACAGGGTGTCTGTTGTGAGGAGGGGAAGGGAAGGTGGTTGTAAGCCGGTTTGATTCTCCCTTAAGTGGTAGGGAAAGTTGGCATATGAAAACCAACTCTTCTTCTTCTTCTTCTTTCTGGTGACGGTGGTGGAAAATGACCGTCAAGTCTCAACCGGCTTATGGCCGGTTCTATAGGGCTCTGTAGGCAAGAGAGGAACCGAAGTGGTTTTCCATTGCCTACCTCTGTGTAGCAGCCATGGACTTCCTTGGTGGTCCCCCATTCAAGTACTAACCAGGGCCAACTCTGCTTAGCTTCTGAGATCAGACGAGACTGGTCTAGTCTGGAACATCTAGGTCAGTGCGTAATAATTGTATGCCATTAAGTCACAGCCGACTTATGGTGACCCAGTAGGGTTTTCAAGGCAAAAGAGGAACAGAGGTGGTTTGCCATTACCTGCCTCTGAGTAGCAACCCTGGACTTCCTAGGTGGCCTCCCATCTGAGTACTAACCAGGGCTGACCCTGCTTAGCACCAGGATCTGCCATGATTGGGCTAGTCTGGGCCATCCAGGTTCGGGAAAAAACCTGTTTCTCCTGTCAAGCTATTATTCTGTTTAACATAGTGCTTCATAGTAGTGAAAGCCAGCGTGGTGGTGTAGTTAAGGGCGGTGGTTTGGAGCAGTGAATTCTTATCTGAAGAACCGGGTTGGTTTCCCCACTCCTACACATGAAGCCAACTGGGTAACCTTGGGCTAGTCACAGCTCTCTTCGAGCTCTCTCAACCCCACCTACTTCACAGGGTGTCTGTTGTGGGGAGGGGAAGGAGATTGTAAGCCAGTTTGATTCTTCCTTAAGTGGTAGAGAAAGTTGGCATATAAAAACCAACTCTTCTTCCTCTTCTTCATGAGTCAGAGAGAGGTGCCTTTTATCCTTGCTACCTGAGAGACCCTCTTAACTGGAGATGCCAGGGACTGAACCAGGGACCTTGTGCATGCCAAGCAGGTCCTTATCACTGAGCTATGTCTCCCCTGGGGTTTCCCCACCCCTAATCGGTGCCCCTAAATGGGTAAATATATCCATTACAGGAAAAGCAATCAAACACCATTCCGCTATATTAAGCACACATTTGCAGCCGAGGCCTTTATGAATAGGTCATTCACGACTCTCGGCAGCTCACGTTTAGGCTTGAACCTTTTCCAGCTTTGCAGGTTATTAAATTTTAGTAATGCAGCAGTGTGTTCTCAGCATATAATGAGCCCTTTGGCTCCCAGGGATCGAGCTATCCTCCTAGTTAGAAGGAGAAGAAGAAGAAGAGTTTGTTTTTATATGCCGACTTTCTCTACCACTTAAGGAAGAATCAAACCGGCTTACAATCACCGTCCCTTCCCCTCCCCACAACAGAGGTAGGTGGGGCTGAGAGAGCTCTAAGAGAGCTGCGACTAGCCCAAGGTCACCCAGCTGGTTTCATGTGGAGGAGTGGGGAAACCAACCCGGTTCACCAGATTAGCATCTGCCGCTCATGTGGAGGAATCAAACCAGGGGAATCAAACCCGGTTCTCCAGATCAGTCCACCACTCCAAGCCACTGCTCTTAACCCCTATATCACGCTGGCTCTCAGGGTCATAATTTCCTTAATGAGATCTGGATGGCACAGAATGAGGGGCAGCATTTATTGATTCCTTCATCTATTACCCGCCTTCTGGCTTGAAGCAGCACCTGAGTCAGCTCACCTACAAACCTACCTATTATTATAGATTCCAGGACAATATAACTTATGAGAACATGATGGATAAACAAGGGAATACTAAAACTTGGGAAACAATCAAAGGAGAAGGAAAGATTATCTCGTGGTTGTTATATCATCAAATGGCTGTAAAATTGAGGGAACTAATTAAAAAAGAAGGTAGGTATTTAAGAAAGAAGATGACTTTTGAACAATTAATCATGGGAGTGATAGAAAATGTTTTTTAGATGGTATATCATGCCTAAAGATATAGCAAAAGCCAACAAAGATTATAATGGGAAATGCTGGAAACGTGATAATACAGATGTAACGTTTTATCATAAGTGGTGGACATGTAAGAAAGCAAGGCTGTGGTTCAGTGGCGTGCAGAAGGTCCCAGGTTCAATCCCCTGCATCTCCAGTTAAAGGGACTAGGCGGGTAGACGAGGTGAAAGACCTCCACCTGAGATCCTGGAGAGCCACTGCCGGTCTGAGAAGACAATAGTGACTTTGATGGACCAAGGGTCTGATTCAGTATAAGGCAGCTTCAAGTGTTAAAGGAAATTTTGGATAATGATACACGATGAAATGCAAAAGATTTTAAAAATTAAGTTTGTGATGGACTCAAAAACTACGTTATGAAATATTTTACCAAACAATATTTCAAAAACACTTAATGAATGATTATTGCAGATTCCAGATTCTGGATTGGTCTGGAAGGATCTGGGCAGGATGGACTGTTGGCACCTGCGATCCGACTGCCGCTTAGACCTGAGCTCTCAGGTTGCATAGCTGCCTGCAAGCCAGAGATGTAAAAATCGAGCATCCTCACAAACAGCTTTGAGGTCCGATTGCTCTTTTGACAGAGCTCTTGGATAATAACTCCCCTCTCTGGGAGCTGGCAGCAGGCTTGGATAGTTGCTACTCCTTTGAACCTCCCACGACTCCTGCTTAAGCGGCTTAGCTCCCCTCTTATCCCTGATCTTTTGGGGGAGTTTAGTATCGTGAGCTACGTTCAGCTCCGAGCGCAGAGAGGCAGCTGTAATGGGAGGAGGCATCCCAGGAAGGTGGTCTTATCAGATCGAGGGCTGTGATGTAGTATGGGCTTTCAGAGAAGGAAGGAGGAAAGCCAGACACCGAAGTGGTCTTTCTAAAAGCACGCTGAAGAGTCAGCATGGTGGGGGGGTTGGCATGGCTGGGAAAGGCAGCGATCAAAGAAGAAGAGGATTTGGTTTTTATATGCTGACTTTCTCTACCACTTAAGGCAGAATCAAACCGGCTTACAATCACCTTCCCTTCCCCTCCCCACCACAGACACCCTGTGAGGTAGGTGGGGCTGAGAGAGCTGTGACTAGCCCAAGGTCACCCAGCTGGCTTCATATGTAGGAGTGGGGAAACAAATCCAGTTCACCAGATTAGCCTCCGCCACTCATGTGTAGGAGTGGGGGAATCAAACCTGGTTCTCCAGATCAGACTCCACCGCTCCAAACCACCGCTCTTAACCACCACACCACACTGGATCAACGTCTGGAACTGGACACAAAACAAAGAAGACGGATTGTGTGTGTTGCATGAGAGAAGTAGTGGGGCTCTCTCTCTCTCTCTCTCTCTCTCTGTGTGTGTGTGTGTGTGTGCGCACACACACACACACACACACACACATGCGAGCTCTAGGGTTGCCAACTTCCAGGTGGCACCTGGAGATCTCCTGCTATTACATTTACTCTCCGGACAACCAAGATCCATTCCCCTGGAGAAAATGGCTGCTTTTGAGGGTGGACCCGATGGCATTATAACCTGCTGAGGCCCCTCCCCTCCCCAAACCCTGCTCTCTCCAAGGTCCGCCCCCAAAATCTCCAGGTATTTCCCATCCCAGAGCTGGCAACCCTAAATATGGGACCAGGGAAGGGTTAAATGTGTGCGTGTGGAGATTTTGGGAGTGGAACCTGAGGAGGGTGTGGTTTGGGGAGGGGAGGGACTTCAATAGGGTATAATGGCATTGAGTCCACCTTCCAAAGTAGCCATTTTCTCCAGGTGAACTGCTCTCTGTCACCTGGAAATCAGTTATAATTCCAGGAGATCTCCAGCCACCACCTGGAGGTTAGCAACATTACCCATATATGTGAGAACATCAATCACACTGCCCCGTTCCCATTTAAAATCTACCAGGGTTTCTGCACATTGCTGGGGACAGGAAAATCCAGGAGGTGAACAACGGATACCACGAAGTCCAAAGGTATCTGGCTCCTCCCGCCCTCCTTTCCATGACAACCTTGTGAGGTAGGTTAAGAGAGTGGCCAAAGATACTGCTTCGTACACATGAACACATGAAGCTGCCTTCTACTGAATCAGACCCTTGGTCCATCAAAGTCAGTATTGTCTACTCAGACCGGCAGCGGCTCTCCGGGGTCTTTTCGCATCACCTACTCGCCTAGTCCCTTTAACTGGAGATGCCGGGGATTGAAACTGGGACCTTCTGCATGCTAAGCAGATGCTCTACCACTGTGCCACAGCCCCTTGCATGAAGCTGCCTTCTACTGAATCAGATCCTTGGAGCATCAAGGTCAGGACTGTCTACTCAGACCGGCAGCGGCTCTCCAGGGTCTCAGGCAGAGGTCTTTCACATCACCTACTTGCCCTAGTCCCTTTAACTGGAGATTGAACCTGGGACCTTCTGCATGCCAAGCAGATGCTCTGCCACTGAGCCACGGCCCCCTCGTAGTTGTGGGTGGCTTTGCTTCAGCGTTTCCCCAGTCCTAATCTAACCATTCTACCACACTGCCTTTCATGCCTGGAGAATATCTTTACGTGGTTGAGAACCATACATGCATGCGCACTGAGTTTAGGTATGAATGGAGTGGCAAGCAAGCCAATGCAGTAGAGTTGTAGACCTCCAGGTAGGGCTGGGAGATCTCCTGGAATTTCAACTGATCTCCAGACTACAGAGATAAGTTCCCTGAAGGAAATGGCTGCTTTGGAGGGGGGACTCTATGACATTATACCTCGATGAGGTCAAATCCCATATCCCACCCTCTCCAGGCTCCAGCCTCAAATCTCCAGGAATATCCCAACCTGTAGTTGGCAACCCTACAACCCTATGGTCTGTCTCTACCATCTTCCTGCATATCTGGCTTCTCTACAGTTATCTGTCACTTCAAAAAGGATGTGGACAGAATTGAGCGGGTGCAGAGGAGAGCGGCGAGGCCTGGAGACCCAGCCCCAAGAGGAAAGGCTGGGGGAGTTGGGAGTGTTTAGTCTGGAGAAGAGGAGGTCGAGGGGGGACAGGATTGCTCTCTTGAAGTACTTGAAGGGCTGTCACTCAGAGGAGGGCAGGGAGCTGTTCCAGTTGGCAGCAGAGGATAGGACTCGCAAGAATGGGTTTACATTGCAGGCGGAAAGGTATGGGCTGGATATTGCGGGGGGGGGGGGATTTGCTGCAAAAATTGTTCGACAGTGGAATTGGCTTCCTAGGGAGGAGGGTGAGCTCCCCTTCACTGGCAGTCTTTAAGCAGAGGCTGGACAAACACTTGTCGGGGATGCTCTAGGCTGATCCTGCATTGAGCAGGGGGTTGGACTAGATGACCTCTATAGCCCCAAATCTATGATTCTATGGTTCTATGTGTCCTTGTATTGACCCGAGACAACTCTTCAGCAGGGAGTTGGAGTGGATAGCCTGTATGTCCCCTTCCAACTCTATGATTCCATGAGTCCTCCTAGAAAGGAGTTTCCTCCCTGCCTGGAAATTCCTCCCTACCTTGGTGGGCTGTAGCTGCTCAAAGATGTTCTCTTGCAGAGTGGCGGCCGCTTTATTGGCATTACGCTCCTGTTTGCGCAGCTGCGTCATCGGAGGGGTGGTCGGGCCCAGGGCGGAGCTCAGGTGTGTCCCATTGCCAAAGGCCTGGATGGCATTTTCTGGAAGACAAAAGCTGCACAGCTTCAAGAGGGGCACAGCACCGCCCTGCTTCACCCCCATACCCCAGTCATGCTGCAAGCAGCCATTCTATATCCACAACCAACCAACCCCCTCTCTTATCATCAGACTAGATTCCATGCCTAGGCCCAGTCTAAGAAGAAGAAGAGTTGGTTTTTATAGCCTGATTTTCTCTACTTTTAAGGAGTCTCAAACTGGCTTATAATCACCTTCGCTTCCTCTCCCCACAACAGACACCCTGTGAGGTAGGTGGGGCTGAGAGAGCTCAAAGAGCACGGTGACTAGCCCAAGGTCACCCAAAAGGCTACATGTGAAGGAGTGAGGAATCGAACCCGGTTCTCCAGATTAGAGTCCACCGCTCATGTGGAGGAGTGGGGGAATCAAACCCGGTGCTTCACATTCGAGTCTGCCGCTCATGTGGAGGAGTGGGGAATCGAACACGGCTCTCCAGATTAGAGTCTGCTGCTCTTAACCACTACACCATGCTGGCCCAATCCAAGGTACGGTTGCCACACTGTGCCTAGAAACTGGTGGGAGGTTTGGGCTCAGGGACATGGGGGGAGCATGATGCTCCATGCGCCATTACGTCACTTCTGGGGAAAGCCCAGAAATGATGGTAACATAACAGCCCATGCAATGCCGCCAGATTTTTAAGATATTTTCCCCTCAGGCTCAAAAAGGTTGGGGACCCCCCCTGCTCTAACCACTACACCACACTGGTTCTCAAGTGTGTTGGAGGGGAGAGCAGGGTTTTTTTTTTTTTTGTGTTAATACAGAGTAGGGTTTGTTTTTCCCTTTGTGCCTACTTTATCCTCTTGCATATCAGAGCCCTCCGTTCCCTCAGCTGCTTTGTTTTAACTGCAATTTAAGACAAAGTCGGAGAGACCTCAAGCCCTGCCTCAGCACTTTTCTTTTCTTGGAGATATGATCTGATTATTCCTTATCACTGATCTCTCTCTCTCTCTCTCTGTATTATAGTGTTGAGATAAGTCTCTATGGGAGCAATCCTAAACAGGTCTACTTGGAAATAAGTCTGATTTTATTCAGTGGAGCTTATTCCCAGGAAAGTGTTTTTTTTTAGCATTGCAGGCTATATCTAGTGTCTATCCCCCTTTCCTTTGCTTGCTTCACAGGGTTGCAGCCCCAGATAATGGAACCATAGAATCATAGAGCTGGAAGGGACCTCCGCGGTCATCCAGTCCAACCCCCTGCACAACGCAGGAAATTCATAACTCCATAGAATCATATAATCATAGAGTTGGAAGGGACCACCAGGGTCATCTAGTCCAACTCCCTACACAATGCAGGAAATTCACAACTACCTCCCCCCCACACCCCTAGTGACCCCTACTAGATGCCCAGAAGGTGGCCAAGATGCCCCCCCTCTCATGATCTGCCCAAGGTCATAGAATCAGCATGGCTGACAGATGGCCATCTAGCCTCTGCTTAAAATCCTCCAGGGAAGGGAGAGCTCACCACCTCCCGAAGAAGCCTGTTCCACTGAGGGACCGCTCTGTTAGAAAGTTCTTTCTGATGTCTAGACGGAAACTCTTTTGATTTAATTTCAACCCTTTGGTTCTGGTCCAACCTTCTGGGCCGACAGAAAACAACTCGGCACCCTCCTCTCTATGACAGCCCTTCAAGTACTTGAAGATGGTTATCATATCCCCTCTCAGTCTTCTCCTCTTCAGCCTAAACATACCCATCTCCTTCAGTTTAGTATAATTTGTAAATGCAGCCACTATTTCCAGCCTTCCACAGCTAAAACGCGTAATCTACCTGTGAGGCAGTGTGGTGTAGTGGTTAAGAGCGGTGGACTCTAATCTGGAGAACCAGGTTTGATTCCCCAGTCTTCCACATGAGTGGTGGACTCTAATCTGGTGAACCATGACGATGAGAGGGAGGGCAGGAAGGGTTGCGTCAGAGTTTGATTCTCGTGGCCCTTTCTTACATGCCCAGGGTAATACCATCATTCACCCCTTTGGGGTCAGGAAGCAATTTTCCTCCAGGCCAGATTGGAGGGTTTTTGTTGTCATCTTCTGGGCATGGAGTAGGGGACACTGGGTGTGTGTGGGGGGGTGGGGGAGAGAGACTGAAGAGGGAAGAGGAGCCAGAAGAGGAGAAGACTGAGAGGGGATATGATAACCATCTTCAAGTACTTGAAGGGCTGTCATAGAGAAGATGGTGCCGAGTTGTTTTCTGTTGCCCCAGAGGGTCAGGCCAGAACCAATGGGTTGAAATTAAATCAAAAGAGTTTCCATCTAGACATTAGAAAGACTTTCCCAACAGTTGGAGTGGTTCGTCAGCGGAACAGGCTTCCTCGGGAGGTGGTGAGCTCTCCTTCCCTGGAGGTTTTTAAGCAGAGGTTAGATGGCCATCTGTCAGCAATGCTGATTCTGTGACCTTAGGCAGATGATGAGAGGGAGGGCATCTTGGCCACCTTCTGGGCATGGAGTAGGGGTCACTGGGGGTGTGGGGGGGAGGTAGTGAATTTCCTGCATTGTGTAGGGGGTTGGACTAGATGACCCTGGTGGTCCCTTCCAGCTCTATGATTCTATGATAAACTATGGCACTGGATGCCAGGTAGGTTTGCCAATTCCAGACTGGGAAATTCCTGGAGATTTGGGGGTGGACCTGAGCAGGGTATAATGCCATACAACCTTCCCTGCAAAGCAGCCATTTTCTCCAGGGGAACTGACCTCTGTCGTCCAGAGATCAGTTGTAATTCTGGGAGAACTCCTGGCCTTACCTGGAGGCTGGCAACCCTATCAACTGTTGATGAATATCTGATTGGTTCTCGACAGGTTTACTTGCAAACGCTTGCCCGGCTTCTAGGAGTCTTTTCCTTTCTGCACCCAGAAGGTTCGAAGGCGCCTTCTGCATGCAGAGCGTCTGGCTGACGGGTCAGCAACCCGGTACTCTGAGTCCCCAAGGGCTGTCCTTGTCAAAAAGTTTCCTCCTCAGGGGACACTCGGTCCCCTCAGTGGCCAACCGCCCATCTCTTGCTTCCTCCTGACAAATCCAGGGCCTCTCTTGTCAGGTCTCCTTGAGCCATGACAGCCCGGCCTCCTCCTCGGCGTGGTCTTAGCCTGCCTCATCTTTTCTGGGGCGGCGACGATTTTTCTTTCTGGGCTGTGACATTCAGGAAGGACAGCCCGCTTTGCTTTCTCCTAGCTGTGCTCAAGGACCAAGACACAAAGCTTTCTCTTCCATAGGGTTGCCAACCTCCAGGTAGTAGATGCAGATCTCCCGTTTTTACAACTCATCTCCAGCCACTAGAGATCAGTTCCTCTGGAGAAAATGGCTGCTTTGGCAATTGGACTCTATGGCATTGAAGTCCCTCCCCTCGCCCACCCTCCTCAGGCTCTGCCCCAAAAACCTCCCGCCGGTGGCCAAGGGGGACCTGGCAACGCTACTCTTCCATCTTTCCTGCAACAGGAACCTGGGGTTCAGAGACCGAGGTACCTCTCTCTTCTCCGCTAACAGCTTGGCTGCAGTGGGTCATTTTGGTCACTCAGAGCCTGGAGAAATATCACCTGAACGCACGATGCTGCTTTGTACTGAATCAGACCTTTGGTCCATCAAGGTCAGTATTGCCTACTCTGACTGGAAGCAGCAGGGTCTCAGGCAGGGGTCTTTCACATCACCTTCTTGCCTAGTCCCTTTAACTGGAGATGCCAGGGACTGAACCTGGGACCTTCTGCATGCCAACCAGATGCTCTACCACTGAGCCACAGCCCCTTCCCAGCATCCAGGGCCAGGGCAGACCATCAGCTTGGAGCGAAGGCAGGAACAACTGTGAAGCCAACCAAAGATGCTCCTCAGCAACAGCAGTAGGTTGGGATGGGTCTTGTAACACTTCTTGACTCCCCCTATGGAAGAGTCTAGGTCAGGGGTCCCCAGGGTTGCCAACCTCCAGGTGGTGGCTGGACATCTCCTGGGCTTACAACTGATCTCCAGGTGACAGAGAGCAGTTCACCTGGAGAAAATGGCCACTTTGGAAGGTGGACTCTATGGCATTGTACCCCACTGACATCTCTCCCTTCCCCAAACCTTGCCCTCCTCAGGCTCCCCCTAGGGTTGCCAAGTCCCTCTTTGCCACCAGCAGGACCAGTTTTTGGGGCAAAGCCTGAGGAGGGCGGGGTTTGGGGAGGGGAGGGGCTTCAATGCCATACAGTCCAATTGACAAAGTGGCCCTTTTCTCCAGATGAGCTGATCTCTATCAGCTGGAGATCAGTTGTAATAACAGGAGCTCCACCCCTCCAAAATCTCCAGGTATTTTCCAACCTGGAGCTGTCAGCATTATGTAGAATGGGATACCAAATTTCAACGTATCGTTGTTTGAGGGTTTTTTGTTTTGTTTGGGAGTGTCTTCATCCTGGCCAAATCCCTGATGATATTTTATCGCCTGAACACATGAACACAGAAAGCTGCCTTATACTGAACCAGACCCTTGGTCCATCAAAGTCAGTATTGTCTACTCAGACCGGCAGCGGCTCTCCAGGGTCTCAGGCAGGGGTCTTTCCCATCACCTGCCTAGTCCTTTTAATTGGAGATGCCGGGGATTGAACCTGGGACCTTCTCCATGCCAAGCAGACGCTCTACCACTGAGCCACAGCCCCTCCCCAGTGGTCCATCAAGGTCAGTACTGTCTACTCAGACCGGCAGTGGCTCTCCAGGGTCTCAGGCAGGGGTCTTTCCCATCACCTACCTGCCTAGTCCCTTTAACTGGAGATGCCGGGATTGAACCGGGGACCTTCTGCATGCCAAGCAGGTGCTCTGCCACTGAGCCATGGCCCCTCCTTTATTGTGGGCCCCAATGGAATTCCACAATATTGGAAAGACTGGGGGTGGGTGGGAAGGCTTTGTAAATAAATACTCACGCAGGCAGGTATTTTCGGTGAAGAGATGTAGGAAGCTCTCGCACTCTTCCTGCCTGTTGCCGCTGGTGTTGCAGGTGCACCAGGGGGCGATGCTGGAGGTGGAGTTATCGATGTAGTTTGGGGTAATGGGGCTACCTGCCGAGGGTGGGGGACGGAGAAAGAGAGAGAGCCCGTCAAGAGGTGGGCAAGTTACAGATTAAGCAAGAGAATATCCGGAACTTTAAAAATATGATAAATGGTTATAAAGCATTAATAAATGATTTAGCAGGTGTGTGCGTGTGCGTTAAGTGCCGTCAAGCCGCTTCCGACTCATGGAGACCCTATGAATGAAAGTCCTCCAAAATGTCCTATCTTTGACAACCTTGCTCAGGTCTTGCAAATTGAGGGCTGTGGCTTCCTTTATCGAGTCAATCCGTCCCTTGTTGGATCTTCCTCTTTTCCTGCTGCCCTCAACATTTCCTAGCATGACTGTCTTTTCCACTGACTCTTGTCTTCTCATTTAGCAGGTAGTTACGTCCAAAATACTGTTTAAAATATTAGTTGGTTTTTTAAAGAAGTTGTAGTTTACAGGCTAAGGATTAACATAACAAGTAGGATTAAGTTTACTATCTACTATGTGGTAACCAGAGAATTAATTAAGAGATTTAGAAACTTCTTATAAAGGGGTTTATTGAAGCTTGACACTTCCGCTATCCTAGCTGATGTAGAACGTAGTTAACGTAAGGCACGTCATGGAAGGATGGATATATTGTATGTTTGGTTTGTGTGAGTATGTGTCTCTGTATATTTTCTTTTTGGCAATAAATAAAAAATGGATTTAAAAAGATAGGCGGGCAGGTTGAACGGAGGAATCAAACCCTCATTATTCTACGATGGTCCCCATCGTCCTAGGCCTGACGCGGCTGCTCAGAACCCGCGAACTCAGCTCATATCAGCTGAAGCAAAGAAGCCACCTTCACCCATCCTCAAATTCTCAAAAAATTAGTGACATGACAGCACTCATTGCAATGTCTTATTAGCCTGCATACTTTTCACGTAGTAATCTGTGGTTTTTTTGAGGGCCTGAACAGTGGCGGGTGGTAAAGAAGAAGAGTTGGTTTTTATATGCCAGCTTTCCCTACCGTTTAAGGAGACTCAAACTGGCTTACAATCTTCTTCCCTTCCTCTCCCCACAATGGACATCTTGTGAAGTTGGTGGGGCTGAGAGAGTTCAGAAAGAACTGTGACTAGCCCAAGGCCAACCCTGCTAAGCTTTTGAGGTCTTACGAGATCAGACTAGTCTGGCCTATTCCCGCTGCTAGTGGGAAATACAGTCATGTTAATATTAATGGGTTATTAGATTTCCAAGGTAATTGCACCGACCCCCCATCATCCAACATTGATAAAACCCGTTTTATACCAATGATTCCAGTGTAGGCCAGAAGACAGGCTGCAAAGTTCTCCCTCCGGCATCCTGTTGCGGACTGCGTGGACGGCTGGCAGTTGTACTGGAATTCAGCGTATCTGGATCTGGGAGCAAACGAGAGATGCAAAGGGAAGTTAGCCGCCGTTTCCGTCTGCTGCCGAAAGAAGTGAGCGGCTTTCAGCAGGGGATTGCGAGCTGAACAAGATGAAAAAGGAGGTCCTGGATACTAACTATTGAGTAGGGTTGCCAGCTCTGGGTTGGAAAATCCCTGGAGATTTGGGGGGTGTAGCCTGGGGAGTGTGGGGTTTGGGAAGAGGAGGGACCTCAGTGGGGTATAAAGCCATAGAGTCCACCCTCCAAAACAGCCACTTTCTCCAGGGGAACTGATCTCTGTAGTCTGAAGATCAGTTGCACTACTGGGAGGTCTTCAGGCCCCACTTGGACGCTGGCAAACCCCATACCGTACACAGGCAACTTCATAGCATCTGAGCATGTGCATCTGAAGACCTTTCTCATAGGCAACCCTGTCTAAAACCCTTTAATAAGATAAATGAAGAAGCCGGATGTGATGAGGGAGGGAAATCTCTCCCTTGTCTCCTTCTTCGTTTGACCTCAGATAACTGAGACGCCAGAGGCCTTATTCAGTTCGACAATAAAATAACAGAATTTTATTATACTTCACAGGGAAAGCTGTTGGAGGAAAAACTACCAGTTCCAGGAGGTCTCCAGGCCCCACCTGGAGGTTGGCAACCCTAATACCAAGTGGGATTAACTTCACACCTGGGGAGAGAGGGATTTTTGCCAGCAGACCTCTTGGAGCGGGAGTTTAATGATCTGGCCCAGGTCTCAGCATTATATTATATTCACTGTTGTAAGCCACCAGGAGCCCGACCTGGTTGGGAAAGGGCGGGGTATAAATTGAATAAAACAAATAAATAAATCACCTGCTCTGGATTGGGATTGAACGGGGAGGCATTGGGTTAACCCCCACAACCCACATGCATTTGTTAATCAGAATAGGATCCCCACCCACAAGTACCCTTTTTCCTTCTAAAGCACTGGTTCCCGACCAGGGGTCCGTGGACCCCCAGGGGTCCGCGAGAACTAAATTAAGGTCCGCGAAACAAAGTTATAAACCCATAATAAATTAATATTTTCAATTAAAAGTTCTCTATTATAAAATATATATATATATTCAAATATTATTCTAACTTTAATGTTTAACTAACAATTATGATTAAAGTTTATTTTCAAATTCTCTGAATTTTTATTTTGAACCTTGGGGTCCCTGCACCGAACAAAAAAGTCCTAGTGGTCCCTGGTCAAAAAAAGGCTGGGAACCACTGGGTTAAGAACATTAAGGCGATTAAGGAGAGACATGATAGAGGTCTATAAAATTATGCATGGTTTGTAGAAAGTGGACAGGGAGAAGCTTTTCTCCCTCTCCCGTAATACTAGAACGCGGGGTCATCTACTGAAGCTGGAGGGTGAGAGATTCAAAACAGATAAAAGGAAGTATTTCTTCGCATTACGCATAGTTAAATTGTGGAACTCCCTGCCCCAGGATGTGCTGACGGCTGCCAACTTGGAAGGCTTTAAGAGGGAAGTGGACATGTTTATGGAGGAAAACACACGGAAATGTGCGGGAAGAGCGAGGCGACCGCTGGCGGTCGGAAAATGCAAGCATAATCAAAGCAAAGCCCCGAAGTAGCCGGCAGGGGGACCGCGAGGAAACAGCCGCGCATAAAACGGCCCTGTTTTTTTCTTTCTGAAAAGCTGAGAGTGTCTGATCATCAAACTCTATGCGGCTACTAGAGTTGCCGACTCCAGGCTGGGAAATTTCTGGAGATCTGGGGGTGGAGGGCAGGGTATGGGGAGGGGTCTCCATGGGTAGGACTCCACCTTCCAAAACAGACATTTTTTTTCTGGGGGAACTGATCTCTTGTCGCCTGGAGATCAGTTGTTATTCCAGGAGATCGCCAGTCACCTCCTGGAGGTTGGCAACCCGAGTGACTATGCTCCCGTGGTTGGGATGCAGATATTTATAACGAAGACGACCCTGGTTGTGAGACCACAGAAGACGACCAGGTCCCTGCAGAAAGACAGACAACTGAACGCCATTGGAAAGTCATGGCTCCGAGGGATCGTGCTAAAGCATGGGTCTTCTCTGGTGTCGTAGCTGATAAATCTGCATTGGGGGGCAGCAGATCGGGCTGGCTGTTAATCTCAGGCATCAGCAGGGAGAGTCAAAATATATCACTCTTTTGTCCTTCATTTTGCCAGAAAAGAAAAACAGCTTTTAACTGCAACGCCCTTGGTCTTGAGCTGACTTGAGATATATGTCCACCATGGACAATACGCCAATGGGCATGCCTGTTCTTGAGAACACTGTCGTGAGGAATAGTAAATGTACAGGGTGGGTGAGAGTGAGAGACGGGGGGGCTGCTACAGCCATCTTGGCCAGTTATCCCCCCAAAAAAACTTTGTTCTGATGTTTTTATTTCCTATGCAGTTGCTTATGCACACCAAGAGCACCCGGAGGAGCAGCACTTGAAGAAGAAGAGTTGGTTTTTATATGCCGACTTGCTTTACCATGAAAGGAAGAATCAAACTGGCTTACAATCCCCTTCCCCTCCCCACAACAGACACCCTGTGAGGTAGGTGGGGCTGAGAGAGCTGTGACTAACCCAAGGTCACCCAGCTGGCTGCATGTGGAGGAGCGGGGAAACCAACCTGGTGCTCCAGATTAGCCTCCGCTGCTCATGTGGAGGAGTGGGGAATCGAACCCGGTTCTCCAGATCAGAACCCACCGCTCCAAACCACCACTCTTAACCACTACACTACCAGGTCTCACCGAAGGCAGAGGGAGGTCTTGGGTGGCAGATTTTGGAAGGCAGGTGTTTCGCCATGTCCCACAGCCACCCCCAACTCTGCTTCCCCTTTACCCAGAAACTAACGTTGCCAACTTCCAGATGGGCCCTGGAGATCACAACTGATCTCCAGATATGGAGTTTCATTCCCTTGGAGGAAATGGCTGCTTTGGAGGGTGGACTCTATGGCATTAGATGCCCCTCCCCAAACTCCACCCCCAAATTCCCCCCAAAATGCCCCTTCCCTCGTCATCCTCCCCCAGGGGTCTTCATACCCAAGTGTTCCGTTGGGGTCCCAAATTCTTGCAAAATGTGAGAGTTTGGGAAGCCCTATTGGCAGGGGTTGCCAACCATCCAGGTGGGGCCTGGTGATCTCCCAGAATTACCACTGATCTCCAGCCAACATAGATCAGTTCCCCTGGAGAAAATGGCAGCTTCAGAGAGTGGATTCTTCCTTTCCTAGATTTAACACCCATTGGGTATTTATCTACCATTTCACATCTTAAAAAAGGGGAAATGAAATTTAATTTTTCCTTGACACTATAAAGAGAAAAGTCGCCACATCTCTCTTGCAATTCACCAATATACTCGACAGCAGATAACGCAGTATCCACTTCTCAGAAAGTGTCTTTAGGGCCATTTATACAGGGTCAGTTTTAATGCTCGCTCAAAGCTGTTTTTAATAATGTGACCTTTAAAATGACTATTCACGATCCCGAAGCAAAAGGAGAAATTCCACCCCCCCACTCCCCTGCTCCTTTGTTCCTTCCATTAGCCAACCGCCATTTGCTTAAAAAAAGCGCCGCTGTCGTTTTGCATGCTTCTTTGAGGGGATTCTTCGGTGCGGGGGCGGAGCGAACACAAAAGGTTGCGTTAAAGGGGCTCTTAGGAAATGCAAAGTATGTGCTGGCTTTGCAGTCACTTCCTGAATGACGGTTCAGCCTGAAAAACTCAAAAAAATATGCAGGGCACTTCAGCCTGGAACGCTAATTCCAGCTAATTACCAAGCATAAATGCCCTAGCTGTTTTATCCAGGCAGTGATATATTTATTTCGTGCAGTATTATTTTGTAGACATGCTAAAACAATGTGGGCTAGAGAGCCTACTTGAGCTGGAGGTTACTTGACCCGGACCAAAGGGTGCACTCTATGGCTTCTATCCCACCGAGGTCCCTCCCCAGGCTCTGCCCCCACAAGTCACCAGGGATTTCCCCACCATCCATTTCCATGGTTTATCACAACCCCTGATTGCAGCCACGGTCTCCACCTCCACGGGTGGAAAATGTCCATTACCTGCAAACGTAGTTCCCCCGGCAGGCGTCCAGCGGGGCCAGGCAGTTGGGCTTCTCCTTGGCTTTGTAAGAGCAAGCTGGCACGATGGTTTGCCGGCGCCGCTCGGCGCAGGCCGTGTCGTCGCAGGGGCAGAAGAGGAGCTCGTGCGTGTACTCGGGGGGCACGCGGTCGAAGAACTTCCGCAAAGCCTTGTGGCACTTGGAGCGGTTGCAGGTGTCTGCCCGGGCCACGCGCCGGATGCAGAAGGAGACGTACTCCGTCCGGAGGCGCTGGCACATCTCGTCCACGTTGCAAGCCTTGGCGGCGTCCAGACAACGGTTCACCTGGGTCACCTCGTTCTCCGAACCTGTGCAAGAAGAACTCTCTGGTTTAGCGTCACGGAGGCAACTAGGAAGTAGGGTTGCCAACCTCCAGGTACTTATAGCAAAGAAGAGTACGCGCTCAAATGCAAACAATTTTTACTATTACTATATCAACAAGCAAAACATGCATCAATATAACAAAAAAGAATTCCTAAACTATCTATACTAATGTGTTATACAAAATAGTGTACAATATTTACAAAAGTGAGAAAAACCTCTTATACAGAATAAATAATATTGGACCACTATGAAGCATTAACTTATAATAACATGAACAATGCATGAAAGATCCTCCAGGCACTAGCTGGAGATCCCCTGCTATTACAACTGATCTCCAGCAGATAGAGATCCGTTCCCCTGGAGAAAATGGCCGCTCTGGCAATTGGACTCTATGGCATTGAAGTCCCCAAACCCCGCCCTCCTCAGGCTCCACCCCCAAAACCTGCCGCTGGTGGCGAAGAGGAACCTGGCAACCCTACTAGGAAGCCAAGTTAAAGCTAGGGATGTGTGCTGGGAAAATCAATCTAAGTCTGAACCCAATGTGCCCTGTTTGTTAGAAAGCTAACCCAAGTAAAAATGTCTCCAAATTTTGGGCCAAAACCAGCTAGATCAGTTTCTGGTGCTGTGACGTCGGTGGCTGCACTCAGCTCTTGGTTCCTATTCCCCCATCTATGCTAAGTTCTCTTGTCACCCCATTGTAAGGGCTAGGGGAGGGGCACCAAGGGGAGAGACTAGGCACATATGTGTCTGACAGGCACGCTGGCCAACCAGGTCAGTTAGTCCATGTCCCCACCACACAGCATCATCCTTGGCTGGCATTCCTGTGAGCAGCATTCCCCCAGTTTCTCTGCCGGCTACTAGAAGGTTATCCATTCTTGCAATAAGCTGAAGCCCATCTTTGTGACCCCCTGGAGTTGAAATGAATGCCTGGGAGTGCGGAGGGGTGGGGGAGAGCAAAGAGGAGCCAGAAATGCTTGCACGCAAAGCCAGTACCTGCAGTGATGGAAGCCAGTCGGACGTAGTCGAAACCTCTCACAAAGGGTTCATAAGGGGAACTCTCCATCACATGCATACCTGGGGAAAGCAGAAACATTGCTGGAAAAAATGCAGCTCCTTGGTCAATATATGGATAGCATGGAGTGTGGATAGAGGAAGAGGAAGAAGAAGGAGGAGAATTAGCAGTTCTAGATATGGACAAAGGTTGAAGGAGGAGGAGAACTGAGCGTGTTTCCCCAAGCTTTTCACAGGCCAATTGCTCAACTCTTTTTCTTTTTGTATTATAGCCTTCTGTGGTGTTCAGTATTTTTTCTTTTGCCAGTTGGGGACAGAGCTATTTTCAACAATAAGTGATTTACCATCCTCTGTTTTCGAAAAACAGTCAAAAAATGTGCTGTGTATAAAAATCTGGGAGGGAAAAAAATCGATAATTGGTCAAATAAATGCATATTTTTATAGTATGCCTGGCTTGGTTAGGAGGGGGAGAAAAACCTATACTGAAGCCACAGAGAAACTTTGCACGGTTGTAAATCAACATGTTTTTAATGGTTATAGCAACAGATCACGGTGCAGCTTTCTTTGGAAAATAACTGAGGTACCCAAGGAAAAATGGATTAAAATCAATGATTGTAAATGAAGGCTTTCTGCTTGGTGATCTAAATAATGGCTTCTGGTGGGGGGTTTAAATCAATCCTGCCCGCCTGAGGTCGCCTATTGATGCTGTGCTTTTGTTCGTCTCTCTCTCTCCCGCCCTGCTTCCCCTGTTTCTCTCCCGGTTTAGTTCCTTGGCTCTTTTTTCCCTTTCTTAATGGTGTGTTGGGGGATGCTCAGATGTGATGGGGGATTCTCAGCCCAAAGAGCCGTCTCCTTTGAGATTGGCTTCCATTGCCACTGTTAGCAGTGAATCGCCAACATTCTTAATTATTAAATGGGCAATTTCCTAAAAGTACCACTTCTCCCTGACTTTGGTGAATGGAAAGTGCTGTCAAGTCACAGCTGAATTATGGTGTCATAGAATCACAGAATCATAGGGTTGGAAGGGACCACCAGGGTCATCTAGTCCAACCCCCTGCGCAATGCAAGAAATTCACAACTGCCTCCCCCCACACCCCCATTGACCCCTACTTCATGCCCAGAAGATGGCCAAGATGCCCTCCCTCTCATGATCTGCCCAAGGTCATAGAACCACCATTGCTGACAGATGGCCATCTAGCCTCTGCTTAAAAACCTCCAGGGAAGGAGAGCCCACCACCTCCCGAGGAAGCCTGTTCCGCTGAGCAACCGCTCTAGCTGTTAGAAAGTTCTTCCTAATGTCTAGATGGAAACTCTTTTGCTTTAATTTTAACCTGTTGGTTCTGGTCTGACCTTCTGGGGCAACAGAAAACAACTCAGTACTATCCTCTATATGACAGCCCTTCAAGTTTCCCTGTAGGGTTTTCAAGGCAAGAGACAAACAAAGGTGGTTTGCCATAAAAATTCAGGCCCATTGTAGTCAATGGGGATTTTTTGAAGTTCCTAGGGGGGGGGGGATTTTTGGAGGTAGAATACCCAAAAATGCAGCGTGGCTGCAAGGGACTCTCCTTCGACAGTCACCAAAGTTTGGTGAACTTTGGGGCAGGGGGGCCAATTTTATGGGCCCGCAAATGTGTTGCCCCCATCCCCGAGGCATTTGCAAGCTGAGCAGTCCATTATGTTCAAAAGTTCAACGTTGCTAAGGACTGGCGGGAAAAGGCGATTCCATGCTGGTGCCTCAAAGTCTGGGCTCTGTCTTCATTTCTGGGTCGCTTTGCATGATATCAATGCAAAGGAGCTTCCAAATGGAGGAAAAAGGCTTAAATGCAAGAGAAATACATAAGAACATAAGGCCCATCAAGTCCAGCAGTCTGTCCATACAGTGGCCAACCAGGTGCCTCTAGGAAGCCACAAACAAGACAACTGCAGCAACACCATCCTGCCTGTGTTCCACAGCACCTAATATAATAGGCATGCTACTCTGATACTAGAAAGAATAGGTATGCAGCATGACTAGTATCCATTTTAAGTAACAACCATGAATACCCCTTTCCTCCATGAATATGTACACTCCCCTCTTAAAGCTTTCCAAGTTGGCAGCCATCACCACATCCCGGGGCAGGGAGTTCCACAATTTAACTATGTGCTGTGTGAAGAAAGACTTCCTTTTATCTGTTTTGAATTTGTCACCCTCCAGCTTCAACAGCTGACACCGCTTTCTAGTATTATGGGAGAGGGAGAAAAACTTTTCCCTGTCCACTCTCTCCAAACCATGCATAATTTTATAGACCTCTATCATGACACCCCTTAGCCGCCTTCTTTCCAAGCTAAACAGCCCTAAGCATCGTAACCGCTCCCCATAGGACAGTTGCTCTAGTCCCCTAATCATTTTGGTTGCTGAAGGCTTTCACGGTCAGAGTTCATTGGTTCTTGTAGGTTATCTGGGCTGCGTAATCGGGGTCTTGGTATTTTCTTTTCTGACGTTTCGCCAGCAGCTGTGGCAGGCATCTTCAGAGGAGTTACTCCTCTGAAGATGCCTGCCACAGCTGCTGGCGAAACGTCAGAAAAGAAAATACCAAGACCACAGTTACACAGCCCAGATAACCTACAAGAACCAATTTTGGTTGCTCTTTTCTGCACCTTCTCAAGCTCTGTAATATCCTTTTTTAGGTGTGGGGACCAGAACTGTACACAGTATTCCAAGTGTGGTCTCACCATAGATTTGTACAAGGGCAGTATGATATCAGCAGTTTTATTCTCTATTCCTTGTCTAATTATGGCCAGCATGGAATTTGCCTTTTTCACAGCAGCCGCACACTGGGTTGACATCTTCATTGAGCTAGCCACTACTACCCCAAGATCCCTTTCTTGGTCTGTCGCTGCCAGCACAGATCCCAATCCCATCAGTGTATATGTGAAGTTGGGATTTTTTGCCCCAATATGCATCACTTTACACTTACTCACATTGAATCTCATTTGCCATTTTAATGCCCATTCTTCCAATATGCAGAGATCCTTCTGGAGCTCTTCACAGTCCGATTTTGTTTTAACCACCCTAAATAATTTGGTGTCATCTGCAAACTTGGCTACTTCACTGTTTAACCCCAACTCCAGGTCATTGATGAACAGGTTGAAAAGCACCGGTCCCAACACAGATCCCTGAGGCACCCCACTGCTCACATCCCGCCATTGGGAGAACTGACCATTGATTCCTACTCTCTGCTTCCTATTTTTCAGACAGCTCTCAATCCATAAGAGGACTTGTCCTCTTATCCCATGACTGGCACAGAAAACATATCTTTTGGTGGCAAATGACATCCTGTGAGCAGTCCTTTACTGTGGTCATGAAAAATCAGATTCCAAGAGATGGTCACAGTGTGGGGAAACGATATCGGAGCCAGCCGAAGTCATGACCAAGGCAACTCGTGTTAAGGAGATGGCTCATCCACATGGGTGAGGGAGTCTTCTTCAGGAGGGCCATGAGTAGCTGACGGAAACTAATGTTCTCCAGACTGGGTGAACCCCCCCCTCCCACCGTCCTTTAAAGTTCAGATCATCTAGTTGTCAGTTGCTCAGACCAAGTTGGCTCCGATTACACGACCCCTACCTCAAAAGGGCCCAACTATGGGGCCCTAACAAAGTGGGGAAAAAAGAAAAGAAAAAGGGGAGAAAGCACAGAGCCGTGCCTCTGAGCAAAGGCGAATAGCCAAACCTGAAAAGGCTGATATTCAGCTTTTTTGGGAATCACGTATTCGGCGTTGGCTTTATCCCCAGGTTTTTGCGTCAGGTAAACCCAAATCCTGAAATTTACCGAGACGACTGATTTCGGGTTTATTTTCGGTTTAGGTTTATCGATATATACAACCCTATTACCCAATCCTGGTGAACTGGATTTGTTTCACCACTCCTCCACATGAAGCCAGCTGGGTGACCTTGGGCTAGTCACAGCTCTCTCAGACCCACCTACCTCACAGGGTGTCTAACGGAGCAGTTCCTCAGTGGAACAGGTTTCCTCAAGAGGTGGTAAGCTCTCCTTCCCTGGATGTTTTTAAGCAGAGGCTAGATGGCCATCTGTCAGCAATGCTGATTCTATGACCTTAGGCAGATCATGAGAGGGAGGGCACCTTGGCCATCTTCTGGGCATGAAGTATGGGTCACTGGGGGTGTGGGGTGGAGCTAGTTTGGAATTTCCTTCATTGTGCAGGGGGCTGGACTAGCTGACCCTGGTGGTCCAACTCTATGATTCTATGTTGTGGGGAGGGGAAGGGAAGGTGATTGTAAGCCAGTTTGATTCTTCCTTAAGTGGTAGAGAAAGTCGGCATATAAAAACCAACTCTTCTTCTCGCTGGAGCCGAGGTTGCAACTCAGCTGCCTTACGAACCCCGCTCTTAAAAGCTCCTGCCTCAACCCCCCATTCCCCCCCCTGTTGGCTTTATTAGGCCATTTGTGCATGCACAAAGCCATTTGTTTGCCGACACCTTTCAACACCCACCCTCCATGCAACTCATCTCTTTCTCATTGTTGGGTGCCCTTTTGTCGGGAGCCTGGCGATAATGACATACAGCCCGGGCAGAATCTTCCCCACAGAAGACATCAAGCTAATTATATTCCATCACTTGTTCCCCTTTCATCTGCTCCAAGGACCGTAAAAATGCTCCAGCTGACCGACTCATCTCGCTGGGTATTATAGAGGCAAATAGTTTAGTAAGTTTTAAATTATCGAAAACAAAACAGACTCCCTCCTGAGGAGCCTTAGACGTTTATCCCGATAGGTATACGGGCTCTTAGAGAGGATGGTGGTTTGTATTTATTGAAGTCCTGATTCTCTGAGCTGGATTTTGTCTACTCTGAAGGAAGGCAATCTACATTCTGACAATTTTTGCACGTATTTCAGTCGTTCATGGCATGGTATAGCCTGATCTCATTGGATCACAGAAGTTACGCAGGGCCGGTACTTGGAAAGGAGACCACCGAGGAAGACTCTGCATAGGAAGGCAATGGCAAAGAGCCTCTGCTTCTCACTTGCCTTGAGACCCCCTTTCTGGGGTCGCCATAGGTCGGCTGCCACTTGACGGCACTTTATACACACACATCTTGCATCATCTGCCTCTGTTACAAACCATGGGGAAGGGTCGCCCAGTTAAACGGACTGGGAACAGGTTCAGGCAGCTAGAATCACAGAGTTGGAAGGGGTCATAGAGGCCATCTAATCCAACCCCCTGCTCAACGCAGGATCAGCCTAAAGCAGAGATCCTCAAACTGTGCTCTGTAGAGTGCTTGGTGCTCCATGAAACATGTCCTAGTGCTCCATGAAGAGATTGGAAAAAAATACTACTGACATTCGGTTTAATATATAGGAGCTAGGTGAAAATTGGTGCTCCATGACAAATTTCTCTCCTGAAAAGTGCTCCATGACTCAAAAAGTTTGGGAACCTCTGGCCTAGAGTATCCCTGACAAGTGTTCATCCAGCCGCTGCTTGAAGACTGCCAGTAGGGGAGAGCTCACCACCTTCCTAGAAAGCTGATTCCACTGTCGAACAACTCTTACTGTAAAAAGTTTTCCTAATATCCAGCCATTACCTTTCCACCTGTACTTTATATCCATTTTTGCAAGTCCTGTCCTCTGCTGCCAACATTAACAGCTCCCTGCCCTTCTCTAAGTGACAACCTTTCAGATACTTAAAGAGAACAACCATTTCCCCCCCTCCTCTTTCCAGACTGAACACTCCCAAGTCCCTTGTGGGGCTTGGTTTTCAGGCCCCTCATCATCCTCTTCGCTCTCCTTTGAGAAAGAGAGAGGGCTCACTTCCACATTGCATAATCAGCTTGTGGAACTCACCGCCACAAGGTTTTGTGGTGATCATTAGCTGAGATGGCTTGAAAAGGGGGATTTGAGAAATTCAGAGAGGCGAGTTCCATCAGTGGTTATTCATGGCGATGGAGCCTCCATGCTCTGAGACAGTATGCCATTGAATACCAGTTAAGCGGCAAGGGAAGACTTCTGTAGAAAATGGAATCACCCTTTTGGTCTGATGCAGCAGGACAGTCCTATGAAGACCCCCTAAGGAGGGGACAGCTGAAGCTCAAATAAAGAATACTTTAAATATTTATACTTTCTAGATAGATCTCCCCCCCACCCAAGTAAATGGGCAAATGTGGGTATCTCCATCATCACATTTGAACATAAGAACATAAGAAAGGCCCTGCAGGATCAGACCCAGGCCCATCAAGTCCAGCTGCCTGTTCACACAGCAGCCAACCAGGTGCCTCTAGGAAGCCCACAAACAAAACGACTTTGTATAGTTAAAATATGACCATGTAGAGCAGTGGTTCTCAACCTTCCTAATGCCGCGACCCTTTAATACAGTTCCTCATGTTGTGGTGACCCCCAACCATAAAATTATTTTCTTTGCTACTTCATACCTGTAATTTTGCTACTGTTATGAATCGTAATGTAAATATCTGATATGCATAAAATGGGAGGCACACCTTTCCATTATTCAAATGAAAGAAGCTGTTTGATTTCACAAAAATACAATTTAGCATGTATATAACTTATTTTATTTTTGTTTAATTTATACCCCGTCCTTTCCCAACAGAGTCTGGCTCAGAGCGGCTTCCAACAAATATACATACGGAATACAACATGGAGTATAAGCTAAAGCATGGAATAAAACTACAGTCACTGATTCAAGTTAAAGATGGCATTCTAATTTCCTACCGACTATATATAATAGTGATTATTCCTAATGGTGAGTTGATTTATAACTAATCGTAGTAGGCAGATGACCACTAATGGCCCAGGATGTTGCATGTCCTCCAAGGACTTGAGACAAGAAGAAACCAAGGAAAAGGGGGGGCAACGTGAAAAAACAAAAGAAAGGGCATAATGATCATTTTGCAGCAGCGTTTAAGAGCTGCCCAAACGTTTGGAAGGCCCCATTAGGCAGGGCGGCTTTTATTCCCTTCTGAAGGCGAGAAAACTTCGCCGAGGCAGCAAAGAGCGAGTTAACGCAACGTGGTCGAGAGAGCACCCCCAACCCTCAAAACCCAGCGCTTTTGCATCACAGGCTTGAATCACACTTCCTCTCGTGTTTGCATCTGTTCCGCGTAGCGCAAGGGCTGTGTTCCCGGCTCCGGGTCGGTCATTTCCTTCCAAAACCCCCCAGCTCCTCTTGTCCCCCCCTTTGCTCAGAAGTAAAAGCCCCCCCCCACTTTTGTAGCATAGGAGAGTAAGCGCGTGACGGGACCGCAGCCCACGAGGGCTTCCCCCCTCAGACGCCGCCCGCTCCATCCGCGTCCCACCCTCTGACACAAAAAAACCCATTGGACTCTATGGCATTGAAGCCCCTCCCCAAACCCCACCCTCCTCAGGCTCTGCCCAATCCCCCGCCGGTAGCGAAGAGGGACCTGGCAACCCTACTTCTAGCCCAGACATGGGTAGCTTGTGGCCCAAAGTTCCCTGCTTGCCTGCAGAAGCCTCTCATTTTAAAAGGAAAGACTGAGTTTTTAAAAGATGCCCCTTTTATTCTTTACAATACTGAAAGCAGAGCTGATGCCCCAGCTTCAAATAGTGATATTGAGTGGAGGTTTGAGGGTTAAAACCCCCTCTCCCCTCCCTGCACGTCTCCAAGGCAAATTGAGGCAGTGCAGTCAATTTGCATTTTAAGGATGGAATGAGATACACGTTCTTGATCTTCTCTGTTTGGCCCTTCGTTTGAGATCACTGTCGCTCTAATAACCTTGGAAGTCCAGTTCGTACACCTTCAAGTTTTCTAGCTTTTGAACTACCCTTACTGCCATAAAATCTGGAAATGGATGGATTTGGAAGCACCAAAAGGAGGAAATGCACTGCACCAGCCAAACTTCTGGCCTGGATTTGGGATGCTTTCCTGAAACATCGATTTTCATGCCTAGCAGGGAGGCTCTGTGCCAAGAGACCTGTTTCCCGTGTGGGTTGCTGTCTTTGAATCAGGGTAATTGTGTATGTAACCACGTGGCTGCTTTTTATCTGCAGACAATTTCCCTGGTGCTTGCAAATATCCAGGTACCTGAAACGCAACCTTTGCGTTCTTCTGTGTTGAGTAAATAATACGCTCCACAAATTCCCAGGGCAGGGGCTTTGATAATGGATTGTATAAATGGCTTCTTGGAAGTTTTTACGGCCTCTGGAAGGTGTGCATGTGAAAAAAGCAAGTCGCTATTGTCTTGTTTCACCTCTTTTCTCCGAGACTCATCCATCAATTGTATGTTTGGGGAGCACAGGAGAACGGGCAATCTCAGACAGAGACAACTTTTTGGAGTTCCCAGTTCTAAGGCTGAAGGAAGGCTGGAATGAATCGCAAGAGGGCAACTAGGGTTGTAGAATAACAACAACAACAACAACAACAACAACAATAATAATAACAACAACCGGTAAATTTCGGGTTCGGGTTTATTGGACCTGGGTTTTTTGGGAAACCTGAAATAAGCCAAATACCCACCCCAGTAAATGGGTATTCCAGCTTTGAAAAGGTTCCCCCCCCAAAAAATTCAGGTCCATATCAACTAGGGTTGCCAACCTCCAGGTACAAGCTGGAGAGCTCCTGCTATTACATCTGATCTCTAGCCAATAGAGATCGGTTCCCCTGGAAAAAAATGGCCACTTTGTCAATGGGTCTCTATGGCATTGAAGTCCCTCCCCTCCCCAAACCCTGCCCTCCTCAGGCTCCACCCCAAAAACCTCCCACCGGTGGTGAAGATGGACAGATGGCCATCTAACTTCTTCTTAAAAACCTCCAGGGAAGGAGAACCCACCACCTCCTGAGGAAGCCCGTTCCACTGAGGAACCGCTCTGTTAGAAAGTTCTTCCTCATGTCTAGACCCTTAAGCGTTAAGGGTCAGATGTTTGGTGAAGCACAGCCAATCAAACCTCCAATGGCCAATCAGAAGCCTTGCTGGGCAAAAGCTCTGCCTTAGCCCCACCCATTTCCTAAAAACACTTGGTGTGCACCAGGACAGGTGTTGGTGAGCACCATGGCACACATGGGCACCATGCTGGGGACCCTTTTTCTGAGGGGTTCCAGGCAGTGAAGGACAAGGAACAGAGTCTTGGAAAGGGCAGGAGAGCTCTGGGTGATTCCTAACTCCACCTCTTTCTGCACCGGACCATGCTTAGATATCAAAAAACGGGCCAGTCTTGGTGCTTTCCACCACCTAAATACTCTTCCGTTTTCTCTCTTTCTCTCCACCCTTCCCGTCATAATTCATACCTATTTTTTCCCTCTTCCCAGACATTCTTACCTATGCTTTCAGCCCCCAGTGGCATTTTATTAATCCATCTATTTTCCGGCCCACGCTTGGGTGCTCTTGTTTTACTCCCGGTTTAATTTCCATGGCGCATAAAACACTCACGGCCCTGACAAGGAAAGAGTTATGATTCCCAGAGTTAGCGTTTTTTATGAGGTCCCTTAAAAACTCAACACTTGCCAAAAATTAGTGGCCGGAAGGAATGAAATACTGTCTAGGGCTGTAATGCTCTAATTATCACACTTAAGTGGTCGTTACAGTGGTTTTTGCACATGGGTGGGCCCTCTCCTGTCACACCCATGATGGAAATCATAACGCTGGGAGAACTTACGCTGTCTTCTGCATGTATCAGAAGGACACAAGAAGAGCCCTGCTGGTTCGGACCTCTGGCCCATCTCGTTCAACATCCTGTTTCACACAGTGGCCCATCAGTAGCCCTGCAGGGCCAAACAAACAAGACCTTCTTCTGATGTTGCCTCCTGGCTCTGGGTTGTAGAGGTTTGCTGCCTCTGAATATGGAGGCTCACTTTAGTCACCACAGACATAAGAAAATAAGAAAGGCCCTGCTGGATCAGACCCAGGCCCATCAAGTCCTGCAGTCTGTTCACACAGGGGCCAACCAGGTGCCTCTAGGAAGTCCACAAACAAGGCGGCTGCAGCAGCACCATCCTGCCTGTGTTCCCCAACACCTAATATAATAGGCATGCTCCTCTGATGCTGGAGAGAATAGGTATGCATCATGACTAGCCTCCATTTTTACTAGTAGCCATTAATACCCCTCTCCTTCAACAGCCATCGATGGTCCTCTCCTCCATGAATCTTTCTACCCCCCCTTTAAAGCTATCAGTCTTTGTGGCCATCACTACCTCCACTGGCTGTGAACTCCAGAATTTAAATACCTGTTGAGTAAAGCAGTCCTGCACCTATTGCCCATCAGCTTCAAGGGATGCTCCCAAGTTCTAGTATTTTGGGAAAGAGAGAAACAGCTGTCTATCCACTTTCTCCAATAATCTTATAAACCTCTACCATATCCCCCATGAGTTATCGCTTTTCTAAACTGGGAAGTCCCAGACTCTTCAGGAAAGGGGAAAGGCATGAGGAAAGGCACTCTAGCCCCCGAATCATCTTGGTTGCCCTCCTCTGGACTTTTTGAGCTCTGCAATATCAAGAGCCAGCGTGGCATAGTGGTTAAGAGCAGCAGACTCTAATCTGGAGAACCAGGTTGGTTTCCCCACTCCTCCACATGAAGCCAGCTGGGTGACCTTGGGCTAGTCACAGTTCTCTTTGAGCTCTCTCAGCCCCACCTACCTCGTAGGGTGTCTGTTGTGGGGAGGGGAAAGGAAGGTGATTATAAGCCTGTTTGATTCTTCCTTAAGTGGGAGAGAAAGTCGGCACATAAAAACCAATTCTTCTTTTCTCTCTCTCCGAACTCTCTTAGCCCCACCTACCTCACAAGGTGTCTGTTGTGGGCAGAGGGAGGGATTGTGATTGTAAGCTGCTTTGAAACTCCTTGAAGGTAGAGAAAAGTGTGGTATAAAAACCAACTTCTTCTTCATTATTTACTTCATTTCTACCTGGCTTGTCTTTTCAGAGGGGGCTCAAAGAGGCTTACATCAGTCTCCTATCCTCCATTTGATCCTCACTACAACCCTGTGAGGTAGGTTAGGTTGAGTGAGTATGTCTGGCCTGAGGTCACCCAGCCGGCTTCCATGGCGGAGCAGGGATTCGAACCTGGTTCTCTGAGATCCTAGTCTGTCACTCTAACCACTACACAACACTTGCTCTCAGAGCTCAGGACAAATTCCTAACTCGGGCCCCTGTGCACATGATCTCATCCCATAATAGAGCTCACGAGCCATAAAAGAGAAATTTTCTGTTTTCTTTCTGAAAAGAAATAAATGGATGGTATGGTAACTGATGTGCAACTTGAGTTGCCCTCCTACGTGAACTCCCAGGAAAGGGTACCCTTCGCCCCTTCTTTAGCTTGGACGTTGCCTTGACTAAGAATGTGGGTCTGAGGTAGGCAGATGGATTTTGAATGAACTCCCTGATATAGTTTTTTTTACCAAAACTTAACATTGCTCTCCCAAATCCTTCAAATGTTTTACTGGAAAAGGAACCTTGAAATTCACCCCAAAATTTCGCTTTATGCAAAATTTGGTGGCATTTCTGCTCTTTTTGTAGCTAACCATTCATTCAGAGTGAAGTTGGAGATTGCAGCTAAGTGTGAATCAGGTCAAATCTTTATCTCGTTCGAGCAACCTCACTAGGCTGTATCGGCTCTCAGGTTGTAGAATGCAATAACGAGAATGGTGCGATGTTACGTTAAATAGTTGCAGGGGTGTTGGTATTGCAACGTGAAATTCAGCATCAGATCATTTTTAAAGGTACAAACCATTGTTAGACACCATTTAAGAAATACAAACTATTTTTAAAGATACATAGCAGCAATGTTGATAGAAAAAAAAATTAAATGAAACAAGATAAATCTAGCTCTGTATTCAATCCGTATGGACTCAGGGTATTAAAGAGCAGTATGAACCTAGCCTCTTTTTGGAGTAATATTTTCTGTACATTAGACCTAAGATCTTCTGCGTTGTGCCTATTTTCTATAAAATGGCTAATTGATCCAGAATACGCTCAAGAACATTAGAGGCGCCATTAGTCAGCCATTTTATAGAAAATAGGCACAACGCAGAAGATCTTAGATTTTTTTGTATTATGGGTGTACAAAGGCCATCAATACAATAGGTCTAATGTACAGAAAATATTACTCCAAAAAGAGGCTGTGTTCATACAGCTCTTTAATACCCTGAGTATTGAATACAGAGCTAGATTTATCTTGTTTCATTTAATTTTTTTCTATCAACATTGCTGCTATGTATCTTTAAAAATAGTTTGTATTTCTTAAATGGTGTCTAACAATGGTTTCTACCTTTAAAAATGATCTGATGCTGAATTTCACGTTGCAATACCAACACCTGCAACTATTTAACGTAACATCGCACCATTCTCGTTATTGCATTCTACAACCTGAGAGCCGATACAGCCTAGTGAGGTTGCTCGAACGAGATAAGCCCTTTGGGGCGACCAAGAGGCGGTTGTGCCTTAAAACTGTTGACATTTTTATTTGTTGTTACTAGATATCTGCATGTTATATGTAATGTTTTTCATCTTTAGTAAGCAAGAATTTCATTTTAAATTGTATTTTTTGCCAGGCTGATGAAGCCCCTAGGGGCGAAAACGCGGAAGTACAATCCGGAAGGCGTTCCTTTCAATCTTTTCCGGCGGAGAAGATTTTAATCTCAATGAACAGTTCCTTGCAAATTTAGCCTTGTAGGCAAAGAGAAACATTTTGCTTATTTGCTGATTCACTTTGAAATAACAAAGCTCTTTTGCTTACATAGAAAAGTAATTTTTGTAAATATTGTTATGTCTTTTTTGTATTCACCTAGGTGGTAGATAACACTGTTGTATTAGATAGTTTCAATTGTGTTTATATAAATTTGTAATTTGCATATACAATGAGCCCAGTGCTGTTTGTTCATACTAACCTCCAGGCAGGGCCTGGAAAAAATAGCTGCCTTGCAGGGTTGACTGTATGGCATCACGACCCACTGAGCTGCCACCTCTCCTCTCAAACTCCAACCTCCATAAACTGCACCCCCAAATCTCCGGGAGTCTCCTAACTCGGATCACTCTTGTGACTTTTGTACTTTGATTTAGAGTCCTTCCCACTGCCTCCCTGGATTGCATTGCTCCGTAACATTATTTATCCTGCTGTTCTATTGCATATTTCATTGGGAGTTTTTTTTTTTAAGTCACTTTATGGTGCTGTTTTTATTCAGGTTTTTGCCATTGGTAAGCCGCTTCGAGCATTTTGCGGCGGGGGTACGTGGCTAATAAGTCAGCTAAAGAAGAAAGCAAGAGAAATGCGTGCCAGCCATTTACAGGCTGGGTGGGCTGAGGCGTACCTGGGGGCGGCTGCGCTAGACCATATATATATATAAAATTTGGCTGCCTGATCCGAGTTTGAAAGGCCCACACTGAGCTCAAAAAGGGCTTTGAGGGGTTGTCATGCCAACCAGCGGCCGCATGATGCAGGCCCAGAACAGAAGTCTGAAGGTCGCTGAGAACAACATCAGACAACATTTGAAAAACCGAGAGGGACTTCTCCGCTTCGAGACAGACAATGGCGTTTTCCTGAACATGAAAATCCACCGTGACCGGTGGACTGGCCAAGAATATATAGACACCACCCATGCGGAATATTATTTGGGGGGGCTCTGCTGAACGTTCCTACTTTTCCAAAAACACCAACCCAAATATGACTGACGTTTGGGGAGACGGAAGGGAAAACGGGGGCATCATCAAAGGCAATGCTCATTTGCAAACATGCTCAAACAAGCTCTCCTGACACTCCTGACATCACTTTTCGGGAGCGCCGAAAAGTGATGTCAGGAGTGGGGGTTCTTCATGGGCAAAAAGTCATGCAACATGGGTGGCTGCAGTGAAGAGGGGGAAGCGGGCAGGTGAAACCATCCCTTTCAGCCCACAAGGCCTCATGGTAGAAGTGCCCCTAGCATGCATGAATAGGGCTGCCAAGAAGAAGAGTTGGTTTTTAGATGCCCACTTTCTCTATCACTTAAGGGAGACTCAAACCGGCTTACAATCACCTTCCCTCCCCCTCCCCACAACAGACACCCTGTGAGGTAGGTGGGGCTCAGAGAGAGTGACTTGCCCAAGGTCGCCCAGCTGGCTTCCTGTGAAGGAGTGGGGAAACAAATCCCGTTCACCAGATTAGCCTCCGCCGCTCATGTGGAGGAGTGGGGAAGCAAACCCGGTTCTCCAGATCAGACTGCACCGCTCCAAACCACCGCTCTTAACCACTACTCCATGCTGGCTCTCCAGATCGGAGAGAGAAGGGGAGCTGTTCCTGTTGGCAGCAGAGGATAGTGCTTGCAAGCATGGGTTTAAATTGCAGCGGAAAGGTACTGGCTAGATATTAGGGGAAACAAATTATAGTAAGAGTTGTTCAACAATGGAATCAGCTTCCTAGGGAGGTGAGCTCCCTCTCACTGGTCGTCTTTAAGCAGAGTCTGGACAAGCACTTGCCAGGGATGCTCTAGGCTGATCCCGCATTGAGCAGCGGGTTGGACTAGATGGCCCATATGGCCCCTTCCAACTCTACTCTATATGGCATTGTATCCTGCTGAGGTCTGAGGCAATCCTATGCATTAATTAGATACCCACGTGCACTGGGGCTAGGGTTGCCAGGTCCCTCTTTGCCAACGGTGGGAGGTTTTAGGGGCAGAGCCTGAGGAGGGCAGGGTTTGGAGAGGGGATGGAACTTCAATGCCATAGAGTCCAATTGCCAGAGCACCATTTTCTCCAGGGGAACTTATCTCTATTGGCTGGAGATCAGTTGTAATAGCAGGAGATTTCCAGCTAGTACCTGGAGGTTGGCGATCCTAATTGGAGCTTTCCCGAGTAGGCATCGATGGCATAAATTTTTCACACAAAAAAATCCTTTCCCAGTGTACAGACCCCACTGTTTGCGTCTAAGTGTTCTAGAGTCTGTGAATACCATACACCATGAAGACATCATTTCAACTCATGGCTTTTAGATGTGGGAACGGGGCAGCTCTCAGCAACGTGCAGTCTCCCTCTTCCCCTGTGTATGGAGAAGAAAATCTATGCAGGGCTCAGCTCTCTGTTCTTTCTGTTTTGAATGCCAGATCTGTCAACAGCGGCATAATGCGCCTTGTTGAATAACGCACTCTTAATTATAGCCTATGCTTGTTTAATGTGTTATCTGACACTTCAAAGGCGGAGAAATTCAGCAGGGACAAGCTGTTGGTCAAGAAGGGACCAATATAGATGCTACAGATGCGGTGTGGCGGTAGGCTGTCGGGAAAACGCTCCCCCGCGGTCAGGCTCCGCGTTGCCGCAATATTACGTGAACTGCCGGTTATGGTTTCTGATCCGGAACATGCCTGCGATCACGAGGAGGATCGGGGCCTGGAGACCAAGCCCTACAAGAAGAGGCTGAGGGAGCTGGGAATATTTAGTCTGGAGAAGAGGAGGTCGAGGGGGACAGGACTGCTCTCTTTAAGAAGAATAAAAATAAGAAGAGTTGGTTTTTATATGCCGACTTTCTCTACCACTTAAGGAAGAATCAAACCGGCTTTCAATCGCCTTCCCTTCCCCTCCCTACAACAGACACCCTGTGAGGTAGGTGGGGCTGAGAGAGTTCTAACAGAGCTGTAACTTGCCCAAGGTCACCCAGCTGGCTTCGTGTGTAGAGTGGGGAAACAAATCCAGTTCACCAGATTAGCCTCTGCCGCTCATGTGGAGGAGAGGGGAATCAAACCCGGTTCTCCAGATCAGAGTCCACTGCTTAAGTATTTGAAGGGTTGTTTCTGAGAGGAGGGCAGGGAGCTTTTCTTGTTGGCAGCAGAGGATAGGACTCGCAATAATAGGTGTAAATTGTGGGCGGAAAGGTACCGGCTGGATATTAGGAAAAATTTTTTTGCAGTAAGAGTTGTTTGACAGTGGAATCGGCTGCCTAGGGAGGTGTTGAGCTCCCCCTCCCTGGCAGTCTTTAAGCAGAGGCTGGACAAGCACTTGTCAGGGATGCTCTAGACTGCTCCTGCATTAAGCAGGGAGTTGGACTAGATGGCCTCTATGGCCCCTTCCAACTCTTATGAGTCAATATTTCTATGTGTATGTACCACATCGCAGTTGCGCCTCCGCTGGGATGGCTGACGCCGGAATGGAAAGAGCCTGTTTAAGACACGTGTGTACACTTTTGCCAAGACACTGCTTCTCAGGGGAAGTAGATTTTCAGTTGTAATGAAACCACAATTGTGTCCAGATTGGATTTCAAGGTAGAAGGTCAGGGAATTGAAAGGCCTAGAGGTCAGGGGGTGGGTGGGTGGAGGAGTGGGATCACTGAGTCGTTCTTGACCTAGCCCGGGCACCTCTCCTCTGCCTATTTTAGTCTCCTTCTCCATCACTTTCCTCCAGGCCTCTCATGAAGACATGAACTCATGAAGCTGCCTTATGCTGAATCAGACCAATGGTCCAACCAGGTCAGTATAGTCACTTCAGACTGGTAGCCACTCTTCACTAGAGGTCTTTCACATTACCTATGAGGCTTTTAACTGGAGATGCCGGAGATCGTACCTGGGACCTTCTGCATGCCGAGCAGATGTTCTACCGCTGAGCCACGGTCCCTCCCCCTGAGCTCTTGTTCATCAAGAAGCAAGTCACTGTCGCGCACTCATGCCATAACAAATAGGAAAGCCAACAAACAGTTTCCCTCCCTGCCAAGCCGAAATCTTTGCTCAACCAGCTCTACAACACCAGCCCTGGAGGAGATTTCTCGGCGAAGCATGCTTTGTTGGGATCAAACGCCTGAGAGTGGACCAGAAAAGCATGCAGAGATGGGCTTTGGGAGGTCTCTTTTGAGCAGGCCCTCGATTCTAAAATCTGGTTTGCATGTGGCCACTGAAGGCTGGGAGGGGATCGGTCCTACAAAATGAGGAAAGTGAGGTTCATTGATGGAGGCTGGACCACATAAGGGTCCACGTTACTTCACTCCTTCCACGGTTCTCAGAGTGGCCTGTCCACTAAATGTTCTTGCCAGGAAAGCTTTAGAGGAATTGGGATTTGATTGGATCCAGGGCACACAAAGGCTTTGTCAGACCCATTTGAGGGTTGCCAACCTCCAGGTGGAGTCTGGGACTCTTCAAGAATGACTACTGATCTCCATAGATGAGTTCCCCTGGAGAAAATGGCTGCTTTGGAGGGTGGACTGTATGGCATTATACCCTGCTGAGATCCTTCCCCTCCCCAAACCCTATTCTCCCCAGGCTCCACTCCGAAAACTCCAGGAATTCCCCAACCCAGATCTGTGTCAACGGAAGTATAGGGTCCAGATAACGCAAAGTGATTGCATCACTTTACTCTGCTCTGGTTAGACCTCACCTAGAGTACTGTGTTCAGTTTTGGGCACCATAATTTAAGAAGGATGTAGACAAGCTGGAACGTGTCCAGAGGAGGGCAACAAAGATGGTGAGGGGTCTGGAGATCAAGTCCTAGGAGGAAAGGTTGAAGGAGCTGGGTATATTTAGCTTGGAGAGGAGAAGACTGAGAGGGGATATGATAACCCTCTTCAAGTACTTGAAGGGCTGTCATATAGAGGATGGTGCCGAGTTGTTTTCTGTTGCTCCAGAAGGTCGGACCAGAACCAACGGGTTGAAATTAAATCAAAAGAGTTTCCGTCTAGACATCAGAAAGAATTTTCTAACAGTTAGAGCGGTTCCTCAGTGGAACAGGCTTCCTCGGGAGTTGGTAAGCTCTCCTTCCCTGGATGTTTTAAAGAAGAGGTTAGATGGCCATCAGCAATGCTGATTCTATGACCGTAGGCAGATCATGAGAGGGAGGGCACCTTGGCAATCTTCTGGGCATGGAGTAGGGGTCACTGGGTATGTTTGTGTGTGTGTGTGTGTGTGTGGAAGATAGTTTGGAATTTCCTGCATTCTGCAGGGGGTTGGACTAGATGACCCTGGTGGTCCCTTCCAATTCTATGATTCTATGCATGGGGATGCAGGAGGTATGGGTTTCACTGGTGGTTAGGATGAGTCTTCTGACCCTTTTTTTCCATAGGGGGCCACCCCTTCATGATTTTGGTACAGATGGCCCATCTGTTATTTATTGAATGTATTAATCTAAAACAAATGCTGGCGTCCTTTTTGCCTCAAGGGGCATTCAAGCATTTCTCTCCATAGTAATGGATATCCAGTTCCATTTTGCGTGGGTGATGTATAAGAGAGATAAGAGCATGTACTCCACTCAGACAGCGTGAATTGATTAATAATCCTGTTATTGATCAGCAGCAGCAGCATTGATCTCACTGTGTTGCCCAAAGGGAAACTGCCGCCCACATTTAACAATTTAAACAATGCAATTTGATTCCTATGACTGGTTACAGTTGCCAGCCTCCAGGTGGGAGCTGGAGATCTTCCTGGAATTGTAGCTGATCTTCAGTCAACAGAGATAAGTTCCCCTGGAGAAAATGACAGCTTTGGAGCGTGGCCTCTATGACATTATACCCTGCTGAGGTCTCCCCCCTCCCCAAACCCCCTTCCAAAGCTCCACCCCCCAAATCTCCAGGAATTTCACAACACAGAGTTGGCCACTTTACAATTGGTTGATGTAGGGTTGCCAGCCTCCAGATACTAGCTGGAGATCTCCTGCTATTACAACTGATCTCCAGCCGACAGAGATCAGTTCCCCTGGAGAAAATGGCTGCTTTGGCAATTGGACTCTATGGAATGGAAGCCCCTCCCCAAACCCTGCCCTCCTCAGGCTCTGCCCCAAAAATCTCCAGGTATTTCCCATCCTGGAGCTGGCAACCCTAACTGAGGTCCCAGTTCTCCCCAGGCTCCATCCTAGGGTTGCCATCTTCAAGGTAAAAGCTGGAGTTCTCCCACTATTACAACTGATCTCCAGCCGATAGAAATCAGTTCCCCTGGAGAAAATGGCCGCTTTGACAATTGGACTCTATGGCATCGAAGTCCCTCCCCTCCCCAAACCATTCCCTCCTCAGGCCCCCAAAACCTCCCACCAGTGGCGAAGAGGGACCTGGAAATCCTATGTTAATGGTTGCATTAAGGCCCAGGTATATTCCTCGCCAAGACCTACATTTCCCCATCCTCATTCCCAAGTGAGGAACCCCTTTGACTGACCTTCCAACAAGGTATGGTGGACGCTCCAGTAGACGCTGAGACACTGCTTCTCCTTCTTCATCCCTCTCTTGCACTTGCAGCCATAGAGCTGGCTGGAAAGGAGAGCCGTCACGGTGTTCCGGCACTGGCTCTTGGCGTCCGGCCCCAGCTTGTTGGCACCGTTGCCGGCGATACATTGCCGGAGGGTCCGGAATTTGGAGCTGCAGCTGGGGTCGTTGGTGCAGGATTCCCCAGCCTGCAAGCAGTCCCGGGCTGAGCTGACCATGTCCACCATGCTTTCTGGGAAAGAATGAGAGAATGGGAGATGCTGGTGAGAACCTGCCCAAAATGGGTTCTGAAGGTACCTTAAGCACACAAGAAGAGCCCTGAGGGATCAGACCAGAGGTCCGTCGAGTCCAGCATCCTGTCTCACACAGTGGCCAACCAGTTCCTCCGGAGCGGAGGTCCAACCACACGGCACGGAGGCTGACTGCCTCTGAAGGTGGAGGTTCCCTTTAGTCACCATGACTAGTAGCCCCTGATAGACCTCTCCTTCATGAATCTGTCTAATCCCCTTTTAATGCTATCTATGCCTGTGAGCAGGTAGGAAGGGGGTTTGGTGTAGCCCGATTTAGTCAGATCTCGGAAACTAAGCATGGTCAGTACTTGGAAGGGAGACCACTGAGGAAGCCTCCGCAGAGGAGGGCAATGACAAACCGCTGCTGCTTCTCACTTGCTTTGAAAGCCCCTTGCTGGGGTCAACATAAGTCAGCTTTGACTTAACGACACTTTACCCACACTTGCAACAATGCTTTTAATTATGATTTATTTAACAATCATATTATGGGCTCCAAAAAGTGTTAGGGTTGGGTGTGTGTAAAGTACTGTAAATTCACAGTTTTGTGGTGACCCCTTAGGGTTTTCCTTTCCTTTTTTTTCAGGCTCATCTGACCAAAGGTCTTGAGCACAACGTGCGTAGGATAAAACAATTTTAACATTATAGATTATTAAAATGTACAACAAAAGTAACTTTAAATTCTTAAAATACCTGAAACACTTTAAAATTAAAATCACAATAACCAAAAATTGAGTTACTTTACAAGCAAAACAGTAACTACAACAATAATAATATCACTAGTTAACAATAGGTTAACCTTGTTGTGCCTTTAAGGAAATCGTTATTAGCAGATATTTCACGACGCCTTTGGTTATTTCTGGGTCAGCATCACCCAACAGAAATGGGACCACCCAAGAGTCAACAGGAAGATGATATCTTGATAAAATGGGTGCAATCCAGGTGGCCCTGGGTGTATGTAGCCCATAGATCACAAAATAACAGAAGGGGATCTATTATCTCAACTGCTTTTGATGCACAGACACATAGCTTAGGCCTTAGGGTTTTCAGGGTACACCTGAAGTGGTTCGCCATTGCCTGCCTCTGCATAGCGACCCTGGACTTCCATGGTGGTCTTCCATCCAAGAATTAACCAGAAGCCCTGCTTGGCTTCTGAGACCTGATGAGATTGAGAGAGGGTTCGATCCCCCTTTTTCCAGGCTTTGAACAAACACAGTGCTGTGGGAAAGGTGGAGCTAGGAAAGCCCAGGCTGAAATATCTCATTTTTTCCTGGAACGCGTTCACTGGCCTTAGGGAAGTCGCTGTTCTCCCAGCTCTTCAGCCTATAAAATGAGGATAATACCAGCTTTCCCCCCCGAAGGTGGTTGTTTGGTTTGTTCAAATGATGTGTTTGGAATGTGCCATATAAATGCTAAGGAATATTATTTTCTTGTAAAGTAGGGGTGGGAGCGAAACAAGTGTGATTAATGGTTGGACTAGGACCACAGAGCTCTGGGTTCTAATCCTCTGCCACGAAGCTCATAATTTAAAAATAATAGTAATAATAACAATAAAGAGCAAAAAGGCGAGACAAGTGGAAGGGGAAGAGAAATGAAATGTCTGTTTGCTGCAATACACTAAATATTTCACTGACCCTATTCTTTGCTTTCTGTTTCTCCCCAGCTGGCTCTGTGGCTAAGAGGCTGAGCTGGGATCTGGGAAGAAGCGTCCAGTTCAAATCCCCTCTCGTGCCTCCAAATTTCTTGCTAGAGTTGCCAGCCTCCAGGTGTGGGCAGGAGATCTTCTGGAGTTATAACTGATCTCCAGATAGGGTTCCCATCTTCCCAATTAGGGTTGCCAACCTCCAGGTGCTAGCTAGAGATCTCCTGCTATTAAAACTGATCTCCAGCTGATTGAGCCAATTGCCAAAGGCGGCCATTTTCTCCAGGTGAACTGATCTCTATCAGCTGGAGATCAATTACAATAGCAGGAGACCTCTAGCAACCCTAACTCTATGGCGTTATGCCCTATTGAAGTCCCTCCTTTACCCAAGCCCTGCCCTCCCCAAGGCTCCACCTTCAAATCTCCAGGAATAGCCCAACTCAGAGTTGGCAACCCTAACTTCAGCCAAACCACACTCTCTCTCTCTGTCAGCCTCACTCCCCATCTGCTCTAAAGGCATAACTCCTGGCCAACCTCACAGGGAAGTTGTCTGGATTTTCAGCATGTATTGGGAATGCTTTGAAAAGTATATAAATATTAAGTTTGTATTATTCCCACACTGGAAAAAGGAGGCGATCCACTTAGCTGGTGTGATGGGACCATGTCCCGTTGTCCCGCCAGAACACATCCCGCTATTTCATGTTTCATAAATAACTGGTGTCAAATCTGGCTGAATTAAATCTGTTTGTCTCTAGTGCAGAGTTTGCACTCTCCTTTTTTTGGGGGGGTGGACTCCTCTGGGATAGCTTTAGGAGTACCAACTGCAGGTTAGGAAATGCCTGGGGGGTGATGCCTGTGGAGGGTGGGGTTTAGGAATGGGAGGGACCTCAGCAAGGTATAATGCCCTCCAAAGCTGCCATTTTCTCCAGAGGAACTGAGCTCTGTCGTGTAGAGATGACTTGTAATTCCAGGAGAATACCAGGCCCTACCAGGAGGTTGCAACTCTAAGGGATGCCAACCTCCAGGTGCGGCCTGGAGATCTCCTGGAATTGCAACTGATCTCCAGACTACACAGATCAGTACCCCTGGAGAAAAAGTCTCCTATGAAAGGGGGACTGTATGGCATCACATCTCTTTGGAAGTTCCTCCCCTGCCGAAACTTTGCCCTCCCCAAATCTCTAGCAATTTCCCAACTCGGGGTTGGTAACCCTTCCTTGGCAGATAGGACCGTACGGAAAGGGCTCACTAAACAAAGGAACGCTTGAAAACTGAGCACAAGTCTGAAGCCACTTGAGTTTCTCGTCCTGAAGTTGTTTCTGCCCAGGCATTCGCATGGCCTGGGGAGGTGCATGAGCTGAATCCCCCCCTCCCCTAGGCAAGAACCGGCTTTGCTAAAATTAGGCTTGCCAACCTCCAGGTACTAGCTGGAGATCTCCAGCTATTACAACTGATCTCCAGTCGATAGAGATCAGTTCCCCTGGAGAAAATGGCCACTTGGGCAATTGGACTCTATGGCATTGTAGTCCCTCCCCTCCCCAAACCCCGTCCTCCTCAGGCTCCACCCCAAAAACCTGGCAACCCTAGCTAAAATACTGCATCTGATCTTTTCCCTTAGCGCTCAGGGGGCCATGTTCTTAGGGCGAAGGAAAGCAGAGAGAGACTCGGCGGTCTGAAATTTACTGATAAAAGAAATCAGGTAACGGCATCCTCGGGCCAAGATCGTTGTTCGAATGCAGAGGACGGCTAATCTTTAACACACACACACCCCGCCGAACGATCACACTTTATACTTCTGTTGGAATTGACTTGAACTGGAGTTTTTCACATGACCTGCCTGTGTTGGTATCTTTTCCGTTGTGAAAAAATGAAATTGGTGGCGTTTGGATTGATGGAACTTTCTTTGAAAGCCCTACCGTGACACGGGCATCTGAGGAAACTGGATCTTTCCTATGGAAACCCATGCCTAGAACGCTATATGACGGCAGACAGAAACCCAACAGGTAATGTCTCCCCATCAATACATCTCCTCCTAGGAAGTCCTTCTACCTGTTGAATTTCTGCCTGTCAGACAACCATCGGTTAGCAGTCCTCTTCCTATGAAGGTTTGGTGTTATTTTCACAGAGTTGACATCCCCTCCCATTTAAAAGAGTTCGTTTTGAGAGCGCTTGTACATGCCAATTTGTAAATAATGTACAATCTTCCTTGAGCTCTTTGGAGCAGACATTAAATTAGCCCAGTAGCACTGAAATTAAATTAAACCCAGTTCATGCTTTGTGTTAGGAGGGGTGGTGGTGGTGGAAAGCAACCTGAGTTTAATATTCTTGCTGAATGGCAGTACCTTTTCTGCCAGGTGTCATCAGTTTGAAGGCTTTGGATTAAAACCATGGCATGGTTTTGGAGCCCTGACCTGGCTGGCACAATCTCATCCGATCTTGGAAGCTAAGCAGGGTCGGCCCTGGTTATTGCTTGGATGGGAGACCACCAAGAAAGTCCAGGGTTGCTATGAAGAGGCAAGCAATGGCAAACCACATCTAGTTGTCCCTTGCCTCGAAAACCTTACGGCTGCAACTTGACAACACACAATTATTATGCCCTGACCTGGCTGGCATAGGCTAGCCTCAGCTAGTCCAATCTAAGAAGCTAAGCAGGGTTGGCCCTGGTTAGTACTTAGATGGGAGATGGGGTTGCAACCTCCAGGTACTAACTGGAGATCTCCTGCTATTACAAATTATCTCCAGCCGACAGAGATCAGTTCCCCTGGAGAAAATGGCCACTTTGGCCATTGGACTTTATGGCATCGAAGTCCCTCCCCTCCCCAAACTCCACCCTCTTCAGGCTCCACCCCCAAAACCTCCCGCCGGTGGCAAAGAGGGACCTGGCAACCCTATGAATGAGACTGATGACTAGGGTTGCCATCTCTGGGTTGGGAAATACCTGGAGGTTTTTGGGGCGGAGCCTGAGGAGGGCAGGGTTTCGAGAGGGGAGGGACTTCAATATGGTGAACTGGATTTGTTTCCCCTCTCGTCCACATGAAGCCAACTGGGTGACCTTGGGCTAGTCACAGCTCTCTTTGAGCTGTCTCAGCCCCACCTACCTCACAGGTAGGGTTGCCAACTGCCAGGTAGTAGCAGGCGATCTCCTGCTAATTCAACTGATCTCCAGCCCATAGAGATCAGATCACCTGGAGGAAAATGGCCGCTTCGGCCATTGGACTCTATGGCATTGAAGTCCCTCCCCTCCCCAAACCCCACCCTCTTCAGGCTCCGCCCCCAAAATCTCTCGCCGGTTGAGAAGAGGGACTTGGCAACCCTACTCACAGGGTGTCTGTTGTGGCAAGAGGAAGGGAAGGTTTGATTCTTCCTTAAGGGGTAGAGAAAGTCAGCATATAAAAACCAACTCTTATGGATGTATATGCGGATGGCCAAACTTACAGATTCTTTACATGGTAAAGATATGGAAGAGTTTTAAAAAAAAATATGGTTAAAGGCTGCTGCATATTGGGATAAATTGGCGAAAATGAATTTTACAAGTATAGTTAATGAATTATAGATCAATGTTTTGTAATATTTTTAAACACTGTCAAAACACTTCTGCGGAAGTCCAAGGGTGGTGGGTACACAGTTAAGGTGGGTGGTGGATATTAGGGCACTATATATTTTACAAATTATATTATTCAATGTAAATTTAATGGTTGTAAAAGTGCTCTTTTTGTGATTTTGTATTTTTATGTTTTCTTTTTCTTGTATTATGATAATATTTTCTTTTTGTTGTTTGTTTTTTGTTTTTTGTATTTTTATTTTTATTTTTTGTTTAATTATAAAAAATAATAAAAATTTATATAAAAAACCCAACTCTTCTTCTCCTCCTCCTCCTCCTCCTCCTCCTCTTCTTCTTTCGGCTAGGCAAATGTTTTAATCTTCTGACCATTTTGGGGGGCCAGGTTGTGAATTCCAGGTATCCGCAGACCTTTGATTTCTAGGCTACGCCATGGCGTTGGTTTTTCTAAAATTTCAATTAACTTGCAAGGAGCCAGGGCCTCTGACTCTAAGCAAGCGCAGGTCCCTAAAAGGGGAGCCAAGACCATTAAGCAGGCGACACGCTGAGCACATTTGCTTGTGGCGTCCTAGCTGGCTTTTGGTGCCCATTCCAGTGTGAAAGTCCCTCATTAAGAAATCCCGGTGGCGGTCCCCCCCAGCGTCTCATTCAAACAGGCTCCTAAACATTTTGGCTCCCGCCTGCCGAGCGCACAGTTCATCCCTCCGGCGGTGCCTGACCCTTCTGCGTTTGGAAAGAAAAAGTTTGGAAAGGAAGGATAGAAAAGAAAGTGCTTCGAGCTGACTCATGCCGACGGCCCATTTAGCCCGGTGCCGCTGAGCGACTTTGCACACCAGAAGCTGAAAGCAGCGTTACCATAATGGCTTCACAAATTCTTGAGGTGGGGTGTGTGTGCTATCACTGACATCACCTATGTCACTTCTGGGTACAACCCCAACCCGAAAGTGACAATGGGTAGTTCTAGGAATTGCTGGAAAATTGATAATACCCCAAAGTTTCCAGCAATTCCTAGAGTTACCCATTGTCACTTCCAGGTCACACCCAGAAAAGACGTTCTAGCGCAAAGGCAGGTGACAGGCTTAATTTTTTTTTTATCTTACTGCTGCTCAGAGTAGTGGTGGGTAACGGATAGGGTTGCCAGCTCTGGGTTGGGAAATACCTGGAGATTTTGGGGGGTGGAGCCTGAGGGCGGCGTTTGTACCTGGAGCTAGTACCTGCAGGTTGGCAACCCTACGCTGAAGAAGAAGAAGAGTTGGTTTTTAGATGCCGACTTTCTCTACCACTTAAGGGAGACTCAAACCGGCTTACAACTGCCTTCCCTTCCCCTCCCCACAACAGACACCCTGTGGGGTAGCTGGGGCTGAGAGAGCACAGGGTCACCCAACTGGCTTCATGTGTAGGAGCGGGGAAACAAATCCAGTTCACCAGATTAGCCTCTCCCGTTTATGTGGAGGAGTGGGGAATCAAACCCGGTTCTCCAGATCAGAGTCCACTCCTCCAAACCACTGCTCTTAACCACTTCCATCATGCTGGTGGAAGATGGCAACAGACGAATCTCCCTGAGGAGAAAGTTCCAAAGTTTTATGCCATGACAGAGAAGGGGCTCTCCCAGGTTGCTACCCAGTTAACCTCACAAGGCGGGGGGCACGTGAAGCAGGCCTTCCAAAGATGACCATAGTGGTTGGGCAGGTTTCGTAGGGGAGTAGGTGGTCCTTCAGGTCTGTTAGTCTCAAACCGTGTGGGTCTTTGCAGGTCAAGATCCGTCCTTGAGTTGTGCCCGAAAACAAATTGGGATCCAATGTAGATGGGTCAAGACTGGAGTGATATGGTCCCTACAACCCACCCCATAGAATCATAGAGTTAGAAGGAACAATAAGGGTCATCCAGGCCAACCCCCTGCACAGTGCAGGAAATTCACAACTACCTCCTCCTCCCAACACTCCCAGTGACCATTACTCCATGCCCAGAAGATGGCAACAAAAACCCTCCAGGATCCTTGGTCAATTTGGCCTGGAGGAAAATTGCTTCCTGACCCCAAAGTGGAGATCCATCAGCATTACCCTGGGCATGTAAGAAAGGGCCACGAGAGTCAAACACTGACACAACCCTTCCTGCCCTCCCTCTCATGAGCTGCCTTATTTTACAGAATTAGCATTGCTGACGGACGGCCATCTAACCTCTGCTTCAAAACCTCCAAAGAAGGAGAGCCCACCACCTCCTGAGGAAGCCTGTCCCAACAAGGAACTGCTCTGATTGTTAGAAAATTCTTCCTAATGTCTAGACGGAAACTCTTCCAACCTGTTGGTTCTGGTCCGACCTTCTTGGGCAACAACTCGGCACCATCCTCAATATGACAGCCCCTCAATTACTTGAACATGGTTATCATATCCCCTCTCAGTCTTCTCCTCTCCAAGCTAAACATACCCAGCTCCTTCAACCTTTCCTCATACAACTTGGTCTCCAGACCCCCCCCCCCCAACCATCTTTGTTGCCCTCCCCTGTGCTTGTTCCAGCTTGTCTACGTCCTTCTTAAATTGTGGTGCCCCAAACTGAACACAGTACCCTAGGTGAGGTCTAACCCGAGCAGAGTAAAGCGATACCATCAACATCCAGTGGCAGAAATCTTCTGAATGAGGGGGGACCATATGGGGAGGCCTCTTGTTGGCCTTCTGGAGTCTCTGGCTGTGTGAAGCAAGATGCTGGACTAGATGTGGTGTAGCGTTCGGCTTTTCCGATCGCAACACTTTGAGAGATTATGAACTGAAAATTCTCCAAAGCCTTGCTTTTGGATGTAATTCACAGCCTCATATAAACCTTTGTTTTACCATGCCAGAAAACGGCTATCACCCCTTCTAGCTTTTGATAATACAATGCAAGCTCTAGGACCACAGGTCCTTTGTTTCTCTTATTCAGGTAACCAGCAAATGTATCGACGCCTGTTTGAATCTTTCTATCTTTTATTGAAAAAGAAAAAGATTCTTTTTATTAAGCAAGACAGTATGCAAAAAAATACTACAATTATTGAGCCTACACCGAGTGTAGACAAACAGGCAAGTACAATCAAGGAGCCTAACGTTATTCTAATGCATATCAAAAATGAGTTATCTGTTAGAATTCAGTCTCTTGTCCATTGCTCTTAAGGAACATCAAACAAGCCAAAAAGGTCCCAAGCAGGGGTTCAATCTCTGCCTTCAGAGCTTCGGTCCAAGGAAATCTGATTTGGTCTTCACAAACATGTATAGTTATAGAGAAAACTTATCTATCTGATCAGTCCCTGAGGTTGCTTATCACAATGACGTGACCACTTCTAAGTATCTGGTTGGCTATCGTAATAAGCAAAATTACTTTTGGTCCTGGCCCAGCCCAATGGGTCTTAGGAACCAGTTTAACTGTCATGGCTCCGGAAAATGAAAAAAACCCTGGGAACTGTAGTTTGGTGGAGGTGCCGAGATCTCTCTGTCCAAGATCTCCGGAGCTGGTCTTATAGAATTGCAGTTCCCAGGATTCCCGGGAGACAGAAAATGCCCATCCGACCAATATGAGTCTGCGGTGTAGACGCGCCCGCAGGGAACAACCTCATCCCACAAACGCATAATGCGGGTTAATCTGATCCATTCACTGGCTTGTCGTTCAATCAGAGCGAGTTTCTGTTGGAGAAACAAAGCACAGAGGCGCTGGAGAATCTTACTATCTAATTACCGCCTTCCACTTTGATTGTGAACGGGCGCAATTATTAATAGCGTGCACTCAACGGTTGTTCAGACGGCTAATATTCCAAAAAGGTTACCGGGGCTGGCGACAAGATTTGAATTTTTTCCCCCCTCTTTCCAATTAGGGTGGGCTGGGAAACAGAGACATAATTTGAGAGAGAAAATCCAAGAGAAGAGAAACTGATTATAGAGTTTTGCGGGGAACACGTGTCTTGTGCGTCGGCATGTTTTAGGTCCTCTGATCGACTGACCCTTAAAGGGAAATGACATTTTCTATCACATAATCAATTGGGTTTAATGGAGCCTTCCAGGGCCCTGCTCGCCTTTCCGTGTTACTGCATCCGGCCATTTCCCCCTGAGAAGTTTAGTGTTTAATCAGATGTTAACTGCTACTTGGACAAGAGGGAACCCAGGCAGGTGGAAAGCGCAAAGGTCTGTAAAGTTCAAGTGGGCTACCTTTCCTTAATAATCTATTTCATTATTTTCTTTTCGGGTAATTCAGCCCGCTTCTCCCTGCCTGGAGGTTTCCTGTTATTATTTCGGAGTAAATCAAACAGACTTCCCGCACGCCATGCTGAAGTAGGGTTGCCAACTAGGGTTGCCAACCTCCAGGTAACTACTGGAAAATTTCAGGCACTTATGGCAGAAAACAAACACCATAGTGCAATTAAGCAAACTGTATATTATGCACGAGCACAGACAGTAACATATACCAAAGCACAAAAATACATGTACTTATCACAATATCTCCTGTTGTCATAACTAACAAAAAATGAATTACATTGAGTTACTGTTTGTGCTTGTGCATAATATACAGTTTGCTTAATTGCACTAAAGTGTTTGTTTTCTGCCATAAGTGCTTGAAATTTCCCAGTAGCTACAATTTGGGCACTCGTTTTTTTGATTGCCAAACCTCCAGGTAACAGCTGGAGATCGCCTGCTATTACAACTGATCTCCATCCGATAGAGATCAGTTCACCTGGAGAAAATGGCCGCTTTGGCAATTGGACTCTATGGCACTGAAGTCCCTCCCCAAACCCCGCCCCTGCCCCAAAAACCTCCCGCAGGTGGCGAAGAGGGACCTGGCAACCCTAAGATGAAGGGTTGCTCAGCCTATGCAGAGAGGCCAACTGGGACCATTCACACATGATGCGGCTGCGGGTAGGGCTGCCAACTCTGGGTTGGGAAATTCCTGGAGATTTAGGGGTGGAGCCAAGGGAGGGCAGGGTTTGGGGAGGGGAGGGACCTCAGCGGGTAATAATTAGGGTTGCCATGTACCCTCTGGCAACCAGCGAGGGATGGGGGAAATTTACCGGCGTTGATGTCACTTCCAGCGTATTCCAGAAGTGACATTATCACTCCGCCGGCACTATGGGGACACTCTGGTATTTGCGCAAAAACGTTGAATCTTGAAATCTCGTTGGTCTCTAAGGTGCTACTGGACTTGAATCCATCTGTTCTGCTGCTAATCTGTAGCCTTGTAGAAACCCACATTGTATGTCTTCATACTCAGAAAAACCTTCCCCAAATGGATTAAACCAGAGCACTGTGATAAGCTATAAACCAAATGTGTGCCGGGGCATTCACAAGACCAACGGACTTCTCTTGCATGCAAAATGGTTGTGTGAATTGGGTTTCCATCCTCCCTGCATGCCATCCCGTCTCCTACTTGGACACCTGTGACACATCAGAGGTGATTCCCCCTCCCGGCCCAGCCCCTCCCTCAAATTATCAGAAAATATTTCTCTCCTAATCCCAATGAGGTCTACTGAGGCATCAAATTGAGGTCATTATTTCAGCCCCCTTCATAAATCTGTTTGATTGAGCTTCAAAATTAATGACATAATTTGCTTTGGTGAGTATTCTCCTTTTTTCAAAAACCAAATTTCCATTCATTTGATAATATAGGCAATTTCTTCTCATTTCCAGTCAGGGGACAGTTTGGAAAGGAATGAGCCAATGGGAGGTGGGTAGCAAAGAGCCTCATTGAGGCTCGCCAACTTCCAGGTAGGGTAGGGTTAGGGTTAGGGTTGCCTGGTCCCTCTTTGCCACCAGCTGGAGGTTTTTGGGGCAGAGCCTGAGGAGGGCAGGGTTTGGGAGGGGAGGGACTTCGATGCCATAGAGTCCAATTGCCAAAGCGGCCATTTCTCCAAGGGAACTGATTTCTGTAGCTTGGAGATCAGTCAGAATCCTGGGAGATCTCCAGCCACCACCTAGAGGGGGGCAACCCTAAGTTTAATACTAACAGAAAGAAAAACCTATGATGTAATGTGAGAGCCTCTACAGAACACAACAGCACGCTGGCTAATCTCTAATAGTTATAATGGTAGCAGATTCAAATAGGTCACAGAATAGATCACTAATAACAATATAACATTAACATAAACAATTGCAAACTAGCTCAGTTGCCCTCAGTGAGCAAAATATATCACGTCCAAAATCCATATAAGTGCAAGCACTGGGTCATTCCGACATTTACTAGGCAGACTGTGTTTGCGGGGTGGTTTGCCAGTGCCTTCCCCAGTCATCTTCCCTTTACCCCCAGCAAGCTGGGTCCTCATTTTAACAACCTCGGAAGGATGGAAGGCTGAGTCCACCTTGAGCCGGCTACCTGAAACCGACTCCCATCGGGATCGAACTCAGGTCGTGAGCAGAGCTTGGACTGCAGTACTGCAGCTTACCACTCTGCGCCATGGGGCTCCTGCACCGATAAGTTAGTAGTGATCTATTCTGTGACCTATTAGAATCTGCTACCATTATAACTATTAGTGAAACCCTAAGTTTAAGACAGGATGAAATTAGATATTTGAACAAATTAACATCTGCAAGGGGTGGGATTTTCAAGCTATTAGCCCCTGTAGAGAGTTCAGAATTCAATGTCGTTGTCAAGCCTAGTCTCAAACTTGTGAATGAATTCTAATTCGCCACTCTTGCCTTGGCTACTACCTGTGAAGTTCTTTTGAAAGAGAACAATCACCTTTAAATCAGCCACGGTGTGTCCTGGGAGGTTAAAATGTCCCCCCGCCGCTTTCTGCACATTACAATTTTTCATATCAGATTTCTTTCCATTTATTCTTTTGCCGGCTCGTCTGACCAGCGCAGAGAACAGAATGGCACTGTTGAGCCATATACTGGAGGATGAGCCAGTGGATGAGATTGAGATGTGGGCCCGACCGGGAGATTGGCAACCCAAAGGGAGAGAGTTCAGGGGTTAAGAAGAAGAAGAGTTGGTTTTTATACCCCGCTTTTCTCTAACTTTAAGGATTCTCAAAGTGGCTTACAATCGCCTTTCCCCTCCCCACAGCTGAGAGAGTTCAAAGAGAACTGTGACTAGCTCAAGGTCACCCAGCTGGCTTCATGTGGAGAACATAAGAACATGAGAAAAGCCCTGCTGGATCAGACCCAGGCCCATCAAGTCCAACAGTCTGTCCACACAGTGGCCAACCGGGTGCCTCTAGGAAGCCCACAAACAAGATGACTGCAGCAGCACCATCCTGCCTGTGTCCCACAGCATCTAATATAATAGGCCTGCTCCTCTGATCCTGGAGAGAATAGGTATGCATCATGACTAGTGCCCATTTTTACCAGTAGCCGTGAATACCCCTCTCCTCCATGAACATGTCCACTCCCCTCTTAAAGCCTTCCAAATTGGCAGCCATCACCACATCCTGGGGCAGGGAGTTCTACAATTTAACTATGCATTGTGTAAAGAGGAGTGGGGAAACCAACCCGGTTCACCAGATTATAGTCCACCACTCATGTGGAAGAGCAGGGAGTCAAACCCAGTTCTCCAGATTAGAGTCCGCCCATCTTAACCACTATGCCAGTGATATGTCTGAGCATTGAAAGACAGGGAGGGCGTACAGGTACGATTTGCCACAAATAACTTGATGGGTTGCGAAGGGTTGCCAACCACCAGGTGGGGCCTGGAGATCTCCTGGAATTACAACATCTCCAGGCTAGAGATCAGTTCCCCTGGAGAGAATGTCTGCTTTGGCGGATAGATTCTATGGCAATACACTCTGCTGTGATCCCTCCCCTCCTCAAACCCCAATCTCCCCAGGCTCCACCCCCCAAATCTCCAGAATTTCCCAAACTGAGTTGGCCATCCTCGTTCCCTGCCCACTGGTACCTGCATCTAAAGCAGCTAACACTCCTCCCCACCTGACCTCCCACCACCAGGCCTATTTAAACCCAAAGAATATATTTTTACTTAATATAACACATTCCAGCCTCTACCACATATCTTTCTTCCAAACTGGAAACTTTGCTGCCAGGTTTCTTCCTTCAACGTCTCGCAGAGAAATAGGACTTTTTAAAACAATGTGTTTTATTCTTTCATTTCCATTCCTGTCCCGCCCCCGTTACTCTGGCGAGTTATAACAGTTTTAAAAATTTACACTGCACCATCAGCAGTATCAAGTGCCTAATTGAAAAGAGATTGTATAAAGCAAAAAAGGATTAAAAACTATCCGGCACCTGCTCCTCCTAATTATTTGGAAAGGGTTTAGGGAATATAGGGAGGCATTTGCAAAATGCCAGTCCGGAGTGGAAACAGAGATTCCAGAAAATGATTTAGACTAGTTTTGAGCCAAATGTTTGAGTGTGTGTGTGTGTGTGTATAATATTGCAGCTTGACCTATAAAAGATAATCCATTCCACTTATTTGAAGGGGGAATGAAGTGGGTTAAAAATACCTGTGTACCCCCCATATGAGAGCCCCGTGGCACAAAGTGGTAAACTGCAGTACTGCAGTCCAAGCTCTGCTCATGACCTGAGTTTTATCCCGATGGAAGTTGGATTCAGATTGCCGGCTCAAGGTTGACTTCCATCCTTCTGAGGTCGGTAAAATGAGTACCCAGCTTGCTGGGGGTCAAGTGTAGATGACTGAGGAAGGCAATGGCAAACCATCCCATAAACATAGTCTGCCCAGTAAACGTTGGGATGTGACGTCACCCTATTGGTCAGGAATGACCCGGTGCTTGCACAGGGGACTGCCTTTACCTTTACCCCCCCCCCATTCAGCTATGTGCTGCCCCACCCACCATTGTAGACCCCTGCTGCCTTCCCTTTCCCTCCCAGCTCCCTGGTACCTTTGTGTGTGTGCAAAGTGCCACCAGTCTGCAGCCAACTCATGGCCACCCTGTAGGGTTTTCAAGGCAAGAGACGAACAGAGGTGGTTTGCCATTGCCTGCCTCTGCATAGCAACCCTGGACTTCCTTGGTGGTCTCCCATCCAAGGACTAACCGAAGCTGACCCAAAGTGGCTTATATCATTCTCACTTCCTCTGTTTCATCCTCACAACAACCTCGTCACAACAAGGTCACCCAGCAAGTTTCCATGGCAGAGTGGGGATTCGAACCTGGGTCTTCTGCATCCTCGTCTTGCACTCAAACCACTGCACTGCACTGGTTCTCCTGAGAAGGATCATATAGGAGAAGACAGTTCATCAGAGACCCCCTCCCCCAGACCATTAGGGCTAGGATGTGAGAGGGCGACGGGTCCAGGGTCACCCACCAAGCTTCCATGGCGAGACTGGGGATTCGAACCCGGTTCTCCAAGATTCTAGTCTGGCCCTCTTAACCACTGCATCTCACCGGCTCTCATTTATCAAAATAATAAGATCTGAGTGGAAAAAATAAACCTAGAATACAATACACAATACACATGAATAGGGTTGCCAGGTCCCTCTTCACCACCGGAGGGAGGTTTTTGGGGCAGAGCCTGAGGAGGGCGGGGTTTGGAGAGGGGAGGGACTTCAATGCCATAGAGTCCAATTGCCAAAGCAGCCATTTTCTCCAGGTGAACGGATCTCTATCGGCTGGAGATCAGTTGTAAAAGCAGGAGATCTCCAGCTAGTACCTGGAGGATGGCAACCCTACACATGCAGCTGCCTTTACTGAGTCAGACCATCGGTCCCTCACGATTGGTCTTGTCTATCCAGACTGGCAGGGGCTCTTTAGGCAGATGTCTCAGGCAGAGGTCTTTCACATCACGTACTGCTAGGGTTGCCAGCTCTGGGTTGAGAAATACCTAGAGATTTTGAGGGTGGAGCCTGGGAAGGACAGGGTTTGGGGAGGGGAGGGACCTGTAATAGTGGGAGATGTCCAGGTGCCACCTGGAAGTTGGCAACCTAACCTACTGCCTGGTCCTTTTAACTGGAGATGCCGGGGATTGAACCTGGGACCTTCTGCATGCCAAGCAGAGGCTCTACCACTGAGCCATAGTCACTCCTTACAGCTGACAGTGTAGTATAACCAAACAGACCTATGCAAATAAGGGCACCAATGAGGTGAAAAAGGGACTAATAAGGAATACAAAGGCGAGCTAACTATCCTCATTATCTTATTATCCTTTCATGACAAATCTAATGACTTATTGTGGCTATGAAAAGTGTGGTTAACCATGTACTTTGGTGGGGAAAAGATTTTGGATATGGAAAGGGAAATTCTGCCTGGCAACCCTATCTGAATGTCAACTGGATATTGCAGTGGAATGTAAGAAGGTCTCTGAAGCAAGGAATGGGATGCAGCTGACTAAGGACGTGACATATGGGGTGGTGCTGTAACATTTTAAATAAACCCTTTACGTGAACGTTGAATAAAATAAATAAAACAATTATTTCAAACAAATATTGGCTCGGATCCAGCGGTGCGTGAACGGAAAGGAAAAATGTACTTAGCGCAGTTCTGCTTTCACATAGGAACGTGCAAAGAATATTGGTGCACGAAGGGGTTGCCAACTCCAGGTATGGAAATTCCTGGATATTTGGGGGTGGAGTCTGGGGAGGGTGGGGTTTAGCCTGGGGAGGAACCTCAGTGGGTTATAATGGCACAGATAGGGTTGCCAACTTCCAGGTGGTGGCTGGAGATCTCCTGCTATTACAACTGATCTCCAGCCGATAGAGATCTCCAGCTAGTACATGGAGGTTGGCAACCCTATCTTTTAGCCCAAGCATTCCTTGTGCAGGTCTGGTTGACCTTACCAAAGTATCAGAGGGCAAGACTAGATTCCAGACTCTATGCTGGCGATTAATGCTGCGATATTCCATCACTTCTTCCCACCCTGCTCATTGTTCTTCAGTGTGTCCAGCATGCTGTGAACATGAACGTCATTCCAACATGGTGCCAGAGCTCTCTCGCATCAAATGGAAAGGGCCTCACGCTAAGAATGAAGCACCTTCCCGATAATATGAAACTGTTATTAGCAGACTCCCCAAAGGTAATCTATAAACTACTGGAAGACTGTGTGAACAGTCTGCTGTTGGCCACTGTGTGAACAGACTGCTGGACTTGATGGGCCTGGGTCTGATCCAGCAGGGCCTTTCTTAAGACTGACTTTTTAGCCTCTTTCGTTTCTGCCCCTACTCTAATGGCTCTGAACATTCTGCTCCATAATTCAGAAGAGCCAGCGGCTTTTTCTTAGTGACAACCCCCTAAAAATTCCTTAGAAAATCAAAATTTAGCCTGAACAGGAGAAAGCTGAGAGGTGATCTGATAAACATCTTCAAGTACTTGAAGGGCTGTCGTATAGAGGATGCTGCCGAGTTGTTTTCTGCTGCCCCAGAAGGTCGGATCAGAACCAACGGGTTGAAATTAAATCCAAAGAGTTTCTGTCTAGACATTAGTAAGGATTTTTTAACAGTGAGAGCGGTTCCTCAGTGGAACAGGCTTCCTCGGGAGGTGGTAAGCTCTCCTTCCCTGGAGGTTTTTAAGTAGAGGCTAGATGGCCATCTGACAGCAATGCTGATTCTACGACCTTAGGCAGATCGTGAGAGGGTGGTAGGGTTGCCAGGCCCCTCTTCACCACTGGCAGGAGGTTTTTGGGGCAGAGCCTGAGGAGGGTGGGGTTTGGGGAGCAGAGGGACTTCAATGCCATAGAGTCCAGTTGCCAAAGCAGCCGTTTTCTCCAAGTGAACTGATCTCAATCGGCTGGAGATCAGTTGTAATAGCAGGAGATCTTGGAGGTTGGCAACCCTACAGGGAGGGCATCTTGGCCATCTTTTGGGCATGTAGGGGTCACGGGGGTGTGGGGGGGAAAGGTAGTTGCGAATTTCCTGCATTGTGCAAGGGGTTGGACTAGATGACCCTGGTGGTACCTTCCAACTCTATGATCCTATGAAAATAATGCTGCATTTCCCGCCGTGTTGCTCTGAACTAAAGGGTCACTCAGCAGAGCTTTCTAGATTGTTTTGCCTTTAGTTCTTCCTGAGATGTCTCACTAAAGCAGTGTGGGAAGAGAGAGAAAGAGGATGACGGAGCCGGCTTGAGAAATGGCCAACCTGAGGATTATCAACAGCTAATTCTGGTCCATTGCTTTGCACTCCCCTCCGCCGTGTAAATACCGAAAATTACGTTTGCAGCCTCATTAATGTCTGTTTGCAGGCAGCGGGAGATGAATCATCACATGCAAATGGCAAAGAGACGTTTTCGTCGGGCTAACTTCCACAGCGGCACTTGAGCATTTTATTAGCAGGGAATTAACCCATTAATTCCATCGATTTCTATTAATACCATACACGTCTCCGGTGCCTCGTGCCCAAAGGAACCATAAACGCTTTACCACTTATATACAGGAAACCGCCGTTTAAAGTCAGAAGCTGCTTTTATGATGGATTAGTGCATGCGTCAATCAACAAAGCTCTTCCTAAGGCTCGGTAAAGAATAGAAGAAGAAGCTTGCAGGATCAGGGCCAAGATTCTGTCAAGCTCACCCTCCTCTTTTTAAGAGAGGTCAACCAGATGCTTCTAAGAAGACCACAAACAGAGCATTAAGGCAACTTCTCATTGGATTGTCTCCAGCCAGTGGTATTCAGAGATAGACTGCCTCTGAAAATGGGGTTTCCATCTTGCTCATTGGATTGTCTCCAGCCAGTGGTATTCAGAGATAGACTGCCTCTGAAAATGGGGTTTCCATCTTGCTCATTGGATTGTCTCCAGCCAGTGGTATTCAGAGATAGACTGCCTCTGAAAATGGGGTTTCCATCTTGCTCATTGGATTGTCTTCAGCCAGTGGTATTCAGAGATAGACTGCCTCTGAAAATGAGGTTTCCATCTTGCTCATTGGATTGTCCCCTCCCAGTGGTATTTGGAGAGAGACTGCCTCGGAAAATGGGGTTTCCATCTTGCTCATTGGATTGTCCCCAGTCAGTGGTATCCGGTGATGGACTGCCTCTGAAAATGGGGTTTCCAACTAACTACTGCAGCTAACAGCCACTGGTAACCTCATGAATTTGCCTCATTTTAAAGCCATCAAAGCGAGAGGCTATCGTTGCCTCTTGTGGCAATGAGTTCCACCAGCTAATTATGTGTCGTGTATGGAAGTACTTTCCTTTTGGCCTTACTCTCTTTATTTACCATTTGTTCCTTTAGTTCCAGCATAACGAAAGAGGGTCCAAAAAATTAATCTGTATTTTCTCTGTACCGTGCATAGAAATCTCACTGCATCTCTCCTTAGTTCTCTTTCCCCCCTCAACTTAAAAGCTCGAAACATTTTAGCCTTTCCTCTCTGGGAAGACGGCATGGCCCCTTCTTCATTACAGTCACCCTTTTCTGCACCTTATCCACCCCTATGATATCATCTGAGCTGCCCCAGTAGTGGAAAGTCATGTCAAGTTGCAGCTGTCTTATAGCCGCCCCGTAAGGGTTTCAAGAAATAGATGTTCAGCAGTGGTTTACCATTGCCAACCTCCAGGTGGTGGCTGGAGCTCTCCTCTATGACAGCTGATCTCCAGCTGGTAGAGATCAGTCCCCCTGGAGAAAATGGCCAATTTGGCCATTGGACTCTATGGCATTGAAGTCCCTCCCCTCCCAAACCCTGCCCTCCTCAGGCTCCGCCCCCCCCAAATCTCCAGGTATTTCCCAGCCTGGAGCGGGTGACCGTATTGCTTGGCAGCCTGTTATTGCGATTTTCCCCATTATGAAACTGAGCAGCTGAGCACAAATCAGGCATTAGATGCAGATGGTGCAAACATGTAGCGATTAGAATGAATTGTGCGGAAATTAATTGGTGCAGACAAACCTTCGGGTGAAAAAATGTTTGCCTCCTGCTTCCACGGAAACAATTCACACCTTGTTCTCAAGTTCACTCCCGCTCTAAACTCTCTCTCGGATATCAGTTTTGGTTACACTTCCAGAATGTTAATAATATGCCTGTATAGTTTTGTTTCTGTACAGAGGGTCATCTTCAAAGACTTTCTTGGCTTTTCTTGAGAGCCAGCGTGGTGTAGTGGTTAAGGGCAGTGGTATGGAGCGGTGGAGTCTGATCTGGAGAACCGGGTTTGATTCCCCACTTTTCCGCATGAGCAGCGGAGGCTAATCTGGTGAACTGGATTTGTTTCCCCACTCCTACATTCGAAGCCAGCGGGGTGACCTTGGGCTAGTCACAGTTCTCTGAGCCTCACCTTCCTCACAGGGTGTCTGTTGTGGGGAGGGGAAGGGAAGGTGATTGTAAGCCCGTTTGATTCTCCCTTAAGTGGAAGAGAAAGTCGGCTTATAAAAACCAACTCTTCTTCTTCTTACAGGTAGGGTTGCCAACCTCCAGGTACTAACTGGAGCTCTCCTGCTATTACAACTGATCTCCAGCCAATAGACATCAGTTCCCCTGGAGAAAATGGCCACTTTTGCAATTGGACTCTATATGGCACTGAAGTCCTTCCCCTCTCCAAACCCCGCCCTCCTCAGACTCCACCCCCCAAAAAAATCTCCAGGTGTTTCCCAACTTGGAGCAGGCAACCCTAGGGCAAGCAGGTGCTAGGACGTTCTGTTCCATGAATGGAACTTCATTAATTTGACATGTGAAACTGAAAGTGGATGATACTCCATGAATACTCCATGAATGATATTGCTCCCAACTGAATTCAATGTGATTGTGATGAAAAAATGTTTGGTTCTATACTACAGTGTGTGCATGTGCGTATGTGGTCGTGGAAAGATAGCCTGGCTCTTACAAATAGCTGTCAGCCAAGGTTGCCAGCTCTGGGTTGGGAAATACCTGGACATTTTTGGGGTGGAGCCTGAGGAGGACGGGGTTTGGGGAGGGGAGGGACTTCAATGCCAGAGAGTCCAATTGCCAAAGTGGCCATTTTCTCTAGGGGAACTGATCTCTATCAGCTGGAGATCAGTTGTAATAGCAGGAGATCCCCAGTTACTACCTGGAGGTTGCCAACCCTACTGTGGAGGGGGAGAATTTGGGGAGGGATATAACCTTGAATCTATGGTGTACCTTGGAGTCTGCCATCTGAAGCTGCTATTTTCTTCAGGAGAACTGATTTCTGTAGTCTGGAAATCAGTTGTCCATTGAGGGTTGCCAGCCCCCTGCCATTTTTACCATAACGTTTTCGCCCAAATACCAGAGCGTTGCTGGAAGTGGTGTCACTGCATTGCCAGCAACAAGGCCTATCCCTCCTCTCTCCCTGGGACCTGGCAACCCTGGTGGTCATTCCAGGAGATCTCCAGGACCCACCTGGAGGCTGGCAACCTTAAGTGGAAGAGCTCTGCAAATTCCCATCTTTATCGTTTAGAAAGCAACTTCCTCGCCCTTACGGCTGCAGAGATATCCTTGAAATAGTACAAACACTGGTTGGTGCATCTCAAAAGCTGGAGGGATGCAGGAACAAACTTCCTGTGGTCAGCGGAGGGCTTATACACTCTGTATAGCTTGCTGGCCTGGCCCTCCTTTGGCTATCAGAAGGAAAACCAGTTCCACCAAGAAGCAAGAGCAAGTGGCGGAAAGTATTACCCTGAAAAACAAGGGAATTAGCGTACATTTGCTGAATGTTCCTAACGTAACACAGGTGGCAGAATCCAGCTCTTGTCTCGAAATTTAGATTCAAAGCAGAGAGGAAGACGATGGCCCTGTGCATAACCTTAGTTTGCATGCTCAGCTCCGAGCTGAGGCCACCTGGGAAATAAAAGCATGGAGTGATGTTCATTTGAAGCTCATCAACGCAGAAGGGCAGAGCAGGGATCGCTACATGGTTAGATGAACACCTCCACTCACTAGCCCGCGGTCTTTCCTGACACGTTCTGTAGGTTGAAAACAGACAGGCAATCCTTTTTGAACTGGTTTTTCCCATAGGTGATCAAGAAGTTATTAAACAACTTTCCAAGTAAATAAAAATCGAAGTAAATAAGCCAGTGGGAACCCGCAAGGACTTGCGGGAGGCATCTCATTTCCCCCTCCCCCACTATTTCCTCTTTCCTTTTGCAGAAAGCCCCCATAGCCTCTCCCCTTTTCCTGCTTCCTTCTCTCCTTCTAGAATCACCAACCTCCAGGTGGGACCTGGAGATAGGGTTGCCAAGTCCTTTTTCGCCACGGGCAGGAGGTATTTGGGGCAGAGCCTGAGGAGAGCGGGGTTTGGAGAGGGGAGGGACTTCAATGCCATAGAGTCCAATTGCCAAAGTGACCATTTTCTCCAGGTGAACTGATCTCTATTGGCTGGAGATCAGTTATAATACCAGGAGATCTCCAGCTAGTACCTGGAGGTTGGCAGCCCTAATTATGGGAGAAATTAGAAGCAACATCAATAGATAAAAGGCTTTTTTCTTTATCTGTGCCCTTTATTATAATAGAATCATAGAATTATAGAGTTGGAAGGGACCAGCAGGGTCATCAAGTCCAACCCCCTGCACAATGCAGGAAATTCACATCTACCTCCCCCCCACCACCAGTGACCCCTACTCCATGTCCAGAAGCTGGCCGAGATGTCCTCCCTCTCATGATCTGCCTAAGGTCACAGAATCAGCATTGCTGACAGATGACCATCTAACCTCTTCTTAAAAACCTCCACGGAAGGAAAGCTCACCACCTCCTGAGGAAGCCTGTTCCACTGAGGAACCGCTCTAACTGTTAGAAAATTCTTCCTAATGTCTAGATGGAAACTCTTTTGATTTAATTTCAACCCGTTGGTTCTGGTCCGACCTTCTTGGGCAACAGAAAACAAATCGGCACCATCCTCTATATGATAGCCCCTCAAATACTTGAACATGGTTATCATATCCCCTCTCAGTCTTCTCTTCAGGCTAAACATACCCAGCTCCTTCAACCTTTCCTCATAGGACTTGGTCTCCAGACCCCTCACCATCTTAAGGTAAGATGAAAAGCCCCGTGGTGCAGAGTGGTAAGCTGCAGTACTGCAGTCAAAAGCTTTGCTCATGACCTGAGTTTGACTCCAACGGGAATCAGTTTCAGGTAGGCGGCTCAAGGTTGACTCAACCTTCCGTCCTTCCAAGGTCTTTAAAATGAGTACCCAGCTTGCTGGGGGTAAAGGGAAGATGACTGGGGAAGGCAATGGCAAACCACCCCATAAACTCAATCTGCCTAGTAAACGTCGGGATGTGATGTCACCCCATGGGTCAGGAATGACCCGGTGCTTGCACAGGGGACTACCTTTACCTTTAAGGTTAGATGCACCAGTAGGGTTACCAACCTCCGGGTAGTAGCTGGAGATCTCTCACTATTATAACTGATCTCCAGGTGACAGAGATCAGTTCCCCTGGAGAAAATGGCTGCTTTGGCAATTGGACTCTATGGCATTGAAGTCCCTCCCCTCTCCAAACCCTGCCCTCCTCAGGCTCCGCCCCCCAAACATCCTGCTGGTGGTGAAGAGGGACCTGGCAACCCGATGCGCCAGGTAGAGGCATCTTACAAACTCTATTAACACCTCGAAGGGAGTGAAGCAAGGCTGCTTCACTGTTGAAGATACAGGGCAGATTCCTTCTCCTGAACAGAGAGGGGAAAATGAGGAACTGAGGCAAATAGTGGTAACAAGGCAGGAAGTCCTAGAACGTCTAGACAAACTGCGAACTAACAAGTCACAGGGACCAGACGGTATTCATCCTAGAGTTCTTCAAGAACTCAAATGGGAAATTGCTGAACTTCTAACAAAGATATGTAATATGTCCCTTCAATCAGTCTCTGTACCAGAGGACTGGAGAATGTCCAATATAACACCCATTCATAAAAAAGGTTCCAGGGGGGGACCCAGGAAATTACAGGCCAGTTAGCTTAACGTCTGTAAATTGGTGGAAAGCATTATTAAAGATAGAATTGTCAAGCATATAGAAGGACAAGGTCTGCTGGGCAAAACCCAACATGGCTTCTGTAAGGGTAGGTCCTGTCTCACTAACCTATTAGCGTTTTTTGAAAGCGTCAATAAGCATGTGGACAGGAATGAGCCTGTGGATATTGTGTATTTGGATTTCCAAAAAGCTTTTGACAAAGTCCCCCACCAAAGACTGCTAAGCAAACATCATAGTCATGGGATAAGCGGACAAGTCCTCTTATGGATTGAGAGGGCTGAAAAATAGGAAGCAGAAAGTAGGAATCAATGGTCAGTTCTCCCAATGGCGGGATGTGAGCAGTGGGGTGCCTCAGGGATCTGTGTTGGGACCGGTGCTTTTCAACCCGTTCATCAATGACCTGGAGTTGGGGTTAAACAGTGAAGTAGCCAAGTTTGCAGATGACACCAAATTATTTAGGGTGGTTAAAACAAAATCGGACTGGGAAGAGCTCCAAAAGGATCTCTGCATACTGGAAGAATGGGCATTAAAATGGCAAATGAAATTCAATGTGAGCAAGTGTAAAGTGATGCATATTGGGGCAAAAAAATCCCAACTTCACATATACACTGATGGGATCTGTGCTGGCAGTGACAGACCAAGAAAAGGACCTTGGGGTGGTAGTGGATAGCTCAATGAAGATGTCAACCCAGTGTGCGGCTGCTGTAAAAAAGGCCAGTTCCATGCTGGCCATAATTAGACAAGGAATAGAGAATAAAACTGCTGACATCATACTGCCCTTGTCCAAATCTATGGTGAGACCACACTTGGAATACTGTGTACAGTTCTGGTCACCACACCTAAAAAAGGATATCACAGAGCTTGAGAAGGTACAGAAAGGAGCAAGCAAAATATTAGGGGACTAGAGCAACTGTCCTATGGGGAGCGGTTAAGACGCTTAGGGCTGTTTAGATTGGAAAGAAGGCGGCTGAGAGGAGACATAATAGAGGTCTTTAAAATTATGCATGGTTTGGAGAGAGTGGACAGGGAGACGTTTTTCTCCCTCTCCCAAAATACTAGAACGCGGGGTCATCTGCTGAAGATGGAGGGTGAGAGATTCAAAACAGATAAAAGGAAGTATTTTTTCACACAACGCATAGTTAAATTGTGGAACTCCCTGTCCCAGGATGTGGTGATGGCTGCCAGCTTGGAGGGCTTTAAGAGGGGAGTGGACATATTCATGGAGGAGAGGGGTATTCATGGCTGTTAGTTAGAATGGATACTAGTCATGCTGCATACCTATTCTCTCTAGTATCAGAGGAGCAGGCCTTTTGTTTTGGGTGTGGTGGAGCGCAGGCAGGATGGTGCTGCTGCAGTCGTCTTGTTTGTGGGCTTCCTAGAGGCACCTGGCTGGCCACTGTGTGAACAGACTGCTGGACTTGATGGGCCTTGGTCTGATCCAGCAGGGCCGTTCTTATGTTCTTATGCTTTATCTTGGACTGTGCAAATAACTAATTTATAATTTGTGTAAAGCTGTGATTAGAATGTAAGACTAAAGGTTTCTGGTGGGAAATTGTGAAGAGCTGGTCTTTGACTGTTTTTTAATAAAGATTGATTGACACTCAGGCAAAGGAAAATTCTGAGCGATGGAAGGCCAGGGATTCAAGCGCTCTCCCTCCTCCTGCAGCTTGATCGCCGTTTTTTTCCAACCCCACTTGTTGTCTGCGCCCTCAAAAGTTTAATTTCCCCTTCTCCGTGCCACTTCTCCCTTTCTTCTTACTGACAAAGGCCCCAGCTCTGGATTCGGAAGGCTGGCATCTTATCTCCACGCACCATTCCAGCCGGGCTCCGTTTAAGAAGCATCTCCCTCATCTGCCTTTAATAAGGACCCTGTTTCTCTACTGAGGCAGGTGGATGGAGGCCTGATTAAAAACAATCTTTTGCTGCCAGAAATATTAGGTTCTCCCTCCCCTCCCCTCTCCCCTTCCCTTCCCCCCCACCCGCTCTGCCCCGGGGCTTTTGATTTCTTGTCCCGCCTGCATTTTCCATTGAGCATCAAGACTGAACGGCTAATAAAATCAAAGTCACCAGCTGAGCTCGCAGATGCTCATCCGTGCGCACCCTAAGGGGAAAATGTGCCCAATTTCCATTTTCGGTAAATTATTATGTAGGAGAATCTTTTATCCCAGTGGGAAAAGGAGGGGCCGGGGGGGCAGGTAACAAGAGGAACGAGAAATTTCTTTCTTAAGACTTGATGATGTTTTTGAAAGAGGACCCAGAAAGTTGCACGGAGCTGGAAACAGAGAAGGAAATCTTTGTGACACTTTCTGAAATTAATGATGCTATGGAAAAAGGATCAGGGAGGGGGAGATTGGCTGGAAACTCACTGACTTGCACATATTTTAACTAGGTTGTCACTAGTTAGTCTGGTTACAGTCCATGCAGCTCCCAGAAGTTCCAGCTGAGATGGTCCCCTTCTCCCTTACAGCCTTTGAAGAGCTAATCCAGACCAGGTTGTCCTAAGGGCAGCTGTCAAAAGGAAACTCCTAAGGGCAGCAGCCCTTTGGAGTCCATTTGGGTAAAAGTTTCAGCACTGCTTGGTCTAAGATACAGCCAGGTCTGCAATCACATCTCTTATACCAAGGGTTGTTCTTTATCAGGTGGGACTCATAAGGTTGCCAACTCTGTTGGGAAATTCTTGGAGATTTAGGGGTGGAGCCTTGGGAGGGAAAAGTTTGGGAAGAAGAAGAAGAAGAGTTGGTTTTTATATGCCGATTTTCTCTACCACAAGGAAGAATCAAACTGGCTAACAATCACCTTCCCCTCCCCACAATAGACACCCTGTGAGGTAGGTGAGGCCTCTTCCATGACTGGTTAGTGGAGATGAAAGAGGGAAGCCAAGGACAGGGGTTTGACCATAAGGAATGTTTGTTACTAAAATGTATTTTTCTTTTTTAAAGAAAAGCAATAAAATTATTAATTTTTAACATCTGAAAAGCTCTAATAGTTCCAGCAAGTACGAGAATCTATCTAGTAGTGTCGGCGGGGTGGGGGGGAGGGAAGACGTAGAGCTGAGCTCAGTTGATTCTGCATTTTATTTCCACTGCAACAGAAGAGAAAACTCAGCCAAATTCTTGATCAAAGTGATGGCAACCCTTTTGACCCCATTTGCTACTAAGATCCCTTTCTTGGAGAACTTTTCCTATCCATTCACCTGTCATGTCTTACAGACGTAATATCTTCTCTGCAGAACTGGGGTCAGTCTGTGGACTTTTGTGGGAGAAGTGTTTAGCTGTTAGGCATGGTGGGGGGGACAGCTCCAAACCCCTTTCATCCAGAACAAGGAATGTAAGTCTGTGTGTGTGAGTGTGTGTGTGTGAGAATGAGAGAGCAATCCAAAAAATGCACCTATTTTATAGTTACAGTATCTGCTTGTGATTCAGATAATCATTATCGTAATGAAACGAAAAGGAAAAATTACGTGGCATCTTGCCTAAATGAGAAACAAAATGAAAAATGGGAATTTTCTGAAGGGCATTTTTATAAAGAGATTAGAACTATAGTAGAATGGACCAGACCAGGAGGGAGTGATTATAGAGGAGTAGGAGTAGGAGGAATTGGTTTTTATATACCAACATTCTCTACCACTTAAGGAAGAATCAAACCAGTTTACAATCCCCCTCCCACAAACAGACACTTTGTGAGGTAGGTGGGGCTGAGAAAGCACTTAATAGAACTGTGACTAGCCCAAGTTCACCCAGCTGGCTTCATGTAGAGGAGTGGGGAAACCAACCCGCCTCACCAGATTAACCTCCGCTGCTCATATGGAGGAGTGGGGAATCAAACCCGGTTCTCCAGATTAAAGTCCGCTGCTCCAAACCACCACTCTTAACCACTACACCATGCTGCCTCTCCTGGAACAGGATTATAAGCCACCAAAATTAGTCCACTGCATTAATTTTTCGCAGTATCATTTGTTTTTACTACATGTCTTCCACCATTGTGATTCCATAGTCTGTTGGGCAGGCAGTGGTTCATATTCTCTACTAATTTTGTAATCCTAGTCCAATTGCATCGTACATTGGATTACTCATGCTGATTGCATGTTTTTGATTCTGTAATCCATCTTGAGTCTTAGGCAGAAAAGCGGGCTATAAATAAAGAAAACAAATAAATGAAGGCAGGAACGTACTTCTCTGCCTCAAATATCCAATCTACACATTCAGAAAAACCACAAGCTACTGAGAACATAAAAACACAAGAAAGGCCTTGCTGGATCAGACCAAGGCCCATCAAGTCCAGCAGTCTGTTCACACAGCGGCCAACCAGGTGCCTCTAAGGAAGCCCCCAAGCAAGACGGCTGCAGCAGCAGCATCCTGCCTGTGTTCCACAGCACCTAATATAATAGGCCTGCTCCTCTGATGCTGGAGAGAATAGGTATGCATCATGACCAGTATCCATTTTGACTAGTAGACATGGATAGCCCTCTTCTCCATGAACATGTCCACTCCCCTCTGAAAGCCTGTTCTCTGCCAGTTCTTCACCTCCTTGGTTCTGTAGAAAAAAGCAATTCCTGCTTGCCAGATTCCCTAGTATTGGCTATGATATTACACTGATATATGCCCAACTGTCTACTATTCCATTGCTGACTGCAAACATAGTTTCGCACCAGCTGATCAACAAACTTCAGAGCTCGCCCAGCAAAGCTTCATTTGCTAGTAATGAGCACCTGAAAAAAACAACAACATTCTTTGGATTTGGATTTGGGAAAGGGCTCAAATACTGATATTATGGGTTATTTGCATCCCCAGTAGTGTTTTATTATTTGGATCTGAGGTTTGCTTCCAGAATTCCAAAACGTTTCGAGTCCATTATTCACTATAGGGAATATTTATAGGGCAGGTGGAGTAGTATTTTTTATTAAGAAAATGACACCAAAATTTCCACAAACCTAGTCCTGGTTGTCCCCTAAAGGCCCACAAAGTTTCAAGCAGAGCAGGCCAAGGGGTCCAGTTCTAGTGGCCCCTAAATAAGGTGCCACTAGTCATCCTTCTTGTCTCCATAGTTTCCTAGGGGTGGAAAGTTCCTTACTTTCTGCAGGGAAAAGCCAATAGCCAAACACACAAAAGGCTGAAACCTCCCAATGCAAAGAAAACTTACAAGTCAAACCAGAGAATCCCAACAGTGCTTTAGGGAAATATGCCAAACCCAACACAACCAATGTCAAACCAGAGAATCTAAGCCAAATGCTCTGAAGCAAAGAACACGCTAGCAAGACAAAAAGGACAAATTTCAAGCCAGAGAATCCAAGCCAAATCAACCTGGCAAGCCAGTACTGAGACCTGGCAAGAAGACCCTGGCCATTTCCCTCGCCGTCACCCCCTCCAACTGCTCCGGTGCTTCATTTTGATTACGCATGCCTTTCCCGACCATCAGAGGTTGTCTCACTCTCCCTGCGCGTTTCGTGGATTGCGTTTTCCAGATTCTCGCTAAAACAGCATCTGGAAAATGCAGGCAAAACACACGGAAACATGCAGGGAGAGCAGTCAGTGGGGGTGACCACAAGAAACAGCCCTGTAAAAATGGCCCCTGACACCGACACAGTGTAATATTGAAGAAAAACAGTTCTGGGAACCTTAAAACTGTGGCCCCAAATATTCCCATATATTGCAGAAATTTTTCAGATTTTTTTCAGGATACTTATTTACTGTTATTCTGAAAAAAATCCCAAATACTAGCTTGCCTCAATAAACACACACACACATATTCGGACTGGATGTATCCAAATGCATATCTCTATCTGACTCCACTTCTGACCCCTCCCCCCCCCACGAACATCATTTCTACTTGGCTCTTTCCATGAATTTCTAGATTCTTCCAAACAGAGCTTGACGGCACCAAAAACTTATCAAAACTGTGAACTTTAAGCACCTGTCCCTCATTGCTAAAGAGCCCCACACAGGAAGTTTTAGGGGGGGAAACCAGAGGGTGGTGTAGCTTCAGGACAGACTCCAGGACACATCTATTCTGGAGAGCCAATGTTGTGTAGTGGTTAACAGTGGTGGTTTGAGTGGTGGACTCTAATCTGCAGAACCAGGTTTGATTCCCCACTCCTCCACATGAGCGGTGGACGCTAATCTGGTGAGCTAGGTTGGTTTCCCCACTCCTCCACATGAAGTCTGCTGGGTGACCTTGGGCCAGTCACAGCTCTCTTAGAGCTCTCTCAGCACCACCTACCTCACAAGGTGTCTGTTATGAGGAGGGGAAGGTGACTGTAAGCCGGTTTGATTCTTCCTTAAGTGTAGAGAAAGTTGGCATACAAAAAACAACTCTTCTCCTCCTCCTCCTCCTCCTCCTCCTCAACTCTGGGTGCTTACCATTCTCTGTGACTTCTCAAAGAATCTGGCCAACGACCCCCATTATCACAGAATGAATCCCCTCCATGCAATTAGGTGTTTTCTTACTCCTTAAAAAATACTAAAAAATCAAAATATGTTCCACAAATCCATCAGGCGCCTTCCTATAAACCGCAGGAATGGGGCGGGGGGAGGGGGGCTTGTGAGTGATATGCTTGAATGATATAGTTAATGAAAAGGCCCAGAAAAGCTGCAGTATTTTTTATTAATGCTTTTTTTCTTCTTCGTGCCCCCCATCCCCATCTTAAATTAATTTCATGGTGGTGAAAAGTGCCAGGCTCATAACTCAGGAGAATGAACAATTCTCTTAATCTGCTGAATAGGTATAACTTTGGGCCCACCATTTTTGGGCAAGATGAATGCAGCTTGGAGAGAAGGACAAAGTCATTATTTTAAGCCGAGAAGCTTTAATAGAGCCATCTTGCCGATCTGAACGGGGGCGCTGGGTTTGTCCCTCAACCTTTAGCTCCATGGTCAAAGGGCCATATTGCCTGAGCTACCACCTGCCCTGACAGATAAGAACATAAGAGAAGCCTTCTGGATCAGACCAAGGCCTATCAAGGCCAGCAGTCTGTTCATACAGAGTCCAACCAGGTGTCTCTACGAAGCCCACAAACAAGACGACTGCAGCAGCACCATCCTACCTGTGCTCCAAAGCACCCAATATAATATGCATGCTCCTCTGATGCTGGAGAGAATAGGTATGAAGAAGAAGAGTTGGTTTTTATATGCTGACTTTCTCTACCACTTAAGGAAGAATCAAACCAGCTTACAATCACCTTCCCTTCCCCTCCCCACAACAGGCACCTTGTAAGGTAGGTGGGGCTGAGAGAGCTCTAAGAGAGCTGCGAATAGCTCAATGTCACCCAGCAGGCTTCATGTGGAGGAGCGGGGAAACCAACCCGGCTCACCAGATTAGCCTCCGCCGCTCATGTGGAGGAGTGAGGAATCCAACCCGATTCACCAGATCAGGGGTCAGCGCTCCAAACCACTGCTCTTAACCACTACACCACACTCTTAACCACTACCTCACGCTGGTGCGCATCATGACCAGTATTCAATTTGACTAGGAGACATGGATAGCCCTCTCCTCCATGAACGTGTCCACTCCCCTCTTAAAGCCTTCCAAGTTGGCGGCCATCACCACATCCTGGGGCAGGGAGTTCCACAATTTAACTATGCATTGTGTGAAGAAATACTTCCTTTTATCAGTTTGGAATCTCTCAGCCTCCAGTGTCAGCAGAAAACCCCACGGCATGGTATTGTGAGAGAGATCTTTTGACAGCAGAGAATCAATGGATTGGGAAGACAAGCTTGGGTTGGTCAGAGCTGGATTTGAACTAGGAACTGGCAGTAGAAAAGATGAGGGAATGCACTCATGCTGTTTATGTTCATTTCAGAAAATAATGCAGCGTTGTGTGTGTTTGTTGGTTGTTCTTTTGGCTGTCAGAGTTAGCATTGGCCAGGTGGGTGCCCCAGAGGTGGCCATGCAATCCTACACCATCCTTGCGGACGTTTCTTTTAGTTCCAATACTTTTTATATCTGCCCCTGTTCTATCCCCCCAACTGGACCTTTCCCCATTTCTAGGCAGAGACTGAGGGCCAAACTACGTGAGATGTTGGTCAGCCTGCCATTTGCCTACTTGCATTGGACTGCCCCTTGCCCCCCACCCTTAATCCCTGGCCCTTGGTAATTTGAGGAGCAGGAGAAAAAATGGAAGGATGTAGCTTTGATGATGACGTTCTAGGAGTTTCCCCTACTCACTATGGTCTTTACCAAGGAGATTAGGAAAATTCCTAGAGAGTCACCCGTAAGTGACATCACATCCTCCTGAAACTCCACCCTCAACAGGCACCTCACAAAAATCTCCCAGCATTTGCTGGTGCAGAGCTGGGAACCCTGGATGCTGGGTGTCTAGTGGAAGAGTTCAATAGTGGGTTTTTTTCCTTTTAAAAAACAGCTGTGCAGGCAGGGCCACAACTGGGATTTGGGGGCATGGAGGAGGGAAATAGAACGCTGGACTAGACTGACCTCTGATCGGAGTCAGCGAGACACCTCTTATGTTCCTTTAAATAAGAAAAAAAAAGGATTTTAAAATGGATGAAGAAGTAAAACTTAGTTCTCATGAGATAATAAATCTGTCTATGGACTGCACTACTTCAGAGACAGGTGAAGTTTATTTACTCACATAAATGAATGCTGGTTACCCAATTCACATAAATGAATTTATTCCAATAAATAAACATATTTCTATGGAAAAAGTCCTGCACACACACACACACACATCATGGCTAAGGCAGGGCTGGAATTCTTCTCCCTGTGTGTGTGTTAAGTGCCGTCAAGTCACTTCTGACTCATGGCGACCCTATGAATCAATGTCCTCCAAAATGTCCTATCTTTAACAGCCTTGCAAACTGACTCCCATGGCTTCCTTTATAGAGTCAATCCATCTCTTGTTGGGTCTTCCTCTTTTCCTGCTGCCTTCAACTTTTCCTCGCATGACTGGCTTTTCCAGTGACTCTTGTCTTCTCATAATATGACCAAAGTATGACAGCCTCAGTTTAGTCATTTTAACTTCTAGGGAGAGTTCAGGCTTGATTTGATCTAGAACCCATGGACTTGGTTTTTTTTTTTGGCAGTCCACAGTATCCGTAACACTCTCCTCCAACGCCACATTTCAAAGGAATCTACTTTCTTCCTATCAGCTTTCTCCCTAGCCTACCAGTTTACTATGCTTGAAATACGGATTCAAATCTCCATTAATCATGAAGCTCACTGGGTGACCTTTGGCCAGTTACACACTCTCAGCCTAACCTTCCTCGCAGGGTTGTTGCAGTAAAGTTAAAGAGGGAGGGGGAAACCATGTACACCCCCTTGAGCTTTGGGATGCCAACTGAAGCTGGGGGTGGGGTGGGGACAAGCTCTTCGGCATTTCATGTCTAGTGCAAAATTGGAAGGGGCATCATTGCATTGGGGCGACGCTCTAGGATTCTCCCCAAAACCGTATGGTTAAACCATAGAGTTTTGGGCAAATCCTAGAGCATCATGCCGAGATAATGACGTCATTTACTTCACTCTGGCGGTGAAGTCACTCATTGGTGCAATGCCATATAACCCGCCCCCATTTCTGCCCTGCTAGCCAATAGTAGGAAACCTGCCTCACTGCTTGAGCTCCTTGAAGGATGTGTGGGACAGGAGTCTGCTGGATATGGATACAGAATTTATTTATTTTTTTGAATGCAGAACATTCAATATGATAAAGTGCTAAAAGTTGGTTTACCACCTCCCTGGTTGCCAGCCTCCAGATGGCACCTGCTAGGGTTGCCAACATCCAGGTAAACGGAACACAAATATATATATATAGCGCTGTAGAAGTTAACTACAACAAACAGAACAGCACCAAGCTCGTGAAGCAATTACTCTATTCTACTACACAAATGCAAAAACAAAAGTGTTATACATAAGCACAAACACAATAGAAGGCATAATGGACACCTTGGTATGTATAATGACAAAAATACAAATATACAACTACAACCACTGCCCTGAGTACCACGATAACCCCAAGTCCAGAAAGTAAAGGCAAATTGCCCCAATGTCAACAGTCCTGCGCTGAACTTTGATGATGCCAGCAGGTAACCGGACTGGGGAGGATCTTGTTGTCGCGGGTTCGATGAAAATATCAATGAGCAGGGTGCGGGAGGAACAATCCGGGAACGTGTGAATAGATATTCGCAATACGTTTCGCGTAAGGCTTCGTCAGCCATTAATCTAAATAATCTTCCCAACTATAGCATTGCAAAATTTAATGACGTGGCCCCATCGGGTTACTCTCTGGTTCTCTGAATGGCAATTGGACTCTATGGCATTGAAGCTCCTCCCCTCCCCAAACCCTGCCCTCCCCAGGCTCCTCCCCAAAAGCCTCCCGTTGGTAACGAAAAGGGACCTGGCAACCCTAGTGCCCGGAGATCTCCCAGAATTACAACTCATCCCCAGACGACAGAGATCCCCTGGAGAAAATGGCTGCTTTGGAGGGTGGACTCCATCCACGGCATTGTACCCCACTGAGGTCACTCCCTTCCCCCAACCTCACCATCCTCAGGGCTCTCTGGACCTGGAGTTGGCAACGCTAACCACCTCAGTGACAAATGAGGCCCACGACAAGAATGTCCTGGAGCAGCATGGCTCGTGCGAGCTTAATAACTGAGGGAACTTTCAACAGATGCTGATTTGCAGAGAATAGGATTTGCACGAGCGTCGCCTTCCAAATGCACCTCTTCTCGCACAGTCCTCAAAGGCACCATGGCTTTGGCCTCCTTTGTGTCTGGTTGCCATGAATACATCTATTTTCCGGTTGCTAGGTAGCCCCAGGGAGATCGGTACAGAGGGACCATTCTTCAGTACGGCCCCCAGCGGCTCTCCGTTACCGCATAATTCAAAGGAAATTGAAATTGAGGTAAATTGTTATGGCCTCAGGGCCTCTCTTTCTCTCTGGAATAAATGCTTAGTCGAGGCCAGGGTGGGGCTGGCCAGAGGGACATTTTTATATTCCTCACTTAGCCCCCCACCCATGGCTGAAAATTAGGGTTGCCAACCTCCAAGTGGTGGCTGGAGATCACCCAGTATTACCAATTGATCTCCAGACGATAGAGATCGGTTCCCCTGGAGAAAATAGCTGCTTTGGAGGATGGACTGTATATAGGGTTGCCATGTCCCTCTTTGCCACCGGCAGGAGGTTTTTGGGGCAGAGCCGGAAGAAGGCAGGGTTTGGGAAGGGAAGGGACTTCAATGCCATAGAGTCCAATTGCCAAAGCAGCCATTTTCTCCAGGGGAACTGATCTCTATTGGCTGGAGATCAGTTAAGAACATAAGAACTTAAGAAAGGCCCTGCTGGATCAGACCAAGGTCCATCAAGTCCAGCAGTCTGTTCACATGGTGGCCAACCAGGTGCCTCTAGGAAGCCACAAACAAGACGACTGCAGCAGCACCATCCTGCCTGTGCTCCACAGCACCCAAAATAATAGGCATGCTCCTCTGATACTAGAGAGAATAGGTATGCAGCATGACTAGTATCCATTCTAACTAACAGCCATGAATACCCCTCTCCTCCATGAATATGTCCACCCCCCTCTTAAAGCCCTCCAAGCTGGCAGCCATCACCACATCCTGGGGCAGGGAGTTCCACAATTTAACTATGTGTTGTGTGAAAAAATACTTCCTTTTATCCGTTTTGAACAAAAGTTGTAATAGCAGGAGATCTTCAGCTAGTACCTGGAGGTTAACTAAGGTAAAGATAGTACTGGCTCTCAAAATGATTGCAAAACGTATACATTGACAATAACAAAAGTGCAAGTGCAATGGTGTGACAACGAAAACTTATCAAATCTAAAGACGGACTCAATACAGCAAGATAGTCAACAATAATATATACAAACAAATATGCCAACTGTAAAGAAGTCAATTCCGGCTTGGGGTCCAAGTCTGGGAAGTACAAATGCAAAGTCTCTTATTTCATAATCCTAACAGAAGGCAAAAAGAGGGAGATTGAAGTCGGGTGAATGCCGTCCGGATGCTTTGCGTTTTAGACTATTTTAGTACTTGTGCATTTTACATCAGTACCTGGAGGTTGGCAACTCTAGTTATATTTATTCTTTGATTACTTCATTTATACCCCACCTTCTCCACAATGCAGACCCAACGTAGTTTACTTAATTCCACTCCTTTATTTTAGGCTGGCAGTATGTGACTATGGGACTGGCCAACAGGGACAGCCAGGGGTAACAAAGGCAATTCTGATGCATTTATGCATAGATGCCTTTGCATTTATTTGTTTATATCCCCTCCTCAATTCTTGCACAACTACCCTGTGAGGTAGGCCTGGCTGAGAGTTTGTGACGGTCAACAGGAACAGCTCCCTGCCCTCCTCTAAGCGACAGCCCTTCAAATACTTCAAGAGAGCAATCCTGTCAACCTCCTCTTCTCCAGACTGAATATTCCCAAGTCTCTCAGCCTTTCCTCGTAGGGCTCGGTCTCCAGGCCCCTGATCATCCTCATCGCCCTCCTCTGCACCCACTCGATTCTGTCCACATCCTTTTTGAAGTGGGGCCTCCAGAACTGAACACAAGACTCCAGGTGCGGCCTGACCAACGCAATATACAGCAGAACTATGACATCTTGCGATTTGGATGTTATGCCTCTGTTGATACATCCCAAGGTTGCATAAGCCTTTTTTGTTGCTGCATCACACTGGCTGCTCATATTTAAATTTCGGTCCACCCGTACCCAAGATCTTGTTCACACACACTGCTACCCAGAAGTGTATCCCCCATCCAGTATGCACGTTCCTCATTTTTGTTACCCAGGTGTAGAACTCGGCACTTATCCTTGTTGAACTGCATCTTGTTCATATCTGCCCACTTTTCCAGTGTGTTCAGATCTCGTTGAATTCTATCTCTGTCTTCTGGTGTGTTCGCTGCTCCTCCCAATTTGGTGTCATCTGCAAATTTAATGAGTAGTCCCTCCACACCCTCATCCAGATCATTTATAAAAAATATTGAAAAGTACTGGGCCCAGAACTGAACTCTGTGCCCCCCCCCCCCACTGGACACCTCTCTCCATTCAGATGAAATGTCATTGACAACTGCTCTTTGCGTGCGGTTTTCCAACCAGTTCCCAAGCCACCTAATTGTCCTAGGATCCAAGTCCACAGTCCTCTAGTTTGCCCATCAGCATGGTGTAGTGGTTAAGAGCAGTGGTTTGGAGCCGTGGATTCTAATCTGGAGAACCAGGTTTGATTCCCCACTCCTTCACATGAGCTGCAGAGGCTAATCTGGTGAACGGGGTTGGTTTCCCCACTCCTACACATGAAGCCAGCTGGGTGACCTTGGGCTAGTCGCAGTTCTCTTTGAGCTCTCTCAGCCCCACCTACCTCCTAACGTGTCTGTTGTGGGGAGGGGAAGGGAAGGAGATTGTAAACTGGTTTGAGACTCCTTAAAGGTCGAGAAAATCAGTATAAGACAGTTTGACTTTTTCTTAAGTGGTAGAGAAAGTCGCCATATAAAAACAAACTTCTTCTTCTTCTTCTTCGTCTTCGCCTTCGTCTTCGTCTTCTTCAGTATACTATACCACCATTAGGGAACTCAGCACATTCCCAGCACATCATCTTTAACTTCTTATATCAACAAACCTGAGCTCAGTGTAAATTTGTTTTCAGTTGTTTGTTCTGCATTTCTTTACACTATAAAAAATGACTGAGTTATTCAAATGTTTTGAAATGCTGTCAGAGACACCACAAGTCCATCCCCATTATTCACTGTTTTCGGCTAACCTGGCCTTAGCCCTCCTGGCAGCTTTCTGGCCTTAGCAAAATGCATCTGAGAGGTTGGCTGGAGAGGGTGACCTGGAAGTGCTTCATGGACTTTCCCATGGCTTCTTCTGGGCATGGAGTAGGGGTCACTAAGGGTGTGTGGGGGAGGTAGTTGTGAATTTCCTGCACTGTTCGGGGGGTTGGACTAGATGACCCTGGTGGTCCCTTCCAGCTCTGTGATTCTATGATTCTAATGGAAGGAAGGCAGCATGGAAGGCCTGATCTTGTCAGATCTCGGAAGCTAAGCAGGGTGCGCCCTGGTTACTACCTGGGTTGGAGACCACCAAGGAAGTCCAGGGTTGCTACGCAGAGGCAGGCAATGGCAAACCACCTCTGTTAGTCTCTTGCCTTGAAAACCCCATAAGGGTTTCTGTAACATCATGATGTCTGGCTGGCATTGCCCGTGTGGTTGGTGGGGGGCGTGGCTCTGTGGTAGAGCACCTGCTTGGCATGCTGACGGTCCTAGGTTCAATCCCTGGCATCTCCGGTTAGCAGCTGGTGTTCAAGACCCTAGAAAGCTGCTGTCAGTAAGAGGAGGTGAGACCAGACTTGATAGACTCAGGGTCTGACTTGGTCTAAGGAGAGCTAGTGTGGTGCAGAGAGATTGGAACAAGATCCAGGACACCTGGGTTTGAATCTCCCCTCTGCCATGGAAGCTTGCTGGGTGACTTTGGGCCAATCGCTCCCTTTCATCCTCGCCTACCTCACAGGATTATTGTGAGGATAAAACGGAAGAGAGGGGAGCAATGTGAGCAGGTTTGGATCTCCACTGGGGATGATGAAGACTTTCTCTACCATTTAAGGAAGAATCAAACCGGCTTACAATTACCTTCCCTTCCCCTCCCCATCACAGACACCCTGTGAGGTAAGTGGGGCTGAGAGAGTGTGACTAGCCCAAGGTCATCCAGCAGGCTTCATGTGGAAGAGTGGGGAAACAAACTCAGTTCACCAGATTAGCCTCCGCCGCTCATGTGGAGGAGTGGGGAATCAAACCTGGTTCTCCAGATCAGAGTCCACCACTCCAAACCTTTGCTCTTAACCACTACACCATGCCGGCTCTCTACACCACGCTGGAGAAAAGCAAGGTATAAATGAAGTCAATAAATAAATAAGTATGCTTTGTGTGTATGTGTATACAAGAGGACAGCTCGCAGAGGTACCACACAGAAACTGAAGATGGCTACGGCAGCAAGCAGAAAACAATCAAGATGAAAATGAGGTGTGTGCGTGTAGGGGGACTGGGGAAATACGTCAGCCCTTCCAAAAGCACGGCTTTCTTGTGCTGCCCAAATGAAATGGGTTAACGTTTGCTGTAGCTCCACAAACGACTGTTCTTAATTCTTTTATTTACATGAAATATTTCTATCCCACCTCTCCACCCCAAGTGCCTGAGGCACTTCACAAGCATATAAATTCAATTAAGGTAACCCAATGCAAAAACAGAATCTAAAACATACATACAAAGAGAAATGCCATGAATTTCATGGCTCGCACACTTGACAGTCTAACATGCTGTGCCCGAATGTGGCAATATTGATGTAAACTGATCACCAGATCTGTTTGGTTTGGCCAAGTGATTCAAACGCCTGCCGAGCAGGTTTGCATCGGGTTTTGCCAAAGCTAAGCATGTGCAAAAATGCTGATCCAAACAGACTGGCAGTTATTAATGTCGCTGCTTAGACAACCACTGTTAAGATAGGATTTTTAAAGTAAATGCAGCATTTATTTAGGACTGATTGGATGATTTGGGACTGCTTTAACTGTCTATTTAAACCATGATGGGTAGCCATGTTAGTCTGTGTAACAGTAGAAAAGAGCAAGAGTCCAGTTGCACCTTAAAGACTCACAACATTTCTGGCAGGGTACAAGCTTTCATGAGTCACTGCTCTTCCTTCTTGCCCTTTGGCGCATATCAAAAGGCTCAGACCATTAAGCCATGCTTTGGCTTAATTCCCTGTAACAGGACGGGAAACAAAAGTTCAGCCCAGACCGGCTGCTGACATTCCCCCAAAAGTGCCTCTCCCAGCGCTCAAAAAGCCTCTGGCTACACCTAGACTTAAATTACCGGCCTTATCCTGATTTGCTGAAGTGAACACATGAACACATAAAGCTGCCTTATGCTGAACCAGACCCTTGGTCCATCAATGTCAGTATTGTCTACTCAGACCGGCAGCGGCTCTCCAGGGTCTCAGGCGGAGGTCTTTCACATCACCTACTTGCCGAGTCCCTTTAACTGGAGATGCCGGGGATTGAACCTGGGACCTTCTGCATGCCAAGCAGATGCTCTACCACTGAGCCACAGCCCCTCCCTTTTGGTGTATGCAAGTGAAGCATGACTGTTAGCAGAAGCAAGCTGAGGGATTCAGCCCAGTGTTTCTAACCCCTATTTCTTCAAGGAATGGTCTTACTGTAATGCCTGAAATCATTATATGCTATGGGAAATGTATTATTTGATTTGAATTATATTCTTTGCACTCAATAAAGTATATCTGCACTTATAAACATGTCACACGCAGTATATAAGAGTTGGCATCCATTACTATAGTCACACCAAGCACTTGTGTATATTACATGCCTCAAGTATAAGAGGCCAAGTTTTGCTCCTTAGTTAGAAGGTAATTAAAGAATCCATAGATGGTCTTAGTATGCTTTCATAAGCTGGTTTTCCAGAGATAAAGGACCAGCTAGGAACCTCCTTAGTTAGCCTTGGCAGGAACCAAGGTCCAAGATAAGGATGGCAGTAACTTAGGATCAAACGAAGGAGCACCTGACAATGGTAGGTCTTCTTTGCTCATTAGTGAGCATTAGATCACCACTTTCTATGCAACGCCTCCGATTCTCTAATAGGGTATGCTAATCCGGGGGTCCCTAGTATTGGGTATTTGGGTCTCTACGTTATGTATTGCGTCTTTGTACTACCCATTACCAAAGACTATATTCGTGCTTGCAATCCTTTGATGTGTGTGTGAATTGTCCGGCGCTTTGGGCAATTTTCACCAGGTGTTTGTGTATTGGGCCAATAAACAAACTGCTTTGAATCTTCAACCTCCTGCTGTTTTATTGTCATTGGGTATTGATACAACATTACAGGCATTTCATTACAAAAATAAGTCAGGTCTGCCTTTCCAAAAATATCAGCCATCCAATGGGAGCAGTGAGGAATCATCTTGCCAAGCCTTGTCCTAATTTGACAGGAAACCACCCCAACCTTCATAAGAACATTAAAACACAAGAACAGCCCAGCTGTAACAGACTGGGGGTCCATCCAGTCCAGCATCCCATCTGAAACAGTGGCCAACCAGTTCCTCTGGAGGTCCAAAAACAGGGCATAGAGACCGAGGCCTTCCCCTGATAAAAAGAGCCCTGTTGTATCAGACCGGTGGTCCATCTGCTCCAGCACCCTGGAGGGCCAACAACAGGGGATAGAGGCCGAGGCCTCCCCTGATGTATTTCCCCTAAAAGGAAGTATTTCTTCACGCAAGAGCCAGCATGGTGTAGTGGTTAAGAGTGGTGGTTTGGAGTGGTGAACTCTGGAGAACTGGGTTTGATTCCCTACTCCTCCACATGAGTGGCGGAGGCTAATCTGGTGAACTGGATTTGTTTCCCCAGTCCTACACATGAAGCCAGTTGGGTGACCTTGGGCTAATCACACCCTTTCAGCCCCACCTACCTCACAGGGTGTCTGTTGTGGAGAGGGGAGGGGATGGTAAGCCAGTTTGATTCTTCCTTATGTGGTAGAGAAAGTCAGCATACAAAAACCAACTCTTCTTCTTCTTAAATTGTGGAACTCCCTGCCCCAGGATGTGGTGATGGCTGCTAACTTGGAAGGCTTTCAGATGGGAGTGGACATGGAGGAGAGGGCTATCCATTACTACTAGTCAAAATGGATGCTAGTCATGATGCACACCTATTCTCTCCAGGATCAGAGAAGCCATGGCTATTATATTAGGTGCTGTGGAACACAAGCAGGATAAATGCTGCTGCCGTCATCTTGCTTGTGGGCTTCCTAGAGGCCCCTGGTTGGCCGCTGTGTGAACAGACGGCTGGACCTGATGGACCTTGGTCTGATCCAGCAGGGCTTTTCTTATGGAGTTTGGGGCTATCTATGGCTACTAGTCAAAATGAATGCTCGTCATGATGCAGACCTATTCTCTACAGGATCAGAGGAGCTGGACTGTTATATGAGGTGCCTTGGAACGTAGGCAGGATGGTGCTGCTGCAGTCGTCTTCCTTGTGGGCTTCCTAGAGGCACCTGGTTGGCCCCTGTATGATCAGACTGCTGGACCTGAAGGGCCTCGGTCTGATCTAGCAGGGGTTTTCTTATGTTCTCTCCAGGATCAGAGGAGCGTGCCTATTCTATGAGGTGCTGGGGAACACATACAGGATAATGCTGCTGCTGCAGTCGTCTTGCTTGTGGGCTTCTTAGAGGCACCGGGTTGGCCACTGTGTGAACAGACTGCTGGACTTGATGGGCCTGGGTGTGATCCAGCAGGGCCTTTCTTATGTTCTCATTTTGCCTCCTGGTGCTGGGATTTAGAGGTTGACTGCCTTCTCAAGCTGCACTGTGACAGATGGCATGTGGGGAGGTGGGATGTGGGTCGAGATGAGTGAAAGTCGATCTTTACCCTCTTGAGTGCGCACCTTGATTCCAGGACCTGACCCCCAGACCTGTGTCAAGTGTCGGAAATAAAACAGCAGCTGGACTTGATGAATTTTCAGCACCCGTGAAACAGGAGGGTAATGTAATGGGGGAAACAGAACCAAGGGAGAAGAGGTTATTCCTGGCCAGAGACCATCTCAAATAAACACGGACGCAGTTAATTGAGATGTGCATTCAAGTGCTTCTACTGCTGGAATAGGGCCAGGAAAAAAAAGAAGGTGAATCTCATTTTCTCTTAAACCTGCTGATTTCACCAGTTCCCAGTTTGCTTCCACACGCTTCAATGCAATAACCGAGCTTGAACTTAATATGGGAGCTAACTGCTTTGACATAAAAAGAGGGACCCAGAAATGCACCAAAGTCTCCATCTTGATGGGGGGGGGGGAAGAGGAGAGCTGAAAGTGGAGCCAAGTCCGGAATGGGAAGGGAGCCAAAATAAGTATTTCTTCAAACCCCGCTGAAGCAGCAAGTGAATCTAAGTCCTCAATGAAATGAAAACATGAATGCATGAAGCTGCCTTCTACTGAATCAGACCCTCAGTCCATCAGTGCCAGTATTGTCTACTCAGACCGGCAGCAACTCTCCAGGGTCTCAGGCAGAAAAGGGTCTTTCACATCACCTGCTTGCTTAGTCCCTTTAACTGGAGATGCTGGGGATTGAACCTGGGACCTTCTGCATGCCAAGCAGAGGCTCTACCACTGAGCGGCAGCCCCTACCCTTGATGAATTCTGCTTGCAAAAAGTCAAAATGACATTCTTTCAGTTCAGGATCTGTTTTTTTTTTTTTTAAGGTCATTCAAATTATGGATGTTGTTATACTATTTTATTTATTTATTTTATTTACTTCACGTATAGCCCACCTTTCTCCCTAACGGGACCCAAACAGGCTTATGTCGTTCTCCTCTTCTCCATTTTATCCTCATGACAACCCTGCGAGGTGGGTTAGGCTGAGTGGGTGTGACTGGCCCAAAGTCACTCAGCAAGTTTCCATGCCAGAGTCAGGATTTGAACTCGGGTCTCCCAGATCCTAGTCCAACTCTCTGACCTCTACACAGCACTGGCTCTGAGGGATTAGAACAACCTGATGTGCAATACTGACTCCAGCAGGATAGTATTGAACGTCATTGGCTTAATAATGATACAGCAGGGCATTGCAAATTCCTGTTTTGCAATTAATATAGGAACTTTTTGAAACTAGGAATTTCATAGTCAAATCTTTAAAAATGGTCAGATTTCAACTGTGCAAAAATTGTATGTGCAAGAAGCCATTAAATGCAGGAGAGGACCAAGATGGCTTATACCCCGAAAATAGGGTTGCCAACCTCCAGGTACTAGCTGGAGATCTCCTGCTTTTACAACTGATCTCCAGCCAACAGAGATCAGTTCGCCTGGAGAAAATGGCCGCTTTGGCAATTGGACTTTATGGCATTGAAGTCCCTCCCCTCTCCAAACCCCGCCCTCCTCAGGCTCTGCCCCAAAAACCTCCAGGTATTTCCCAATCCGAAGCTGTCAACCCTACCCGAAAATCTTGTTGGTCTCTATGCTACTGAACTCTAGCTGTTCTACTGCAGATCAATCCCTTTGAAAACAATGAAATTACAACTGATTTCCAGTCTACAGAGCTCAGTTCCCCTGGTGCAAATGGCTGATTGGTAGGGCGGACTCTATGGCATTACACCCTAATGAAGTCCCTCCCCTCCCCAAACTCCACCTTCCCCAGGCTCTACCCCCAAATCTTCAAGAATTTTTCAACCCATGGTTGGCAACCTCACTAATGCTGCATATATAGGGTTGCCAACCTCCAGGTACTAGCTGGAGCCCTCCTGCTATTACCATTGATCTCCAGCCAATAGAGATCAGTTCCCCTAGAGAAAATGGCTGCTTTGGCCATTGGACTCTATGGCATTAAAGTCCCTTCCTTCCCCCAACCCCCCCTTTCCCAGGCTCCACCAAATCTCCAGGAATTTTCCAACTCACAGTTGGCAACCTCACTAATGCTGCATATATCGATCTATATTTTGATGCCATATAGCTTATTGTGATGGCAAAAATCAGCAGCTGTTGACTGCATAGCTATAGAATTTCTTGCATTTGAAGAAACCAGCATTATTTATTCATTTATTAACATAAAAGATTTATATCCCAAATTCACAGGAATCTGCCTTATGTAGCTAACAACACAAATAAAGCAATGGAGTACAATTTATAATTTAAAAAATGTAACAAAAATAACTTGGAAAATGAAAAAAGCAGGCGATAAAACCAGCACTATAAAATTAGCACAAACCCTGATATAAAAGCAAATGCAGGAGGGATAGAACAGGGACAAGAGATAAAATTCTGTTAAAAGCCAGAGGAAACATGAAGCATCTAAGAGACAGTATTGTAGGTACCAGGCATGCTTCAGGAGGAAAGATATTCCACAGATAGGGTGCCACACATCTGTGATAAGCACCCATTTTTATAAAGACCTGCTTCATATCTTTGGCCTTTTATGTGTGGTCTGTTTCAGCTGGATCTGCTGCTCTCTAACTGCACAGTATTTGCAGTCGAATTCTCAAAACACTGTGCCCAGGGGCTTTTTCGCCCAAAGAAATTCCCAGAGCACCTCGTGATCAATTATGCATCCCCAGCGAAAATGTGGAGCTTCTGAACCATGCGTGGGTCCCTCCCCCTGAAAATGCTGCTTTGAAATTGGCTGTAGTGTATTTTTTTAATATGTCACCAGCCCCCCCCCTCCGCCAGCCCCACAGCGGGATTCTTTCATTTGATCTTAACCATGGCCATTTTACAGCCAAAGCAGAGAAGGGTCCGGACAACGCCTCCCCCCCCACAAACATTTGTTTCTGGGTATCTCAATGCAGGGGTCATAAGAACATAAAAACTCTTCCACGACCATTTGTGCCCATTTCATTGTTCCATTGGTAGTCTTGCACTCACAAAGAAACACACAAAAAAGGCTTTCATGCCTATAAGAGGACACATATAAGGGGAGGGTGGCAAATCAGCCCAGCTCTGTTCCACCCTGCAGAGAACAGAAACTGACCCATGTTCACTGTGAAACTGACCAAATAAGCAGCCTCATGGTATTCCATGGTATTCCAGCAGTATTCTCTCACTAGTGCACTTGCAAATGACTTTGAGGAGAGGGGTTGGATGAGGGGGGAAGACATGTGGGAGGGAGAAGTGAGAATGGGGAGAAAAACCAGAAGTGACAAGTATACACAGGACCGGCTTTCGATTTGGGATAGAGGCAGACTTTAAACTCGGGGTAAAACAGTATCCTGAAAATGCAGGGAAAACACAAGGGGCGAGCAAGGTGACTTCTGAAGCTCAGAAAATACATTCATAATTAAAACGAAGCCCCAAAGTAGAATCATAGAGTTGGAAGGGACCACCAGGGCCATCAAGTCCAACCCCCTGCACAATGCAGGAAATTCACAACTACCTCCCCCCCCCACACCCCTAGTGACCAGAAGATGGCCAAGATGCCCTCCCTCTCATCATCTGCCTAAGGTCACAGAATCAGCATTGCTGACAGATGGCCATCTAACCTCTTCTTAAAAACCTCCAGGGAAGGAGAGCTTACCACCTCCCGAGGAAGCCTGTTCCAAGGAGGAACCGCTCTATCTGTTAGAAAATTCTTCCTAATGTCTAGGCGAAAACTCTTTTGATTTAATTTCAACCGGTTGGTTGTGGACCGTCTGACCTTCTGGGGCAACAGAAAACAACTCGGCACCCTCCTCTATGTGACAGCCCTTCAAGTACTTGAAGCTGGTTATCGTATCCCCTCTCAGTCTTCTCCTCTTCCGGCTAAACATACCCAGCTCCTTCAACCTTTCCTCATAGGACTTGGTCTTCAGATCCCTCAGGGGTGACTGCAATGGGAACAACCAGTGTATAAAACGCCTTTGAGTGGGGCACCAGGAGAACCACCTGAGATGCAGACCTTAACTGGCAAGTCGGACATTATGGGAAGTGGAGACAAAAGAAGGGTTATTTTTATTTTACTTGTTTCCCCACCTGAGCTTTCCTCCTCCATGTCAAATGAAACTGATGTTAAGGTTGCCAACCTCCTGATGATCTCCCACTATTACAATTGATCTCCAGACAATCAGGATCAGTTCCCCTGGAGAAAATGGCTGCTTTGGAGGGTGGACCTCATGGCATTATACCCCACTGAGGTCCTACCTCTCTGCAAACTCTGCCCTCCCCAGGTTACAACCCCCAAATCTCCAGGTATTTCCCAACCCAGACTTAGCAACCCTCCCTGGAGAAAATGGCTGCTTTATAAGGCAGACTGTATAGCATTACACCCTCCTGATTTTCCTCCTCTCCCCAAACACCACCCTTCCCAGGCTCCACCCCCCAAAATCTCCAGGGGAGGGGCTGTGGCTCAGTGGCAGAGCATCTGCTAGGCAGGCAGAAGGTCCCAGGTTCAATCCCTGGCATCTCTAGTTAAAGGGACTAGGCAAGTAGGTGATGTGAAAGACCCTTTTCTGCCTGAGACCCTGGAGAGCCGCTGCCAGTCTGAGTAGACAATACTGACTTTGATGGACCGAGAGTCTGATTCAGTATAAGGCAGCTTCATGTGTTCAGGTGTTTCCAGAGCTGGTAACCCTAACTGATGTGCTTTTAATGTTCCTTCTTTCTTCCAGTCCACCCAGTATGGGCAGACCTAGAGATGTTCAATTTCTGGAAATTTTGAGCCCATGGAGGGGTGGGGATTGGCAGGGAAAAACCACCTCCCTTCCTGATTTCTTTTGGGGGGGAAACAGACATATGGGGAGGAGAGGGGATTGAAATATATGCAATATTTACTTTCCTGTTAAGCCTAAACTGCTGATTGAACAACAAAAAACATATCATTCATAATGTAAGCATATAAAATTGTACCATTTGGCATATTTATGGAATTTAAATGTCCTCGTTTTCTATAAGAAAAATTGCCAGCGTGCCCAATCCTTGAGAAGTAGTTGCAAACTGCTGCACCCTGTGCGCATGAATGTTTAATTTTTGCCATCTGAGAGGTAGGAAAAATTAAAATTGAAAGGAGAAAACAAATTCTACAGTAAAAAAAAAAGGAAGTGTATTATTTGGACAGAAAGAGATCCCCGGTTGGCAACCCTAATGAGGGTAGATTGTAGCCTTGACATCCATAGCTGGAAAGGGGGTACCGTTGGGCATGAGGAAGCCTGATTGAGCTCATTGGGGAGTGGGAACAATGTTCTGAGGGCAGGGACAATTGTTGGATTGGGCCGTAAAAACAGTAATCAGGCATGAGAGCCAGTGTGGTGTTGAGGTTAAGAGCGGTGGTTTGGGGTGGTGGACTCTGGTCTGGACTCGAACCGGGGTTGATTCCCCACTCCTCCACATGAGCAGCGGAGGCTAATCTGGTGAATTGGATTTGTTTCCCCGCTCCTCGACATGAAGCCAGCTGGGTGACATTGGGCTAGTCACACTCTCTCAGCCCCACCTACCCCACAGGGTGTCTGTTGTGGGGAGGGGAAGGCGATTGTAAGCCGGTTTGATTCTTCCTTAAGTGGTAGAGAAAGTTTACATATAAAAAGCAACTCTTCTTCATTATTCCTGGGGGGCGGGTAGGGTTGCCAGGACCCTCTTCCCCACTGGCAAGAAGCTTTTGGGGTGAAGCCTGAGGAGGGCAGGGTTTGGGGAGGGACTTCAATGCCATAGAATCCAATTGCCAAAGCAGCCATTTTCTCCAGGTGAAACAATTTCGTTTTCATCATTGATCAGAAACCCAAATTATATCAATGCTGTTGAGGTTAGATAGCCATCTGTCAGCAATGCGGATTCTGTGACCTTAGGCAGATCATGAGAGGGAGGGCATCTTGGCCATCTTCTGGGCATGGAGTAGGGGTCACTGGGTGTGTGTGTGTGTGTGTGTGTGGGAGGTAGTTGTGAATTTCCTGCATTGTGCAGGGGGTTGGACTAGATGATCCTGGTGGTCCCTTCCAACTCTATGATTCGATGAACCCATGCTGGGGGAGTTTCCAATTTGCAAAGTTCTCGGCCAGCATCAGAAAGCAGGAGACATGAAACGCTCCAAGCCTTTTCCATTGTCTCTTCAGAGCCCTTATTCTTCCGTACGCCCCTCTCTGGAAAACAGCCCCCCTCCCCATGTGGAATCCTGTCCGGACCCTGGGAACGTGTTTGGGACACCGGGCGCCAATCCATCCCAGCTGGAGAGCCGGGTAAGATTTCAGCGACGCTCTCGTCGGTTGGAGATTAACTGGATTTCGTTCCCTGAGGACGGCGGCTGAAACGACGCCTGGAGGAATGGAAAACTGGATCCGATTGTTTGCGAGAGAATCCCCTCGGACTGTTCACGTCGAAGTAATGCAGAGACTTCGCCCGCACTGGGGTCAAACCCCCCTTCCGGCGTCAGAAAGGCCTGGTTGTGATGGGAGGCATCTGGGGGAAATCAGAACAATGCTGAAAGAGTCCTCTCTGAGGCCTCGGAGACACTCCACGAGAAATTGATGCTTGCAAGCGTTCCTGCCTGCATCACTGGCTCCTTGTGAAATGTCCATCATTGTGACAGGCGGTGTATTTTACAGGAGCGAGGGTCTCTGCACTGCAGGGGGTGGGGGTTGTGGGCTTTGCTCAGGGAACGACGGGAGCCTGGGGTGAATTCAATGAACGTCTACAAAGTGGCAATGCGCTACACGGGCCTAAAAATCCGGGTTGCTAGGTCCCCTCTTCTCACCAGCAGGAGTTTCTTTTGGGTGGGGCTGGGGGGAGCGATACCCGTACAATACCGTCATTCCAGGTTTACCATGGAAGTGCCGGCATTGCATGGGATGCTCTAGCCAGTTGCTCTGAAAACTCTTTGGTCAACCTGGAAGTGACGGTATTGCGCCAGGAGAGGGTTGCCAGGTCCCTCTTGGCTACCGGTGGGAGTTTTTTGTAAGGCAAGGTTTGAGGGGGGGGAGGAACTTCAGTGCCATAGAGTCCAATTGCCAAAGGGGCCATTTTCTCCAGTTGAACTGATCTCTGTTGGCTGGAGATCAGTTGTAATAGCAGGAGATCTCCAGCTCCTACCTGGAGGTTGGCAACCCTATGCCAGGAACATGCACACACATGAGGATCACTCTCCCCTTACGGGTGAGCACCCAGCCTGGTTGATTGGCGTGCAATTGCTAGGGTTGCCAACCTCCAGGTACTAGCTGGAGATCTCCTGCTATTACAACTGATTTCCAGCCGATAGAGATCAGTTCACCTGGAGAAAATGGCCACTTTGGCCATTGGACTCTATGGCATTGAAGTCCCTCCCCAAACCCCACCTCCTCAGGCTCTGCCCCCAAAACCTCCCGCCAGTGGCGAAGAGGGACCTGGCAACCCAACTCCCCTCCCCAAACCTCCCCTCCTCAGGCTCCACCCCAAAAGCCTCCAGGTATTTCCTGGAGCTGGCAACCTTACTTAGCTAGTGTGTCACAAAGAGCAACTGGCCATTCTAGAGGATGCCGTTGAGGTTGGACTTTCACAAGTCCCTCTTCGCCCTCTGGAAAAAGACCACCGGGCAGGCCCAGTGAAAGAGGATCCACCTATCTCTACCCCAGAGGAGACCTTCAAATGGTCTCTCTCTCTCTCTGTGTGTGTAAAGCATGTCAAGTCACCACTGACTTATGGAGACCCCAGCAAGAGGCTTTCAAGGCAAGTGAGAAGCAGAGGTGGTTTGCCATTGCCTGTCTCTGCAGGGTCTTCCTGGTGGTCTTCCTTCCAAATATTGACCCTGGCGGAGAGGGACCTGGCAACCCTACTGAGTAGACAATATTAACCTTGATGGACCGAGGGTCTGATTTGGTAGAAGGCAGCTCCTCATGGCGGGGGGAGGGAATCTGTTCAGCATGCAGGAGGTAGCAGGTTCCATCCCCAGCATCTCCAAAGCAGCCCTTTTCTCCAGGGGATCTGATCTACGTCGTCTGGAGATCAGTTTTAATTGAGGTCAATATCCAGGGCCCACCTGGAGGCTGGCAACCCTAGCGGTGGGCCCAAGTGACAGTGTTGGGATGCCCTCTTTTGCGCAACCTGTTTCCACACTGGAGCGCAACTGGTGAGTCATGGAGTTTGTGATCCATTTGGGGGGGGGGAGTTTAAGTGCCACAAGCAACATGGGCACGGTTCAAGTAAACACACTGCACGTGTTTTTGCCATTTGATGTTCCAGCAATAAATCTTTCTCTCTCCCCCCCTCTGTCTTTGAAAGAAAGGTACGCTGCTTTGCATTAAGTATGTAAATTAAAAAAAAACATCTTGGAAAAGAAGAACTAAAGGATGCCTGAGAAATAGAAAAGGGAAGAGATTGATTATGTGCATATTTTAAGCTGCCTGTTTCTCTGAATAAAAGAATTACAAAAGAGGCAAAAATGTAGCCTGGACAACATTCCAAGAATTTAATAAATGGAAATATGTTTTTCTCTTCTCTTCTTTTGTTATTAAATTATAGATTAAAATAGGAAGCATGAGGGAGGGAGATATATATATATATATATATATATATATATATATATATATATATATATATATATATATATACATACACACACACACACACACAACAACAACAACTTGAGGGAAGAGCTCAAGATCCTTTCTCATTTATGTTTCTTTTAATAAGATTGAAAATAGGGTTGCCAACCTCCAGGTGAGGCCTGGAGATCTCCTGGAATTACAGCTGATGTCCAGACTTCAGAGATCAATCAATTCCACTGGAGAAGATGGCTGCTTTGGAGGGTGGATTCTACAGCATTATATTCCGCTGAGGTCCCTCCCCAAACCCCACCCTTTCTAGGCCCCACCTTCAAATCTCCAGGAACTTCCCAACCAAGAGTTGGCAACCCAAGGCTTGCAAACAAGCCATACAGTAGGGAAGCCAGAGATGACAGTACAGTAAGGGTGAGTTCACCCACCTTTGCAACGCTTGAGACTTGTATTTATCAGTGCATTTGCACATGGTGTGTCACTGTTTAACTCTATGGGGCTAGAGAGGCCACAGATTTGACAGTGCAAATGTTTAACAATCGAACATACCTGGTACTACAGCTGCAATCAGCTGTGAGCCGACCCCCACAAACCAACTATTAAACTACTTTGCAGCCATGCAGTAATTCTAGTGGTCGAGTTTCCTTCCCTTGCTTTGCAGGGTTTTTTGCATCTGTGTGGTGGCCGAGATCGATTCCTCATGGTGATGCCTGTCTAGTTCTGTTAAAATGTAAGAGTGGGTCATTGTGTAACTCTATGGGGCTATACAAGCCGCAAAAATTGACAGTGAGCACGTCCAACAGATGGGTCAACAGCTGCAATCAGCTGTGACCCGACCAATTTCACCGACCCCTGCAAAATAGCTATCAAATAGCTTTGCTGCTGTTCAATACCTTTGGCAGTAGAGTTTCATTCACTTGCTTTGTGGGGGCTTTTGGAACTTTGCAGAAGGTGAGCTGGACTGTACCCAGGATCACGGATGGTGGGGTCATTAAATTACATTTCGGAGTGAAATTACAACTGAAGAAGAAGATTTGGTTTTTACATGCCGACTTTCTCTACCACTTAAGGAAGAATCAAACCGGCTTACAATCTCCTTCCCTTCCTCTCCCCACAATAGACACCCTGTGAGGTAGGTGGGGCTGAGCGAGTTCGGAGAGAACTGTGACTAGCCCAAGGTCACCCAGCTGGCTTCATGTATAGGAGTGGAGAAACCAACCCGGTTCACCAGATCAGCGTCCGCCACTCAAGTGGTGGAGTGGGGAATCAAACCCGGTTCTCCACATTAGAGTCCAGCACTCCAAACCACCGCTCTTAACCACCACACCACACTGGCTCTCTGATAAGGCTGTGCAAAAATCTGCAAGTGTGAATTTATTTTTTAAATAAGGAGGCTTTGTAAAGCGATGAGAATGATTGATGATGGAGCTATCAGTGTCTACTAGACATGGTGATTAAATGGAGCCTCCATGTTCAGATGCAATAGACCTCTGAATATCAGCACCAGGAGACAACATCAGGGGAAGGCCTCGGCCTCTATGCTCTGTTGTTGGACCTCCAGAGGAACTTGTAGGCCACAGTGTGAGACAGGATGCTGGACTGGATGGACCACTGCTCTGCTCCAGCAGGGCTCTTCTTATGTTTGTAAGTGACATCATGCCTCTCTAGGAATAAAAGGAAACTGTATGGTAAAATGATAGAATTCTGGCAACTCCTAGAGAGAACTAACGTAACTGTTTCACCCATAAATGATGTCACGTCATCACCCAACAGTGATTTATTAAAAGACATTTTTCTCCTGCTGACCACAGGAGTGGTGATGGGAAACGGGACCTGAGGGCAAGCCAGAATCAAAATGCAGCTCAGTTTCCCATCTCAGGGTGAACAGAGGACCAGAGAGAGAAAGCATGAACCAGATCTGTACAGCTTGTGAGCCACCAAAATTACAAACAAAAATGAACTGAAAACAAAAATGTATTTTACAAAGATGTGTGTAGGGTTGCCAGCTCTGGGGTGGGAAATTCCTGGAGATTTGGGGATGGAGCCTAGGGAGAGCAGAGTTTGGGGAGGGCAGGGACCTCAGTGAGGTGCAATGCCCTAGAGTTCACCCTCCAAAGCAGCCATTTTCTCCAGGGGAGCTGATATCTGTCATCTGGAGATCAGCTGTAATTCTGGGGGATCTTTAGGACCCACCTGATGGTTGGAAACCCTAAGGGCATGCCAAAGGAGGTTTACAAGTCAAGAACGCGAGGTCGTCTGCTGAAGCTGGAGGGGGAGAGATTCAAAACAGATAAAAGGAAGCATTTCTTCACACAACGCATAGTTAAATTGTGGAACTCCCTGCCCCAAGATGTGGTGCTGGCTGCCAACTTGGAAGGCCTTCAGACGGGACTGGAGGAGAGGGCTGTCCATGACTTCTAGTCAAAATGGATGCTAGTCATGATGCATACCTATTCTCACCAGGATCAGAGGAGAATGCCCATTATATTAGGTGCTGTGGAGCACAGGCAGGGTAATGCTGCTGCTGCAGTCGTCTTGCTTGTGGGCTTCCTAGAGGCACCTGGTTGGCCACTGTGTGAACAGACTGCTGGACTTTATGGGCCTTGGTCTGATCCAGCAGGGCTTTTTCTTATGTTCTTAACAGCTTGACTGCTTATTTTCAGTTTCTGGAGTGATTTCCACATTTCTTCTTTGCTCCTTGAACTGACAACCATAAAATGGGCCCACGGCCACCAAACCTAGGATGTCCCTAATATGGAGAGAGAGGAGGAGAATAATCTATGGTCCCTCGCCCTCCCCCCAAATGACTTGAATCCATCTAAAAACATGTCTGCTACCTTGAGGACTAGAACAGTGGCCCTTGTCAATTAAAAAGAAAAGAAAAGCTGAGATTCTCCCAGATGCCAATCGGCACCAATGACTAGATTGTATATTGAATGCATTACCCATAGGAGAAACCAAACTACCTGGATAGGAAGGGGGTTGCTAAAAAGCCAAGGGTTTTCTCTACGACCTTAGCCTGCAGCCCCACTGAATTTCTCCTTCTTCCTCAGGATGGAAATGAGTCCCTTTCCTCACCTGGAATACATTAACCAGCGGAGTTCATACTTCCTCTAAGCATTCATACAAATCTTTGTCAGTACGGTTTCCGTTTCCACCAAAACGTTCTGGCCTCTGACACATCATTAAGAAGAGAAGTAAATCGGCCCCAGCCAGAGGGCCGTGGTGTTTATGCTGCCTCCCGTGGGGGAAGGAAAGCTGCCCCTAAAGTGGGGAATATCTTGCGTGAGGTCACTGTAAGAAGATTAAAAAGCAAAGCCAATGGGAACACATGAAGGAAGCAAAATAAGGACGCCTGCCAGGCGGTCAAATAATGCTAAGAAAGCTCAGCTGATCTGTCAGGAGACCCTTCTTTCCACACTATAAACTCCCCTCATGCCACAAGGGAGCAATTATTGGTCTGATTCTGGAGACCACTGAATGCGTGGAGGGAAGGACAGGTCAAGTTTGTGCCCATCTGCCTTCATCTTATCTTTGGTTCAGTGACTATGTGCTTTATGAGTGTACACATGACACATATGAAATCACATGAAGTTGACTTATACTGAATCAGACCCTTGGTCCATCAAGGAGGAGGAGGAGGAGGAGGAGGAGGAGGAGGAGGAGGAGGAGAGTTGGTTTTTATATGCTGACTTTCTCTCCCTTTTTTAAGGAGAATCAAACTGGCTCACAATCTCCTTCCCTTCCTCTCCCCACAACAGACACCTTGTGCGGTGGGGCTGAGAGATTTCAGAAAGAACTGGGACTAGCCCAAGGTCGCCCAGCTGGCTTCATGTGGAGGAGTGGGGAAACCAACCCAGTTCTGCCGCTCATGTGGAGGAGTGGGGAATCAAACCCGGTTCTCCAGATTAGAGTCCACTGCTCCTAACCACTACACCACGCTGGCTCAAGGACAGTATTGTCTCCAACACACATGAAGTTGCCTTCTACTGAGCCAAGCCACGTTGGTCCACCAAGGTCAGTATTGTCAACTCAGACTGGCAGCAGCTCTCCGGGGTCTCAGGCAGGGGTCTTTCATATCAACTACTGCCTGGTCCTTTGAACTGGAGATGCTGGGGATTGAACCCGGTACCTTCTGCATGCAAAGCTGATGTTCCACCACTGAACCCCGATCCCAATAATAGTGTGGGTGTACGTAGTGTGCAAAGAAGGTTGCCAACCTCTAGGTAGGGCCTGGGGCTCTCTCAGAATTACAACTGATCAGAGTTTATTAGATTATGTAGATATAGGATTGTGTTGTACAAACTGTTTTTGCTTTGATATTGCTTTCACTTTGGTAGTTTATCAATAGAATATTTTTGCACCCTGTAATATTGTTGTGTCGCTCCTGTGCTAACCTCCAGGTGATGGGGGGGAGAAAAAAGGCACCTCTGTACTAATACCACGAGGTTAGGAAAACAGTACAGGATGATATATATACACAAAGTGCAAATTTTATAAGCTACTGAGATGAAACAAGGACCATATACATGATACATACAAAGCACAAATATATACAATATGTACAATCTGCATAAAGCAGAAATGATTTGAAAGGTCTCAACAGAGTACCAGGTAAGTATTGGTATTGTAATCTTTGTGTATAAAGTCAATATAAAGCCACAATCATCAATGGATACGGCCGTTTCAGATCCACAGCAGTGGAAATCTTTCTTCAGTCCTTCAAAAAAGTGCTGTTATACATTCATAATTCCTTCCCATGCAGGGTAAGTACAAATTGATTCAATCAGACGTCAGCAAAGTACATCACATAGTGCAGCTATGTGTACTTTGCTGACGTCTGATTGAATCAATCTGAAACGGCCGTATCCATTGATGATTGTGGCTTTATATTGACTTTATACACAAAGATTACAATACCAATACTTACCTGGTACTCTGTTGAGACCTTTGGAATCATTTCTGCTTTATGCAGATTGTACATATTGTATATATTTGTGCTTTGTATGTGTCATGTATATGGTCCTTGTTTCATCTCAGTAGCTTATAAAATTTGCCCTTTGTGTATATATATCATCCTATACTGTTTTCCTAACCTCCAGGTGATGGCTGGAGATCTCCTGCTATTACAACTGATCTTCAGCCTATAGAGATCAGTTCCCCTGGAGAAAATGGTTGCTTTGGCAATTGGACTCTATGGCATGGAAGTCCTTCCCCTCCCCAAACCCTGCCCCAAAAACCTCCCGCCCCCAAAACTTCCCACTTCTTTCATCTTTGGAATGTATTAACTTTGAAATGCTTTAATGGTGTGATGTTTGCTATCTTAAGAACCCTCCTTGGGTGGAAAGACAGCACAGAAATGTTTTAAATAAATAACACATAAAATAAATAGTTCAAAAAAGCCTTCATTTCCACAGCCAGAAAATCTCTGCTAATAGGGAGGACACCAACCCCCCCGCCCAATTTTTACAATTATGGCTGTGTTATTGGCAGAACCGCTTTGAGTAATCACTAAATTGGAACGGCGGTATATAAATGTCCTACATCCTAATAAATAATAAAACAGACGTCCGGTGGGAAAAATAATCCTCTTCTGATGATGGACTATTGATATTTTTGGATCCGAAAGCCATTTCCCTGTGGTCAGAGGAAGGGCCCAGGCAAACAAAATCCACTGCAGTGTCTTTTTTATCTTAATTCCCTTTGTGCCAATTCTGCTCTGCATGGAGAGACGGGTCACGAAAGACGAGCCAGAGAACCAAATTTTGGAGGGGACGCTCTCCCGTGCCTTTTCCACCAACGTCAATAAAAGCACTTCAAAACACCTGTGTTGGCAGCAGCCGCCTGGCATGGGCACGTGCAATTATGGGGGTAAAGGATATCGGCCGAGTCCCGCTGGAACGGCCCCCAAACTGCGCGGGTACCGTGAAGCCAGACGCCGTTGCCAGTTGGTCTCGATAAATCAAAGATAAAATACAGCCCGTTTTTATAGCATCCCTCTCACGCAACCGTCGTCCCAGAAGGCCTTTAGAGAGATGAATTATACCGTTACAGGGTTATGGGATGTAACAAACGATAGCCCAGGGAGAGAGACGTCATGAGGAGGGGAAAGGGGATGTTTTTCTAAAGGATCTGGAAAGGGACAGAAAGCAGAGCGGGCCCCGAAAGGGGGTTAGGAAGCAGAGAAGGAATCAACAAGGTCACAGCCATCCCCGGGTGATTCTGTAAGGCTATGACTCAATAGCATATGGTTGCCAACCTCCAGGTGGGGCCTGGCGCTCTCCTGGAATTACAAGTGACCCCCAGACAGCAGAGATCCGTCCCCATGGGGAAAATGGCTGCATTGGAGGGTGGACTCTATGGCATTAAACTAGGGTTGCCAGGTCCCTCTTTGCCACTGGCGGGAGGTTTTTAGGGCAGAGCCTGAGGAGGGCGGGATTTGGGGAGGGGAGGGACTTCAATGCCATAGAGTCCAACTGCCAAAGGCGGCCATTTTCTCCAGGTGAACTGATCTCTAATGGCTGGAGATCATTTGTAATAGCAGGAGATCTCCAGCCATCACCTGGAGGTTCAGTACAGGAACCACATACTGTAAAGATTTAGCCTGAATATATTTGGCATCATTTATGGCTGGATTCCTGTACTGAATTTCTCATCCTTTGGTAATTGTACAGAGGTGTCTGATTTTTCCATCACCTGGAGATTGGCAACCCTACATTATACCCCGCTGAGGTCCCTCCCCACCTGAAAACCTGCCTTTCCCTGGTTTAGGGTTGCCAACCTCCAGGTAGTAGCTGGAGATCTCCTGCTATTACAACTGATCTCCAGCCGATAGGGATCAGTTCACCTGGAGAAAATGGCCCCTTTGGCAATTGGACTCTACGGCATTGAAGTCCCTCCCCTACCTAAACCCCGCCCTCCTCATGTTCCACCCCCAAAATCTCCTGCCGATGGCGAGGAGGGACCTGGCATCCCTATCCTGGTTCCAGCCCCAAATCTCCAGGAATTTCACATCCCAGAGCTGGTGCCTCATCTCTTTCACAAAGACATTTTGCCTGTGTCTGTCGGGCTGAGATCTAGATCTCTGGTATGGGGTTTGTGATACCAGCCTACCTCACAGTGTTGTTGTAAGCACTACTCGAACGATGTATATGAAGTTCTATGAACAGGGTTGCCAGCTCCGAGTTGGGAAATACCTAGAGGTTTTTGGGGCGGAGTCTAAGGAGGGTGGAGTTTGGCGAGAGGAGGAACGCCAGTGCCATAGAGTCCAATTGCCAAAGCGGCCATCTTCTATAAGGGAGCTGATTTCTATCGCCTGGAGATAGAATAGTAGGAGATCTCCAGACACCACCTGGAGGTTGGCAACCCTACCTATGAATGATCTAAAGCACCCTAGACATGGTCAGCGTTATAAACTCAGCAACTCTTAGAACAGCCCTATAAGGTAGGCCAGTATTCTTCTGCCCTTATTTTATAGACTCGCTGCCTAGCATTGGATGTGCTCTAGATGTGTTCTTGATCCCAGCTTGCAGGCTTCCTGGAATTTCTGGGTAACTTAATGCCCCCAGACTGACTAATTTTGCTTATTACGCAAATCACACTAATTAATTGTCAAGTTATGTACCAGCTGGTTTGCATCCCCTCTTGTTAACTACCACGAGAAGATGGGGAAGGATAATAGAAAACATCTATTAGACATGGAGAGCCGGCACGGTGTAGTGGTTAAGAGCGGCGAACTCTAATCTGGAGGACCGGGTTGGTTTCCCCACTCCTACACATGAAGCCTGCCGGGTGACATTGGGCTAGTCACAGTTCTCTCTGAACTCTCTTCCAGGGTTGGCCCAAAGGGTTTTGTGCCCTAGGCATAGGGTTGCCAACTCTAGCTTGGGAAACCCCACTGAGATCCCCCCCTTCCCAAATCCTGTCCTCCTCAGGCTCCACCCCCACATCTCCAGGAATTTCCCGACCCAGAGATGGAAACCCTAATTCATGATAGATGGATCAAGCAACCTAGCCAGGGAACCCTGAAGCTATAAAGTCTGAAAGCCTCTCAGACACAGAAGATTTTTCAGGGTCATCCCAGAACTGAGATTCTCCAATGTGCAGATTTTTTTGTTGTTCTTGCCCCCCCCCCCTTTGTCTTTCGTGTTTTGGGAAAGCAGCAACTTAACAAAGAAAGATTATAACGTCTCAAAAGAATTGCCCAGCAGGTACAGCTGAAGATGAAGCGGAGAAAGCCAGCCGTCAGGAAAAATGCCAGCGTTGGCCGCTGTGAGCCTTGTGCCGTGGTTATTTGCAGAACTCTGCTACCTGTATAGGCACAGGTTTGAGTTGGAACAAAACAAATCACAGCAAATTCAACTGATATTTTTTTTAAAAGAAAGCACCGCCAAACGATGCAAAGAGTAAACAAAGACTTTCCTATTTCAACCCCTACCTATGGCATTCAATTTTGTCCTGGCAGAAAAAAATGCTTTTTAAAAATAGGATTGTAGCAAGATACTTGAATGCCAGGTACAATTTCATATGGGATCAAAAGAGAAGGTTGGGGGTTTGCAAACAACTCGGCTCTTCATATGAAAAGGCACACGGCGAACCTCCTAGCGTCAACTGAGGGTATTTTTTTTTAGGGCAGAGCTAAGTTTAGAAAGGACGCTGGGCTGCCAGCAAAAAATGGCAGCGCTGGGTCAAGATCCTTTCCCATATAGTGTAATTCAGCCTACTCTGGGAGCTGGCATCTTGAACACATTATAGAAAAAAGAAGGGTTTAAAAGGATGCAAATAAATAAATACTATCTGCAGTTTGCATTTTTTTTAACACACCTTGTTCCACATCGTTGGCTACTGCTGGGGGAGAATGCAGAAGGAGACGGAGGAGGAGGAGAGTTGGTTTTGATAGGTTGACTTCTTCTACCACTTAAGGAAGAATCAACCTGGCTTACAATCACCTTCCCTTTCCCCTCCCCACAACGGACACCCTGTGAGGTAGGTGAGGCTGAGAGAGCTGTGACTGGCCCAAGGTCACCCAGCTGGCTTCATGTGGAGGAGTGGAGAAACCAACCCGGTTCACCAGTTTAATGTCCGCCGCTCATGTAGAGGAGTGAGGAATCAAAACCGGTCCTGCAGATTAGAGTCTACTGCTCAGGTAGAGGAGTAGGGAATCGACCCTGGTTCTCCAGATTAGAATCCACTGCTCATATAGGGGAGTGAGAAATCAAACCCGGTTCTCCAGATTAGAGTCCATCGGTCCAAACCACCGATGTTAACCACTACACCATGCTGTCTCTCTCTTAATGACCTCAGGACAGTGGGCAAATTGTGCAAGATATTACAAAGGGGGAAGGGAGAACTAGACTCAGGCCTGTCATTTTCTGCGCCAGCTCTGTGTTCTCCAAACCACACAATTCTGTCATAAGAAAGCTAACTATGTAGCGTCAGATAAATATTAAAGATTTTTCAGCCCTGCTGATTTCAATGGAACAATTTTTCACAGGGAATTCTAGAGTTGGACAGCAGCCTTATAGAGCATCTAGTCCAATTCATTTTCATTGCAGGAAAGCCCAAAGTTTTCCTATCTCTGCTTAAGGTCATCAAGGGAGCCCTTCCTCCATAATGGTTCTCAGGTCAAACTGCTTTTATACCTCTAGGAAGTCTTTCCTAACATTCATATGCTTAGAGAGCCAGTGTGGTGTAGTGGTTAAGAGTGGTGGTTTGGAGCAGAGAAGTCTGATCCGGAGAACTGGGTTTGATTCCCCACTCCTCCACATGAGCAGTGGAGGCTAATCTAGTGCACTGGATCTGTTTCCCCTCTCCTCCACATGAAGCCAGCTGAGTGACCTTGGGCTAGTCACAGATCTCTTAGAGCTCTCTCAGTCCCACCTACCTCAAGGGGTGTCTGTTGTGGGGAGGGGAAGGGAAGGTGATTGTAAGCCGGATTGATTCTGCCTTAAGTGGTAGAGAAAGTCATCATGTAAAAACCAACTCTTCTTCTTCTTCTTCTTCTTCTTCTTCTTCTTCTTCTTCTTCTTCTTCTTCTTCTTCTTCTTCTTCTTCTTCTTCCAGTGGTTCCCAATGTGATGCCCGTGGGCATCATGCCGCCCTCTGTCATCTTTCCTGATGCCTGCCACGCTTTTTTAGAAAGTGGGCATGGCTGTATGAGGCTCTTGAAGAGCAGGGCTTCAAGATTTGTAAAGAGTTGCTTCCGCAGTAGCTACTGCCACAGCTCTGTTTCGAAAGACATCGTGTTAAGCAGAGCTTTCTGCCAGAAATGTTGAAGAGTTATGCATCACCCCACTCCCTAATATTTTGCAGCAGGCTCCGCCTCCTGTGGCAGCCATTTTGCAGTTGAGTCTACCACTCTGTGTCAGAATTTCAGAGGTGCCCTCTGGCTTTAAAAGGTTGGGGACCCCGGAGCCTTAGATAATAGCTCTTCATTAGAGAAACATCTTCAGAATAACCTCCTTTTTGGTTTCGGGGTAGAGAATTCTCAGGCATATTTTTAATAATCTGAACTCGATTAGATCTATCACTGGGTACTAGTCATGACAATTCAGTGAAACCTCCATGTTCTTCAGCAGGGTATCAGATGCTGGGGGACACACAACCATGAGGATTGGTACTTCTGTGCATAGTGGTTAAGAGCATGGTGAAGTGGTTAAGAGTGGCAGACTCTAATCCGGAGAACCGGGTACGATTCCCCACTCCTCCACATGAGCGGCGGACTCTAATCTGGAGAACCTTTACATGAAGCCAGTTGGGTGACCTTGGCTAGTCACAGTTCTTTCAGAACCCTCTCAGCCCCACCTACCTCACAAGGTGTCTGTTGTGGGGAGGGGAAGGGAAGGTGATTGTAAGCCGCTTTGAGACTCCTTAAAGATAGAGAAAAGTAGGGTATAAAAACCAACTCTTCTTCTTCTTCCACTGAACTTGGTGGACATATTATCTCTGAAATCTGTCTTGTCTTTCAAAGCCATCTATCTTAGCAGCCACCACTACATCTGGTTTCAGTGAGTTCCACAAATTGATGGTGCTTTCTTTGCAAAATCACCATCCTCACCATATCCAGTTTTCCCATCCTGCTGCCAGTTCCCTTTCATTGGATGACTTTGAGTTCTAGGGGAAGGTTGGCCAAAAATGGGTGAAGATATAGGACATTAATGCACGGCTGTTTTCCCACAGTCACCCCCACCGACTGATTCGGGGCTTTCTTTTGATTATGCATGCCATTCCCAACCGTCAGAGGTTGTCTCGCTCTCCCTGAGCATTTTTGCGCATTTCCCCTGTGTTTTCTGCATGCTGTTTTAACCATAATCTGGAAAACATGGGCAAAACACATGGAAACATGCGGGGAGTGCGAGGCAACCTCTGACAGTCAGGAAACACAGGTTCTTGGGGCTGCTCAAAAAGCTCCCTGGATGACCTTGAGTTAGTCAGCCTCACCCTACCTCACAGGAGTGTTGTGAGGATAAATCAGGCAATCCCTATGTCATGCCACCCCGAGTTCTTTTGGTGGGAGGAAGAATAAGGCCTCGTGAAAATGTGGTTCAATGGTAAAATGGGCTATAACTGTGGTTTCAGGTAGAGCATCTGCTTTGCATGCAGAAGATACCAGGTTCAGTCCCCTGTATCTCCAAGTTAACATAAGAACATAAGAATGGCCCTGCTGGATCAGACCAAGGCCCATCAAGTCCAGCCGTCTGTTCACACAGTGGATAACCAGGTGCCTCTAGGAAGCCCCCAAACAAGACAACTGCAGCAGCATTTATCCTGCCTGTGTCTCAAAGCACCTGATATAATAGGCCTGCTCCTCTGATCCTGGAGAGAATAGATATACATCAAGACTAGCATTCATTTTGACTAGCAGCCATGAATAGCCCTCTCCTCCACGAACATGTCCACTCCCCTCTTAAAGCCCTCCAAGTTGGCAGCCATAACCACATCCTGGGGCAGGGAGTTCCACCATTTAACTATCTGTTGTTTGAAGAAATACTTCCTTTTATCTGTTTGGAATCTCTCACCCTTAGCTTCAACAGATGACCCCGCATTCTAGTACTATGAGAGAGGGAGAAAAGCTTCTCCCTGTCTACCCTCTCCATACCAGGCATAATTTTATGGACCTCTATCACATCTCCCCTTAACAGCCTTCTTTCCAAGCTAAACTGCCCTAAGCATTTTAACCGCTCCTCATAGGGCAGTTGCTCTAGTCCCCTGATCATTTTGGTTGCTTTTTTTCTGCACCTTCTCAAGGTTCAGGTCATAGGTGGAGGGGCTGTTTGCTCTGTGGAAGAGCCTCTGTTTGCCATATAGAAGGTCCCAGGTTCAATCCCTGGCATCTCCAGTTAAAAGGACCAGGTGACAGGTGATGTGAAAGACCTCAGCCTGAGACCCTGGTGAGCCGCTGCCGGTCTGAGCAGACAATACCGACTTTGATGGACCAAGGGTCTGATTCAGTATAAGCCGACTTCATGTATGTTCATGGGTGATATTTTGTTAAGAGAAAGGGATCTTGGCACGGTGCCTTCCTTCCTCCTGGACACCAGCCATGCTCCAATTTCACCCTCCGGCTCCCATCTCGCCCAATTGCACTGTGCCACCTCATCAGACCTTAGAGAAGGAAGCATTTTCCTGATTCTGAGTCACAGATCCACGTCACACCGTCAGATTATCTCGTGACCGCAGGAGCGGCCCCAGCGATCAAACAGGCGAAGCATGAAGCAAGCATGGAGACAGCCACCCTCTGGGATTGCGGGAACAATATTTTCAAACTATTATTGGTGACTCCTTTGACATTGGCTCAGGGGCTCTCTGAGTGATGTGAAGACTGGTCAGTTCCCCACCAGTTCCCCTTCCCCACATCAGAACGGCTGCTAAGTGCATCTGAACACCTGTGCCTTGAACTGCGTTCCGTTCACACAAATGTTTTCTTACACAAACGTGGCCTGCATTTAGAGGACTTGGGTTTCATGGAACAGTGTGTGGGGGACTTCCTACATGACAAATACAGGCAAGAATCTCAAGAGGCTAGCGCCCTCATGACCAAGAGGCGGAACCCATCAGAAGAGAACTGTTTCAGCGCTAGCTAACCCATTACTTCAGTCAATGACATAAGTGATTATGTGCAATTAATTCGGCACATCGACATTCTTTTCCTGGAACTTCCAGCCAGTGAGAAAATCTCAGCGCGAGGGAGAGGGAGGTGTCCCCTTCCTCGACTTCCATACAATCGCAGAGTTGAAAGGGGCTATACAGGTCATCTATTCCAACCCCCCTGCTTAATGCAGGTTCAGCTTAGAGCATCCCTGACAAGTGTTCATCCAGCCTCTGCTTAAAGACTGCTGGTGAGGGGGAGCTCACCACCTCCCCAGGTAAGTGATTCCACTGTCAAACAACTCTTACTGTAAAAAATGTCCCCTAATACCCAGCTGGTACCTTTCTGTCTGCAATTTGAGCCCGTTGTTGCAAGTCCTATCCTCTGTTGCCAACAGGAAAAGCTCCCTGCCCTCCTCTAAGTGACAGCCCTTGAAATACTTCAAGAGAGCAATCCTGTCCCCCCTCAACCTCCTCTTCTCCAGACTGAACATTCCCAACTCCCAACTCATAGGGCTTGGTCCTAAAATGCCCAGTTGCACCCAGAATATGTGCAGGGATACAAGCAAACGACTGAGATCCTAAGCATGCATACTTGGCAGTAAGCTCAAGTTGAAATCCATGAGGCTGACTCCCAAGTCAATGCACACAGGATCGGCACACAGGTTCATTGATTCCGACGGAACGGATCGAAGACGGAGAGATGTTAAAACACAATTGACACCTAGAAAATAAAGTGGACCCTGGCTTATAAACAACAATTATCTGTTGCTAACAACGCATGTTGAACCCGAGGGGGAAAGGATAATTTCAGTGCAGTTTCTGTGTCTCTCGCAAGCGAAACAGAGTCCTCGGAAAGCCAGACTGACCTGTCCCCAGAACATGGTACCCTGAAGCACACACTCCCGAGGCAATAACTTATGGCCCATTAGTTCAGCCACTCGAAAACTCCTTTTTATCTGCCCGATCCAGGCGGCTGAGGAATTGCAAAAAGGGCCCATTGCCTTTGACCTTCCCAACGCCTGCTTGTTATCAGCCAAGAGAACCCATTCCACAGCAACAACCCAGACTTATTCTGGATCGGTGAATTTCGGAAGGAAACGGCACCAACTCGCGCAGGGAAGCCTCTGCCAACGCCAAGAGACCCCCACACCTGCCCCTAGTCTCTCCGGCTCGTAGGCTCTCCTGCCGGGTCGACCCCTGCCGGCGGAGACCCACCGCCGTGCCAAAGGCAGCTCTCTGCCACCAACCTTGGTGCCCGGCACATGGGCATGCAGGCATGCATGAACCGACCAGCGACAGACCCAATGCCGAAGTCACTCCGAGGCAGCCGGGCGCTTGCCACTCACCTGTCAAGATCAGGGTGAAAAAATACACGGTCCGCTTCATGGTGGGCAGATCCCGGACCCCCCCCGGGGACGGAGTGGCAGGGGCTCAGGGAAAGGGGGGCGGGGGTCCCCTGCGCCTTCAATCCGACCTCACCGGTGCCCGCTTGCGGGGAGCCAGCCGTGGTCCTGATGGGGGGCGCATCCCGGCCGGCTGTTCCCGTCCAGGCTTCAGGGGGGAGCAGAGGGGCTTCGGCTCTGCTTCATCCCCGGCTAACTTTGCAAGGGGGGTTCTCTCCCGCTCCTTTGCAAACTTCTGGCCAAAGGGAGGGGGCGAAAAACCCCACAAGAGGCTGGGGGGGGCAGATCTGTGGCCCTAGAAGGTCACCAGGAGGCGGCGGGGGCGGCGCGCCGAGCCCATCCTCTCCTGGGGGGCAGGCGGACCTTGCAGGAGAGCAGCTGCCGGGGGGGGGGGGGGCTGGCAGCCCCTGCGCGGCGTCCTTCCTCTGCGGGGCCCCCAGCGCGCTCCTCCGCCCGCCTCTCGCCCCCAAACGCCGCTTCGCCTCTCTCCGCCTGGCCGGGGAAGAGCCGGAGCATCCTTCAAGGGGCGGGCGCAGGCGAGGGCTGGGGAAGGGAGCTTCGCCCCCCCCCCGCCCGCCCGGCCCCCGCCCCCGGAGCCAGCGGACCACGCTCGACGCCCCCCTTGGCCGCCGGAGAGGAAGGGCTGGCCGGGCGGGGATGCTCATCTCGGATCTGGAGAGCCGGGGTTGAGTCCCCACTCCTCCATATGAGCGGTGGACATCTGGCAGGCGGAAGGTCCCAGGTTCAACCCCCGGCATCTCCAGTTCAAGGGACCAGGCAAGGGGGTGATTGGGAAGACCTCCGCCTGAGACCCTGGAGAGCCGCTGCCGGTCTGAGCAGACAAGACTGACTTTGGTGGACCAAGGGTCTCATTCAGCATAAGGCAGCTTCATATGAGGGGCGGTGGCTCAGTGGCAGAGCATTTGCTTGACATGCAGAAGGTCCCAGGTTCAGTCCCCGACATCTCCAGTTGAAGGGACCAGGCAAGGAGGTGATGGGAAAGACCCTTTTCTGCCTGAGACCCTGGAGAGCCGCTGCCGGTCTGAGCAGACAAGACTGACTTTGATGGACCCAGGGTCTCATTCAGCGTAAGGCAGCTTCATATGAGGGGCTGTGGCTCAGTGGTAGAGCATCTGCTTGGCATGCAGAAGGTCCCAGATTCAGTCCCCGACATCTCCAGTTGAAGGGACCAGGCAAGGAGGTGATGTGAAAGACCCTTTTCTGCCTGAGACCCTGGAGAGCCGCTGCCGGTCTGAGTAGACAAGACTGACTTTGGTGGACCCAGGGTCTCATTCAGCATAAGGCAGCTTCATATGAGGGGCTGATGTGAAAGACCCTTTTCTGCCTGAGACCCTGGAGAGCCGCTGCCGGTCTGAGCAGACAAGACTGACTTTGATGGACCCAGAGTCTCGTTCAGCATAAGGCAGCTTCATATGAGGGGCGGTGGCTCAGTGGCAGAGCATTTGCTTGACATGCAGAAGGTCTCAGATTCAGTCCCCGACATCTCCAGTTGAAGGGACCAGGCAAGGAGGTGATGTGAAAGACCCTTTTCTGCCTGAGACCCTGGAGAGCCCCTGCCAGACTGAGTAGACAAGACTGACTTTGATGGACCCAGGGTCTCATTCAGCATAAGGCAGCTTCAAATGAGGGGCTGATGTGAAAGACCCTTTTCTGCCTGAGACCCTGGAGAGCCGCTGCCGGTCTGAGCAGACAAGACTGACTTTGATGGACCCAGGGTCTCGTTCAGCATAAGGCAGCTTCATATGAGGGGCGGTGGCTCAGTGGCAGAGCATTTGCTTGACATGCAGAAGGTCCCAGGTTCAGTCCCCGACATCTCCAGTTGAAGGGACCAGGCAAGGAGGTGATGGGAAAGACCCTTTTCTGCCTGAGACCCTGGAGATCGGCTGCCGGTCTGAGTAGACAAGACTGACTTTGGTGGACCCAGGGTCTCGTTCAGCATAAGGCAGCTTCATATGAGGGGCTGTGGCTCAGTGGCAGAGCATTTGCTTGACATGCAGAAGGTCCCAGATTCAGTCCCCGACATCTCCAGTTGAAGGGACCAGGCAAGGAGGTGATGTGAAAGACCCTTTTCCGCCTGAGACCCTGGAGAGCCGCTGCCAGACTGAGTAGACAAGACTGACTTTGATGGACCCAGGGTCTCATTCAGCATAAGGCAGCTTCATATGAGGGGCTGATGTGAAAGACCCTTTTCTGCCTGAGACCCTGGAGAGCCGCTGCCGGTCTGAGCAGACAAGACTGACTTTGGTGGAGCCAGGGTCTCATTCAGCATAAGGCAGCTTCATATGAGGGGCTGTGGCTCAGTGGCAGAGCATTTGCTTGACATGCAGAAGGTCCCAGATTCAGTCCCCGACATCTCCAGTTGAAGGGACCAGGCAAGTAGGTGATGGGAAAGACCCTTTTCTGCCTGAGACCCTGGAGAGCCGCTGCCGGTCTGAGTAGACAAGACTGACTTTGATGGACCCAGGGTCTCATTCAGCGTAAGGCAGCTTCATATGAGGGGCTGTGGCTCAGAGGCAGAGCATTTGCTTGACATGCAGAAGGTCCCAGATTCAGTCCCCGACATCTCCAGTTGAAGGGACCAGGCAAGTAGGTGATGCGAAAGACCCCTGCCTGAGACCCTGGAGAGCCGCTGCCGGTCTGAGCAGGCAATGCTGACTTTGATGGACCAAGGGTCTCATTCAATAGAAGGCAGCTTCATGTGGGTTCATGTGAGCCGGGTTGGTTTCCCCACTCCTCCGCAGGAAGCCAGCTGGGTGACCTTGAGGCAGTCACAGAACTCTGAACTCTCTCAGCCCCACCTACCTCACAGGGTGTTTGTTATGGGGATGGGAAGGGAAGGTGATTGCAAGCCGGTTTGAGGCTCCTTAAAGGTAGAGAAAAGTGAGGTATAAAAATGAACTCTGCGTTTTCTTCTTCTGATGTTTTCAAGGCAAGAGGCGTCCAGATGTAGTTTGCCATTGCATGCCTCTGCCAGTGTGGTATAGTGGTTAAGAGCAGTGGTTTGGAGCAGTGGACTCTCATCTGGAGAACTGGGTTTGATTCCCCCACTCCACCAAGTGAGCGGTTCAAGTGTCTGAGTAGGAGGTGGGAGGCCCAGGCTCAAATCCCCACTCTGCCATGGATACTTGGTGGGTGACCCAGGCCCAATCGCACGTGCCAAACCTAACCCACCTTTCAGTAGGGTTGCCAGCCTCCAGGTACTAGCTCGAGATCTCCTGCTATTACAACTGATCTCCAGCTGAGAGAAAGATTAGTTCACCTGGAGAGAATGGCCACTTTGGTCATTGGACTCTGTGGCATTGAAGTCCCTCCCCTTCCCTCCCCTTCCCAAACCCTCCCCTCCTCAGGCTCTGCCCAAAAAACATCTTGCCAGTGCGAAGTGGGACCTAGTAACCCTACCTATCAGGGTTGTCCAGCTCTGGGTTGGGAAATACCTGGAGATTTGAGGGCTGGAGCCTGAGGAAGGCAGGGTTTGGGGAGGGGAGGGACTTCAACGCCATAGAGCAGGGGTGTCAAACATAAGGCCCATGGGCTGGATCCAGCCCCTTGGGAGCTCTTATCTGCCCCACGAGCCAACCAAGGCGGCCTCCCCCACCTCTAAATCTGGGCTGGCGAGGAATGGCCTGGCCCGACCAAGTGACATATATGTCACGTCTGACCCTTGCATTGAGTTCAACACCCCTGCCATAGAGTCCGATTGCCAAAGCAGCCATTTTCTCCAGGGGAACTGACCTCTGTCGGCTGGAGAGCAGTTGTAATAGTGGGAGATCTCCAGCTTTTACCTGGAAGTTGGTAACCCTGGGATGGAGCCAGGGGAGGACAGGGACCTCAATTAGGGATGCCAGCGTTGGGTTGGGAAATACCTGGAGATTTTTTGGGCAGAGCCTGAGGAGGGTTTAGGGAGGGGAGGGACTTCAATGCCATAGAGTCCAATTGCCCAAGAGGCCATTTTCTCCAGGTAAACTGATCTCTATCGGCTGGAGATCAGTTGTAACAGTAGGAGATCTCCCGCCCCCACCTGGAGAAGGTGGGAGGGGGTATTGCAAAGAAGGAACTCACAATGCATCTTTTCCATACCCCTCCAACCTTCTGGCTGAGAGATAAGAACCCGGAGATCTCCATTCTTGCTGGTATCTGACAAAGGGAGCTTTGACTCTTGAAAGCTTCTTACCTCCCCCCCCCCCAAATCTTGTTGATCTCTAAGGTGTCACTGGACTTGAATTGCTCTCTTCTACTACAGACCAACACGGCTACCCTCTGAAACTATCTTCATGGAAGATGCTGGAGTCTTTAACTGGAGATGCTGGGGATTGAACCTGGGACCTAGAAGCTCTGCGACTGAGCCACGGCCCGTACCCCTGAGGCTCTGGGGTGTTTCATTTAAACCAGGCTGTTGCCTGGGCAAACTAGGTTGCCAACCTCCAGGTAGAGCCTGACGTTATTGGCATTAGAGGATCTCCAGACTAGAGGGATCAGTTCACCTGGAGGAAATGGCAGCTTCAGAGGGTGGACTCTATAGCGTCACATCCCTGCTGAGCTCCCAAAATTTAAAATCACAATTTAGGACTAATTCAATCAAATGCAGTCCTAAATCAAACTGTCTTAATTCAAGCTGCCTCCATGGTGTTTCGCTATTGATATGGTATTTCGCTATTAATAACAATTAGCCAATAAGTACTTTAAAGATACAGCTATAACTAAATGTTAGAAAAAGGTATATAATCATGTGAGGGAAGGTAATTATGCTAAGTAGTATATTTTCAACATGTTTAAGAGATAATAGTTAATACAGGGAAGAATTTAAAATTGTATTAACATCTTTTTTTAATGGATATGCTCACCCAGAGAAAAGTATATTATTAAATGTTGTAGATTTCAAATCTGTAATGTTCATGTATATTTGTGGAAGTTTGGTTTGTACTGTATTGTTTGTATTGCTTCCTAAAGATCAGAAGGGAGGGGGCAAGGGACGCCTCCCTGGAGAGGCTGCTCCATAATCGTGGGGCTGCCACCGAAAAGGCCCAACCAAATGAGCTTCTTTGATTGATGGGGCAGCCACGAGGGCCTCTCTCTGTGATCTTGATTTCTGAGCAGGAATGTACGGGAGGAGATGGTCATTCAGATACGCCGGTCCCAAGCCATGTAAGGCTTTCAAGGATACAACCATCCCCTTGAATTGGGCTCGGGAGCAGATTGGTAGCCAGCATAACTGCTGTAGTTTCAGTGTCATGAGCCAGCATGGTATAGTGGTTAAAGTGTCAGACTAGGACCTGGGAAAACCAGGTTCGAAACCCCACTCACACCATGGAGCCTTGCTCCACCTTGGGCCAGCCATACACTCTCAACCCTGACTAGGGTTGCCAGGTCCCTCTTTGTCACCAGCGGGAGATTTTTGGGGCGGAGCCTGAGGAGAGTGGGGATTGGGGAGGGGAGAGACTTCAATGCCATAGAGTCCAATGGCCAAAGTGGCCATTTTCTCCAGGGGAACTGATCTCTATCGGTTGGAGGTCAATTGTAATAGCAGGAGATCTCCAGCCACCACCTGGAGGTTAAATATAACAAAGAACACCTGGAGGTTGGCAACCTTAACCCTGACCCTGGCTAGTATTTGGATGGAAGACCTTCAAGGAGTACCAGGGTCGTGATGTAGAAGCCGGCAATGGCAAACCACCTCCAAACATCTCTTGCCTTGAAAACCCTACATGGTTGCCATAAATCAGCTGTGACTTGACAGCAAAACAAAGAAAAATCAGGGTCACATTTTCCTGGTAGCTGACCCAGACCAGCAGCTTAGCCGCAGCTTCTGAACACTCTTCAAGGGTAGCCCCAAGCGGCTCGATCGGACTGAAGAAAGTCTGTCTCCAACCGGGCTTCAGGCTCTGGGCAGCCAACTGATAAATACATTGATCTTCTGACATTTATCCTATAATTCTTCAATCTGTGCAATTCATTACCATGTCTGAATATCAGCTGTAATTAATAAGGATGTAGAGAAGGGTTATGTGGGCTATTCCTCATCTGTCTCCTTTAATGTCTCTTTTCAATTTTTCTGCATAGTGGAGCCTGCTAATAATGTAATAGTGGTTCTGATCCGCAAACCTAGCAGCCAGGGTCATGCAGCATTGAAGGGAGGGGTAGCATGGTGTAGTGGTTAAGAGCGGTGGTTTGGAGTGGTGGACTTTAATCTGGGGAACCGGGTTTGATTCCCCTCTCCTCCATATGAGCGGCGGACTCTTATCTGGAGAACTGGGTTCGATTCCTCATTCTTCCACATGAGTGATGGACTGTAATCTGGAGAACCGGGTTGGTTTCCCCACTCCTACACATGGAGCCAGCTGGGTGACCTTGGGCTAGTCACAGCTCTTTTCGAGCTCTCGCAGCCCCACCTACCTCACAGGGTGTCTGTTGTGGGGAGAGGAAGGGAAGCAGATTGTAAACTGGTTTTATTCTTCCTTAAGTGGTAGAGAAAGTCGGCATATATAAGCCAACTCTTCTTCTTCTCATAGATCAGTGGATTAGCATCTGTTTTGCATGCAGAGGGTTTAAATTTCACTCCACAGCAGTATCTCTAGTTTAAAAAGTATCAGGTAGCAGGGGCTGTGAAAGGTCTTGACCTGAGGCCTCGGAGAGCCACTGTCATTCGGGGAAGATGATACTGACCTAGACAGATCATTAGCATGACTCAATATAAGGTGTATACCTCTGTATTCGTGCCACTTCTGCCTGCAGAAAACCAGTGTAGTCATAGAAACATGGAGCAGAAAGGGACCTCAAGGGTCATCTAGCCCAACCCCTTGAACAATGCAGGAAACTCACACCTACCTCCCCACCACCACCACTCCACCAGTGACCCCTGCTCAATGCCCAGTGGTCAAATTTGTGGCATGCATGACATGCAATAATATGCAAACGTCACCCTGCAATGTGATTATAAGCAGCACCTTTGAAAAAAGTGCTTTTTATTGAACACTTGAAATTGTTCTAAATTGTAGTATAAATGTTTGCAGATGTACACTGTGCCATTGTTTTCTGATCACTTTCCCCCTCCTTATTCTCTGTCTACCTGACAGGGAAAAATGTTGACTTACTAAAGAGGCGCCTACATAAATTGCCTCAATCCAGCCAGGATGCTGATGGTGGTAATGGGGAAGCTGAGCATTTTTGCAGTTTCTTTTCACATGAGTATCATTTCCCTTGCCTTATTTCTGCTTCATTCATCAGTGGGCTTTTCCCAGGTTTTTAAAAATAACGATCTGGTGCCACAATCTATCCATTCCCAGCTTTCATTGTAAAAAAGTCTGCACCAAGAAAGAGAAAAGACTGCACCTTTCCTCTTATAACTTCTCAACAAAAGGGCTAGACACTTATTTTAAAAAACTGAAATTTTGGAATTATTAGGTTGCAGCAATAGATCAGTATAATGCTATAGTGATTTAGCAATTGTTGATTTTTTAAAGCCCTCCAACATGTGTGTTTGGGGAGGAATGACAGCCATGGGAGCTACTAGAAAAATAGATGGAAAACTGCTATGTGGATACTTGCTTGCTGTTGTGAATATATACGTCTGCATTCATGGCAGCGATAAGCACTGCACAAAGAACTGTATGGAAGCAGCCTTCAATTCTCAGCCAGCTCATCTGCAAAAACCAAATAATTGCTAATGCAAAAAATCAAATGATTGCTAATAGAGCAACTGCCCTATGAGGGGCAGTTAAAATGCTTAGGGTTGTTTAGCTTGGAAAGAAGGTGGTTAAAGGGAGACATGATAGTGGTCCATAAAATTATGCCTGGTATGGAGAGAGGGGACAGGGAGAAGCTTCTCTCCCTCTCTCATAATACCAGAATGCGGGGTCATCTGTTGAAGCTGGAGGGTGAGAGATTCAAAACAGATAAAAGGAAGTATTTCTTCAAACAACAGATAGTGAAATGGTGGAACTCCCTGCCCCAGGATGTGGTTATGGCTTCCAACTTGGAAGGCTTTAAGAGGGGAGTGGACATGTTCATGGAGGAGAGGGCTATCCATGGGTACTAGTCCAAATGGATGCTAGTCCTGATGCATACCTATTCTCTCCAGGATCAGAGGAGCATGCCTATTCTATCAGGTGCTTTTGGACACAGGCAGGATGGTGCTGCTGCAGTCGTCTTGCTTGTGGGCTTCCTAGAGGCATCTGGTTAGTCATTGTGTGAAGAGACTGCTGGACTTGATGGGCCTTGGCCTGATCCAGCAGGGCCTTTCTTATGTTCTTACATTCTTAACGTGGCTTACTTTGAGAGCTTGCTCCTCAGCAGTGGGGAAATTTTGAAGTTCTTTGGCTGTCTCCTGTATTGTCATGTAAGGGTCACCAGAAGAGGGTGCTGATTCTTTGCAGGTCCTGAATTCCCCTGAGGAAAATCCACCATGAGACAACTATGAGTGTGGACATTAAAAAAGACCTAGTGCCCTGTTTAGTTTTGATCCTAGCAAAAGCTTTGCCTGTTCTCTGTGTAAAGGGGAGCCATGTTTATGTGGACTCAAGAATGGGGTGCAGAGAGGTCCTTCCTCAGTGGGTGAATGTTTACAGGCATTTCTCTGTAAGGGCATGCAAACAAGCATACAAAGGCCAGTGTGGTGTGGGGGTTACGAGCGATGGACTCTAATCTGGAGAACCGGGTTTGATTCCCCACTCCTCCACATGAGCAGCGGACTCTAATCTGTAGGGTTGCCAGGTCCTTCTTTGTCACCAATGGGATGTTTTTGGGGTGAAGCCTGAGGAGGGTGGGGTTTGGGGAGGGGAGAGACTTCAATGCCATAGAGTTCAATTGCCAAAGCAGCCCTTTTCTTTAGGGGAACTGATCTCTATCGGCTGGAGATCAGTTCTAATAGCAGGAGATCTCCAGCTAGTACCTGGAGGCTGGAAACCCTACTAATCTGGTGAACCGGGTTTGGTTCCCCACTCCTCCACATGAAGCCTGCTGGGTGACCTTGGGCCAGTCACAGTTCTCCGAACTCTCTCAGCCCCACCTACCTCGCAAAGTATCTGTTGTGGGGAAAGGAAGGGAAGGTGATTGTAAGCCGCTTTGAGACTCCTTAAAGGTAGAGAAAATCGGGGTATAAAAACCACCTCTTCTTCTTCTTCTTCTTCTTCTTCTTCTTCTTCTTCTTCTTCTTCTTCTTCTTCTTCTTCTTTCATGCCGTCATTGTGTGTTTGAAACATTGCCGGCCTTAAAGTACAATGGCTACTTCATTAGCAGGCATGTTTTAAAGTTCGGTTTGAGTGCATGCGCGGGTGCAAGTGTGGCTTGGAAAGTGTCCCACCTTTTTATGTCGTTTGTGTTAATGGGGTGTCTTTTCGTTTTATGAACGTTTTGCGTACCAGATGGGAGAAGAGCCGCCTCGCCAGTCTATAAATAAACACATAAGACACATTTGACAATATTTTAAAATGTGTTATAATAACGATGATAATATTCCAGATGTCTGCGAGCTCCACGCGCCTGAACCGTCAGCCCCCTCCCGCACCAATTTGCAGAAGTGGCCAGGAAAGAGGCCAGTAGGGAGCTGAGAGAGGTCGTTTATGCCTGGGAGGTTTACCTGAGGTTCGATGCTCGCTGGACCCACACTTTTCTGTTGGGAATCTATGCACCAGCAGTCTCCAAGCTCGAATCGAGTCCCTGCCCCTTTAAATGCAGCCTTGTAATTGGCTTACTTGTAGTGCTTACTGTGACAGAATATTGCCCCCCAAACCAAATTGCCGCATTAAAAAGCATTTTAAGAACAACAACAAAAAACAATCCGAAAGGGGGGGGGAAATCCAAACCTCAGTTTTAAAAAGATTTTCTTTTGCTCAGAAAGAGCTCTGAGGAAGCAGGAAGTATTTGACCCCCCCCCCCGCTCTGGACATGCTGCTTTGTAATTGACTGTAGAGAAACCAAGCTTGCATGTCCCGCACTTTGTCTTATGCACAGGGATTTCACCCGGGCTTTGCTCAGGGGAGAGGGAAGAGTTGGGTTAACAGAGGAATGGGTGCAAAATCCTAGAACACTGGCAGTTCTGCTCAAACCGAATTCAGAAACTTTTGGACTATTTGAAGAGGTATCAGCAAAGAGGAGCCCATGTTATTCCAAATATGACTATGAGCACCATAATGCCTAGTTATGTCATCAGAAGCATCATGAGGTTCTAGGCACATGTTTTTCTCCAGGTCTGTTGGCAATCCTAACTATAATATACCTCCCAATTAGCCAGGCAGATGTTAGAATCATAGAATAGAACCATAGAATCGTAGAGTTCGAACAGGCCGTAGAGGCCATCTAGTCCAACCCCCTGCTCAATGCAGGATCAGCCTAGAGCATCCCTGACAAGTGCTTGTCCAGCCTCTGCTTAAAGACTGACAGTGAGGGGGAGCTCGCCACCTCCCTAGGTAGCTGATTCCACCACTGAACAACTCTTACTGTAAATCCCCCCCACCTAATATCCAGCTGGTACCTTTCCGCCTGCAATGTAAACCCATTCTTGCGGGTCCTATCTGCTGCCAACAGGAACAGCTCCCTGCCCTCCTCTAAGTGACAGCCCTTCAAATACTTCAAGAGAGCAGTCCTGTCCCCCCCTCAACCTCCTCTTCCCCAGACTGAACATTCCCAGCTCCCTCAGCCTTTCCTCGTAGGGCTCGGTCTCCAGACCCCTGACCATCCTCGTCGCCCTCCTCTGCACCCACTCCATTCTGTCCACGTCCTTTTTGAAGTGGGGCTTCCAGAACTGCACACAAGACTCTAGGTGCGGCCTGACCAATGCAATGCACAGTGGAACTACGACAAGTTGGGGTCTGGCAGAGTGGAGAAGATTGCAGGTGGGAGTCTGGGGGGTGAGGTGGGAATATGTGGGGCCCTATTGGTGAAAAATGAAAGCATGTGATGCCTCTCTAGGAATCACCAGAAACTTTATGGTTAATCACGGAGTTTCTGGCCATGCCTACAGAGGACTGTCAGCGCATCTGGGTATTCCCCAGAAGTGACATCACGCCGTCAGCCTGATGGCAAGTTTTGGGTTTGTTTTTTTGCCCACCACTGCTCTGAATGGTGGCAGGAAGAGAGGTTTGCCAACGGGTAGTTTCCTGCCATAGCGGGAGGCCTGGTCACCCTAAAGGAGAGAGGAATTCTTCTCCGATTTACCAGCTGAGACAGAGAAGAAGTTGGCAACTGGGTCACTTGCCTCGTTTTCAAGGAGAGAGTTCCAAGTTGGCGAAGCCGGCGGTCTAAGCCAAAGGAAGACAAAATTTGGAAGCATTTCTAATTGTTTTGGTGCTTTGAGAATACCAAGCTTCTCTGCTGGATTATAAACTGGTTGTTTGCACAACTGCCTGGGAGATCGGAGAGACAACTCGGGCTGGCAAAGAAAACCATGAAAACATTTCTCCGTTTCCAGCTTTTCAGGACCTGCTCCTGTGTTTGTCATGGGAAACTAACTGGCTGCAACTGAATGGAAGTCTGTTGCTTTGTTGACTCAGACAGAATTTTTATAAAAATCCCATTATTCATACCGCTGGACAATATAGTTAGACACTGTGTTTGTGAACCCAGCATTGGGTTGCCAGCCTCCAGGTAGTGGCTGGAGATCTCCTGCTATTACAACTGATCTCTAGGGGGCAGAGATCAGTTCCCCTGGATAAAATTGCCGCTTTGGAGGGTGGACTCCATGGCATTATTCCTCACTGAAGTGTCTCCCCTCCCTAGGGTTGCCAACCTCCAGGTACTAGCTGGAGATCTCCTGCTATTACAACTGATCTCCAGCAGATAGAGATCAGTTCACCTAGAGAAAAAGGCTGCTTTGGCAATTGGACTCTATGGTATTGAAGTCCCTCCCCTCCACAAACCCACCTCCTGCCAGTGGCAAAGAGGGACCTGGCAAACCTACCTCTCTCCCAAACCCCGCCCTCCTCAGGCTCCATCCCCAAAATTTCCAGGTCATTGCCAACCCGGAGCTGGCAACCCTACCTCAGCATCCAGTCCCTTCCCGCTGCCCTCTTCTGTTTGCATGTCTGAAAATCCCACGCTCTAGACGGCAATTTGAGCCCTGCTGCAAATTTCAAACACCCGTGCACCAGAAGACGAGATTTTGAATGAGAGAATAATGTGTTTTTAACAGAGCTCTCGAGAAGGTTTAACTTTCAAAACAACAGCAGCCAAAATTGGATATTTGATCCTTGCCCTTGGCCTATGGGCCATAATCACAGTTGTAAACTGAATTAGGTGTGAGTATCGTCGGGCAGTTGGCATTTTCCTTTGCTGTTCCACAGATTGTTTTAGCAGATATTGATTTTGATAGGAATCACTGTTGGTTTCTCTGGTTTCGTGCTAAGGGGGGATGGGGGAGGGAAAAAAGCATGAAATGCCATCTGTTCATGAAAGAAAAAGCTCTAATGGCTATTACGACTGATTTCCAGGCGACAGAGATCAGTTTTCCTGGAGAAAATGGTTGCTTTGGAAAGCGGACTCTATGGCATTAGAACCCCACTGAGGTCCCTCCCCTCTCCAAACCCTGCCCTTCTCAGGCTCTGCCCCCCAAATCTCCAGGTAATCCCCAAGTTAGAGCTGGCAACCCTACTTACCAACCTCCAGGTGGTGGCTGGAGATCTCCCACTATTACAACTGGTCTCCAGGTGACAGAGATCAGTTCACCTGGAGAAAATGGCCAGTTTGGATAGGGTTGCCAGGTCCCTCTTCACCACTGGTGTGAGCTTTTTTGGGCGGAATTTGAGGAGGGTGGGATTTGGGGAGGGGAAAGACTTCAATGCCATAGAGTCTAATTGCCAAAGCGGCCATTTTCTCCAGGGGAGCCGATCTTTGAGGCCTGGAGATCAGTTGTAATAGCAGGAGATCTCCAGCTAGTACCTGGTGGTTGGCAACCCTAAGTTTGGAAGGTGAACTCTATGGCATTATACCCCCTTGAAGTTCTTCCCCTCCCCAGGCCCCGCCCCTACAATCTCCAGGTATTTCCCAACTCAAAGCTGGCAACCCTAGTTGCAATTTTGGGAGGTTTCCAGGCCCCACCTGGAGGTTAAACAATAACAACGTATGCTGGTGCTGCTTGGTTCTCTCAACCCACCTGGAGGTTGGCAACCCTAGCGGGGGAGGCAGAAGTACCGCATATGTTTAGAAGAGGGAAGGGGAGGGGAGGGTTTGAAAGTCTTCCCAAAACTCTGTGATGACCCCACTCGAGTCACCACAGCCCCCTGCCTCTGAAAACGCGCACGCCATTCAAGGCTGCGGACGCTTTCGCTGGGTTGGAATTGCACTCGCACGCCGAAAGGGCTGCATGAATGAATAAATTAAAAGCGCCTTAATCTAGACACGGTCCTCATGCCTAGTCCAGGGCGGCTTCATCGTGTGAGAGCATGCCGAAATAAAATCAAACGCAGCGGCGCGGCGGGTGCCTGCGTTTCACCTGCCTGCCTGGGTCTCCTCTTCATCAGGCACAGAGAATTGAGCTAATGGCCAGGAATGGAAACTCCTAATCAGCAACACACAAACCCGGCCTCTATGTTCCTGCACCTGTTGGGAGGCATTTTGCAAAACTACAGCATAGGCAAGAGTACTTACCCTCCCCCCCAAAAAAATGTCCTTTGGCGGAAGAAATGTCCGTGTTTGCGGGGGAGGAATAATCTCTTTGAGATGAAAGACTGAAAGGGGGGGGGGAATCTAGGCTTTCTTAATTAATTTGAATTTTTTTCCCCAGGCAACATTCCAAATCCAGAGCTCTGCTCATCTGGGAGGGGAACCTTTTTGTTTTAGTAGAACCAGGTATAAAAATGTTGAATTTGGCAACAGTAAGACACTGTTATAGCTTTGAAGCCTTTATCAATGAGGCTTTCAAGCTGATTTTTTCAGTCTCAAAATTCAGACTTGCATGGCTGGAATCTAGAACGAAATGACGAGATTCTCATGCGATATTTGGCCAGACATTGGCCTCTTATGCGTTTCCCTGTACTTTGCCCACATTTTCAGGGTCCTGTTTTAACTCAAATTTGAAAACGCGGGGAAACGCAGGGGGAGAGCGAGGTGACCTCTGATGGCCGGAAATGGCATGCATAACCCAAACAAAGACCTGAAGTCATTGGAGGGGTGACGGCAAGTGAAACAGCCATGCATAAAAGGCCAGAGAACAAAATGACGGATGGGGTGAGATTCTTATGCTAGTAGTTCTGTTCTCCAATAATGGGTTCTGCTGGTTTTAGGAAGTCCTGTTTTTTAAAGAAAAAAAGAAGAAGTCGAGGCGTTATTTAGCCAAACTTAAGTACGCTGAGCCTTGACCTGGACAACCAGGCTAGCCCAATCTCATCTGATTCTCACAAGCTAAGCAGGGTCGGCCCTGGTTAGTACTGGGATGGGAGACCACCAAAGGAGTCCAGGGTTGCTATGTAGAAGCAGACAAGGGCAAACCACCTCTGTTCGCCTCTTGCCTTGAAAACCCTATAGGTAGGGTTGCCAGTGCCAGGCTGGGAAACCCTATAGGTAGGGTTGCCAGTGCCAGGCTGGGAAAACCGTATAGGTAGGGTTGCCAGTGCCAGGCTGGGAAATACCTGGAGATTTGGGGGGGTGGAGCCTGATGAGGGTGGGGTTTGGAGAGGGGAGGGACTTCAATGCCATAGAGTCCAATTTCCAAAGCGGCCATTTTCTCCAGGTGAACTGATCTCTGTCACCAGGAGATCAGTTGTAATAGTGGGAGACCCCCAGCTAGTACCTGGAGGTTGGCAACCCTAGTCTCCAGGCCTAGGGTTGTCCGCTCCAGGTTGGGAAATACCTGGACATTTTGGGAGTGGGGCCTGAGGAGGGTGGGCTTTGGGGTATAATGTCATAGAGTCTACATTCCTCCCCTTCTCAAATCCTGCCATCCTCAGGCTCTGCCCCAAAAACCTCCCACCGGTGGCAAAGAGGGACTTGGCAACCTGAGGAATTACAATTGACCTCCAGAATACAGGGATCAGTTCCCCTGGAGAAAATGGCAGCTTTGGAGGGTGGGCACCCATACCCCACTCTCTCCAGGCTCCACTCCCCAAATCACCAGGAATTTTCCAACCTATAGTTGGCAACCCTGCAGTACTTTGTGAACGGTACCGCCGACTGGGTCCAAATCACCGGTGTGGAGTGCAGCTGGGTCAAGGACTAGAATGAAAGCCAGACACCAGGTGCTTTCACACAGGCTGAATAATGCACTTTCAGTCCACTTTCTATGCACTTTGCAGCTGGATTTTACCGTGCGAAACGGCAAAATGCACTTGCAAATGATCGTTGAATGCACTGAAAGCGAACTGAAAGTGCATTATTCAGCCTGTGTGAAAGCCATGAGGGGTCAGGGGAGTCTGTTGGAGGCAATTGGGGGACTGGGAAGCGGTACGGACCCCAGGAGAGAGAGAAAGGGGTTAATGGAGACAAGAGAACGGACGAGGGAGGCGCCACCCTGAATATTCCTACAGAGAAGAAACCTGAAAAGAGACCGTTGTCGAATCAGTATAGCACCTCTGTTTCTGATTTTTCAAGGGGAGGACTTAATGGAGAGAAATCTGGCAGAGCCAGAGTGGTGTAGTGGTTAAGAGCGGTGGTCTGGAGCGGTGGACTCTGATCTGGAGAACCGGGTTGGTTTCCCCACTCTTCCACATGAGCGGCAGAGGCTAATCTGGTGAACTGGATTGGTTTCCCCACTCCTACGCGTGAAGCCGGCTGGGTGACCTTGAGCTAGTCACAGCTCTCTTAGAGCTCTCTCAGCCCCACCTACCTCACAGGGTGTCTGTTGTGGGGGGCGGGAAGGTGATTGTAAGCCGGTTTGAGTCTTCCTTAAGCGGTAGAGAAAGTTGGCATATAAAAACCAACTTTTCTGCTTCTTCTTCTAAACAGAATCCACCGAGTGCACTTTTTTGCCCCTGAACACTTCTAGACCAGCAGGAGGAACAAATGGATAATGGTGTTCTCAGAAGCATTTTCTCCCTGGGGCAAAATAGGATTTTGAGCACTGTGGGATGGGCACCGGATAGCAGAACATGCAGAGATCCCCCCCCCATGAGGGGGTCTCAGTTCTTGTTTAGCCCTTGAGGTGCAAGACCCCCCTTCCTGGTCATAAGATTCATTTTATGCACATTTTCGGATCATTTCATACACGCACACAAAAATAAGAATAAGCAGTGTCATCAATTTCCGTGAAGTGCGTTGAAAGATTTGGCTGTGGAGAGGCACAAAAGTTTAGAATGAAAAGAAATAAAGAGCTGCCCTGGCATTCTATTACACCGTTGCTGAGTAACGGTGCCAACTCCCAGTTGGAAAATACCTGGAGATTTGGGGGGGGGTGGAGCCTGGGGAGGGCAGGGTTTGGGGACAAGTGGGGCATAGAGTCCACCTTCCAAAGCAGCCATTTCCTGCAAAGGGGGGGGGTTGATCTCTGTCTCCTGGAGAGCAGTTGTAATTCCAGGAAATCTCCAGGGCCAGGCCGCACCTGGAGGTGGGCAACCCTAGCTGCCAGACACTCCTGGCACTTGCAAGGCACAAGGTGACAGTGAACTCTTGCTAGTTGTCTGAGCCAATGCTCAGAGGTAGACTGCCTCTGAACAAAGAGGCTCCAAGTTCCTTCCCACTGAATGACCGCAATCACACTTCAGAGTCTCTGGAATTAATAGGGTTGCCAGCTCAGGGTTGGGAAATACCTGGAGATTTTTGGCGCGGAGCCTGAGGAAGGCGGGGTTTGGGGAAGGACTTCAGTGCCATAGGGTGAAGTCACATGCAGAATAATGCATTTTCAAACCACTTTCAATGCACTTTGCAGATGAATTTAACGGCAAAATCCACTTACAAACAATCATTTGTAAGTGCATTGAAAGTGGATTAAAAGTGCATTATTAAGGATGTGTGAATGCATAGAGTCCAATTGCCAAAGCGGCCATTTTGTCCAGGTGAGCTGATCTCTGTAGGCTGGAGATCAGTTGTAATAGCAGGAGATCTCCAGCCACCACCTGGAGGTTGGCAACCCTAGGAATTAAGGAGATGAGGGGGGTGGCTGAGGGGGATAGGGTTGCCAACCTCCAGGTGGGGCCTGGCAATCTCCTGGAATAACACCTGACCTCCAGATGACAAAGATCAGTGTCCCTGGAGAAAATGGCATCTTTGGCGGGGGGTGGGGGGTGGACTCTATGGCATCATAGCCGGCAGAGGTCTTTCTCCTCCCCAAACCCCACCCTCCCCAGGCTCCACCCTCCAAATCTCCAGGAATTCCTCAAGCCAGAGTTGGCAACCCTGTTGCCTTCCTGGCACACTCAAGCCTTTCCACCTCTTTTTAAGAGTTAAATTCCGTCCTGCTTATGAAGGCAGCACACACACACCCCACTGCCTCTCTAATTAGCAGTTATTAACGCTGATAAGAGAGCGATCAGATTTAATGGGCAACAGATTACAGCAATTAGAATGAGTTTAGTTGGGAACAACATGAAGGCCTTTTTGGGGGCGAGTATATTGCACAGGGTGTGGTCTAACCCCAGCCTTGGGAAATTCCTAAAGATTTGGGGGCTGGATAGGGTTGCCGGGTCCCTCTTTGCCTGGATCTGGCAACCCTACCCCCTGCCATCCCCCGACGGTGGCCAAGGCAACCTTAGTTGTAATACTGGGAGATCTCCAGGCCCCTCCTGGAGGTTGGCAACCTTAGCACTATGGCCTAATCTCTGTGAATTTCTTGAAATGGCTAAATTCCCCTCTGAAATGACATCAGGGGCCAAGGGCTGTCCTCATGGCAGCCACTACCACTAGCTTGGTTGTGAGGAGGGAAAGGTTGAAGGGCTTTGCACACCTTCGCTTGTTGCTGAATTCTGCCAAAAGCAAAACTTGGAGACAGCGTGGTGTAGTGGTTAAGAGCGGTGGATCGGAGCAGTGGTGTCTAATCTGGAGAACCGGGTTGGTTTCCCCACTCCTCCACCTGAAGCCAGCTGGGTGACCTTGGGCTAGTCACAGCTCTCTTCGAGCTCTCTCAGCCCCACCTACCTCACAGGGTATCTGTTGTGGGGAGGGGAAGGGAAGGGGATTGTAAGCCAGTTTGATTCTTCCTTAAGTGGTAGAAAAAGTCAGCATGTAAAAACCAACTCCTCCTCCTCCTCCTTCGCTGGTGTCAAACATCTGAGAAGGCTGTACAGACCTCTGGTAAAGCCAATGAAATTCTTTCAAGGCGGGGGATTCTCTAGTCCCCACGAAGTGGCAGCGGACACCCCCCAGCCCTATTTCCCTTCTCTGCCTGCCTGCTTGCCCTCCACCCGACCACTTTTGTTAGAAAATAATGGATGCTAACACACAGGCTCAACAGGATCCAATTTGCTGCGGAAAGTCTTTATGGCACAACCTTGAGGCACCGAACCGTCTCTTCAGCACAAGCAGGAAATTTGATTTAGGCGGAAAGGAGGTGAAATTCCAGCTCAAGTCAGCAAAGATGTAGATGATAACGCTGAGAGAGATGGAATGGAAATGCGGTTCGGACAGGATGGATTTTTCTTGTGTTTGCAGCAGGCGTACAAGACCCTGAGGAAGATTTTTTCCTCCCCACCCGGACTTGATAATAAGCAGGGTTAATTTCTTTAAAAGACAGGATCAGGAGCTCAAGGCTTCTTGGAAGAATAATACCGTATTTACTCGAAAGGACGACAACTCTTAATGTAAGAGGGAGCCCCCTAAAAATGTTACACAAAAACACAGTATTACTGGATATAACTGTAGCTTGTATGCGAATGTGACCTACTCTCAGGGGGGAAACCCTAGTCTTGCATTTGAGTATGTTTATCCCCCTTTGACATAGAAACTCTAGCTTAGGCGTCCTTAACATGGTGCCCGTGGGTGCCACAGTACCCACCAAGTGTTTTTAGAAAAAAGAGGTGGGGCCAGGTGTAGGTTTTGCCCAGCAAGGCTTTTGATTGGCCACTGAGGCAGACTGCTAATGTCATGGCCACAGGTATAGAGGGCTTTAAAAGGGGATTAGATGGGTTCATGGAGGAGAGGTCTATTAGTGGCTACTAGCCGTGGTGACTCAAGGGAACCTCCACATTCAGAGGCAGTCAGCCTCTGAATTCCAGTACCAGGAGGCAACATCTAGTGAAGGCCTCAGCCTCTATTCCCCATTGTTGGACCTCCAGAGGAACTGGTTGGCCATGGTGTGAGACAGGATGCTGGACTAGATCAGTGGTTCCCAACCTTTTTTTGACCAGGGACCACTAGGACTTTTTAGTTCGGTGCAGGGACCCCAAGGTTCAAAATAAAAATTCCGAGAATTTTAAAATAAACTTTAATCATAACTGTTAGTTAAACATTAAACTTAGAATAATATTTGAATATATATATTTTTATAATAGAGAACTTTTAATTGAAAATATTAATTTATTATGGGTTTATAACTTTCTTTCGTGGACCTTAATTTAGTTATCGCGGACCCCTGGGGGTCCACAGACCCCTGGTTGGGAACCAGTGGACTAGATGGACCACTGGTGTGATCCAGCAGGTTCGTCTTATGCTCATGTCATGGGGACTCAAGGGAACCTCCACGTTCAGAGGCACTCAGCCTCTGAATCCCAGTGCTAGGGGGCAACATCAAGGGAAGGCCTCGGCCTCTGTACCTTGTTGTTGGACCTCCAGGGAAACTGGTTGGCCACTGTGTGAGACAAGATGCTGGACTAGACGAACCTCTGGTCTGTTCCAGCAGAGCTCTTCGTATGTTCATGTTTCTGGTGGGTAGCTGTGTTTGTCTGCAATAGAAGAGCAAGATTTGAGTCCAGTAGCACTTTAAAGACCAACAGTACTCCAGAGTATATGTTTTTGAGAGTGAAAGCTCCCTTCCTCATATCCCTGGTATATGATGAATGGAGATTTTGCTCTCAGAAACTTATACCCTGGAAATCTTGTCGGGCTTTAAGGTGTTGCTGGACTCGAATCTTGCTCTTATGTTCGTGTGTTAAACTGAATGTTCAAACGTATCGTTTGCTGATGTCAAAGCATCACTTTTCCAAATTTATTTTCCGTTCCGTCAAGGTGATATTCAGTGAGAGTCTCGATATCTCCCCATTCCCTGGAATCCTACTAGTTTAAGCTTCCAGCTTCCCTGAGAATCCCTCAGCCCAGGGAAGAAAAGGAACCTCCAAATTCGCTTCAGATTTCCCTCTAGGTGAAATTTTGGGAGCAGGTCTCCTCAAACTTGAATTTCTCCCCTGCCCAACGGGACCCGTTTTCACGCGGTGCTCGATCGACTGCCAGGTTTCGGCAGGTAAACCCGCAAGTGGACTTGATTTCATAAAAGCCTTTCACGAGCATCTTTATTATTATTATATTATCGTTACATCTGGCTTCACTCTCTTGCTCATGAACAGCTGGCTTTAAAAGCTCCCTTAATGGGCATGGGGGAACGAGAGGGGAAATGACCCCACTTTGTGTGGTTGTTACCACAGAGCATCTGGTTTCGTACGATCCTGCTTCCCATCTCCGACCACTGGGGTCCCCTCTCTCTGGACCTCCTCCATTTGCTTGTAGAAATAAAGTCTCAGTTCAAAGAATCTGAGCCAAGCTGGAAGCCAAAGGAACTTCTCCAGAGTTTGCAAACCATTTTTTTTAATTGCTCAGCACAGCTAGATAATATTTTGTATTGTAACATCACTATTTTCGAGCCCTGTACACATGTTACAGTGAACATGTACATCCAGCATTTATATGCATGTGTCTGCATTTAAGAAAGTTTTAAAAAATAAAGCCAGTGACTGGTACTGGGATAAACCTAAGAATCACTCAACATGCTCAACAAATAAAAATCATGTGCACAGCGGACATGGACTGCATGCACGTTCTATGTAACAAGTAAAATAAGCAAGCTGTGCTTACCGTGCCAAAGAGGAAGGCAACGGCAAACCATCTCTGCTTCTCGCTTACCTTGAAAGCTTCTTGCTGTCATGGGGCAGCCTTCTGAGGCTTCCTCAGATGAGGAGGACTTGAAACAGCAGGCAGTGGAAAGGAGGAACAGCAGTGGTTTGAGCAGTCACAGGCAGATGAGTTCCCTCCGTGTCTACAACCACCTAGAGCAGGGGACTCACCTGTGTCAGAGGGCCAGCCACAGGCAGGGTTACCAGAGAGCCCAAAGCCACTGCAGCAGAGGCGCCAAAGGTTCAGAGCACTCCTACCCGAGCGTAGAAGGAGTGCAAGACTACAGGCCCAGAGAAGGGCACTCCCTGCTGACAATAATGAGGCTAATGAGCTACAGCAATACTAGCAACAATACCGGGGTCTAAGCTCTGTAGGCTTATGACCCTGGACGGGACTCTGACTATTCCCTTGGGTCACATTTTGCTACCTGTTTCTGAACCCTGTGTGTTTATGACCCTGGATTGAATGCTGACTATTGGACTATGTTAACTAGTTGAGACCAAACTCTGCAGGTTACCTGGCTTTGACTTTGGATTGCTCTTGACCCTGCCTGGCCCCTGACACTTGCTGGCGTCGCCATAAGTCAGCTGCAACTTGATGGCACTTTACACACACAACGTGTGTGTGTGTGTGGCGTGGGAGTAATTCCATTCTGTCCCTGCAATTCAAAATGGGACGCTCCAGCAATAGAGGTACATCAGGCTTAGGGTTGCCGACCTCCAGGCAGGCCCGGAGATCTCCTGGAATTACAAGTGATCTCCAAATGAGTTCTTCTGGAGAAAATGGCTGCTCTGGAAGGCTAACTCTATAGGGTCCCATCCCACTGAGGTTCCTCCACTCCTCAAACCCTGCCCTCCACAAGCTCTACCCCCAAATCTCCAGGAATTTCCCAAGCTGGAGCTGGCAACCCAAACATCGTCTGATGGTGTAGATTGGGTATGAGAGATGCTAGGGGACTCAGTAGTAGATGCCCGGCTTGAGGTGTTTATTTCAGGGCTTCCAACTAGGGTTGCCAACCTCCAGGGGATGGCTGGAGATCTTCCACTATTAAAACTGATCTCCAGGTGACAGATAACAGTCCACCTGGAGAAAATAGCTGCTTTGGGAGGCGGACTCTATGGTATTGAAGTCCCTCCCATCCTCAGGCTCCACCCCCAAATCTCCAGGTATTTCCCAACCTGGAGCTGGCAACCCTATTTCCAACTCTGATCTAAATAATCTTGCAAAGCTAGTGAGATTTGTGTGTGTGGGGGGAGAGGGCTAAAATCACACACCTGACTCCTTCAACAGAAAGAGAAATTCTGGCAGGCTGGAAACCCTTAGGAGTTCAATCTGTTTCTCTCTTGATTATGTATGCAGAGTTTCTGCAACGTGTTAATTTCAACAACTGGAACCTCCCGGTTAAAGGCTTGGCTCCAGAGACACAGAAACCATCTTCTGTATTCCCTGGTATAGAGGATGATTATATCCTGACCCGGATGACCCATCGAAGCTAAGCAGGGTCGGCCCTGGTTAGGCCTTGGGTGGGCGACCGCCAAGGACGTCCAGGGTCCCTAGGCAGAGGCAGGCAATGGCAAACCCACCTCTGAACATCTCTTGCCTTGACAACACTAGAAGAAGAAGAGTTGGCTTTTATACCTCACTTTTCTCTACCACTTAAGGAAGAAGCAAACTAGCTTACAATCTCCTTCCCTGCCCCACAACAAACACCTTGTGAGGTGGGGCTGAGAGAGTTCTGAGGGAGTGGTGACTAGCCCAAGGTCACCTAGCAAGCTTCATGTGGAGGAGCGGGGAATCGAACCCGCCTCCCCAGATCAGAGTCCACCGCTCCATGAACATGTCCACTCCCCTCTTAAAGCCTTCCAAGTAGGCAGCCATCACCACATCCTGGGGCAAGGAGTTCCACAGTTTAACAATGCTTTACATGAAGAAATACTTCCTTTTTTCTGTTTTGAATCTCTCCCCCTCCAGCTTCAGCAGTTGACCCCGTGTTCTGGTATTATCAGAGAGGGAGAAAAGCTTCTTCCTGTCCCCGCTCTCCATATGAGGCATCATTTTATAGACCTCTATCATGTCTCCCCTTACCCACCTTCTTTCCAAGCTAAACAGCCCTAAGCATTTTGACCGTTCCTCATAGGGCAGTTGCTCCAGCCCCCTGGATCATTTTGGTTGCTCTCTTCTGCACCTTCTCAAGCTCTGCAATATCCTTTTTTAGGCGTGGAGACCAGAACTGTACACAGCATTCATTGCTAAAAGGAAGGGATCCCTAGAGTGATTGGAACATGACACGCGCTTGCTTCTTTCGCAAGGGGCTTGTCAAGCAACTCAGGAAATCAAAGAGATGGTGTCCCCCCACCCCAGGGAGAGCATCATCTGTAGTCCTTATTGTTTGCTATGAAAACTGAACCTCACAAACCAACCGCACAGCCTAACTTCGTTTTAACTTGAGGCAGCGAGGATTGGACCTGGGACCATAGCAGGGTTGCCAGCTCTGGGTTGGGAAACACCTGGAGATTTGCGGGGTGGAGCCTGGGGTGGTGGGGTTTGGGGACGGGCCTCAGCAGGGCAGACTGCCATAGAGCGCGCCCTCCGAAGCAGCCGTTTTCTCCAGGGGAACTGATCTCAGTTGTCTAGAGCAGGGCTTCTTAAACTTTTTCTACTCGCGACCCCTTTTCGCCGGAGAAATTTTTATGCGACCCTGGGTACATAAAATAGGTAGACAAATCATACATTTACTGATAGTAAATCAGAAAGAAAATTCTTTTAAAACAATTCTTTGGTATGCATGTAATTTTACCATTTATTAAAGACAAAAGCAAATTTTTTGCGACCCCCACATTCAGTTACGCGACCCCATATGGGGTCACGACCCACAGTTTAAGAAGCTTTGGTCTAGAGAGCAAGTGTAATAGCGGGAGATCTCCAGGTGCCACCTGGAGACTGGCAACCCTAGACCATGTTCAGCCACACGTGCGCACTGCCACAGAACCATGGGACCCTCACCACAGCCTGCAGGGGAGTCCAGCCCACCTGTGGTCATGGAGGGAGGGCTCGGCTAGCAGAAGCGTTGGCTCACTGGTGTTTCCCCACCTCCAAAATCCAGTGCGCTCTCAGTGCGCCCAACAGGAGCCCTCACGAGGGGGGAAGGAGTGTCTCTCACCTCTGATGCCATGACGTTCCCCGTCCCCTCACTTCATTATTCATATGCCAGGCACAGGAAATATGATGCACGGCAACATCCAAAATTGGGAGCCAACATCTGCCGGCATGCAGGCTGCATAATGTACACTGCGCACCTGCCAGAGCACGTAACTTTGCTTTTGCGAGAAAAAAAAACTTCTTCTTTTATAGTTTGCGCATCGCTTTCCCTATACATGGCAGGAACCGCCAGACAAGGATAAAAAGCCCCCGTGCTGTGTACAGGGTCTCGTCTCACCATGGCAGGAGGGTTTCTTTGGCAAAGGTGAGATGCGTTCAATATGTGCAGGATACAGCAAAAGAGAAAAATCCAGGGAGAGGAAAGGGCCCGTCCCAGGTTCATGTGCAATGTTAGCGGTTTAGAGAATCAGCATAGTGTGGCGGTTAGAGGATCAAACTAGGACTGCTGCGATCTGGGTTCAAATCCAAACTTAGTTACGAAGCCTATTGAGTGAGTTTGGGCCAATCACTCTCTCTCAGGGCCAAATTATGGGATACTATGTTTTATATCGAGTTGAGTTTGTGGTTGCAGGGAATGCTGTTGTCAAAGACTGAAGGAGCTGATTTGATTCAGGATAGTGGCATAGAGGGAGTTCCTGCCTCCCCCCCCCCACACACCTTTCCCCTGAATTGCAACACACACACCCTGTGGGGAACTCCCCACATAACTTTGGAATTGCTCAGAATATTCCATGTTCCTCAGTGGAACGGGCTTCCTCAGGAGCTAGTGGGCTTTCCTTCTTTGGAGGTTTTTAAGCCGAGGCTAGATGGCCATCTGTCAGCCATGCTGATTCTGTGAACTTGCTTAAGTGGTGGAGAAAGTCAGCATAGAAAAGCCTCTTCTTCTTCTTCTTCTTCTTCTTCTTCTTCATCTTCTTCTTCTTCTTCTTTTTCTTCTTCTTCTTCTTCTTCTTCTTCTTCTTCTTCTTCCCACCCAGAGCATGCCTACTCACTGCACCACACTGCCTCCCTGCAACCTGAACTAGGAAAGGGTTACACATCCTAAAATTCTAGGCCCCCAGTTTGCAAAATTCCACAGCCTTAAATCTCTCTTAACCCAATCACTCGCACAGGCTGTATTTTATACAGGATAACCATCTGGACTCAAATAAATCCCAATGTTGCAAACTGGCCATTATTCTTTAGATTTCTATACTTCTTCCCTATAAGTACGTTGTAATTCCATCCAAAGAAGGGAGGCGGGGAGGAGAAGGGGAAAGGCACATTAGTTAGCTGTGGCCATAAAGAGAAGCAAGAAGGCATAGAGAAAATAAACGCCCCCGGCTTCTAATTTACAAAATCCTCTTTGGGCAGTCCCGATGAATGTGGCTTCAGCTTTGCCTTGGTTGTAGGTTTGCCTTCCAGTCTGCGCCTCCCTTGGCAGAAGTTCATTTTTTTTAGTGCAGATTATGTGCCTCACCATTTAGGGGTGCCAGGCTAAAGTCTCAGACCCGGTTCAGATGTTCTGCAAAGCCCTGGTTTGGTTACTTAACCGTGGTTACTTGATCATTTCCCCAGACTTAAATAGCACAGGCTAGCCTGATCTCGTCAGATCTCGGAAGCTAAGCAGGGTCGGCCCTGGTCAGTAATTGGATGGGAGACCACCAGGGAAGTCCAGGGTTGCTACACAGAGGCAGCAATGGCAAAACACCTCTGTTCGCCGCTTGTTTTGGAAACCTTACTGGGTCACCATAAGTCAGCTGTGACTTGAAGGCACTTTGCATACACACCTGATCTTCTGAATACAGCCCATCTCACAGTGGTTAAAGTATGACAAACCAGGATCTGAATAAGTTGGATTATTAACCACAGTTAGGCTTGGTTCAGACATCCCATAAAATGATGGTTTACTTAACTGAATTGTGGTCACTCCACTGATTATGGTTAGTTGAGGTCCATCCATCAAACCAGGATTTGAAGTCAGCTCATTGGAGGAAAGCGGTGGTAGAGAAAAGCAGGGTATAAAACCCAACTCTTCTTACAATCATAGAATCACAGAGATGGAAGGGGCCATACCGGCCATCTAGTCCAACCCCCTGCTTAATGCAGGATCAGCCTAGAGCATCCCTGACAAGTGTTTGTCCAGCCTCTGCTTAAAGACCCCCAGTGAGGGGTAGCCAATTCCACAGTCAAACAACTCTTACTGTAAATCCCCCCTCAATATCCAGCTGGTACCTTTCCTCCTGCAATGTAAACCCATTATTGCGAGTCCTATCCTCTGCTGCCAACAGCAGCAGCTCCCTGCCCTCCGCTAGGTGACAGCCCTTCAGATACTTCAAGAGAGCAATCCTGTCCTGTCCCCCCTCAACCTCCTCATCTCCAGACTGCACATTCCCAGCTCCCTCAGCCTTTCCTCATAGGGCTTGGTCTCCAGGCCCCTGATCATCCTCCTCGCTCTCCTCTGCACCCACTCGATTATGTCCACATCCTTCTTCTATCCAAAAGTACAAGATTCCAATTTATGATCTGGAAATTCAAATCAGCATGTACTGAGAGCAGATCCATCTGAAATATGAGCTAATGCACTGGTGGTATATAACAAACAGCCTCGTGTTTATGTACCTCTTTCTCCTTTTTTCTTTTTGAGCTCCATTTTTAATTTGGATACTTCTGTGTCTGGGGTATTTCCCCCCCCCCCCACTTAAGTCTATTGTACATTTGTTATTACCTTGTAATTGGATTCTGTGTTTTAAATTAACTAAAGATTACAGCTAGCGCTGGAGAAAGTACAGGAAAGTGCAACAAAAATTGATCGGGATGGTGGAGGATCATCTTCCATACGAAGAAAGTCTTGAGCAGCTGGGAATTTTTAGCCAGGGGATGGGGGTGGGTGGAGGAAAGACAGCTGTAAGAGTTTATAAAACTTGGGTTTTGAGGAGAGGGCAAAGAGGAACAATCTGATAAAAACACAATACCTCACCCAGATATCTTTCCACGCAGTGACAGAAAGCAGGCCCAAAAGGGGATGCATACTGGTAACCTGGAGAATCATAGGCCTTTTATGCATGGGCTGTTTCCATCGCCGTCACCAGTGTGGTATAGTGGTTAAGACTGGTGGACTGTAATCTGGTGAACCGGGTTTGATTCCCCACTCCTCCACAGGAGCGGCTGACTGTAATCTGGTGAACCAGGTTGGTTTCCCCACTCCTCCACATGAAGCCAGATGGGTGACCTTGGGTTAGTCACAATTTGCTCTGAACTCTCTCAGCCCCACTTACCTCACAGGGTGTCTGTTGTGGGGAGAGGAAGGGAAGGAGACTGTAAGCCGGTTTTGATTCTCCTTAAAGGTAGAAAAAAGTGGGATATAAAAACTAACTCTTCTTCTTCTTCCTCTTCTTCTCCTCCTCCTCCTTCTCAGACCCATTCTTCCTTGGTGGTCTCCTATCCAAGTAGTAACCATGGCTGGCCTTGCTTAGCTTCCACACATGCAAACACACACATACACTCATGAAGGATCTCCTCCTTCCCTGACTACTTCGGGGCTTTGTTTTCATTATGCATGTTTTCTCCGACTTCTAGAAGTCCTCTTGCTCTCCCCTCACATTTCCCCCACATTTCCTGGATGCTGTTTTAGCCAGTTTAAAGTCTGCCTTGGTCCCAAATTGAAAGCCGGAACTGTGGATACTTGTCAGTTCAGGTTTTTCTCCCCACGCCCATTCTCATTTCTCCCCCACTCATGCCTATCTCCCTCATCCAGTCCCTCTCCTCAAGTCCATCTTTTGTTTTGTTTACAAGTGCACTGATCTTGAATCTAGAGTCCAGATATACACTTATAGCCTCATGCTTTGGCTCAGCTTCCAGTATGGGACTTCCTCTGTATCACCTTCTATCTCCAGGAATAAACATGCTGTTGAACAACAGTGGAAGCCCATCTCAAGAGGGAAAGCATCCCTCTGGGACGGGCTGTGGCTTAATGGTAGAAGTCATGCTTTGAGTGCAGAAAGGCCCAGGATGCCGAATAACAGGAAGGGAAGGAGATAGAAGGCCAGTTCTAAGGCCCTTCAGTAGCTAGTTGGAGCTTGCTGGTGCCACCTCTCTATATACCAGACCACGTTTGGGTATGGGCCATGGCTCAGTGGTAGAGCCTCTGCTTGGAATGCAGAAGGTCCCAGATTCAATCCCCGGCATCTCCAGTTAAAGGGACTAGGCAAGTAGGTGTTGGGAAAGACCTTTCTCTGCCTGCGACCCTGGAAAGCCGCTGCGGGTCTGAGTAGACAATACTGACTTTGATGGACCAAGGGCCTGATTCAGTATAAGGCAGCTTCATGTGTCCATGTGTTCTTGGCTGGACAGTTCCTCTCCTAATTTAGCATTCTTGCCTGGAATTTGCTTCTGGCCCTAGCTGGACAGCTCCCTTGGATTTGAATCCTTGTCCTGCAGGATCAGCCTCACTCTTAAAGCAGGGTATTCATATCACCTGGCTTCAGTGTTGGTGAGAACAGGGGCAACAGGCGGTGCCAGAGGCCTGTGCGGGACACTGCCAGCCGTTCGAACCAACACACCCATGAAGGATTGACCCAGCCTGCCTGAGTCTCTTGGTACATATGCAAAGTGCCATCAAGTGGATTCATTTATTGACTTTGTTTATATCCCCCTTTTCTTCCAAATGGGTACCCAAAGGGGCTTAAAACATCCTCCCTACCTCCATTTTATCCTTACAACAACCCTGTGAGGTAGGCTAGGCTGAGAGTGTGTGACTGGCCCCAAGTCACTCAGCAATCTTCCATGGCAGAATTGGAGACCCAGGTTCAAATCCCACTCTGGCATGGAAGCCCTCTGGGTGACCTTGGGCCAGTCACGTACTCTCAGCCTGGCCTACCTCACAAGGTTGTTGTGAGGTTCGCCAACTTATGGTGACCCCAGCAAGGGGCTCTCAAGCCATGTGAGAAGCAGAGGTGGCTGGCCATCACCTTCCTCTGCAGTGTCTTCCTTGGTGGTCTCCCATCCAAGTACCAACCCTGTTTAGCTTCTGAGATCTGACAAGATGGTGCTACACCTTGTCAACTTCCCACTCCTGCCACTCTACACTCATCAGTCCACTCCCCACTCCCGAATTTCACCATTTCTATGCTGCTAAATTTCCATCTGCATCCCAGTGTAATTTTATAATTTTATAATCAGAGACAAGTTTGGTCTGGAAGCCACACTGTTACATTTTCAAGAGCAATTCCTGGATATCTACTGGAATAGAAGAAAAAAAAGAGTTGGTTTTTATATGCTGACTTTCTCTACCTTTTAAGGAGAATCAAACCGGATTACAATCAATCTCCTTCCTTTCCTCTCCCCACAACAGACACCCTGTGAAGTAGGTGGGGCTGAGAGAGTTCCGAGAAAACTGTGACTAGCCCAAGGTCACCCAGCTGGCTTCATGTGGAGGAGTGGGGAATCAAATCCAGTTCTCCAGATTAGAGTCCACCACTCTTCACCACTACACCATGCTGGATGTGGTGACTCATTGGGGGAGCATAGAGGACTTTGGAAATGCTCAGAGACACCTTTGTCCTGAATGGTTATTCCAGGGCAAAGGCCGGCACTCAAAACAAAAAAAACAAAAAACGCAGTGCGACTTTGTGCCCTGAACCCGCATCAGTACCTTAAGGGAATGGGGTCACTATGGATCCATGTGCATCAAGTGCATTAAAAGTCTCTTCATGCATACGGGAGACCCACTCGGCATGAGAGTATGTTGTCCATCTGCGCCAGCAGGCTGGTGACAGCCCAAATCCGTCTTCCCGACCCCGTTCCCTTCCAGCCCGCGGAAGGCTTTATCAGAGTAAATCTGCCTCTCTGGAAGAACTGGGAAAATAAACACTCCAATTAAAATCTTTATCAGTCAGAAAAATAAATAAATAAAGCCAGCTTTACGTTCCACCTCGAGCCTATCTGTCCCCTCCAGATGCCCCCTTAGATATGGGGCTGAAAAAGATGGGCAAAATAAACCAGGTGAATGTTCTCTTCTTTTACTAGGCTGCAAACTAATTGTGCTGGCTTTTCTTTTCTCTACCCCCCCCCAACACTCCAGAGTGCTGGGAAAACCATTAGGGAGGATGCAGAAGGTAAAGCTGGGACAAATCCCACAGTGGGAGGGGTAGAGCAGAAACAAGCACACAAAGGTTGTTTATGGATGGGAGGTTTACCTGAGGTTTGTTGCTTGCGGGACCTACACTTTCTTGTTGAGAATCTATGCTCTAGCAGTCTCCAAGCTCAAATCAAGTCCCCACCCCTTTAAATGCTGCTTTGTAATTGGCTTACTTTGTAGAGCTTACGGTGAGAGAAAAATCTCCCCCCAAACCCAATTGCCGCATAAAAAAGTATTTTATGAACAAAAAACAGGGTAATCTGAAAGGAAGTGGGGAGAAATCCAAGCCTCGGTTTTAAAAAGCCTTTCTTCTGCTCTGAAAGAGCTCCAAGGAAGCAGGAGGCATTTAAATCCCCGCCTCTTTACATGCTGCTTTGTAATTGGCTCTAAGAGAAACCAAGCTTGCGTGTCCCACACTTTGCCTTATGCATGCAGATTTCACCCGGGCTGAGCTCAGGGGAGAGAGAAGAATCGGGTTAACAGAGGAACAGGAGGTCCCGGGATTTGTGAGGGATGGCAATGAGTCATCTCTTACGGAGGGAAAACTCATGCATAACTCCAAGGGACAATCAAGACAGACTGGGGGTGAACATGAGTGAAAGTACCCGTGTATAAATGACCACAGAGTCCCCCAGGACGACTGTGTTGTCCTTCGAAGTTCCTGTAGCCGTGTCTCCATCCCTCTTCTTCCTGGCTGTTACCGTTTCCGTCAACTTGAGTACAGGTTGGGTGGGGGACCCAGTAGTTGGCAAGACACTGCAAGCTGATGAATGGCTAACTACTGTATATGCTCCAAAGAAGAGAAAAAGCCGCTGGACTGAGTTACCTGGAACAGACCTGAGAATTACACCCACCTGCAGAAGATGAGAGCTTGGCTGGTCTCACTGAAAGTGCAAAACGGTTTCAGAGCGGAGTATTTTTGGAACTAGGATCCAAGGTTGATTAGAGCTGGAGGACTTCAATAAACTTGCAGTGAGTCGAGCGCTACCTGGGTGCTCGCTGCTGGTGCTCGGGAGCACCTGAAGGCTGCAGAATGGATTTGTATACTGCTAAATAAACCCATGAGGACTTGATGGGCCTTGGTCTGATCCAGTAGGGCTTTTCTTATGTTCTTATGTTCTCCCCTGCCGGTGGCTAGTGGGGACCTGGCAACCCTAGCCACAACAGAGTGTCTCCTTAGGGGATTCCTGTACAAGTCCCATTGATTGCAATGGGACTTCCAGGGAGGCTGCACTCCCTCTCAGCACAGAACCAAATGTGCCAGCCAAGGCAGGTATGGCAATGCTGTAATTCTAACATCACTATAACCAAGGCAAGAAGGAAAGTTCCCTTGAAGGAAAGCTGATAAGAGCATTTTAATGATGCCGAGCCAGTCCCTTGAAAGGGCAAAGCCTGAAGTTGCCACTGGGGGGAAGTCAGCTTTATTCTTCCTAGAGCTCCACTCGATGCTTTTCCCATGACAAATCCCAGGCTCCTTGCCAGGGCAAAGACACTGGCCGCTCTTTGCCTGGGGAAGCAAAGCCAACCTTGGTTTCGATAAAGCTCCTGGAACAAAGATGAGACCAGCCACTGGCTGAGAACAGCATTCTTGAGGGAGCTGAGTTGGAGCTGGGGTTGCCAATCCCCAGGTGGGGCCAGGAGATGTCCTAGAAGAGATCTCCTAGAAGGGGAGGGGCTGTAGCTCAGTGGTAGAGCATCTGCTTGGCATGCAGAAGGTCCCAAGTTCAATCCCTGGCATCTCCAGTTAAAGGGACTAGGCAAGTAGGTGATGTGAAAGACCTCAGCCTGAGACCCTGGAGAGCCGCTGCCGGTCTGAGTGGACAATACTGACCTTGATGGACCAAGGGTCTGAATCAATATAAAGCAGCTTCATGTGTTTATGTGTTCAAGTACAACTGATCTTCAGACTGCAGAGATAAATTCTCCTGAAGAAAATGGCAGCTTTGGAGGGTGGACTGTATGGCATTGCACCTCACAAGATGTCATAGTTCCAGTGTACACCACATTGGTTAGGCTGCACCTGGAGTCCTGTGTGCAGTTCTGGAAGCCTCGCTTCAAAAAGGATGTGGACAGAATCGAGCGGGTGCAGAGGAGAGCAACGAGGATGGGCCTGGAGACCGAGCCCTACGAGGAAAGGGCCTGGAGACCAAGCCCTACGAGGAAAGGCTGAGGGAGTTGGGAATGATCAGTCTGGAGAAGAGGAGGTTGAGGGGGGACAGGATTGCTCTCTTGAAATATTTGAAGGGCTGTCGCTTAGAGGAGGGCAAGGGGCAGGACACTTTAGCACTCAGTTAGGGTTGCCAGGTCCCTCTTTGCCACAAGTGGGAGGTATTTGGGGTGGAGCCTGAGGAGGACGGGGAGGGGGATGGGAGGGACTTCAATGCCATAGAGTCCAATTGCCAAAGCGGCCATTTTCTCCAGTGGAACTGATCTCTATCGGCTGGAGATAAGTTGTAATAGAAGGAGATCTCCAGCTAGTACCTGGAGGTTGGCCACCCTAGCTTAGACTGGAACTGGAAAAAGAAGGGGTGGAGAAAGTGCTTTCCATTTTGGTTGTGCCAAGGGGCACAAGAAGGAATTTCTGCCTGGGGTACCTCCATCTCAACGGTGGGAAAGCTATCAAAATGTCGCGGTGGCTTCCCTCTCAAGTCCCAAATCGGCGTCTTTGGCCGTGAGCCACTCTTGGGTTTTTTTTTTTGCTCCGCATCTTTCAGCCCTTCTCCTTGCTAATACATAAGTGGCTGTTTGTTTTGCCTCTTCTGCCAATTTGGGCGCAAATGTCATTTCTTTTATTTGTTAATGATGGAGGACATTAGTCCGGGCAGGGAGAGAATTTGTGAGGCTAACTGTTGTTATGTTTTATCGCCTCCACGAAAGCGCCGTGACCTCTATTACTTCTTTGTTTTATGGCTGCCCATGTTGGGGAAAGAGAGAGAGAGAGAGAGAGAGAGAGGGACCTCTCTGGATTTATTTGCCCTGTAAAGGGAAAGTGCTTTGTTCATTAGGTTGCGCGCCTATGTCTTTGTGTCGTTGCTAAGCCATATGGCTGTCTCTTGCACTTTAAACACGCACCAAGAGCAAGAGACACAATGCTTCTTTTATTCTAGCACTCCTAGTAAAGCCCAAGCAACACAAGGCAGTCATGAGGAGAGAATCAGGGTGGCTTAATAAGACCTCCATGTACAGAGGCAGTACACCTCTGAATGCCAACATTCAAAGCAACAACTTGGAAGCGTGCTTTGGCCTCCGTGTAGGGTCGCCAGCTCCAGGTTGGGAAACACCTGGAGATTTTGGGGGTGGAGCCTGAAGAGGGCGGGGCTTAGGGAAGGGAGGGACTTCAATGCCATAAAGTCCAATTGCCAAAGCGGCCATTTTCGCCAGCGAGGGACAGATCTCTGTCGCCTGGAGATCAGTTGTAATAGTGGGAGATCTCCAGCCACCACCTGGAAGTTTGCAGCTCTGCCCCCTAGAGCTCCAGGAATTTCCCAAGCCTGACTTGGTAACCCTACTTCACGGTGATCTAGGGTTGCCAACCTCTAGGAGATCTCATAGAATCATAGAGTTGGATGGAGCTTAAAGGCCATCTAGTCCAACCTCCTGCTCAATGCAGGATCAGCCTAGACTAGAGCATCCCCGACAAGTGCTTATCTAGCCTCGGCTTAAAGACTGCCAGTGAGGGGGAGCTTACCACCTCCCTAGGTAGCTGATTTCCCCCCTAATATCCAGTTGGTACCTTTCCTCCTGCAATTTAAACCAGTTATTGCGAGTTCTACCCTCTGCTGCCAACAGGAGCAGCTCCCTGCCCTTCTCCAAGTGGCAGCCCTTCAAATACTTAAAGAGAGTAATCCTGTCCCCCCTCAACCTCCTCTTCTCCAGACTAAACATTCCCAACTCCCTCCATAATTGCCATTTATTCCAGGTGGGGTTTCCAGGTCCCTCTTTGGCACCAGCAGGATGTTTTTTAGGGGGAGCCTGAGGAGGGTGGGGTTTGGGGAGGGGAGGGACTTCAGTGCCATAGAGTCCAATTGCCAAAGGAGCCATTTTCTCCAGGGGAACCTATCTCTATCGGCTGGAGATCAGTTGTAATAGCAGGAGATCTCCAACTAGTACCTTGAGGTTGGCAACCCTACATGAGAATGTCTTCTGCCCAAGTCCCCCACAATGCATGAGCGATAAGCAGTCATCGGTGGTCGGAGAAATGAACCGGCTGCCGATCCGAGCTTGGCTCGGACGGCAGCCGAGACTCTGCATCTCCGGTCGTCCCAGAGGGAGTGACGGTGGCTCTAGGGAGCATGCGCTGGCAGAAGGGACTTTTTAATGTTTTAATAACAAATATTACAAGATATCTTTCCCCGTGCCTGGAACCTGCTGAGGCATCACACTGAGAGACCATATTTATGGCACTGTAAAGCAGAATGAAGGCGGCAGTGGTGGGAATACTAATAGCCTCGAGTTTATTACGCCAAGCCTGAATGCTTCATTTTAATTGCATGGAAACATTTAATTTGTTAGATGGCGTGTCATGTAGCTTTCCTCCGGCACCAGTAACTTATAGCCACACTGGGGCAATGCACCAGGCTAGGGGAGGTTATAAAATTAAATGGAGATTCTTGGCCTCCTTTTCTTTTTCTTGTCTTCATTGTGTGTGTGTGTGTGTGTTGGGTGTTTGTGTACACGCATGATCACAGGCTCTTCCGCTCTTTCTAGGGTTGCCAGCCTCCAGGTACTAGCTGGAGATCTCCTGCTATTACAACTGATCTCCATCTGATATTGGTTCCCCTGGAGAAAATGGCCACTTGGGCCATTGGACTCTATGGCACTGAAGTCCCTCCCCTCCCTGCTGGATGTGAAGACGGACCTGGCAACCCTAGCTTTTGCGGCTGCAAAGCATTCGTTCGGCCAGGTGTCCCCAACATACGTAGTGCCCGCTGACATCTTTCTCGGCTCTCACCAAGTGTTTTTTAGAAAGTGGGTGGGGCCAGGTGGGGCTTTTGTCCAGCAAGGCTTCTGATTGGCCACTGGAGGATTGATTGATTGTGCAGATTTTTAAAAATATTGCTTTAGCAGCAGCTCCCACCACAGCCAGACTACAGCGATCAGCCTCCCCTTTAATAAATGGCTACTCTGGAGGGTGGACCCTATGGCGTTATACCCCCCTGAGGTCCCTCCCCTCCCCTCTCCAGACCCCGCCTTCCTCTGGCTCCATCCCTGGAGTTGGCAATTCTGGCTCCTCCCTGAGGCTTCCAAATAACATGTGCTATGAAAACAATGAAACAAATATATTCATCTGCGCATGCGCTGTGTCCAGGTGGCAGAAACATGGTCTGGGATTCTGGGTGCAGAATGTTTATCGTATTTCTCACCCTGGATATGGGATTATTCTGCTCTGTTTTTGTGTTGGGAGACTTAATATTTCAACCGGGCATTTGTCTGATCACATTGTTGTTGGTGTTGTTGTCGTTTTATATATTGGGAGATCAAAGGCGTTATATTGTCCAGGGCTGAAGCATTAGCTCTCTGGGACTGGCACTACAAGCTTGTAATGCATCTACACGCACCGATCCCATCCCATGCATACAATCTCATGAGCCACGGAAGAAAGGGGGGAAAATCCCCGTTGTACCAAATTTTGATGGGTTCAATCGAAGGGGTCAAAATAAGCAAAACTATATGCAGTAGAACAAAGTCTTCATTAATTGATCACAATATAGGAAAGTATCTATCCCTACAAGAGGTCAACACACTGACACCGTTCCTTTGCCCAAAGTGAACACTTATAGCAAGTTTTACATCACATCAATACATAAAATGCACCATGCCACTCCAGATCTTGTAGATGTAATCATGCAATCCTGGCAAAGCTTTGTCCTTCAGGTCTGTTGGCAATGACACTTTGCATAACTTAGAATCATAGGATCCTAGAGTTGGAAGGGGCCACCAGGGTCATCTAGTCCAACCCCTTGCACAACACAGGAAATTCACAACTACCTCCTCCCCACACACACCCAGTGACCCCTACTCCATGCCCAGAAGATGGCCAAGATGTCCTCCCTCTCATGATCTGCCTAAGGTCCTAGAATCAGAGTTGCTGACAGATGGCCATCTAGCCTCTGCTTAAAAACCTCCAGGGAAGCCTGTTCCACTGAGGAACCACTCTAACTGTTAGAAAATTCTTCCTACAAAATTCTTTTTAACTTAAATTTAAGAATGCTACTATCCTATCTGTACATGTGCAATGTGAACTGCTGACTACTATAGTTTAAGAAAACAGGATATGTGTTAAAGGTTAGTTTGCCCTAAGGGGGTGGTGGTGAGGAATGCAGACTTTTGGAGACTTCAAGCTAAAAGCACAGATAATGGTGCTGGATCACCACTGGGTCATCCATTCCCCTCAGTTCATTACCTGGCCTTCACAGACATGGCTACACTATGGCTCATTCACATTTCACCTCTCCTTCAGTATCTTTGAAATGACACAAACTGATCCTCTGAGTATGGATGGTACCTATTTCCCTCCCTTCCCTCCGTGCCTAGGTCTAAAGTGTTGTTTCTGGGTGTCTCTGTGGCTGAAAACGCCTGGCCGTTTTGTCCGGCGATTCTCTGAAGCCGACATGCGTGCTCGTTTCCCGTGAGAGTAATCAACCCTCCTCCTTTTGCAACTTTCCCTGGTTTTCCAGTTGCTGCGTTGTGCCGATTTAAAAGAAACTTTAGTAGCAGTTCCCAGAGTTTGCTGGTGTGTTCCAGCGCCTGGGTCAACTCCCTGCTGGCCCAGCCGCAGCTGCCGTGGCACTTTCCCCCCTGGACCCCGTGCCCTCTCTCTCCTGTCTCCCACGTCTCCACCTACCACCAGCTTCCCTTGCCTCCACCCGGGGGACAGCAGAGTGGTGGCAGCTCCTTCTACCTGTCGCCACCGTCCCCCACCCCACCTAATGCTCAGAATTCCCGCTGCACGAGGATACCCAGGGGTAGGGTCGCCCACCTCCAGGTGGGGTATGGAGAACTCCCTGCTTTACAACTGATCTCCACACTACAGAGATCAGTCCCCCAGGAGAAAACGGCTGCTTTGAAGGGTGGGCTCTACGGTATTGTGCCCTGCCTTCATCTGTTGTTGTCCCCCTATGGCTGGTATACTGAAGTACACTCCCCCTGAACATGGAGGTTCCATTTAGCCATCTTGGCTAACAGGTATTGGTGGACCGGTCCTTCACAAATGTGCTTAACTCCTGTTTCAATCCATCAAAACTAGTAGGTGTTGCCACTGCAAACATTTGCCTCTTACTTTAAAGAGGTTGTCCAGTTATTTTTAATTACTTATTTAAAAATATTTTTAGGCTACACTTGTAGGGTTGTCAACCTCCAGGTGGGCCTGGAGATCACTGGAGATCACCTGGAGATTGGGGTCACTGGGGATGTGGGGGGAGTTAGTTGTTAATTTCCTGCATTGTGCAGGGGGTTGGACTAGATGACCCTGGTGGTCCCTTCCAACTCTATGATTCTATGATCTTCTGGAGTTAGAACTTCTCTCCAGATGACAGAGCTCAGTTCCCTTGGAGAAAATGGCTGCTTTGGAGGATGGTCCCTATGGCATTATACCCCACAGAGGCCCCTCCCTTCCCCAAACCCCACCCTCCCCAGGCTCCACCCCCAAAATCTCTAGGAATTTCCCAACACATAAATTAGGGCTGCCAACTTCCAGGTGGCACGTGGAGACCTCCAACTATTACAATTTATCTCCAGATGACCAAGATCAGTCCCCATTGGAGAAAACGGCTGCTTTGGAGGGTGGACTCTATGGCATTATACCTAGCTGAGGTCCTTCCCCTCCCGAACACCATCCTCCACAGGCACCACCCCAAAAGTCTCCAGGTATTTCCCAACTCGAAGCTGGCAACCTTACACACATACCATTTTAAAAAGGGCTTGCGGTGGCTGGCAGGTTTGAAGCATAAAAACAATAAAATATCAAAGCTGTCAATCTGACAGTCACCCCCTGGCAGTAGGGTTGCCAGCTCCCGGTTGGGAAATACCTGGAGATTTTGGGGGCAGAACCTGAGGAAGGAGGGGTTTGGAGAGGGGAGGGACTTCAATGCCATAGAGTCCCATTGCCAAAGTGGCCATTTTCTCCAGGGGAACTGATCTCTGTGACCTGGAGATCAACTGTAATCACGGGAGATCTCCAGTCACCACCTGGAGGTTGTCAACTCTACCTGGCAGGGACCACCTGCTATGATGGTTGGGGGTGGCTTCTGCCACAGATTATAAGCTGCTGATCCCTAACATGCATAGATAAAGCACCCATTTTCAGCTGGACACTTAAACCTGTTTTCAAAAAAGTGTGACATCATCCCAGGCCAGCCCAGCCAAATAAATCCTGTGGCAAAGTTCCCCTAAACTTACGCCACCGGATGAGGATCTGTCCCAAGCGAAGGTTTGGATTTTTGCCATTAATATCCTGGCTCAAACAACAAAGCAGAAAAAAGGGAGCGGAAAACAATCATAAATTTAAAAATCCATTTCCTAAAATAGCTCTTTGTACCAGAGGGTCTCACACTCCATTGCTTATGTAGGCTAAACTCATAAGTTAGAAGCAACGAGAATGTGATTGGCTTCCAAAGCAATATTGTCATGGAATGCACCTTTTCTCAGCTGGGTTTTAACCTCTGGCCAGCGAACGTGACCGGCGCTACCTTTGTTGAAAGCCCCTTCGAGGCCTGTTTATTAAGCATTGCACAAATGGGTACTTTTCTTTGTGTCTAGCAAACTGCCTTCCTTCCACGTTTCAATGGTATGATAATTGGATGACTGTTACAATTTTCCGGAGGCGTTTTCCTTTTCCAGTCAAAGCTCTGTCTATCTCCGTGTGGTAGGGCTGCCAGTTCTGGGTTGGGAAATACCTGGAGATTTTTGGGGCGGAGCCTGAGGAGGGCGGAGCTTGGGGAGGGGAGGGACTTCAATGCCATAGAGTCCAATTGTGAAAACAGCCATTTTCTCCGGGTGAACTGATCACTATCGGCTGGAGATCAGTTGTAATAGCAGGAGATCTCTAGCCACCACCTGGAGGTTGGCAATCCTACTGTGTGATAGGGTTGCCAACCTCTAGGTACTAGCTGGAGATCTCACGTGAAGCTGCCTTATACTGAATCAGACCCTCAGTCCATCAAAGTCAGTATTGTCTACTCAGACCAGCAGAGGCTCTTCAGGGTCTCAGGCAGAGGTCTTTAACATCACCTACTCCCCTAGTACCTTTTTTGCTCCAACCACCTGGAGGTTGGCAATCCTACTGTGTGATAGGGTTGCCAACCTCCAGGTACTAGCTGGAGATCTCACATGAAGCTGCCTTATACTGAATCAGACCCTCAGTCCATCAAAGTCAGTATTGTCTACTCAGACCAGCAGAGGCTCTTCAGGGTCTCAGGCAGAGGTCTTTAACATCACCTACTCCCCTAGTACCTTTAACTGGAGATGCCGGGGATGGAACTTGGGACCTTCTGCATGCCAAGCAGATGTTCTACTGCTGAGCCATAGCCCCTCCCCCAACTGTTATTACAACTGATCTCCAGCCGATCGAGATCGGTTCCCCTGGAGAAAGTGGCCGCTTTGGCGATTGGACTCTATGGCATTGAAGCCCCTCCCAAACCCCACCCTCCTCAGGCTCCACCCCAAAACCTCCCACCAGTGGCAAAGAGGGACCTGGCAACCCTACTGCTTGCCCTAGTAAACAGCCGATCCAGGGGCCTGTGTGGACAGGAACCGTGCTTGAAACTGTACTCCAGGTGCGTGGGAGTTGGCCAGGATCATCTCCAAGCACAGATGTGAGATGTGAGTGCAAAGAGAAAAGGCGAAAACGCATGATCGCTTTAGCCTCCTTTCTTCCCTGTTCCAGCCAGGATGCAGCCAGGATCGAACGCACGTCCGTGCGTTCGATCCTGGCTGAATCCTGGCTGGAACAGGGAAGAAAGGAGGCTAAAGCGACCGTGAGCTTTCGCCCAAAGAGAGTGAGCTGTGTGCCTCGTCCCTCCCCGGTGAGACCTTAGTTTGCCAAGCCAGCCCAGGGTGTCGTGAGTGACTCAGAGCGGGAGCGCCACACAAACAAGCCAGTGCTGGGTTTTTGCATTCTCCTTTGTTTGCCGAATGTCACCGCCGAGGTTGTCTTCCCGCCTGAGCCCTTCATTCCATTCCCAGTCAATAACAGCCCTGAACAGAAGGCTGGTAGGAGGTGTCGCTTTGGCTGGAAACACGTAGGAGGCGGTGGAGCGACCAACGTTTGGGCCATATTTTCTCGACAGGGAAGGAAAGAAACCTCGCAGAGAATGCAAAGAGATATGGCTTGCACAAAAACCCAGTTCAAAGGTAGGGTTGTCACTTGTCAGGTCCCTCTTCGCTACCAGTGGGAGGTTTTTGGGGTGGAGCCTGAGGAGGGCGAGATTTGGGGAGGGAAGGGACTTCAATGCCATAGAGTCCAATGGCCAAAGCGGACATTTTCTCCAGGGGAACTGATCTCTGTCGGCTGGAGATCAGTAGTAATAGCGGGAGATCTCCAGCTAGTACCTGGAGGTTGGCAACCGTCTTCAAGGGGAAGCATGGGCACAAAATGGATATGCAGAAGCAGACGGACCGAAAGTTGTTCGGGGCGGTTTCCATAGGGTTGCCAACTCCAAGTTGCAAAGTTCCTGGAGATTTGGGGGTGGAGCCTATGGCACCCAACTCCAGGTTGGAAAAAAGAAGTGTGTCCGCCACTGAGCAGCCTCCCAGGGTTGCCAACTCTGGGTTGGGAAATTCCTGGAGATTTAGGGGTGGATCCTGGGGAAGGCGGGATTTGTGGAAAGGAGGGACTTCCACGGGGCATAATGCCATAGATTCTACACTCTAAGGCAGCCATTTTCTCCAGGGCAACCAATCTCTTTTGTCTGGAGATGAATTCCAGGACATCTCTAGCCCCCACCTAGGGTTGCCAGGTCCCTCTTCACTACCAGCGGGAGGCTTTTGGGGCAGAGCCTGAGGAGGGCGAGGTTTGGGGAGGGAGTGACTTCAACGCCACAGAGTCCAATTGCCATTTTCTCCAGGTGAATTGATCTCTATTAGCTGGAGATCAGTTGTAATAGCAGGAGATCTTCAGCTACTACCTGGAGGTTGGCAACTCTACCCCCACCTCGGCACTCTAGTGGAGCCTTGAGATGGTGAGGGTTGGGGAGGGGAGGTCCCTTGGTGGGGTATAATGCCATAGAGTCCACCATCCAAAATAGCCATTTTTTTCCAGGGCAACTGATCTCTGTATTTTGGAGGAGGAGGAGGAGGAGTTGGTTTTTACACCCCACTTTTCTCTACCTTTAAGGAGTCTCAAAGCAGCTTACAACCACCTTCCCTTCCTCTGCCCCCCAACAGACTCCTTGTGAGGTAGGTGGGGCTGAGAGAGTTCGGACAGAACTGCGACTAGCCCAAGGTCACCCAGCAGGCTGCATGTGGAGGAGTGGGTAGTCAAACCCGGTTCTCCAGATCAGAGACCGCTGCTCTTAACCGCTACGCCATGCTGGAGAAAAATTGTAATTCTGGGAGAACTCCAGGCCCCTCCTGGAAGGTGGCAACTGGAGTCCATACCACAGACCGCCCCCCCTTTCCTTCAGCCATGAGAGAGCCGTGAATGTTTAAACAGGGCTGCTTCAAGAAACAATTAGAGCTGAGCGCTGAAGGATTAGAATTCATTAAGAAATTTGTTTGTGGTTCTCGAAGCTTGACTAAGGATTACGGGTAATTCTCATGTTGGAGGGGGGGAAATCAATTGTGGTCGTCTTTTCATTGGTATTTGTCGGGTGTTCAAGCAATCAGGAGGCGTTTTGTTTTCCTGTCATTTTCTGCTCTTCCGTTGTTCATTTATTATTATTTATTGCAAATGACGCTGTCCCTGCCTTTTGACTTGTTGGGAGTTCACAAGGCAACTAACCCAATTAAATTAACGGGAATGAGCGAAAACGCATCAAACCCCGGAATAAATCACAGCCGAGCGAATCAACAGGAAGAACCAATTTGATGCAACAGAGAACAGCAACAAGAGGTGTGTGAAAGGGACGTCTTGAACTTGGCACCAAACTGCCATCAGGGAAGGAGCAAGTTTGCCTTGTGGAACTCACTGACACAAGCTGTATGTGAGGGTCTCTGTGTCTGTGTCTCTGCTTCCCATCACCTGCTATCAGTGAACTCATAAAAGCAGTTCACACCTCCTGGTCTCAGGCGCCAGGCCTGATTGCCCCATGTATCTTCCCCCCCGCTGTTCTTCCTGTCAGTACTCCCTCAGGCCGATGCGGCCTTGGAAGTGTGATAGCTTCACCAGACTTCCTGGGACTCGTCTGATGTTTTGTATTATGCCAAGCTTGTAACTTCCCATAACAATAGTGTGAACCCCAGTGCCCCGGTGCCCTGGAGTCAATATATTCTGTAAACCCGATTAGACCCTCACTTGCAACTTGCTATCTGTGCCTGTCTCAGCTCCTGATGTCTTCAATAAATCCTATGTTTCTTTATCAACGTCTGAACATTTGATTTTGAGAAGTAAACTCAGAGAGAGGGGATCTCTCACATTAAGTTGCAAGTCTTTGCCTCTCGAACTGCTGCTGTACCTTTTGGGACAGAATGTCAGGCGATGAGGAAAACGCCCCTACTACCCCTGACGCACCGGACGGACCGGTGGTGCCGGAGAAGCCGGATCCCAAGGAGGAGGGTGCCAAGCCAAAGAACCCTAGGGGTCCCATCCCCGACCAAGGCCGTGGACTTTTTAACAATTGGCTGGACTCCCCCAAGGGTTGGTCTCTCTCCCGAACCACGGCGAAGGATCGCCGTTTGGCCTTCCCCAGCACGGGACTTGAAGGGGACCCGGCACGCAAGGAAGCCCTGATGGAAGAGGAACGCAGGCAGTGGCTGGAGGATCGCCAAGCCATGCAAGAGCAGATGGAGTCCATGCGGCGGGTGATGGGTGAGATGGCTGCGGCCCTGGACGCCTTGAAAGTGCAACCGCCTGCCGGCGACCCTCCGGACGGTACACCGGCGGTCCCTCCCGCGCCTCCTAGCCTCCCGTCCCGTCGGGATCTGAAAGTCACCTATGACGGTTCGGGTGACCAGTTAACCTTTTTCATGGTCCAAGTGGACATTTTTATGCGGGAACAGGGCCGGACCTTTACTTCCGAGGAGTCCCGGGTGCAGTACGTGGCTTCCCTGCTGCAAGGGGAGGCGGCCGCCTGGATGGTGTTGCAGTATGAACTCCGCTCGCCGGTGCTACGAACCCTGGATGAGTTTATGGTAGCACTCCGAAACCGCTTCGAGGACCCGACCCTGGGTGAGCGAGCTAAGGCCTCCCTGATGCAACTGCGCCAAGGGACTAAGTCAGTGGCGCAGTATGCAAGTGAGTTTCAATCGCTGGCCAGCCGAATCCTGGACTGGAGTGAAGCCACTTTGGTACAGTGCTTCAGGGAGGGCCTCAACCCGGACCTCCAGCATTGGGCGTTTATGCAAGGGAACCCCCCGGATGTGGAAGGTTGGGTTCGCCACGCTGCCGACATTGAGAATCGCAAACAACTCCTAACCTTGTCCAAACAACGCGTTGGACGAGACCCGAGACCCCGGAGTGACCGGGGCCGAGACTTCCGACCGGGGGGGAGCGGAGGTCCCTCGGCCGCTGAACGCCGTAAACGTTTTGAAACCGGAGTCTGCCTGACCTGTGGAGGAAAGGGGCACTTTGCGTCGCAATGCCCCTCTCGTGCGGGCCGTCCAAACCCCCCTCGCCAAGTCCCAACCGAACCGCAGAAGACGGCAGCTGAGGAGCAGCCCCGCCGCAGGAGCGGGCCACCGGGCCGGCGTTCCGGCGCACCCTCCGCTCTCCATGCGCGCCCCCAGGATGTGATCTCCACCTCTACAGGCCCAACGGGGTCCCGGATTACAAATACCACGTTTGATTCGGACGGATCCCCAATTACCACCACCCCATCTCCCTCTTCCAGTGAGGAGGAAGAGTGGGAACAGCCGGCAAAAAACGCCGTCGGTCTGCTGTAGAGGGGGCTCCGCAGCAGACCGCCCCTGTCGTTGTGCAAGGAGCTCCACCGATGGTAAGCGCCCAAGAGGACAATGTGTATGTACGTGTTCACCTGTCCCTACCCAAAGGGGGTCCCAGTTTAGAATTCCCCGCTTTGGTTGACTCGGGGTGTGCCCGCACTATGATTAGTGAGGAAGCCGCCAAGAAACTGGGAGTCCGGCGCAAGCGGCTTCCGGGACCCCTCCGCTTTTCCCAAATGGACGGGAGCGATTTTAAACGGGGCCCAGTGACCCACCGAACTGCAGCCGTGATTATGTCAGTGGGAGAACATTGGGAACGCTTGTATTTTACCATCGCCCCCATTGTAACCCCAGTGGTGTTAGGGATGAACTGGCTACGGGGACATAACCCCTCCATTGACTGGGTTAAACGGGTGCTCTCGTTCCCCGACAGCCCCTGTGGGTTGCATGACAAGGAACGGGTACTCAGGACTCCGGCCGCCGCATTGGTAGGGTCCCCCAATCCGATCTCCATTCCTCCTCAACTTCCCACAGAATACTTGCAGTTCGCGGATGTCTTTGATGTCAAAGAGTGTGACGAACTACCTCCCCACAGAGAGACGGACTGTGCCATTGAAATCGTGGGGGAAGGCAAACTGTCTAAAGGGAAGGTCTACCCTATGAGCCCTAGTGAGAAGGCGGTGTTGCGGGACTATTTGGACACTAACTTGGCGAGGGGTTTCATACGCCCTTCCAAAGCTCCTTATTCGGCCCCGGCCTTCTTTGTGAAGAAAAAGACGGGAGATTTGAGACTGTGTATTGACTTTCGTAGGCTAAACGCGGTCACCCAGTCTAACGCTTACCCTCTCCCTCTTATTCCCGACCTTTTAGCACAATTAAAGGAGGGCCGAATCTTCACCAAACTGGACTTAGTGGAAGCATACCACCGCATCCGTATTAAAGAAGGAGACGAACCCAAAACGGCCTTTTCCAGCTGTTTTGGAATGTTTGAGTACCTAGTCATGCCGTTCGGACTTTCGGGGGCCCCCAGTGTATTCATGCAATTGATTAATGAGGTTTTACATGATTTACTGTTTCGGGGGGTGGTGGTATTTCTCGATGACATACTTATTTACTCTGAAACCATGGAAGAACATGTGCGCCTAGTGCGAGAAGTGCTCCAGCGGCTGCGGGAGCACAAACTGTATGCTAAGGTATCCAAATGTGAGTTCCACCAACCTTCCATTACGTTTCTTGGGTACGTGATTTCCCACCAAGGTTTAGAAATGGACCCCGCCAAGGTCCAGGCGGTGCGAGATTGGGAACCCCCCACTACCCGCCGCCAGCTTCAGCAATTCTTGGGATTTGCTAACTTTTACCGCAACTTCATTCCCAACTTTGCCCAAGTTGCACTTCCTCTCACCAATCTGTTGCGTACCAAAGACAAGGGGGCTAGTGCCGCGCTTCCCTCAGCCCGTTTGCAATGGTCCCCCCCGTGCCAGCAGGCTTTTGAATGTTTAAAAAGTCTCTTTTCATCCGAACCCGTTTTGGCTCACCCAGATTGCACCAAGCCTTTCGTGGTGCAGGTGGATGCTTCGGATGTGGCCATGGGTGGAGCCCTATTGCAGAGGGATGAGGGGGGCCGGTTGAGACCATGCGCCTACTTCTCCAAGAAGTTTTCCCAGTCCGAAATCAACTGGGCTATTTGGGAGAAGGAGGCGGCGGCGGTCAAACATGCCCTCACCATATGGAGGCACTTTTTAGAAGGTGCCGAACAGCCGTTTGAAGTGTGTACCGATCACAAGAATCTCGAGGCTCTCAAGGGGGCTAGAAAGCTCAACGCCAAACAGATTCGGTGGGCCCAATTCTTCGCCAAATTCCGGTTCACTCTCAAACATGTCCCGGGGAAGGACAATGCCCTGGCAGACGCTCTGTCTCGACTCCCCCAGTATCGCAACGATTTCGATCGCCCGGTCGACTCCCTGTTCACACCCGAGCAGTGTGGGGAGGTCCCCAGCTTAGCCGTCACTACCCGGTCCCAAGCCCAACGACCAGAAGCCCCCCCTTGGCTCAAAGGCATCCCGGAAGCCTTCCAGCAGCGGCTCCGGGACGCCTCCTTACAGGAGGAGGAGCGCCATCTCCTCCCCACTGGCTTGGAACGAACCAACACTTGGTGGGTGCAAGGGGGGAAACTATACGTCCCATCCTCCCTTCGCAAAGAGGTCTTGGGACTGGTACATGGTGCCAGGTTGGCAGGTCATTTTGGTTTCATAAAGACGCTTCACCTGGTACGGAGGCAGTTCTGGTGGCCCGGTATGAGAGCTGATGTGGAGTTGTATGTGCGCAGCTGCCCCACTTGCGCCACAGCTAAGAAACGGATGGGAAAACCCCCAGGGCTTCTCAAACCGCTTGAGAACCCCTCCCGACCCTGGGAAGTTATAGCCATGGATTTCATCACCGACCTACCTCCTAGCCGAGGAAAAACGGTTCTCTGGGTAATCACGGACCTTTTTTCCAAACAGGTCCATTTCGTTCCATGTGCAGGTCTTCCTTCAGCCCAGGGCTTGGCTAAATTATTCGTCACCCATGTCCTCAGGCTACACTCGGTCCCGAGGAAGGTACTCTCCGACCGGGGGGTCCAGTTCGTTGCCAAATTCTGGCGAGCCTTTCTAAAACTCATGGGGGTGGAGGAACAGGGCCTGTCCTCCGCCTATCACCCCCAGACGGATGGTCAAACGGAACGAGTAAACGCAGTGGTAGAATGTTATTTGCGTTGCTATGTGAATTTCCACCAGGACGACTGGGTCGACCTGCTGCCATTCGCCGAATATGCATACAACAATGCGCCTCATTCCTCTACCGGCTTTAGTCCCTTCCAAGTAATATACGGGACGGAATTCGGTCCTTTCGGTTCCGCCCCCGTCACGCCAGAGCTCCAAGCCACCCCTGATCTTCAGGAGTGGATTCAGGTAGTTAAATCTACCTGGCCGTGGCTGCTCAAAAATCTTGAGAAGGCAAAAAGCAAGTACAAGGAACAAGCAGATAAACACCGGTCTCCGGGATGGGAATTAAAGGTGGGGGAGCAAGTTTATCTGTCCACCAAAAACCTCCGCTCACTTCGCCCTTGCAAAAAGCTGAGCGACCGTTATGTGGGACCTTTCCCCATTACCAGAGTAATCAATGAGGTCACCGTGGAACTGGAACTCCCAAAGACTCTCAAGGGAGTCCATCCCGTCTTTCATATAAGTCTCCTCAAACCGTATGTGGCTGCTCCCCAGTTCCACCCCCCTCCCGAACCTGAGATTCCTACTGTGGTAGGAGGGGATACCCATCTGGAAATATCCAAGGTTTTAGATTCCAAATGGAAGAAGGGGAAACTGTTTTACTTTGTTCGCTGGAAAAACCTTGGGCCCGCTCACGACGAGTGGGTGGCCGCACCCCACATGGCGGCCCCTCGCTTGGTCCGAGAATTCCACCTCGCTTATCCCGATAAACCTCGCCCTCTCGAGGATCCCGGAGGGGGGCCTTAAGGGGGGCAGAATGTGAGGGTCTCTGTGTCTGTGTCTCTGCTTCCCATCACCTGCTATCAGTGAACTCATAAAAGCAGTTCACACCTCCTGGTCTCAGGCGCCAGGCCTGATTGCCCCATGTATCTTCCCCCCCCCCGCTGTTCTTCCTGTCAGTACTCCCTCAGGCCGATGCGGCCTTGGAAGTGTGATAGCTTCACCAGACTTCCTGGGACTCGTCTGATGTTTTGTATTATGCCAAGCTTGTAACTTCCCATAACAATAGTGTGAACCCCAGTGCCCCGGTGCCCTGGAGTCAATATATTCTGTAAACCCGATTAGACCCTCACTTGCAACTTGCTATCTGTGCCTGTCTCAGCTCCTGATGTCTTCAATAAATCCTATGTTTCTTTATCAACGTCTGAACATTTGATTTTGAGAAGTAAACTCAGAGAGAGGGGATCTCTCACACTGTAGTGACAGTTGCCAGTTAAGTTGGCTTTAAAGGCGATTAAATAACTGCATTGTCCTGCCTGTGGCCCACAGCAGCTAAGAGAATAGGTATGCATCATGACTAGTTTCCATTTTGATTAGTAGCCATGGATAGCCCTCTCCTCCATGAACACGTCCACTCCCCTCTTAAAGCCTTCCAAGCTGGCAGCCATCACCACATCCTGGGGCAGGGAGTTCCACAATTTCACTGTGTGTTGTGTGAAGGAATCCTTTTATCTGTTTTGAATCTCTCGCCCTCCAGCATCAGCAGATGACCCCACATTCTAGTATTATGAGAGAGGGAGAAATCTGTCTGTCTGTCTCTGTCTCTCTGTCTCTCTCTATCTCTCTACCTACCTACCTACCTACCTACCTACCTACCTACCTACCTACCTATCTATCTATCTATCTATCTATCTATCTATCTATCTATCTATCTATCTAATGGAGACCCAAAGCGGCTTTGCCTCTCCTGCTTTTTATCCTCACAACAACCCTGTGAGGTAGGCTAGGCTGCGAGTTTGTGACTTGCTCAAGGTCACCCAGTAAGCTTCCATGGCAGAGTGGGGATTCGAACCTGGGTCTCCCAGATTCTAGTCCGACACTGCACCACGGAGCATTGAATACTGGGGCTCCCCCATAACACCTTTAGGGAAACTGGCTAAGGATAATATTCTCAAAGTAATCAGCTAGTAACACTCGATAAGAATCTTTGCTCATCTGTTTGCTGGATAATCCAGGAACTGAAAGCAATAAAATGCCATGACAAATGAATTTCTGTGCAGTTTCACCCCCTTTGTTCTCCTAAACCATGGTCATATATCTGCCAAACTATAAAAGGTGGTAAAAATTTACATTTTTTCCTTAAGCCAAAAGCGCTTTAAAATAATTAAATGTTCATACACATTTCAAAACCCATTTAGACCCTGAAAGTGTTCAGCCCTGGTACTTTTCATTTTTTCAAAGAAGGAATGCATTGGGCATTCGGTGCCAACGAGGGAGCAAAATTAAAGGCGCTGAGAAGGGGAGAGAGAGAAAGAGAGAGAAACCCATTTTCTCCCACATGATATGAATTTTAGGTAAGCGTTTCGCAGATCATCTTGTTTCCCTAAACGAACAGGGCCGCCTAATCACAAGCCCAATTGCTGTAAATTAACATTTAAATGTCAAAAGGCAGAAAAGCAGAGCTTTCTCAGTAGAAATGGAGCTGCTTCCCAGTGCCCTGCCTGTTGTATGGGGAAGAGCTTTCTCTGGGAAGGTTCGCTAGGGATGCCTCCATCCAGGTGGGACCTGGGGGGTCCCCCAGAATTACAGCTCATCTACAGAGAGCCAGCATGGTGTAGTGGTTAAGAGCGGTGGTTTGGAGCGGTGGACTCTGATCTGGAGCACCAGGTTGGTTTCCCCACTCCTCCATGTGCAGCCAGCGCGACCTTGGGCTAGTGACCGCTCTCTCAGCCCCACCTACCTCACAGGGTGTCTGTTGTGGGGAGGGGAAGGGAAGGTGACTGTAAGCCGGTTTGATTCTTCCTTAAGTGGTAGAGATAGTCGGCATATGAAAACCAACTCGTCTTCTACTACTATAGAAATCAGTTCCCCTGGAGAAGCTGGATGTTTTGGAGGGTGGCCTCTGTGAAATTGTACCCCACTGAGGTACCCCACTGTCCTCCCCAGGCTCCACCCCCAAATTTCCAGGAGCTCCCTAACCTGGATCTGTAGTGTTGCCAACCTCCCAGGTACTAGCTGGGCTTCTTAGAGGCACCTGGATGGCCACTGTGTGAACAGACTGCTGGACTTGGTGGGCCTTGGTCTGATCCAGCATGGCTTTTCCTATGTTCTTAGGACATCGTTTCTGTTACAATTCAAATGTCCCTGGTTCAGTCTCCAGTGGAAAGATCTCATCTAGCTGGTGCTGAGAAGGACCATTCTCTGCTGGAGGTCCTGAACTGCCAGATTGAATGGACATGGATGGCCCAGATGGATCAATGGTCTGCCTCTGCATAAGGCAGCTTCTTATGATACATGGTATCTATGATGGTGGTAGAACGTGCTGTCAAGTTGAAGCTGACCTATGGCAACCCCATTGGGTTTTCAAGGCAAGAGAGGAGCAGAAGTGGTTTGCCATTGCCTGCCTCTGCATAGCAACCGTGGACTTCCTTGGTGGTCTCCCACGCAAGTACTAACCGAGGCCGACCATGCTTGACTTCCGAGATCTGATGAGATCAGGCTAGCCTGGGCCATCCAGATCAGGGTTTAATAAAGGTAAAGGTCTCCATTTCCCATCCTGTGAAACATCCCACTAGCTGCGCATAGAAAGTCGGCATGGTGGTGGAAAGTGCCATCAAGTTGCAGCTGACTTAGGGCAACTCCGAAGGGTTTTCAAGGCAAGAGACATTTAGCGATGGTTTGCCATTGCCTGCCTCTGCACCATGGCCCTGGACTTCCTTGGTGGTCTCCCATCTAAGTACTAACTGACCCTGCTTAACCTATGAGCTTTGACGAGATCAGGCTAGCCTGGGCGATCCAAGTCAAGGTGATATATATATATATGATATATAATAAGTGTGTGCAGTAAAATTTCAATTGACTCATGGTGATGGCCAACTGACTCTGTCACTCTATCCGTAGTTTATTATTTAATGGCCGCTTTGAAGATACGCCAAAAGTTATAATCAGGTTATGCCAAAATACTTATTTTCATACGGGCGTTCTTTTTGCACTGGAACTGGAGATCCCAGGCCCATGGGGGTTTCATGGCAAGAAATGAGCAGAGAAGGTTTGCCAGCATGGTGTAGTGGTTCAGAGTGGTGGTTTAGAGCGGTGGAATCTGATCTGGAGAACTGGGTTTGATTCCCCACTCCTACACATGTGCAGCAGAGGCTAATCTGGTGAACTGGGTTGATTTCCCCACTCCTACACATGAAGCCAGCTGCGTGACCTTGGGCCAGTCACAGTTCTCTTAGAGCTCTCTCAGCCCCACCTACCTCACAAGGTGTCTGTTGTGGGGAGGGGAGGGGAAGGTGATTGTAAGTTGGATTGATTCATGCTTAAGTGGTAGAGAAAGTTGGCATATAAAGACCAGCTGCTGCTGCTGCTGCTGCTTCTCCTTCTCCTCCAACCCATTCTTCCTTGGTGGTCTCCTATCCAAGTAGTAACCATGGCTGACCCTGCTTAGCTTCCACACATGCAAACACACACACATATGAAAGATCTCCACAATCTGTAACATCAGATCACAAAAAAATCATTGCTATCATAAACCAGGACAAGCACAAAGACCCCCTCCTTTGGACAGCAGCTATGAAGAGCAGAAATGACCTCAGTAAAACAGAGGTTCTCTTTACCCCTCGGGGCCCACCTACCCATGAAATGGGCAGATGCTTGTTTATGCCCGCTTTCTGCAGCAGACAATGGCTTTTAAAACAAAAGCAAGGCGCAGGGGAAGATGGAAACAAGCCTTTTGTCTCCTGTTTTTATGAGACAGCAGCCTTGATTTGGGGAAGCAAACGAGGCGGAGGGGTCCGGAAAGGGAAACCACTCCCTGTAGCAAAATCCATTCCTGTATTCCTTGTTGGTCTCTACACTGCTCCTGGAGTTGTATCTAGCTGTCCTACTGAAGACTGACACGTCTTCCCTCTGAAACTGTCTTCATAAAGTTTTTTGCGTCACTTGGACCAGTTACTCTCAGCCTCATCTACCTCACTGAGAGGAAGGCCAGATTAAAAAATAACAGCTAAGGTAACATAACATACTCCTTAAGCAGAGAGTCTTGCAGTTCATCCTCTCCGTGTGCCTACGCAGTCATATGCTTTATGGAAATAACCTGCAGTTTCCCGGTCTCGTCACACAGCGTGTAATTAACTTATGGAACTCACTGCCACAAGAAGTGGTGATGTCCACTTACCCTGCATTCCTGAGGATTGGCATAGGGGAACGGCAGGGAGAAGGAGCAGTTGAGCCGCCTCCTAAGCAGTTCCACCTATTCCGAGAAACAAAAAAAAAAACCTTTTCGTGGCTTTTTTTTTTTTGTTAAACGGGGCCTTTTCGCCCAATAGAGAACAGCGAGGTTGCTAAAAAGCAGGCGCAGCAACGCTGTTCCTACCGGCAGCTCCTCCCCCCAGCTCGCCCTGGGAATGCCCCGGGAACCCCCCCCCACGCCAGCGCTGCAAGTCTCCCCCGTGATCTGTGCCACGGGGAGACTGCACCGGCGGAGGAGCAGCACGCAGCTACGCTGTGCTCAGGCGCCAAAGGAACTGCCCTTGCCGCCGGCGTAAGTGCATCTAATCATGGCACAAAAACGCACTTACACTGGTGGTGAGGTCACGCCGCCTCCTAATGAGAATCGGCCCCCAGGCTCAGGAATGCATGGTAACTTAGGCCCTTTATCACGAAGGGTATCTGTGCTAGTCTGTCACTAGCAGTAGAAAAGAGTAGGACTCCAGTAGCACCTTAAAGATGAAGAAAATTTTCCAGCAGGGTCTGAGCTTTCGTGAGCCACAGCTCACTTCTTCAGATACATCTAGAATGTAAATCCATCTATCCTTAAGTAGAGAAGAGTGAATTTAGACACACAATGACAATGTACAGTAAATGTCAAAAGCAAGTGACATTAGCAGGTGTGGTTGGATTAGGTGTGATATGCAGAGGGTAGTAGGCGTGCTGGTCACAGTTCTCTCTGAACTCTCTCAGCCCCACTAACCTCACAAGGTGTCTGTTGTAGGGAGAGGAAAGGAAGGACATTGTAAGTCGTTCTGAGGATCCTTAAAGGTAGAAAAAAGTGAGATATAAAAACTAACTCTTCTTCCACTCTTACCCATATGTTTAAAGTGAAATCTATCTCCAACATATGATTTAGACTTCTTGCCATTCCCCCCCCCCCCATTGTTTTAACAGACAACAAAAAACAAAATCTCCTAAGATCCCAGCTGTCGGGCGTTATAAGCCCTCTCAGGATACCAAAGGCTGTCAAAAAAAAATCTTTTATGTATGAACGATCAAATATTGAAGTCAAATATCATGATCGTCAAATACAGATAGCAACCATTTGATGAATATTTGCTGACTTGCCCTGGAAATTCAGAGGGGGATTTTCAGCACTTAAGTCTGGAAAAGAAAGATGGAGAGCTTTAGTCGAAGAGAGAACACTGAGGACTAGAAAGCTGATGCAATGAAGGGCAGGGGTCTACGGTTTGTGGAAGGGAAACCCTGATGCTTTCTTTTGATATGTTTCCTTTTACTGATGCCTTTTCTCCCCCCTTCTGATTGGAGCTCATGATATGTGGCATAAATAGAGGAAACCCCTATCTGTTACAGTCCATAAAATCCCTCTATCGAAACCACCTGACGGGCTTGATTGAAAGAGGCAATTTCAGCATGAGCTGAGAAGCTCTTTCCTGAACCAGTGACTCATGATATCCTATAAAACACACACTAAAGTGTCATAATGACCTATGGCTATTATTCCTTCCTTATCTTTTAGGGGTGGGAGGGGATGGGGGGAGGAGGGTTAGAGGAGGAAGGGTCCAAAGGAATTGGTCAGGGTCCTGCTTTCACCCACTGGCCATCGTTACACAAGAGAGGGGAGGGGCTGTGGTTCAGTGGAAGAGCCTCTGCTTTGCATGCAGAAGGTCCCAGGTTCAATCCCCGGCATCTCCAGTTCAAAGGACCAGGCAGTAGTTGATATGAAAGACCTCAGTCTGAGACTCCGGAGAGCTGCTGCCGGCCTGAGTTGACAATACTGACCTTGTTGGACCAACGTGGCTCGGCTCAGTAGAAGGCAACTTCATGTGTGTTTATGTGCACGTGTGACAGCTGTGGGCAGGGAGCGTTTTCCCTTGGCTTCATTACCCAGCACCACTGTGACATGAAAAGACCAAGAATTGGATCCACGGGTTGAGACCAACCTGTCGTTATCCAGTTGAGATCAAGGGTGTTGGGCCAGGAAGGAAAGATCTATGCCCAGACACCGCTAGTCGTCTTTTGTATGGTGTAGTGGTTAAGAACGGTGGACTCAGTCAGTCATTTATTAATACGGCACATGGCCAGTCACATACAAAAGAATAAAATCGTCAACAGTTGGCTAAAATCCCATTGATATTAAAAGCAGAAATTCCAGATGTAAAAATATAAGATACATAAATACAAGTATAAAAAGTATAAAATACATAAAATCCTAAAAGGGTGCTACTATGTACACAAGTTATAGGGGATGTTATCCCAGCAATTTGCGCCTAATTTTAGACGCAGCAGCACAGAATTTAGCAGTGTCTAAGGTCATGGCAGACTCTAATCTGGAGAACCGGGTTTGATCCCCTGCTCCTCCACATGAACGGCGGACTCTAATCTGGTTAACCGGGTTGTTTCCCCCACTTCTACACATGCAGCCTGCTGGGTGACCTTGGGCTAGTCACAGCTCCCTTACAGCTCTCTCAGCCCCACCTACCTGTTGTAATGTATACAAGAAACCTCTAGGGAGTGAGTTCTGATTTGCATGTTTGTTAGTTTGGCCCTGCAGGGTTCCTGCAGTTAGAGCAGTGGTTCCCAACCTTTTTTTGACCAGGGACCACTAGGACTTTTTTGTTCGGTGCAGGGACCCCAAGGTTCAAAATAAAAATTCCGAGAATTTGAAAATAAACTTTAATTATAACTGTTAGTTAAACATTAAACTTAGAATAATATTTGAGTATATATATTTTTAGAATAGAGAACTTTTAATTGAAAATATTAATTTATTATGGGTTTATAACTTTGTTTCGCGGATCTTAATTTAGTTCTCGCGGACCCCTGGGGGTCCACGGACCCCTGGTTGGGAACCAGTGAGTTAGAGGATGGCTGGGGCAACTAATGGAGAGGCCGACTGAGAGAAGGCCAAGCAGAAAGTGAGACAGCCCAAAGAACTTAAATAAAGCTCTTCTTAAGTTAAGCAAAGCTGATGTGTCCTGTGTTCACGATACCACACTACCTCACAGGGTGTCTGTTGTGGGGAGAGGAAGGGAAGCCGGTTTGTAAGCCGGTTTGATCCTCCTTAAAAGGCAGAGAAAAGCGGGGTATAAAAACCAACTCTTCTTCTTCTTCTTTTTCAACATCACACTACACCATGGAACTCAAAGAGCAGTGCCAGGTCAGTGCCGTACCGTCCCCCGCCTAGGAGGAATTCTGCACGTGCCCTTTGCAATCGATTATGAACACCCGAATCCTGTACTTGGGATTTCTCATTCGAGTACAAATCATATCCCGAGATGCCACCTTCGGTCACTGTCGGATGGAAATGGAAAACCGCACTCTAACAGCAGAGGAGGCGAGAGTAAATTGAATCAGATTGTGCAGCAAGATCGGCTCCGCTGCAAATTTTTTGAACAAATGAATGAAGCCCGGCGGTGGACAAGGAAGGCAATAAAGCTGCGAGACGAGCGCTCTTTGCTGATGACTTTCTGGGTAGAATGAATGCGTATTTGGGGAGGGGGGGAGCAGGAAGATTGCCTCGTACATGGGCTCCTTGGAGCTGCCTGTACACCATTCCGCTGCCGTTTCGGGGATCTGGATTGTGGAGAACCGCATGATGTGCCAACAGTTCAACATGTGTAGCCTCGACACGTGCCTTCCCATGTGCATTAATGCCAGTCCCCCTTTTAAAGTTGGGTCCCTGTGAGCTTCTGGGTGTGGGGCCAGGTCTTGTGCATTAATGGCATCGCAACCCTCCTTCCCTCAGATGTGGATTCACTCTGACAAAGACGCATTTTTAGATTGGAATGGAATATAAACCAATATATTGGTTTGGAATATATTGGAATGGAATATAAACCATGGAATTTATGTATTTTATATGATGTTAGCCACCCTGAGCCTGGTTCTGGCAGGAGCGGATGGGATATAACTAAAATTTATTATTATTGTTGTGGTCCTTGTCATTATTATCATTATCATAATTGTTATCCGAATCATCGCTATCATTATTATCTTGTCTGGGGGAAGAAGCAGCAGCAGCTGGTTTTTCTGTGCTGACTTTCTCTCCCACTTAAAGGAGAATCAAACCAGTTTACAATCAATTTCCCTTCCCCTCCCCACAACGGACACCATGGGAGGTAGGTGGGGCTGAGAGACCCCTAAGAGAGCTGTGACTAGCCCAAGGTCACCCAGCTGGCTTCATGTGGAGGAGTGGGGAAGCCAACCCGGTTCACCAAGTCAGCCTCCGCAGCTCATGTGGAGAAGAGGGGAATCAAACCCCGTTCTCCAGATTAGAGTCCACCACTCCAAACCACTGCTCTTAACCACCACACCACGCTGGCTCTCATCTATCTCTGTTTGATGCTAGCACAGATGGAAACTCACACATACTCAGGACGGTGACCAAGTGCTACCTCCTTGAAGATAGTTTTGGGAGGGTAGTAATGTCGATCGGCACAAGAAGAGCTAGATTCAAGTCCAGTAGCACCTTAGAGACCAGCATAGGGTTGCCAGAGCCCTCTTCCCCACCTGCGGGAGGTTTTTAGGGTGGAGCTTGAGGGGGGCGGGGTTTGGGGAGGGGAGGGACTTCAATGCCATAGAGTCCAATTGCCAAAGCAGCCATTTTCTCCAGGTGAACTGATCTCTATCGGCTGGATATCAGTTATCATAGCAGGAGATCTCCAGCTATTACCTGGAAGTTGGAAACCCTAGACCAGCAAGATAGCAGCCCGTCAGGGAGCTCCACTTTAATCCTAGGAATAGTAATATTAAGCCTTTTGGCTGATGAAGCTACTTTTGTAGTGAAAACGCTGGAATACGTCCGGAGCCGCGTTACCATCTGTATCTCCGTTGCCTGAAGACACATTGACATTGAAATTGACTATAATATGACTCTATGTCTTATATGAACTTTTTTGCTCTCATTATCAGCAACTCCAGCTGATTTTTTTTCTTGACGTTGTTATTTCCTTGCTTTGTAACCCTTGTTGCTTAGCTTTATTTGGATATTAATTTCTTTGTAATATAGTTACAGCCTTGGCTGTTTTGCTGCCTCTATCCATTGCGTATTGCCTCATTCAATTTTGCCTACTACTGTTTTATTTGCATCAACACCTGGAAGTTGGCAACCCTAGACCAGCAAGATTTTTGGAGTATAATCGTTTGAGTGTCAGAGCTCCTTCCGTCAGATGAAAGCTTACAACCCGAACATCTTGTGTGCCTCTGAAGTGCTGCTGGCCTTGACTCTGGTTCTGCTCTGTCCATGCCACCAATCTGTGGCCAGCAGACCAGGACTGATGGCAAACATAGTCATGAGGTACAAGGTGACAGTTCTGATCCTGACGGGAGTTTGGAAGCAGAATTTACTTCCTGCCCTGATCCTTGGTAGGAAATGTTGTAATTTTCAAAAGCACCCATCCTCCCATTGTCTCAGCAAGGAGGGGGGAAAGTTTCATTTCCCAAGAGACTACGGAAAAGGGGGGGCACACCATACATCAGAGAAGAAAACAAAGCTGGAAAAGGTGTGTCGGCAGAAAAAAATATATCATAATCTTTTGTAGTCAACATGTCAAATGAATCCCTGACATTTTTTGACTACAAAAGAATTTTGATATTAAAAATAATTTTTTTCTGAGGCAACTTTTCCAGCTTTACCTTGTTCCCTGGTTTGCTAGTTCCAGGAAGAAGAAGAAGAAGAAGAAGAAGAAGAAGAAGAAGAAGAAGAAGAAGAAGAAGAAGAAGAAGAAGAGTTGGTTTTTATATGCTGCCTTTCTCTACCTTTTTTTTAAGGAGAATCAATCCGGCTTACAATCTCTTTCCCTTCCTCTCCCCACAATAGACACCTTGTGAGGTAGGTGGGGCTGAGTTTTGAGAGAACTGCGACTTGCCCAAGGTCACCCAGCTGGGTTCATATGTAGGAGTGGGGAAACCAACCAGGTTCACCTGATTAGAGTCCACTGCTCAAGTGGAGCAGTGGGGAAATGAATCCGGTTCAGATTAGAGTCCACTGCTTCTAAACACTACCCCATGCTGGCTCTGAAACTGTGCCATCTCTGAGTATTTCCTTTTTTTGTTAAAGATATATGTGCTAGATGAGCAGTCTTTCTCCAGCTACCACTGGAGTTCCAGTAGGGTTGTGGGGTGTGTAAGATTTTAATTAATTTAATTTTAGCATATTGGAAATATAATACAACATTTATATTTGTAAGCTGTAGTTACTTATATAAGCCAGTAAAAAGCAGTATTGTTTAGTTTGAACGGGACAAAGCAGGTGGTTTTTCGTACCTTGGGACGAACTGACACGAAGAAAACAACATGCGATCACGAAAATGAGATCATAGCTGGGATGGACTTGGAAGGAGGAGATATTATAATTGCTCTTGAAACAAAGGGTTTTGAAGGAGTATAAAATATGGGAAATAGGCGGGGTTTGTTAGGAGACTTTCACTTTTGAAGCCGAAAAGGGCTGAAATGGTCTCCTCTTTTGCCTGGCAAAATAAAAAAAGCTTTTTCTTCCTTTGCTTCTAAAATCTGGTGTCGTCTCTATTCATGGTAAAAAATCTGGCTAGCGAATAGAGTGCATTTGCATCCAACAGGGTTGCCAATGCTGGCATGGGAAATTCCTGGGGGTTTGGGGGTAGTGCCCAGAGAACGTGGAGTTTGGTGAGAAGGGATCTCAGTAGGTAGGTAATTCCATAGAAACCGCCCTCTGAAGCTGCCTCTTCCTCGAGTGGAATTGATCACTCTAGTCTGGAGATCAGCTATAATTCGGAGAGACTTCCCCGCTCCATCTGGGTGTTGGCAAACCTACGTTCCAGCTCCCACTAGTCATGGCCAGAGTGAGGCACTAGGTGACATATCCACAACCAGCTGGAGGAACTCAACATGCAGCCAATTTAGGGTTGCCAGTCTCCGGGAGATCTCCCACTATTACAACTGATCTCCAGGCAAGAGAGGTCAGTTCCCCTGGAGAAAATGGTCGCTTTGGGAGGTGGACTCTATGGCATTATACCCCAATAAACTCCCTCCCCTCCCCAAACCCCGCCCTCCTTAGGCTCCACCTCCAAAATCCCCAGGTATTTCCCAACTCGGAGCTGGCAACCCTACTAGTAGCCAATGATGGATTTATCATCTATGATTCCCCTCCTCCAATCCTCTTTTAAAGCTAGGGTTGCCAACCTCCAGGTGGTAGCTGGAGATCTCCTGCTATTACAACTGATCTCCAGCCGATAGATATCAGTTCCCCTGGAGAAAATGGCCACTTTGGCAATTGGACTCTCTTGCATTGAAGTCCCTCCCCGCCCCAAACCCCGCCCTCCTCAGGCTTCGCCCCAAAACCTCCTGCCGGTGGCAAAGAGGGTCCTGGCAACCCTATTTAAAGCTAGCCACGGTTGTGGCCTTGCTACATCCAGTGGCAGTGAATTCCACAAGTCCATGACTCTCGGAATGAAAACGTGTCTCCTTTTCATCTCTCCTGCGTCAACTCATCAGTTCCATTCAGCCGCCCGCGAATTTAAGCTGCTGATTAGCATTTTGCGAATATATAATTTTTATGCAGATCTGCAAGGTCTTCGTCTCCCCGAGAGGCCTTGCGGCCATCTGCGAGACCTCGTCTAATCGCATCAACAAGCCTATAATCACGTCAGCACGGGAACCCAGAGATCGGCAGCGACTCCGTTTGTGTCAATGACAGAAGATGATTCAGGATGTGCAATTTATGCCCAACCACCAAGAAAAGTGTCTCTGAATTACCTAGACCTTTTGTTCCCTGGTCTCTCCTCCTCCTCCTCATTTACGGACACAGAGATTTTAATAACTTTTACTCCGTCAATTTCTGGATGGCATTTTTATTTTTCGGGAATAGCCGCTAAATTTTATCTGGGATTGGCAAGCGGAAAGACGGGGGGGAAGGGGGAAGAGGGGAGGGAGAAATTTTCTTGGAAAGAAATCACAAGGACAGGATGTGTCAACTACCAAAAGGGAATAGCTTCAGAGGGTAACCATGTGGTAGAACAGCTAGATTTGAGTCCGGAAGCACCTTAGAGAACACCAAGATTTTGGGGATCTAAGTAGGGTTGCCAACCTCCAGGTGGGGAAATCTCTCTGAATTATAGCTGATCTCCAGACTAGAGTGATCAATTCCATTCTGTCCTTTTGGAGACCTGGATACAAATCTTTGCGGTCCCTATGAGACAACACCTACTAAGGCACTTATACATATATTTATTATTGATACAGGTCACTGAAGAAGCCATATGCGAAACGTGGTCCCGATCTAGACGACACGTCTGACATCTTTTTCCTGTGGCTTTGTTCCAATAACTGCAACCTAAAAAGAATTTGAAAGACTCAAAAAATTCTAATATCAAATGATACCTTAATTGGTTGAATACTTGAACTTACCTGTTGAATTAGGATCTTTGGCATCCTCTTGATAAGTCATATTTATTGGATTGTTAGTGTAAATTTTGTATCTGTTTGTACTCCCTTTGTATATGCTGTATATATTTATTCACTTTGCACTTTATAAAATTCACTTATTTGCTTTATAGTGTTATAGTGCTGTTTTGGGCTGCTCCAACCTCCAGGTTATGGCTGGAGATCTCCCACTATTACAACTGATCTCCAGCCGATAGAGATCAATTCCCCTGAGGAAAATGGCCACTGTGGCAGCTGGACTCTATGGGATTGAAGTCCTACCCCTCCCCAAACCCCGCCCACCTCAGGCTCCGCCCCCAAAATCTCCAAGTATTTCCCAACCTGGAGCTGGCAACCCGAATCTAATGTCAGTTCTGGTTTCTCTCAAAGGCAGGCCATGGAGATCGCAGGCTCTGCATTAATGCAGCTAACGTCTCCCCACCTACTGGGAGACACGGACACCTGCTCTTTGGGTGACCCAGTTTGCTTGCAGGTCAACGGTGCTGGTGCCTCAATAGACAAAGAAAGCATTTATTCGAGAGCTGATCCTCAGCACCAAAAACGTGTTCCCAGCCCTAATCCCTGGCTCTCTGGCACCCCAAGCCGCATGCTTTGATTGGAAGCGGAAGCAGTCTTGCACGCAGGGTGACAGATTCAAAACAGACAAAAGGAAGCATTTCTTCATGCAATGTGGAACTCCCTGCCCCAGGATGTGGTGATGGCTGCCACCTTGGAAGGCTTTAAGAGGGGAGTGGACATGTTCATGGAGGAGCGGGCTATTCATGGCTACTAGTAAAAAAATGGATACTAGTCAGGATGCATACCTATTCTCTCCAGGATCAGAGGAGCATGCCTGTTATATGAGGTGCTGTGGAACACAGGCAGGACAATGCTGCCGCAGTCGTCTTGCTTGTGGGCTTCCTGGAGGCACCTGGTTGGTCACCGTGTGAACAGGCTGCTGGACTTGGTGGGCCTGGGTCTGATCCAGCAGGGCCTTTCTTATGTTCTTAAGCAGGAGATGGCGTTCTGTGCAAGAGTTAAAGGAGAGTGGGGAGACCTCTCTCACCCCCCCCTTCCAGCCATCCTCCACATGCAGCTTAGCACCGTGAAAAAGCTAGACCATTAGCAGCATCAAACGAGTGACCCGTAACGCCATGATGGCCGTCTGCCTTTGTCCCTTGCCTCAAATATTTCTTTGGGGACCCCAAAATGGCCATGAAACAAACTCCTAAACAATCGCTATTGAGAAGGAAGGGAGGGATTATAGGTGAAGAGCAAATTGCTCGGGCAATTCACAGAGCGATTTCAGAGATGCTCTGCGAAGATAATGTATTCTGAGTGGCTAGAATTTCATTTAATTCCCTCTCTTTGTTGAGCATGTTTCTCGGTATTTTAATTCCCCCCCCCCTTCCATTTTCTCTCTTGTTGGGTTTGTCACTGCGGGCTGATTCACATACGAACACATGCAGAAAGACCAAAACACATTTCTGTTTCTCCAGATTCTCCTCTATGAACACTGATGTCATGTTGATACTGTTTGCATGCTCACATCTCCGCCGAAGAGTCTCTGAATATTAGGCATCCTCGTTTGACATACAGCTGTCTCTGAGGACAGAAGAAGAAGAGTTGGTTTTTATATGCCAACTTTCTCTACCACTTAAGTAAGAATCAAACACCCTGTGAGGTAGGTGGGGCTGAGAGAGCTCTGAGAGAGCTGTGACTAGCCCAAGGTCACCCAGCTGGCTTCATGTGGGGAGGAGTAGGGAAACAAATCCTTTGTTTGCAGGTTTCCAGCTAGAGAACCAGTGGGGTGGGGTGTAGTGGTTAAGAGCGGTGGTTTGGAGCGATGGAATCTAATCTGGAGAACTTGGTTCATTTCCCCACTCCTTCACAGGAGCGGCGGACACCAATCTGGTGAACCGGGTTGGTTTTCCCACTCCTCCACATAAAGCCAGCAGGGTGACCTTGGGCTAGTCACAGCTCCCTCGGCCCCACCTACCTCACAGGGTGCCTGTTGTGGGGAGGGGAAGGGAAGATGATTGTAAGCCGGTTTGATTCTGCCTTAAGTGGTCAAGAAAGTCAGCATATAAAAACCAACTCTTCTTCTTCTTCCTCTACGTAGCAGACCCTTTCTTCCTTGGTGGTCTCCTAACCATGGCTGACCCTGCTTAGCTTCCACACATGCGAACACACACACACATGAAGGATCTCCAGAATGTGTAGCATCAGATCACAAAATCTGGTGACCTTGGGCTAGTCACAGCTCTCTTAGAGCTCTCTCAGCCCCACCTACCTCACAGGGAGTCTGTTGTGGGAAGGGGAAGGGAAGGTGATTGTAAGCCGGTTTGATTCTCCTTAAAAGATAGAGAAAATTGGCATATAAAAAACAACTCTTCTTCCTCTTCTTCATATTTCTGCCAGCTACTTGTTCCTATCAAGGAAGCATGATGGAGAACAGACAGCAGCCAGGCACCCCTCCATCAGGTCTTGTTGTAGCTCCACCCGAGAGGCATTATTTCTCAAGCTGCCGGCTCCACTTCTTAAGGCCTCCTATTATGACTGGACCAATATTTGTATTATGCTTTAACTGCTGTTAGCAGCTTTGGGGAGAAGGATTATTTCGTGCTTCTCATCCATGTGGTTTCATTACTCCTCCCATCCCTGTTTTGACTTTGCTTCTGCGCCTTGTGCCAATCAGATGAACCGTTCTTTATTTTCTACACTGTTTTCCTTGCATCATTTCCCCCAGGAAAATTATTTGCATTTCCCAATACTGTTTGTGTGCCAGTGAACCAGAAGTTATACATCTATGTGTATCTTATACATATAAATGATATACATGGGGCTAATACCCTGAGCATCACGAGTGAGAAGAAATGAAACAGGGAACATCTGCTCATCCCTTTTGGCGGGCAATTTGAGGGGGGTTGAAAACCAGAGTAAGAAAACACACATGATGAACATGTGGCCAAATACCAGATCTCCTGGTATTACAACTGATCTCCAGCCGATAGAGATCAGTTCACCTGGAGAAAATGGCCGCTTTGGTAATTAGACTCAATGGCATTGAAGTCCCTCCCCTCCCCAAACCCCGCCCTCCTCAGGCTCTGCCTCAAAAACCTCCAGGTATTTCCCAATTTGGAGCTGGCAACCCTAGTGTGTTAAGTGCCATCAAGTCACTTCCGACTCATGGCGACCCTAAGAATCAATGAGATCCAAAACGTCTTATCGTCAACAGCCTTGCTCAGGTCTTGCAAACTGAGGGCTGCGACTTCCTTTATTGAGTCCATCCATCTCTTGTTGGGTCTTCCTCTTTTCCTGCTGCCCTCAACTTTTCCTAGCATGATTGTCTTCTCCAGTGACTCTTGTCTTCTCATAATGTGACCAAAATAATGCTAGCCTCAGTTTAGTCATTTTAGCTTCTAAGGTCTGTTCAGGCTTGATTTGATCTATAACCCACTGATTTGGTTTTTTGGCAGTCCACGGTATCCGTAACCCTCTCCTCCAACACCACATTTCAAAGGAATCGACTTTCTTCCTATCAGCTTTCTTCATTGTCCAGCTCTCACACCCATACATGGTAACAGGGAATACGATGGCTTGAATTAACCTGATCTTGGTGGCCAGTGACACATCCTTACACTTCACAATCTTTTCTAGCTCCTTCACGGCTTCCCTTCCCAGTCTCAATCTCCTTCCGACAACCCTAGGGACAGGGTTGAAAACACACCAGGGAGACAGGTAAAATGTCCTGTATATTGGCAGTGTGAATAAACAGCCTAACTGTTTCCTCCCCACTTTCCTTTGGGAGAGGCAAAGACTGAAGCTAAGCGACTGTATGTTTCTAAAAAATTCCAAGGAGACCGTGCAAATGAAAAGCCGGCTGGCAAGGCCAGCCCTTCCCCGGGAGCAACTTTGTGAAGCTCTCTGTGAATAGCTTTAATTGCACGCAGCTTACATTGATGCCAGGTTGCTGGACGTTTCCTTTTTTTTCGCTTGCCGAGAACTCGCGGTACATTTGGAACATTCCCCAGTCCGCGTGCCCGCCTCGCCACTGGCCGGCCTTTGTTTGGCGCCGCACATCTGGAGCCGCAGATGCCCCCCCAGGCTTTCATCTCCTGCCCTTTCAGGGAATCAAACGGCCAGCCAAATCCTCCGGAGAGCGCTCCCTTTCTCCAGGAGCCAAGGAGACTTAATGCAAACGCCGCAGGTATCTGTCTGGCCAGCTGGGACTGCGAGCTCGCAGTGGCCAAGGCAGAAAAGTCATCTCAGTGAAGCAGAAAATAGGATCGCCTCTTGCCATCGCAGGACCTCTGCCGGAGCCCGTGGCGCAGTTGGGAGCTTCTTAGCCGGCTCTCTGCATCTCTTTAAAAAACAGCAGCACATTTTGGATGTTCAAGCATCAGGAAAAAACTGGATTTTGCAGGGTCTTGAGTCTGAATCTTGCACATTTCAGTGCATACCCTCAGCATAGCCCTCCCCAAGTTTTGCCAGCCTTAATTCTCTATGGATTGATGTGCACATGCAGGACAATTTGCTGATATAATGTAGGCAGAAGGGCAATGTGGCTCAAAAAGAAAGAGGGTGTTAGCTCTTCTGCTTCATTGTGCTTATTTTCTATTTGTGGGGAGGTTTTTTTTTTAAATGCAAAGGCACATTCAAAACTAGAAAGCCCCACCTGTAGCCTGAAATATGTGCCAAGAGGCATGAATTAACTAATTAAAGACCATGTCTAAAGCATTCAGTACCATCAGGGGAGGTTGCCCTGTCATCTCTGAAACATGCATTGTTCTTGCTTGGCCTTATTCCAATCAGCCTCCATTGGCCAAAACAGGAGACTGAGGTACCTCATTCTACCCTGTTTCTGCATGGGGCATGACTGGAGCATTTAGTCACTGTTGATATACAGAAGCAGCAGAACTACTTCCTCAGAGGAGGCTGCTTGTTGCTTCTCTGCATGAATCACTGTCTGCAATGGCTTGGTGTCTTTTTACGCAGCAGGCATGCTTTGGGTCCCCTTTGGGAGAAAGGCCAAATATAAATGAATTAAATTAAAAATTAAATAAGAAAGGGGCTGCAACAGGATTGTTAAGCATTTAAAGCACGAAAAATGAAAAGTTAAAAGTTGTGGCCTTATGGGAAAGGGTACTTTGTTTGGATGAGCAAATTGGGATCTCCCCCCAGTGCGTGCACACACACGCACACATGCACAAACACACACACTCAAAGAGCCAATGCTACACTGACCCAGCCCAAGATAAGCACACGACGGCTATGCTCACTAAACCGAAAGCTAGTCAAATTGCCCAGGAAAACTAGGCGGTTTGAACCCTTTTCTCCCTGGGGTGTTTTTCAGAGCCGCTCAACAGGCTCATCTGGTCACCGTGAAATTCAGAGTTATGGACGGCCGGGCCGATGTCACACTTCCCCAGAGATGCCAGGGTTGCTGAGGACAGACATGAAAGACCTGCTGCTCACAGCACAGCTGGTTGGGGCACATCTTATGCTCTTTATCTCCTTCTCGGTAGCTTAAACTGCTCAACTTTTGGAGTGGTACACTTCTCTCACTCAGAAAATGCGAGATGCAATCCCTGTAGCAACTTGGAGACCAACAAAATTTTTATAGTGTGAACTTTTACATAAGAATTTAAGAAAGGCCCTGCTGGATCAGACCCAGGCCCATCAGGTCCAGCAGTCTGTTCACACAGTGGCCAACCAGGTGCCTCTAGGGCAGGGAGTTCCACCATTTAACTATGCATTGGGTGAAGAAACAGTTCATTTATCTGTTTTGAATCTCTCACCCTCCAGATTCAGCAGAGGACCCCGTGTTCTAGTATTATGAGAGAGGGAGAAGAGCTTCTCCCTGTCCACTCTCTCCATACCATGCATAATTTTATAAACTTCTATCATGTCTCCCCTTAACTGCCTTCTTTCCAAGCTAAACAGCCCTAAGCATTTTTACCGCTCATCATAGGGCTTTTGAGAGTCAAAACACTCTTCGTCAGATACAAAGAGGAATGGAGATCCCTGAACCCTTATACCCCATTTCCCCACTGCTCTAATCAATTTTGCATTGTAATTTTGCATCCTGAATTCCTACTTTGCAACCCGCCCCCCATCTTCTCACTGGGATATAAGGACTCAGGGATCTCCATTCCTGCTTGGATCTGACAAAGGGAGCTTGGACTATTGAATACTTATACTCTGAAAATCTTGTTGGTCTCACCGCTGGACTCAGATATAGCTGTTCTACTGCAGAAAACCATGACTATCCCTGTTCAGAAACAAACTGCAGAATGTGTGAGTAATTGGTGTGTGTCATGGGGGGTTAGGGTTGCCAGCTCCGGGTTGGAAAATCTCTAAAGATTTTTGGGGTGGAGCCTGAGGAGGGTGGGGTTTTGGGAGGGGAAGGACTTCAATGCCATAGAGTTCAATTGCCAAAGCGGCCATTTTCTCCAGGTGAACTGATCTGGAGAGCCAGCTTGGTGTAGTGGTTAAGAGCGGTGGTCTCTGATGTGGAGAACTGGGTTTGATTCCCCACTCCTCCACATGAGCGGCAGACGCTAATCTGGTGAACTGGATTTGTTTCCCCACTCCTCCACATGAAGCTGGGTGACCCTGGGCTAGACACATTTCTCTTAGAGCTCTCTCAGCCCTCCTACCTCACAGGGTGTCTGTTGCGGGGAGGGGAAGAGAGGGGGATTGTAAGCCGGTTTGATTCTTCCTTAAATGGTAAAGAAAGTCGGCATATAAAAACCAACTCTTCTTCTCTATAGGCTGGAGATAGTTGTAATAGCAGGAGATCTCTAGGTACTCCCTGGAGGTTGGTAACCCTATGGGGGATTAAGGGTGTGCATTCGGCTAATGCGAAACCAAATAAAACTCGAAAAATACCTTTTGGGTATTTTTCAGGCTTTTTTTTAACCTATTAAAAATGGCGGCCATTAAAGGGAGCTGAACAAGCGGATCCTGAATTTTTTGGGCATTATTCGTGGGTGCTTTGGCCCTGCCACCATTTCCATCCCTCCCCCTCCCCCTCCCAAATGGAGGCGGTGCAGATCTGAACTTTGATTATGTGATTATTATTATTTTGATTATGTGAAAAATTCGAATCCTTATATTCGGCTTTTCTAGATTTTTCCAAAATTCCTGGATTTATTAAACTTGAACCTGAAAAATACCGAGAAAAATGGTGCACAGCCCTGTGTAAGGGGGTCTATCATATTTTGGAAGCTAAGCAGGGTCGGCTCTGGTTAACACTTGGATGGGAGACCACCAAGGAAGTCCAGGGTTGCTACACAGAGGCAGTCAAAGGCAAACCACCACTGTTTATCTCTTGCCTTGAAAACTCTAGGGGGTGACCATAAGTCATCTGTGACTTGACGGCACTTTCCACCACCATTCCCCAAAGGCCAAAACTGCCCCTGGTCAATAGAGATACTTAAAGGACATGGCCCCCTTTACCTGGTCTATAGAGAACTGACTTCCAGCTCCTGCAGTTCCACTGCCCTGTAGGGATGTTTGAACAGCTGCCAGGTGAGGCAATAGTCTTTTCCCCACTTAGAAACATAGAAACTTAGAGATGGAAAGGACCTCAAGAGTCATCTAGTCCAACTCCCTGTACAACGCAGGAAATTCACAGCTACCTCCCTCTCCCCACGACACCCCCAGTGACTCCTGCTTTATGCCCAGAGGAAGGCAAGACACTTCCAGGATCCCTGGCCAATCTGGCCTGGAGGAAAATTGCTTCCTGACCCCAAAGTGGCAATCGGCTTTTCCCTGGGCATGCAAGAAAGGGCCACGAGAGCCAAACGCTGATGCAACCCTTCCTTCCCTCCCTCTCATGATCTGCCTAAGTTCACAGAATCAGCATTGCTGACAGATGGCCATCTCTGTCAGGAAATTCTTCCTAATGTTGAACCAAAAAGTCTTTTGATTTAATCTGTAGGTTCTGGTCCGACCTTCTGGGGCAAACAGGGAGCCGGTCTTTCATTGAAGAGTTGGGCAGACCGTTTAGGGTTGCCAGGTCGCTTAGGTCCCGCCAATCCATTGCCAGGCTCGGAAGCGGGGATTGCTCGCGTGCGCGGCCGCGCTGATGCAATCACGTCACGTCCAATTTACATCCGGAAACGCCGCATCGCAACAGACCTTTTACACCGCTTCCGAGTGTAAACTGATGTGATCGCGTCGGCGTGGACGCGCGCATGCAATTCCTGCCTCAGTTCTGCCCCCAAAACCTCCTGCCAGAGGAGAGGGGGGACCTGGCAACCCTAGGACAGTTTGAGTCTGTTCATCAGTTTCCTTTTCACCATTTAAACTGGACAGGAGAGTGCAAACAGCCACGTGTCGCGCACGAGCATTCTCCCGCAGACCGAAATGAGTCCCCCTTCCTCCCTCCCCAACAGACCCATTGCAGCTACCTGGGGCTTGGTAGCCAATCATACAAACAAGCAGTGAGAAAAATCAATCAGTCAGCCAGCGATTATAAATAAACACTGTATTTTTCCAAAGTCTAGCTCTCTGGTGTTCACTCGAGTCCCCGTTATTATCAGGGTTATTTTGCACAGCCTTAGGGGGGGCAAAGCAATTTTGCCTCCCCTCTCACATTATTTAATTACCTAAACTGACCTTTCATGACCCGGGGTAGAATAATCTCACCAGGGTGGTGTCGTGGTTAGGAGCAGGGGACTCCAACCTGGAGAACTGGGTCTGCTTCCCCACTCCTACGCATGAAGCCTGCTGGGTGACCTTGGGATAGTCCCAGTTCTCTCCGAACTCTCTCAGCCCAACCTACTTCACAGGGTGTCTGTTGTGGGGAGAGTAAGGGAAGGAGATTGTAAGCCAGTTTGATTCTCCTTAAAGGCAGAGAAAATTGGGGTATAAAAACCAAGCCACCGCCTCTTCTTCTTCTTCTTCTTCTTCTTCTTCTTCTTCTTCTTCTTCTTCTTCTTCTTCTTCTTCTTCTTCTTCTTCTTCGATTGGTAGATATGGCAAGCCTATGCCTGCACATCCCACCATGTGATGTTCTAGGAACAGATCAGATCTCTATGATACTTACCATAAATACTTAATGATCGGAGGGGGGCAGTCAAACATCAGTGGCAATATCTCTCCCCCATTTTCCTTCTGCTGCTCACTGAAGCAAGGGCAGCCAGCAGAAGGTGGGGAGGGATAGGGTTGCCTTAGGGTTGCCAGGTCCCTCTTCACCACTGGTTTTTGGGGCGGAGTCTGAGAAGGGTGGGGTATAATACCATAGAGTCCACCCTCCAAAACAGCCATTTCCCCCAGGTGACCTGATCTCTGAACCCTGGAGATCAGCTGCAATTGCAGGAGATCTCCAGGGCCCACCTGTGGGTTGCCAACTCTACCCTGACCGCAGTTTGGCTTTGGCCGCTTGAGCTTCTGATGAGGGCCGGTTTTGTGTGCATTTACACGGGGTAGGCACAATTCTCGGAGCGCCGGTCCTGCAGGATGGTCTCTCTCCCTTCCCCCTCCAGTTCCCAGTCGAAACAAAAGGTGTGCCTGCCGCCCTCCTCTCACTCCGCCTCTAAGGATAGTAAACACCGCTGCATTCCCATCTGCAAGTCTGCTGTGCATTATCAACTGGAAAGGAGAAATAATAATTTGTGTCATTTTATATGACAAAGCGCAAAGATAGAAAGCTCTGCTCTGTTGCACCTCCATTTCAACGTGCTCTATAATTACAGGCAGCGGCTTCTTCAGGGAAGAGAAAACAAGGAACATGGAGGCAGGGGGAGGCGGGAGGCGGAGGGAGACGTGCTCTCGGTTAGCGGATGATGGACGTGACTCCGCTCCCCCTCCAGGCTGGCAAGGACAGCGGCAGCCCTTGGGGTCGTGTCGCCAGGGGATTTTAGAAACTGGTGAGCGTCATAGCCTGGGCATTTGAACCCGGGCCTGCCAAAGCCATGCCCATCACTCTAACCACTAGGGTTGCCAGCTCCGGGTTGGGAAATACCTGGAGATTTTGCAGGTGGAGCCTGAGGAGGGCGGGGTTTGGGAAGGGGAGGGACTTCAGTGCCATAGAATCCAATTGCCCAAATGGCCATTTTCTCCAGGTGAACTGAGCTCTGCCAGCTGGAGAGCACTTTTAATAGCAGGGGATCTCCAGCTAGTACCTGGTGGCTGTAATAAAGAAACAGTGCAGGCTCAATGATAGCAAAACTCTATATTCAAATTACTACAAAAAGTGCAACACAACAACATAATCAGTGATACATGTGCTATATACAAAAATTATATACCGTCAACACCGTCAACAACGTGACAGACAGTAATACATCTAGCACAATGGCTGTCTCCAAGAGGACGCAAACAAGGAAGTCCAAGTCAATGGTAGGGATTCTTTAGGCCAACATCAAAGATGTAGGGTACGCGGCTCCAAATTTGCTAATTGACAAAAAAAGAAGGAGAAAGGAGGAAACGGTGCTCCGGATACTTGTAGCGCTTTCACCCTAAGCATAGCTTCATCAGGCAAACGTTCTAGATAGAAAAGCTTCAAATGCCTGTGAAGGTTCCATTTTCTTGGAGCTAGAAGAAAATGGAACCGATGAAAATGGAACCTTCACAGGCATTTGAAGCTTTTCTATCTAGAACACTGGTTCCCAACCCGGGGTCCATGGATCCCCAGGGGTCCGCGAGAACTAAATTAAGGTCCGCGAAACAAAGTTATAAACCCATAATAAATTAATATTTTCAATTAAAAGTTCTCTATTATAAAAATATATATTCAAATATTATTCTAAGTTTAATGTTTAACTAACAGTTATGATTAAAGTTCATTTTCAAATTCTCGGAATTTTTATTTTGAACCTTGGGGGTCCCTGCACCGAACAAAAAAGTCCTAGTGGTCCCTGGTCAAAAAAAGGTTGGGAACCACTGATCTAGAACGTTTGGCTGATGAAGCTATGCTTAGGGTGAAAGCGCTACAAGTATCCGGAATAGCGTTTCCTGGAGAAAAAAAATGGCCGCTTTGGCAATTGAACTCTATGGCATTGAAGTCCCTCCCACCCCAAACCCTGCCCTCTTCAGGCTCCGCCCCCAAAATCTCCCGCCGGTTGCGAAGAGGGACCTGGCAACCCTGCACTGAAGTCCCTCCCCTCCCCAAACCCCGCCCTCTTCAGGCTCCACCCGCAATACCTCCCACCAGTTGCAAAGAGGGACCTGGCAACCCTAGTTTTTACTATTTTATCATTTTAAATGCATTTTCAGTTGTTCAAACGTTTTAATGTTTTTTATGTTCGCTACCTTGGGAACCCTGATTGGGTGGAAAGGCAGCATAAAAATGGTTTAAATTAAATAATATTAATAAAACCTTCTTGATAGTTCATTTCCAAATCTTTGTCCTCCACCTCTTTTTGCATCAGGTTTTAGCTAACTGGGAAGAGGGACCAAAGAGAGTAAGAGGAAGTCCATTAGCATCAACTGCATCGTAAAAGATGCTGAGCAAAACACGAAATGCTATTTTTATATCCGCATTGGTCTTCCGCATGCTTCCAAGACCCATCTAAATTAAGAACCTGGAATTATTCAGCTGCAACCTTTAACTGGGACTCCAGCAATTGGTAATACAAAAGCACCAGACGCTGTCAAATCGATTGATAGCGCGGGGAGGCGAAATTAAAGCCCAGGATTCATTTTTCTTTCTTTATAAAAATTGATCTAGCCTTTTTTTTTGTCATGGTTTGGGCCTATTTTTTAGAGTTGCTGTGTGTTTTTTTAAAGTCAAAATGGCAAAATCAATATGGACTAGTGGCAATACCAAGAGTGAGGAAGGGAAGAACAAGGAATCGTTGCAGTGTTGATATAATCCATTCCCAACTTACAAGAATTAAATAGAAGAAGAAAAAAAAGAGTTGGCTTTTATACCCCGCTTTTCTCTACCTTTTTTAAGGAGATTCAAACCGGCTTACAATCACCTTCCCTTCCCCTCCCCTCCCCACAACAGACACCTTGTGAGGTAGGTGGGGCTGAGAGAGCTGTGACTAGCCCAAGGTCACCCAGCTGGCTTCATGTGGAGGAGCAGGGAAACCAACCCTTTCACTAGATTAGAGTCCACCACTCATGTGGAGGAGTGGGGAATCAAACTCAGTTCTCCTGGTTACTATTATAGACCACTGCTCCTAACCACTACGCTATGCTGGCTCATCTACATTGGTAGAACCTCAGTGTAGAGAGGCACTGTATATATTAATTGAAAGGAATAATCAAGAGGGTCAAATCTCTTCATAAGGCTTGGGGTTAACCAAACCCTCAATACTATACCATGGCCATTTATTCATGGTCAATTTTGATGGTCACTCAAAGCTCTTTTTTAAAATGCGACTTTAAAAATGCCTTTTCACGGTCCTGACGCAGTATGCGCCGGCTTCGCAGTCACTTCCGGAATGACGGTTCAGCATGTAAAATTCAAAAAACAGTATACGGGGCAATTCAGCCTGGAACACGCTGCTAATTACCATGAATAAATGGCCCACAAGTCCGAAAGGGTAGTACTGAGTCTAAGAGGTCACCAGCATGACTAACAAGCAAGGAGAGAGAAGCTATTCGAGCGAGGAAGGCGTCCTTCAGAAATTGAAAAGGTTACCCAAATGAGGTTCACACAAACCAACTCAAACTTGCACAAAGAAAATGCAAGCCGACAATTAGGGATTCAAAAAAAAAAGAAGAGTTGGTTTTAACACCCTGCTTTTCTCTACCTTCAAGCAGTCTCAAAGCGGCTTACAATCTCCTCCCCTTCCTCTCTCCACCACAGATACCCTGTGGGGCAGGTGGGGCTGAGAGAGTGTGACTAGCCCAAGGTCACCCAGCCGGCTTCATGTGGAGGAGTGGGGGAAACCCACCCCACTCACCAGATTAGAGTCCACTGCTCATGTGGAGAAATAGGGAATCAAACCTGGTTCTCCAGATTAGAGTCCGCTGCTCCTGCGGAGGAGTGGGGAATCAAATTGGTTCTCCAGATTAGAGTCGGCCATTCTTCACCACTACACCACACTGGCTCTTTTGAGGATTTTGGGGAATGTATCACTAAAAGCATAAAGACCAACACAATAGAATCCTTTAAATACATTAGGAGCCGGAAACCGGTAGGGAAGCCGCTGGACTATTGGATGCCAATGGAATTAAAGGAGTGCTGAAGGAGGATAAGGCGATTACTGAGAAGTGAAATGAATCCTTCTCATCTGTCTTCACTGCTGAAGATACAAGTCAAATACCTGTTCCTGGATGGATGTTTTGAGGAAGGGAAGGATGTGGAGCTGAGGCAAATAGTGATAACAAGGGAAAAACTTCTAGAACTAGACAAAGTGCAAACTCACCAGTCACCAGGACCAGATGGTGTCCATCCTAGAGTTCTGCAACTACTCCAATGTGAAAATGCGGATCTTCTATTTAAGATATGCGACACGTCCCTAAGATCATCCTCTGTACTGCAGTACTGGAAAGTGGCCAATGAAATACCCATTTTTTAAAAAAAGGATCCAGGGGGAATCTGGGAAATTACAGGCTGGTAAGCTTAACATCTGTTCCAGGTAAATTGATGGAAAACCTTATTAAAGATAAAATTGGCAAGCATATAGAAGGACATGCCTTGCTGAATAAAACCCAACATGGTTTCTGAAAAGGTAAGTCCTGTCTTGCTAACCTTCTGGAGTTCTTTGGAAATGTCAATAAACATGTGGACAAGAATGAGTCTTTTTAGATTTGCTGTCAATTCACGGCTGATTTACAGCAACAGAAATAGAAACATAGAACTGGAAGGGACCTCAAAGATCATCTAGTCCAACAGGAAATTCACAACTACCCCCCCACACTCCCAGTGACAGCTACAACTCCATGCCCAGAAGATGGGGGGGGGGAGACCCACCCAGGATCCCTGGCCAATCTGTCCTAAGGGAAAATTGCTTCCTGACCCCAAAGTGGCGATCGGCATTAGCCTGGGCATGTAAGAAAGGGCCACGAGAGCCAAACACTGACACAACCCTTTCTACCCTCCCTCTCATGATCTGTCCAAGTTCACAGAGTCAGCCTTGCTGTCAGATGGCCATCGAGCCTCTTCTTCAAAACCTTCAAAGGTTTTGTACATAACTCAAACGGAGCCTGAGAGACACCATCTCCTGAAGAAGCCTGTTCCACCAAGGAACCACTCTGACTGTCAGGAAGTTCTTCCTAATGTTCAGCCAAAAACTCCTTTGATTTAGAATCATAGAATCATAGAGTTGGAAGGAGCCATAGAGGCCATCTAGTCCAACCCCCTGCTCAATGCAGGATCAGCGTAGAGCATCCATGAAAAGTGCTTGTCCAGCTGCTGTTTGAAGGCTGCCAGTGAGGGGGAGCTCACCACTTCCCTAGGTAGCTGGTTCCACTTTCGATTTAATTTCAATCTGTTGGTTCTGATCCAACCTTCTGGGGCACCATCCTCAATATGACAGCCCTTCAAATATCCCTGGATTGTAGGGACTGACAGCACGGAAAAACCCTCCTGACCTGCTTGTGAACTTGAGATTGATGGCTGTTGGGAGGCAGAATGATGGACTAGACAGATCTTGGACTGATCCAGCAAGATGGTTCTAATCTTCCCCCTGATGTGTATGAATTGGCCCATTTGGGGTCGATTCTGTGGATATATTTGGGATGTTTTGCCAGACTGGGAAAGGATCTTAGATTTACATCAGGCAGCTTTTAGCTGTCCGGGAAGCGGCCTGCAGAAGCAGATCTGTTATTATTACTTCTTTTTTTTAAAAAAACACACACACACAACAAAATTGATTTATGCAAATTAAACAGCAACTCCAGTCAGGGAGAGAAATGCGGTTTTTACAAGCTCGATATTTCACACAGATTATTCATTCTTCTTTGTGAGCTATTACCTTTTTGCCTCCCCTTATATTTTTACTGATAGCATTAAATGCTGGATGTAGGCAATATCTTTGATCTATGGACAATTTACAAGGCTGGGTCGCTGCGCACAGGCGAGCCGGCCCTGGAGGTGCTTCTCCCGTTTCCTTATCTCCTTGTACATAACCCGAACGGAGCCTGAGAGACAAGAGTTTCCTTGTTGGCTTAAACGGCATCCACACTCTGCATCTGTTTTGCTTTAGGGAATGCAGGTAGAACGGATTCGAAAGGGATCAGACGTAGGTCCACTACATGGCCAGATGTCCCCAAGATAGCGCTGCGTGTACCGGCCTGACATTTGTCATTCTTCCCCACCTGTAGGGAGGCCGGAAAGAACAGAGATGTAGGGTTGCCATCCCGGCGCCAGCTAGGGTTGCCAACCTCCAGGTACTAGCTGGAGATCTCCCGCTATTACAACTGATCTCCAGCCAATAGAGATCAGTTCACCTGGAGAAAAATGGCCACTTTGGCAATTGGACTCTATGGCATTGCAGTCCCTCCCCTCCCCAAGCCATGCCCTCCTCAGGCTCCGCCCCCAAAACCTCCTTCCGGTAGCAAAGAGGGACCTGGCAACCCTAGCGCCAGCAAATAGTGGGAGTTTAGGAGGGCTGGCAGAACCCTTGGGGGGGGGAAGCATTTTGTGCATTGGGATGTCACTTCTGCTGAAAAACCAGATGTGATGTCACAATTACCCCCTCCAACCTCCAGATACTAGCTGGAGACCTCCCACTATTACAACTGTTCTCTAGGTGACAGAGATCAGTTCCCCTGGAGAAAATGGCTGCTTTGGCAATTGGACTCTATGGCATTGAAGTCCCTCCCCTCTCCAAATCCTGCCCTCCTCAGGCTTCACCCCCAAAATCTCCAGGTATTTGTCATCTGGAGCTGGCAACCCTACCCCCTGATGAAATGGAGTGTTTTATGGGATGGGAAATGGAGTCCTTTACCTTTGTTGAACCCTGGCCTGGACAGCCTAGGGGTCACTGGGTGTGTGTGGGGGAGAGGTAGTTGTGAATTTCCTGCATTGTGCAGGGTGTTGGACTAGATGACCCTGGTGGTCCCTTCCAGCTCTATGATTCTATGCTTCTATGATTCTATAAACAGCCCCGTGGCGCAGAGTGTTAAGCTGCAGTACTGCAGTCAAAAGCTCTGCTCACGACCTGAGTTCGATCCCAACGGAAGTCGGTTTTCGGCAACCGGCTCAAGGTTGACTCAGCCTTCCATCCTTCCGAGGTTGGTGAAATGAGTACCCAGCTTGCTGGGGGTAAAGTGTAGATGACTGGGGAAGGCACTGGCAAACCACCCCGTAAACATAGACTGCCTAGTAAATGTCGGGATGTGACATCACCACATGGGTCAGTAATGACCTGGTGCTTGCACAGGGGACTACCTTTAACCTTTAATGATTCAATAAATGGCCTTCTTACTCCTCGAAAACTCAGGTGGCAGTATGGAAGAAATTGTTTTTTTGCCTGGGCTCCATCAATCATATGCGACTGACATGTTGAAGAGCACCAAAGCTTTGCGTGCTGGATGCAGACCCTGGGCAGGGGGCCATGGCATCAGATGGAGCCGTGCAAATCCTCCGATTGCCTCCAATGGCCGGGCAGAGACCGGCTGGCTTGTGGTTCCACAACGCCTCTCCAAATTACTCTTTGACTGTGACATGTTCAATCAGCTCTCATGCCCTCCGAGAGTTGTTCGGCGTGGTGAGAGAGAAAGGGATCATTCAGGCTGCACGCCCATTGATCCCGTGCGCCGGAGCATGGCAGCAGGAATGAATGCGCTGTGTGCTGTGTGCGCGCACATGTGTGTGTGTGGGGGAGGGAAGAAGAGACGGTGCTTCTCAGGATCGAAAGAGACAGCATTGTGTGAGGGGGAGGGAGGGGCGGGGGCTGAGGAAGACGGGAGAAAGGGCCATTGTCACTTCCACTGAATGGTTTCATATGTAAGGGACTGCTTATGGCCCTCCCTAATTGCTGTGATATTCCAGCCACAATTCTTCCTTCTATCTGCTGCACTCAGTCTGATGGATCGGCTGCTGGTGAGAAGGAGAAGTAGTAAAATAAATAAATGCTGAGAGAGACAGAGAGAGAGTTCCATTTGGCATCACCTAGTGTTGCCAATTCCTGCTTATGAACATACATAGAATCATAGAGTTGGAAGGGACCACCAGGGTCATCTAGTCCAACCCCCCCTGCACAATGCCGGAAATTCACAACTACCTCCCCCCCACACCTCAGTGGCCCCTTGCCCAGAAGATGGCCAAGATGCCCTCCCTCTCACAATCTGCCTATGGTCATAGAACCAGCACTGCTGACAGATGGCCATCTATCCTCTGCTTAAAAACCTCCAGGGAAGGAGAGCTCACCACCTCCCCAGGAAGCCTGTTCCACTGAGGAACCGCTCTAACTGTTAGAAAGTTCTTCCTAATGTTTAGATGGAAATGCTTTTGATCTAATTTCAACCCATTGGTTCTGGTCCGACCTTCTGGGGCAGTAGAAAAAAACTCGGCACCATCCTCTATATGACAGCCCTTCAGGTACTTCATAGAATCATAGAATCATAAAGGGACTACCAGGGTCATCTAGTCCAACCCCCTGCAAACTGCAGGAAATTCACAACAACCTCCTCCCCAGATATTCCCAGCTTCTCTTCGGCCCTTAGAGACCTGGGCTGGCTCCCTCTGGCACATGGTTCACAAAGCCCAGTACATTCCTTGATTGCCATACAATGGATTGCCAAACGTAGTGATTTGTGAACTAACACCAGTGAAAAACAGGGGACATGGGGGTTTATTTTGTTCTGTTTGTGGTGGTGTATCAGTGAAAAGCCCATTCACACAAGCTTGATGGTGCAGAGCATGGATGTATGAACTAGGGATGTGCATTCAGATATATGTGGTCTGAAACTATACCCAATACCTTATCAGTATTTGGGAGTATATTTGGGTTCCAGCTACACATGAGAAAATCCCAGTCAATACGGGTATCCTGATCCTGAATATTCCTGGAAATATTTGGGAATATCCAGGAATATCCAATACCAGCATGTTAAAGAACCAAACTTGAGAAGTTTTTTTTTTCCCTTTTTGCAGGTTCCCTGGGCAACAAGAGGGAGGCAGATCTAACAGGCAAATGGGATCACATGGTAGGGGGTGGGGTTGTCAGGTTAGTTCTGCTGGGATTCTCTGGTTTGAAATTGGTTCACATCTGATTTATGATAACCAGGCCTCTCTTTGTTCAACTCCTCGCTCATCCCCCCTTTGGTGATTTTTCTGGATTAAAAATGAGGAAAATAATTTCCTTTTTTCGCATTGCATCTGAAGACGTGAGCTCTGAGTCTTGGAAACTCATGCTGGAATGGATTTTCTTTTGCTGCAATAGATAGGGTTGTGAAGTCCAAGTTGGGAAATTCCTGGAGATTTGTGAGTGGAGTAGGGTTACCAGGAGTCCAGTTTTGAAACAACATTTTGGTATTTTCCCTTTCTGTCCAGTTAAATAAACTGAGAAAATACTGGACGTACCGTATAAATGTTCAGTATTTTTAAATTTCGTAAGCCTGCAACCACCGCAGCCAAGAGCCATGCATGTACTCTTTCTTTTGCGGCCAACAAATCGACATCCCATGTTGGTTCCAGCTAACTGTGGGGGTAGATATGTGGCAGGGTGGAATATTCTAAATAATAATGATAATTGGTTGGTTTTTATATGCTGAGTTTCTCTACCCCTTAAGGAAGAATCAAAGAATCAGAAATATTTTCTGGTAGAAGTATTTTCTACCAGAAAATATTTTTGTTAGTCTTTAAGGTGCTACTGGACTCGTGCCCTTTTCTACTGGTTCTCCATATTAGAGGACACCGCTCCTAACCACTACACCATGTTGGACTAGTGGAAAAGAGACCTTGGTGGTCACGGCGTGAAAAAAGGCAGAAGAGTTTGGAGGCAGAGAGCCCCTCAGAGGGCAGTATGGACACAGGGGGTGTCTGCCTTGCATTTTTATCTTTTGTGCAGCAGCCTCTGGTGGCTGTAGGCCCTTTATTGCTATGAAGTACTTGAAGACTGCAAGACGATGCACACTTATGTGTAAGTGCCATTGATTGTGTCTGTTATTGTGCCCCTTTTATCCTTTATGAAATATCATTTGCTAAACTACCTGTGTAATCTTGGGCAGAGTTACTCCTTGCTCATTATTCCGTTGACTTCAGTGGGTTTAGCGTGAAATTAACTGCATAGGATTGAACTGTATGTTGTGTTAAATATAATCACAATGTTAGAAATGTTAGATTTTTAAAAAATAATTTAGAAATGTGTAACTACAAGGTGGCAGCACCTGGAGTCCTGTGCACAGTTTTGGAGACCTCACTTCAAAAAGGATGTGGACAGAATGGAGCGGGTGCAGAGGAGAGCGACGGGGATGATCAGGGGCCTGGAGACCGAGCCCTAACAAGGAAAGGCTGAGGGAGTCTGGAGAAGAGGAGGTTGAGGGGGGACAGGATTGCTCTCTTTCAGTATTTGAAGGGCTGTCAGAGGAGTGCAGGGAGCTGTTCCTGTTGGCAGTAGAGGAAAAGACTTGCAATAATGGGTTTAAATTGTGGGCGGAAAGGTACCATCTGGATATTAGGATTTTTTTTTTTTGCAATAAGAGTTTTTTGACAGTGGAATGGGCTGCCTAGGGAGGTGGTGAGCTCCCCCTCACTGGCCGTCTTTAAGCAGACGTTGGACAAGCACTTATCAGGGATGCTCTAGGCTGATCCTGCATTAAGCAGGGGGTTGGACTAGATGACCTTTATGGCCCCTTCCAACTCTATGAATCTATGATTCTACAAAGCTACAATAGATTTGTAAGGCTTTGAGGTTCCACAGGACCCTCTGGCCAAGTTTTCACTGATGTGGTAAACCTGGCTCTAGACTGCACCACTTTCTGATTCAGAAAGGAACATTCTTTCATATTAAAATGAAACAGCAAATAGAGACGGACACTGTGGTGTAGTAGTTAGAGTGTAGAGTGAGACCCACGTTGAAATCCACATTCTGCCACGGAAGCTTGCTGGGTGACCTTGAGCCAGTCACGTGCACTCAGCCCAACCTACCTTATAGGGTTAGTGTGAGGATAAAATGGAGGAGTATAGAATTATGTAAACTGCTTTGGGTCCCAAATAGGGAGAAAAGTGGGGTATAAATGAAGCAAATATATATTCTGCACATAGAAAACTAGATGTCAGGGAGAAGAGGACACTTAGTCTTTTCCATGACATGCTATTTTTCTGTGCATTCTATTTGCAAAGATCTTTGCACAGAAGGTGGTGCTGTGTTATGCCCCAAATGTTGTATAAAGCTTGTTGGGGACAAGCTGAAAGAGTCTGAGAGAAACTGACTTGAACCAGCAGCTGTGGCAAAACATGTGCTACACTAAAATAGATGTTTACATTTTATTAGTTGTCCCCTGGATACCATAATATGATCAGGAACTCAGTGGTTTTGTTTTTCAGAAGCTATAAAACAGCAGTCTAAAGAAAACTTAACCTATTATTAGCTTTGCCTATTGAGTTTCTACCTGCTGCACAACCATTTAAAACTCAGAAATCCCAGTATATATTTGTATGTGTTAAATGAGGGTAGTGTGATATAGTAGTGCTTATCATGGCAGATTAGGACTGTGTAGAACCTGGTTAGGGTTGCCAACTGCCTGGAGAAAAACATCCCTTTAATAGAGGGTTAATAGGATCTGATTTATCTCCATGCCATTAAAAGTTTCAATGATTCATTTCCACACATAAACCACTATTAATGAGACAGGGACTTTTTGTTCTTTTTTTGTCGTGTGTATGTAGTCGGGGGGGGGGTCAACAATTTTTTATCAAGTGTGTTCAGTATATTTGTTGAGAGCCTGTGAAGAGTAGAATTTGAGAAGGGGTAGCTTATAAAGAAGGGTATAATGCCATAGAGTACACCTTTCAAAGTAGTCATTTTCTTCAGAGGAACTGATCTCTGTAATCTAGAGCTCAGGTATAATTCTAGGAGATTTCCAGGCCCCACCTGGAGGTTGGCAATCATAGAATCATAGAGTTGGGAGGGGCCATACAAGCCATATAGACCAACCCCCTGCTCAATCCTAACAATAGACTAACATGGTTGCCCATCTAGAACTATCAGACGCAGAGCTTTGCATGTGTCTAAAATTCTGCAAACATAATTTTTTTTAAAAAAATCCAGCCTTCAAATTTGAGTTTTGAAAATTTAGACCTATTTTGCTTTGGAGATTTTACTCTGAGGGAATCCTAACCGTGGTGTATGAATTTTAAGGTGATCATATTAACGATTGGCTTGCAAATTCCGTAACACTTAACTTTGGTGTGGCTTTTCTCTTCCTTAAAGCCCCCAAAGCTATCAGTACCCTAATTGGCAGGGTGAAAAAAAATTAATTAGGTTGTAAATTCTTGCATCAAATTACAGCTAATAAAGCCCTTTCTGGAGAACATGCCCCCTCCACGCCATTTGTTACAGCTCTGTCCCAGAGCTGCTATCAGCCTGGCCACAAAAAGGAATCAATTTTTATTACGGACGATGGCCGGTCTTACAGAGCAGAGTTCTGAAATACAAACTTGGGCAGCTCGGTACCTTCAATACGAACGGGAGCATGTCAGCTCTCCATTCTTCTCGGCTTGGATGGTCTATCTGAGCCACTGAAGAACCCCTCCCACAATTCCTCCCCCCTTCTCCCATCAAATTCAAATACCTTTATTGGCATAGTGCCTCCCCCCTTCTTTGGGGCACTTAATTCCTGGCAGCAGTAAGCTGAAGAATCGGTTCCCACTTGTTTGGACTTAAGGTTGCCAGGTCCCTCTTCGCCACCGGTGGGACATTTTTGGGGCAAAGCCTAAGGAGGGCGGGGTTTGCGGAGGGGAAGGACTTCAATGCCATAGAGTCCAATTGCCAAAGTGGCCATTTTCTCCAGGTGAACTGATCTCTATCGGCTGGAGCTCAGTTGTAATAGCAGGAGATCTCCAGCTAGTACCTGGAGGTTGGCAAACCTACCAGCAGATGACAGTCCAGCCTCTGCTTGAAGGTATCCAGTGAGGGAGAACCCCCTCCATCCCTCAAGGTAACAGAAGAAGAAGAAGAAGAAGAAGAAGAAGAAGAAGGAGGAGGAGGAGGAGGAGGAGGAGGAGAAGAAGAAGAGGAAGAGGAAGAAGAAGAAGAGGAGGAGGAGGAGGAGGAGGAGGTGTAGTTGGGTTTTATACCTCGCATTTCTCTACTAGCTCTGGGTTGGGAAATACCTGGAGATTTTTGGGGTGGAGCCTGAGGAGGGCGGGGTTTGGGGAGGGGAGGGACTTCAATGCCATAGAGTCCAATTGCTAAAGTGGCCATTTTCTCCAGGAGAACTGATCTCTATTGGCTGGAGATCAGTTGTAATAGCAGGAGATCTCCAGCTAGTACCTGGAGGTTGGCAACCCTATTTGGGCAGCTGAGGAACTGGGAAAGAACCGCAGGAAGGCCTGTGAGAATCGTGAAATCCTGTTTCTATCAGTTGGGGCTTCATTCACTGATACTGTCATCATCTCATAATCCGGCCCTGCCTGATGTTTTCAAGGTGGATGAAGTTCTTCAGAAGAAGGGCAGGCGCAAAAGCTAATTGCTCCTGAATTGATATTTTATTTTGCTAGGCTGTGCTTTCGTGTTTTCCGTAAGGTTAATTTCTGCCGTTAATTGGTTTTTTATTGATGTTACGTTTTCTGGATGTGATTTTATGTTTTTGACACGGTTTTTTTGTTAGCCGAGACACAGGGTGCAAACGCTTTAAATAAATAAAAGGTAAATAAAGAGATAGCTCTGACGCATGAATTAAATCAATGTTTGTGGCGTTCGAGTTAATCATAAATAATACTTGGCCTTCATGTTACGCGCGTTGAATCTTGAAAGCCGTTATTTTTATGAAAAACATTTTTTCCCACTCAAAAGGAAACAGACATGGCTTAACACAAAAATGTAGAAACAACAACCATGAAAGTAGGGTTGCCAGGTCCTAGTTAGAAAATTCCCGGAGGTTTGGAGGTGGAGCCTGGGGACAGCAGGGTTTGGGGAAGGGAGGAACCCCAGCGGGATATAATGCCATAGAGTCCACCTTCCAAAGTAGCTATTTTCTCCAAGGGAATTGATGTCTGTATTCTGGGAGATCTCCAGGTTGGGTTTCCATCTTCGGGCTGGGAAATATTTATGTTCATAGGGGAGAGGGCTATCCATGGCTACTAGTCAAAATGGATACTAGTCATGATGCATCCCTATTCTCTCCCGTATCAGAGGAGCATGCCCATTATATGAGGTGCTGAGGAACACGGGCAGGATGGTGCTGCTGCAGTCGTCTTGTTTGTGGGCTTCCTAGAGGCACCTGGTTGGCCGCCGCGTGAACGGACTTGATGCGCCTTGGTCCGATCCAGCAGGGCTTGTCTTATGTTCTTATGAGAATAGAGCTACTATTCATAGAGGTCACCTTCCAAAGCCGCCATTTTCTCCAGGTGAACTGCTCTCTGTTGCCTGGAGATCATTAGTCATCCCAGGAGATCTCCAGCCACCACCTGGGGGTTGGCAGACAAAAGTTAGCGTGCTGTACAGTAGTTAGCAACTATGAAACACAGCAACAATTGCAAAACTTAAATAATTGAAATAGTGTTATTCAATTCTCATATACACTATTAGCAACATCAAATTCACTTAACAAATAAGCTATTTTAAGCAAACAGTAACAAAAAATCAGAGTCCATTGAATCAAGGTTCAAAGTCTTTTTGACTGTAAGTCCCATAGGTTGAGGAGGTTCAAGAGGTATGGTTGATTATGTTTCCATTTATACAGAAGTCCGGTAGTCTTTCTGTTTCGGCTTATAAAAAGCCTTCCTCAGCGACCAACGCGAGCTGTTAGTAACTGGCTTTCGCGTTGGCCAATTTGTTAAGTGAATTTGATGTTGCTAATAGTGTATATGAGAATTGAATAACACTATTTCAATTATTTAAGTTTTGCAATTGTTGCTGTGTTTCATAGTTGCTAACCACCTGGGGGTTGGCAACCCTATCTCCAGGCCACAGCGAGAGGTTGGCAACCCTATATGAAAGCACAACATTAAAATCTTAAAACACCATCCAATAACATGACCTCTAATCACCTCCCAAAGCCCTCCTGAACGACTGAGCCTCACCACATCCCCTGAAGGCCAGAAATGAAGATGCTTCCTGATTCTCTAATGAGGACCTGTCCACGGTGTAAGTGGGAGGGGTCTGAGAAAGAGCAGCTTGCCCCAAAACGTCTGAGTGACTTCAGGGGGACAACAAGCCAGATTCCTGCTTGATAACTCAAGAGCATTGCTGGGATGCTTCACTACCCAGTGGGCTGAATCTCACATGAAGTAAATTTTGGATTAACAGTAAGGTTGCCAGGTCCCTCTTTGCCACTGGTGGGAATTTTTTGGGCAGAGCCTGAGGAAGGCAGGGTTTGGGGAGGGACTTCAATGCCATAGAGTCCAATGGCCCAAGCTGCCATTTTCTCCAGGGGAACTGATCTCTATTGGCTGGAGCTCAGTTGTAATAGCAGGAGATCTCCTGCGGGTAACCCTAATTAACAGGGAATTTGGAAGTTGAGCAAGGCACCAGGGGAATGTCAAGGGCAGCAAGCTGCATTTTTGTAAGATTGGTGAGGTTTCTCAGGTACCAAAGAGGCCATTTTCCCCAGAGGAACTGATCTCTGTCGCCTGGAGATCAGTTGTAATAGTGGGAGATCTCCAGCCAACACCTGGAGATTGGCAACCCTACCAAATATATATACAAACATGCTTAAAACAATAACACTCAACACTCTTAGAGTATTTTCTTTTATTTACCAGTCTTTGATAATTGACACCTCGGAAGTGGGCCAGATGAGAGCTCTCAAGGGACCAGATCCGAACCCTGGGGTAGGGTTGCCAGTCCCTCTTCGCCATCTGCAGGAGGTTTTTGGGGCGAAGCCTGAAGAGGGCGGGGTTTGGGGGAGGGGAGGGACTTCAATGCCATAGAGTCCAATGGCCAAAGCAGCCATTTTCTCCAGGTGAACTGATCTTCATCAGCTGGAGATCAGTTGTAATAGCAGGAGATCTCCAGCTAGTACCTGGAGGTTGGCAACCCTACCCCGGGCCATATGTTTGACACCCATGGTCTATAAGAACAGAGAAATTAAGTTCCTAGGAGCAGAGGTCTGTTGAGAAATTAGAGATTTCATGGGATTTGTTACTCCACCCAGCGCTCCATGCACAGTTGCTACGATTTAGGGAACGTGTGTAAAATTTCTAGCGCAGCCCCAAATTCTGCAAACCTGCCCCCCCCCCCTCTTGTTTCAGCCCCACTGTGTTTGGGTCAGGGGGGTGGCGAGGAGGTCCGGGCTCCTCGCGTGAGATTCCCATCACATTACTTTGAGCTGACTGGAAGCGCCACCCTTCCCCTCCCTCCAATAAATCTTGTTGCAAAGGAAAGTTCGGCATTAACTGGAGCGCTCCCTTCCTTCCCTCTCCAGGCAGAGGCTTGCAAAATTGATTAACAAACGCACACAGAGAAGAAAATTGCCGAGCTTAAGCAAAAGAATAATGATTTTTCTAATAGGAATGGTGCCTTGATTAGCAGAAATTATGGGGCAGCTTTGCCGGTACGCTTTGCCGAACATAAACCTGGAGCCAGGCCTTGGCTGCCAAACGTGTCGAGGGGGTGTCCGCGGTTTGGGGGGGGGCAGAGGCGAGAGAGCACCAACATAACTCAGGATAATCCATCTATGCTTGGTTTTACGAGGCAGTTTCTGAAGGGCCTGGATTAAACGGGTCGGGTTGCCAACTCCAGGTTCAGAATACAGTTGCCAACCTCCAGGTACTCCATCAAAATATCACCAATGCTGTATGGTATGTTAGCAAAAGTAACAGTACCAGGCTCTGATATAATATGAAACACGATTCAAAAATTCTAAGTGAAAGTGTATAACACAGTGATTTACTTATTACATATTACATAACAACAACCAACACAGAAAGTGTACAGTGCCAATCACAAACATATTCTCAACATTACAAAATAACAAGCAAGACAGAACACAAAAGTCCTTGTATAGAGGTAAGTATAAAGTACAAAATCACTGCAAAATTCAGTATATTCTTTCTCTAATTCTTTCTTGTTTGTGCCTTTTTTGCAGATATATATATATATATATATATACACACACACACACATACACACACACACCTTGGGGCAGTCACAGTTCTCTCCGAACTGCTTTGGCAATTGGAAGAAGAAGACGAAGAAGAGTTGGTTTTTATATGCCGACTTTCTCTACCACTTAAGGCAGAATCAAACCAGCTTACAATTGCCTTCCATTCTCTTCTCCACAACAGACACCCTGTGAGGTAGGTGGGGCTGAGACAGTTGTAACTAGCCCAAGTCTACCCAGCTGGCTTCGTGTGTAGGAGTGGAGAAACCAACCTGGTTCACCAGATTAGCTTCTGCCACTCATGTGGAGGAGTGGGGAATCAAACCCGGTTCTCCGGATCAGAGTCCACCGCTCCAAACCACTGCTCTTAACCACTGCACCATGCTGGCTCTTAACCACTACACCACGCTAGGGCTGTCAAAAAAAAAATTCGGTACAGTTCGGATTCGGCCGAATTTGGCCCTTGTGGGTTCTGTACGTGCTGAAGTCCGAACTCCCCCACTTCGGATCCGTTCAATTCGGCGGGAATTCAAAGTTCGGAAAAAAAATTCGGCCGAATAAAGCCATTAAAAACACAATCGCGCCTTTCCGCGGCTCTGGGGGGGGGGCATTTTTGGGCTTAGAGGTCCCAAACTTTCAGCAGAGCTTCAAAGGACGTATATTGAAAGACTACCCAAGTTTTGTAAAGATTGGGTCAGGGGGGGCTGGGATATGGGCCCTGAAAGGGGTCCCCCCACCCTTAATGTGTATCTCTCAGCAGAGCTTGCCGCCCAAGCACAAAGCTCCCAGCCCCGACAAACAGCTGATGAGAGCAAGGGCGGGGCAGGTGCTAAGAACTTTGCAAAGCAACACAACTGAAAAGCAACACCTTTGCAAACATGCAAAGTGCGGGGCAGGTGTGAAGAATTTTGCAAAACAATACAACTGCAAAGCAACACAAGCATGCAATGCAACACCTTTGCAACAGTGCAAAGCAACACCTGACACCTGGGAGTTTGCATACCATGGAAAGGGACAGAGGCAGCTAGCTATGCATAATGAGCAGGAGGGGGTGGAATTTCTCCTTTTGCATTGGACTTGGGACCAGGAAGATGCATTCTTTAAGTCACCATTTGAAAACCAGTTTTGAGCAAGCATCAAAATAACCTAACTGATCTTATGAATGAGGAAAAACCTGAAGAATAAAAATGAAGCCCCCCCCTCAAACAAGGGAGAGAGAGACTGGAGGGGGAACACACACCCCAGGCAGAACCGGCAAAAGCCCCCTTTGGCTTCCCCCCCCCACCCACAGAAACTGCTCCCTCCCCACACACACACACAGACTCTGCTTTCCCCCCCACACACACACAGAAAAGAAAAATTATAGATTAAAGCCCCCAAAGGGGACTTACTGTGGCTGTCTTCTGTTCCATCAGGAGGGGCTGGGAGGCTGGGTAATCCAATATGATTCTATTTGTATCCAATATGAGATCCATATGTATGCATCTCTCGAGGGTGATCCATTCATCCCAATAGGGAAAAGGGGAAAGCCCATATTTCGGGGGGCCCTGACCCAATGTTTACAAAACTTGGGTGGTCTCTTAAAAAGCCTTGTCTGAAACTCCGCTGAAAGTTTGGGGTCGGCACACCCAAAAATGCGCCCCCTGCAGCCACGGAAAGAGAAAAGGGGGGAGCCGATATTTCAGCCCCCACTGAACCCATCTTTACAAAACTTGGGTGGTCTCTTAAGAGGGATTCTCTGAAGCTATGATAAAAGTTTGGGGGCTGCACCCCCCAAAAAGCGCCCCCTGCAGCCACGAAAATGGAAAAGGGGGGAGAGGAAAAAGGGGTGGAGCCCATATCTCGGGACCCCCTGACCCAATGTTTACAAAACTTGGGGGGTATCTTAAGAAGCCTTGTCTGATGCTCCGCTGAAAGTTTGGGGTCGGCACACCCAAAAATGCGCCCTCTGCAGCCATGGAAAGAAAAAAGGGGGGAGCCCATATCTCGGGACCCCCTGACCCAATGTTTACAAAACTTGGGTGGTCTCTTAAGAAAACTTGTCTGAATATCCCCTGAAAGTTTGGGGTCTGTACCCCAAAAAATGCACCCCCTGCAGCCACGGAAAGGAGCGAATGTGCACAAGCACCCCCTCACACACACATGAGGATTTCCCTCTCTCTATCTCTTTCCCGGCTGGCCGCACATCAGCTGATTCCTCCAGTACTCAATCCTGACTGATTGGCCAGAAGAAGACCCAGCTTGGCCACCGATTGGCCGGGGGAGGAGAATGCTGCTTACTGAAGGTTATGCTGCTTACTGACGGCCCCGAATTGGCCGAATTTATTCGCGAACTCCCGAACTCGCTGAATTCGGCCCCCCCGGTTGCCCGCCAGTTTTGAGTTCGGTTCCTCCCGAACTAAAAACCATCGAATCAAGGGAAATTCGGCTGATTTTCAGTTCGGGCCGAACCGAATTGACAGCCCTACACCACGCTGGACTCTATGGCATTGAAGTCCCTCCCCAAACCCCACCCTCTGCAAGCTCTGCCCCAAAAACCTCCCGCCAGTGGCGAAGAGGGACCTGGCAACCCTTGGGGTGGACTCTATGGCATTATACCCCACTGAGATCCCTCCTCTCCCCTTACTAAGCTCCATCCCCAAATCGCCAGGACTTTCCCAGTTCAGATTTGGCAGCCCTTCTGTTCAGCCTTCTGTGGAAGACCGCAGATGTCTCTGCGACCACCATGCGCCTCGGAAACAGGTGTGTGTACATGGGGGGGGGGCCTCCGTCACAGCTGGACTTCCTTATCACAGAGAGCCTCATATTTTGCAAAACGGTTCCACATGAGAGCTGCGCACAGCAAGACGCTAATGAAAATTTCTATGAGGATAATTATTTTCTGAACAGGAGAGGCGTGGGGCAGGGAGGCCTATCGGCAGGGAAGGCAACCACGATGTATTTACTCAGGTGCGTTTCCACCAGCTTTTCTCCGCTCAATGCAGACTCAGAGTGGCTTACAATGGGAGAAGATGATGACAACAGAGCATCAGATACAACAATTCTACCTTTCACCTAGAAACAAAGCCGGAGTAAAGTGGAGGGGCCGGGGGAACAGCATATGCTATATAGGGCCATCTACTTCCTGTTAATTAATTAATTAATTAATATATTTATATCCCCCCCTTTCCTCTTGGTTCAAGGCAGCTTACAATAATTAAGCATGGTGTAGTGGTTAAGCCAGCGTGGTGTAGTGGTTTGGAGCGGTGGACTCTAATCTGGTGAACCGGGGTCTGTTTCCCCACTCCTCCCCATGAAGCCAGCAGGGTGACCTTGGTCCAGTCGCAGTTCTCCCCCAACTCTCTCAGCCCCACCTACCTCACAAGGTGTCTGTTGTGGAGAGAGGAAAAGGAGGAGATTGTACGCCGGTTTGATTCTCCTTAAAAGGTAGAGAAAATCAGGGTATAAAAACCAAACCCCTCCTCCTCCTCCTCCTCTTCTTCTTCAAAACATCCCCAGCTAAAACCAATGATAAAATGGCAAACCTCAACTCTCCCCCCACCCTCTCCCCTTAAAAGTTGCCTGCCATTCATCAATTCCATCATCTTGTGTATCGAGTCCTTTTTTTCCGGTATCTCATTAAAACCCCATCAAAAGCCCTGGCGAACAGTCAGGCTTTCCAGAGCCTCCGGAAAGTCTCCAAGGAGGGGTCCTGTGACGGTCAGGAGGCTGTCCTGCCCCGAAGGGAGGAAGAGCCACTGAGAGTAGCTTTCAGGAGTGCTGTTCCAGGTATCCATGGCACACCTTTCAGGAGGGGGGTGGGCATGTTGGAGGGAAGCAGAGAGGGAGGGAGTTCAGATCTGATTCAGGTAAGCGAGCAGGAACTGCTCAGGTCTGGCTCAGGAAAGACAGCGGACGGAGCGAGGGGACGGCTTTTGCCTGGTCGCGTGGCAAAGTGGTTGAGGTCTAGTCCTAGGACAGAGCAGAGTACCCCCCCCCCCCGTTAATAGACCTGTCTCTGGTGGTGAGCAGACCTTGTTCTTTTGAGCCTTACTCTTGGGGAAGGGCAGGCGGGTGTGGGTGCGAGAGGATCCCACCTAGGGACTGAGCATGCTGTAATAGCCTGTTTGAGTCCGAAAGCATTAAAAGAAAATTCAAGCTACTCTCTAAAGCAGTGGTTCCCAACCCTTTTTTTGACCAGGGACCGCTAGGACCTTTTTGTTCGGTGCAGGGACCCCAAGGTTCAAAATAAAAATTCCGAGAATTTGAAAATAAACTTTAATCATAACTGTTAGTTAAACATTAAACTTAGAATAATATTTGAATATATATATATATATATATATATATATATATATATATATATATATATATATATATATATATATTTATTTATAATAGAGAACTTTTAATTGAAAATATTAATTTATTATGGGTTTATAACTTTGTTTCGCGGACCTTAATTTAGTTCTCGCGGACCCCTGGGGGTCCCCGGACCCCCGGTTGGGAACCAGTGCTCTAAAGTGATAACTGATCTCCTTCTGAGTGCCTCAGCCAGGTTCCTCCTTGGCCATCCTGGAGACCGGCACTGCGTTTCTGTTCCTTAAAACTATCTTGCAAATAAATACATCTGCTTTGTTGTTTCTGTTCAAAACCTGCTTCACTGGTGGAGTGGTTAAACAGCGGTGGGCTCTGATCTGGAGAACCGGGTTCGATTCCCCACTCCTCCACATGAAGCCTGCTGAGTGACCTTGGGCTAGTCACAGTTCTCTCCGAACTCTTGTCAGCTCCACCTACCTCACAGGGTGACTGCTGTGGGGAGAGGAAGGGAAGGCGATTGTAAGACGGTTTGATTCTCCTCTAAAAAGGTACAGAAAAATCGGCATATAAAAACCAACTATTCTTCTTCTTCATAATTTGCGCGCTGCATATACTTACCTTACAGCGGCGAACCCCAAAGCCTATACTCACGCTTCCTTTGGAACACCTGGTGACTGAGGAGTAGGTTTCTAGGTTAAAACAACCCTAGATCCCAGAAAATCCTAGGAGGCTGTGTGTGTTCCCTCAGCAGGAAAGGCCCCTCTCACCCCTTCAGGGAGCCCATTCCAAGTTATAAATGAATTAGATAAATATAGCAAAGAGGATAATAAAGATTTGGTAGAAACAGAGGAGGGGAGAGGGGAAGTTAGAAGAAAATCTAGGTAGAATATTATGGCTTTTTATTGTGATAGAAACTCTGTATACAAGGTTAATAGATTGTATGAAATTATAATAGAAAAAAAAAATTATTAAAAAAAAAAAGGGAGCCCATTCCACAAAGCCGAGGCCATGAGGGAAAAGTCCTGGGCACCGGGTCTATGCCAGACGGGCCATCCTAAGTGTTGGGACAGCCAACAGATGCCTGCCTGGTGACCCTAGTTCACGTACAGGGGCATATGGAAGGAGACGGTCCTTTGAATATGTCAGTCCCAGGTCATTGAGGCCATCAGAATTCATAACCAGCACCTTGAACTGAACCTGCAAACAGACTGGCAGGCAATGAAAACGCTTTCAAAATGGGCAACGTATGTTTCCAATGGCTAGTCCCTGATCACGTGTAATTAGAGGTCTATAAAATTATGCTTGGTGTGGAGAGAGTGGACAGGGAGAAGCTTTTCTCCCTCTCTCATAATCCCAGAATGTGGGGTCATCTGCTGAAGCTGGAGGGGGAGAGATTCAAAACAGATAAAAGGAAGTATTTCTTCACACAACGCATTGTTAAACTGTGGACCTTCCTGCCCCAGGATGTGGTGATGGCTGCCAACTTGGAAGGCTTGAAGAGGGGAGTGGACATGTTCATGGAGGAGAGGGGTATGCATGGCTATTATGATTACTAGTCATGAGGCATACCTATTCTCTCCAGCATCAGAGGAGCATGCCTATTCTATGAGGGGCCGTGGAACACAGGCAGGATATTGCTGCTGCAGTTGTCTATGGGCTTCCTGGAGGCACCTGGGCTTGAGGGGCCTTGGTCTGATCCAGCATGACTTTTCTTATGTTCTCAATTATGGGAGGTCTTCAGGCCCTTTGAATGTGGGAGATCTTCAGGCCCTTCAGGCCCTACCTGAAGATTTTGTTTGTGGGCTTCCTAGAGGCACCTGGTTGGCCACTGTGTGAACAGACTGCTGGACTTGATGTGCCTTGATCTGATCCAGCAGGGCTTTTCTTATGTTCTTATGTACCTGGAGGTTGGCAAATGTACTGATGGCATCATTGCCATGTGCCCCGTGTTTGAGATCATGGTGCTGTGTTTCCCATGTCCCCTTTTTGAGGAAGGGAGGGAGCACAGAAGGGTATAATGTCATACACTTATCGTCGCCAGGGCCCTCTTCGCCACCAGTGGAAGGTTTTTGGGGCGGAGCCTGAGGAGGGCGGGGTTTGGGGAGGGACTTCCATGCCATACAGTCCAATTGCCAAAGTGGCCATTTTCTCCAGGGGAACTGATCTCTATCGGCTGGAGCTCAGTTGTAATAGCAGGAGATCTCCAGCTAGTACCTGGAGGTTGGCAACCGTACATACAGTCCACACTCCAAAGCTGCCTTTTAATCCAGAGAATTGCTTTCCATAGTCTGGAGATCATTTTTAATTCTGGGAGATCACACAGCAGCCATTTCCCCCAGGGGAAGGGATCTCCGTAGTCTGGTGATCACTAGTAATTCTGGGAAGTCTCCAAGGTTGGCAGCCCTAGTATGTGGTTGCGTGCAAATGTTACTGAGCTAGCTGCGTGAGACAGGTTTTATGTAGTTGCCTTCCTCTATAATCCTTTCAATCTGCAGGATGGATGCTGTAAGTGAAAGAGAAGGGACTGGGAGAAGAGACAGACTTTGAAACACAAAACACAAACAGGGCTGGTACTTTAGGAGCAATTTCTCCTGAGGGACACTTTCAGAGACTAAGTGAGGAGAAACAAGCCCTCATTGTTAGCCTGTGAGACTGTGCAGCTGAGGACCAGCCAACCTTTGGCCTCCTTCCTTGCTCCTTTTGTTTGGTTTTCTTCTCCACGTCAAGGCCTGCAATTCCCACAGGGGTCAAGACTATACTTTCCCTGTTACATACACTGTCGCAGAACTGGCCCCACTGAACATCGAGCCCCGTTCCGCTTTGGGTCTCCTGAGAGGTTGAGACACTTAGCGGCCATCCGTGGCCCCCACCCGACAGCGTCCCACTCTCCCGATGGGTACCCCGCTCATCTCAGGAGATCGACACTGCCACCAGCTGGTCATTTTAGCGTTGAGGAGGAGGAGGAGGAGGAGGAGAAGAAGAAGAAGAAGAGTTGGTTTTTATATGCCAACTTTCTCCACCACTTGAGGAAGAATCAAACCGGCTTACAATCTCCTTCCCTTCCCCTCCCCACAACAGAGCCCCTGGGAGGTGGGTGGGGCTGAAAGAGCTCTAAGAGCTGTGACTAGCCCAAGGTTACCCAGCTGGCTTCATGTGTAGGAGTGGGGAATCAAACCCGGTTCACCAGATTAGTGTTTGCTGCTCATGTGGAGGAGTGGGGAATCGAACCCGGTTCTCCAGATCAGAGTCCACCGCTCCAAACCACCGCTCTTAACCACTACACCACGCTGGCTCTCTTTTATGCAGGGACATTTCCCCATGGTCCCCCCGCCCCCCGTCGACTGCTTCAGGGCTTCCTTTTGATTATGCATGCCTTTTCCGACCGTCAGAGGTCAGCTCACTCTCCCCGCGCGTTGTGCCCATGTTTTCTGGATGCTGTTTTAGCCAGAATCTGGAAAAAATGGGCAAAACGCAGGGGCAAAGCGAGGCGACCTCTGATGGTCGGAAAAGGCATGCATACTCAAAAGGAAGCCCGGAAGCAGTCAGACCTCCACCTAAGACCCTGGAGAGCCGCTACCAGTCCGAGTAGACAATACTGAGTAGACAGTACTGACCTTGATGGACCAAGGGTCTGATTTAGCATAACACAGCTTCATGTGTGAAAGACCTCTACTTGAGTCCCTGGAGAACCAGGAGGCTGAAGTTGGTTCCTTATTCCCAGTTCGTTCCCTATTCCCAGTTCCTTATTCACATTTCCTAGTTTGTGAATGATTTTGAGGACATTTCAAAAGCTCTTCACCCCAAGATATGGATTGGACCACCACATATCATACACCCCCACATTCAGCGGATTGTGCCCTTCCAGATGGCGCATGCTGAGTCCTGGTCCAAACTCTGGTTCTTGTGCCAGCGGCTCCCAAGTGGGGGACCCAGGACAGAGGCCCATAGAGACCCTGCACCCCAAAATAATCTTCAGCCTCCTTGGAGAACCTCTGCCAGTCTGAGTGGACAATACTGACTTTGATGGACCAATGCTCTGATTCAGTGGAAGGCAGCTTCATGTACCATGTATCACTGAGATGGGCATGTGAGACGATCCTTTTGATCACCCACGATGGGTAGCAATAATAAAGGGCTTTTCTGCCTCTAACTTCAGTCAGGTGCAACCGACTGGAACTTAGTTAACTGTTTTCGATGTGGGGAACGGGGGTAGCGGAATCTGTTCTGGCTGCCACACTGCTGATGGCTCAGAGCCAAGTGTGCTGGGCAGCTTGAAGAGTTGGGAAATAGTGTGTGTTTATGTGTGTTTTTGTGTGTTTTTGTGTGTATGTGTCCAATTCCAATCTCTCACAGGTCTTCTAGTGCTTTTAAAAGTCACAGAAGCAGGTGCCAGAATTTATTATTAGTGCTATTTATTTGAACAGTGCTAAATATTGTTTCCTTCAGATTTTTGGGCATAAACTAGCAATTTTTACAGGGTAGATTTTTTTTTGGGGGGGGGGATGTTTCACTGGTTGCTGATCCTGTTGGGGAGTTGGGCTGCTGCTACTCCCTACTTCCTGGATTAGCCACATGGGAGGTCCCATCCAATTAGGGATTATGCCGTGATCTTGAGGTTTCTACATAGCTAATCAGTAGGGTTGCCAACCTCCAGGTGGTGACTGGAGATCTCCCGCTATTACAATTTATCTCCAAGTGACCGAGATCAGTTCCCCTGGAGAAAATGGCCGCTTTGGCAATTGGACTCTATGGCATTGAAGTCCCTCCCCTCTCCAAACCCCACCCTCCTCAGGCACCATCCCAAAACCTCCAGGTATTTCTAACCCAGAGCTGACAGCCCTACTAATCAGACATAGCAATGTGATAGCGCCACTGAGGGAAGTGAGGGTAATGGAAACCAAGGGTGAGTGAAGGCTATGTGTATGTGTGTTTACCTGGAGTAGGTAGTAGCTGGAGATCTCCTGCTATTGCAACTGATCTCCAGCCGATAGAGATCAGTTCCCCTGGAGAAAATGGTCGCTTTGGCAATTGGACTCTACGGCCCTCCCCTCCCCAAACACCACCCTCCTCATTCTCCGCCCCAAATCTCCTGCGGGTAGCGAAGAGTGACCTGGAAACCCTAGGCTTAGGGTTGCCAACCTACAGATGGGGACTGGAGACTCCCTAAAACGACAACTGGCCTCCAGATGACAGAGATCTTTTCCCCTGGAAAAATGGCTGCTTTGGTGGGTGGATTCTATGGCATCCTTCTGAAGCCCCTCCCCTCTCCAAAACCCACCCCAACCAGGCTGCACCCCCCAAAAAAAATCTCCAGCAATTTTCCAGCCCAAAGTTGGCAGTTCTTCTGCTGCCAGACAGCCTAATAAGGCCAGCAATAGGAGAAGAGCCCTATCTGAAGATTGTCATGCTCAGGAAGGCTCAGAGAGGGGAAGGTGTTCCCCACTGAGATAATGGGAACTCCTTAACGGTTGCTCTACAAATGCTAAGTATTATTAATTGGGCAAGGTTTTTATGGCCCGCAATGGGGTGTATGAGAAAGAGGCGGAAATATCTTTTAATTACTTTGCTCCAAATTGTACCTGTTTTGAGCTTTTGGGGAAATCAAGCAGACTTTTTTTTTTTTTTTTAAGGCCGCGTCTCATTAGCAGAGCCTGCTTGGTATGTCTGTTTGAACTGTGGATGCCAGCCTCCAGGTGAGGGCTGGAGTTCTCCCAGGTTTACAACTGAGCTCCAGACTACAGAGGTCCGTTCCCTGAAGGAAATGGCAGCTTCAGAGGGAGATATTGCGTAGAGTAGAGGAGAAACTGACCTTCTAGAGCAGGGGTGTCAAACATAAGGCCCGCGGGCCGGATCCGTAGGGTTGCCAGGTCCCTCTTTGCAACCAATGGGAGGTTTTTGGGGCGGAGCCTGAGAAGGGCGGGTCTTGGGGATTGGACTCAATGCCATAGAGTCCAATTGCCAAAGTGGCCATTTTCTCCAGGTGAACTAATCTTTATCAGCTGGACATCAGTTGTAATAGCAGCAGATCTCCAGCCAGTACCTGGAGTTTGGCAACCCTACGGATCCGGCCCCTTGAGAGCTCTTATCTGGCCCACTAGCCAGCCAAGGCAGCCACACACCCCCACACACCCAGTCTGGGCTGGTAAGGCATGGCTTGGCCCGGCCAAGTGACATTTATCTAGGGTTGCCATCTTCCCGCTATTTCAACTGATCTGCAGGTGACAGAGATCAGTTCACCTGGAGAAAATGGCTGCTTTGGAAGGTGTACCTCATTGAAGTCCCTCCCCTCTTTAGACCCCACCCTCCTCAGGCTCCACCCCCAAAATCTCCAGGTATTTGCCAACTTGGAGCTGGCAACTCTACCTCGAGTCAACCCTCCACAGCATCCATTTCCTCCAGGGGAACTGATCTCTGTAGTCTGGAGATGAGCTGTAATTCCGGGGGATCCCCAGGTCCCGCCTGGGGATAGATTACCTTCCAACCATTAGGAACACTTCCCAATTTGGTGTCTTTATAGGGTTGCCAGATCCCTCTTCGCCACTGCTGGGAGGTTTATGAAAATTGATTAATCAACTGAAGAAGTTGAGGTCGTTGTACCCTTATGAAAATTGATTAATCAACTGAAGAAGCTCTTTCCAGGTGAAACACACTCAAATCCGGAGGTGTTGTCTTGGATTTGTTGGACTTTGGACCTTGATGCACTGTCATTATTGCAAGTTTCATACCAGATGGTTTCTGGATCTTCCCGGAACCAGTTCATTTTCTCTTAAGAGGACTCAGTATTGGACTTTGATTTGAACTCGAATTGTACATTTTGGACTCTATTTCATTTTGATGTTTATAATACTTTTATTTTTCATTGGTGGGGTAACCTGTGACACCTTGGTTGTGACTGTTTTGATTATATCACTGACAAATGTACAGAATAGTACACCAATACTGAATTATTTTTGAGTAATCATTATAAAATTCAGTTTGATTATTGTTAATCGGAGCTGGTGCTGTTTTTCCCTTTAACCAGTGTTTTCTCAGTACCTGGAGGTTGGCAACCCTACTTCAATGCCATACAGTCCAATTGCCAAAGCGGCCATTTTCTCCTGGTGAACTGATTGCTACCGGCTGGAGATCAGTTGTAATAGCAGGAGATCCCCAGGTAGTACCTGGAGGTTGGCAACCCTACCCAAGGGTCCAACTCTGTAAGGGGCATGTAAACTTAAAAACAAACAAACCAGAAGCATGTGTTTTTGTGGCATGTGTGCGCAACAATTTAGAAAACGCTAGCAAATCCTCAGAGGCCGCCAGGTCTTAAAACAACCCTGCCAATCTTCAAAGTGATACTTAACTCTAATCTTACCCCTGAAGGCACTATTACAAAGCAATCAGACACACTATTCTGGGCCATTTGGGGTTGAGGTCCCCCCCCCCCTCTATTTTTGGAAGAAATTGTTTCACCTTGTACGCCCAGTTCTGCAATAATCCATTCCCAAACTGGCAAAGCAATTATACCCCCATGCAAAGTAATTCATCCTCTTTTTCAGTAGTATTTTGGGAGGGGGAGAAAAGAGGGGGAGAAGGTGGAGATGCCCCCCCCCTTTTAACAGCACCCTATCACCACTGCAAGCTGCCTTCAGTATTGGTTTTTAACAGAAGGCGTTTCTTTTCGAAAGACTCATTTTTAGCATCCATGAAACATTTCAATGGAGCTGGGGCGGGGGAATCCTGGTATCATGAAAACTCACTGAGATAATCACTGTGCAAAGAGTGTTGTGTATTAATTACACCGGGATTTGGATCTTCTTGGTGTGAGAGTCGAGTATCATGGGGTAAATTTTTATGTACTGGTACATTATTCTGGGGATGTATGTGTGTAAATGCACACTAGGTATAGGTGGATTGAAATGAACCCAGGTTAGTCTGTTTCTCTCTCCCAGTTTGACCCACCTCACAAGGTTGTTGTGAGGAAAATGGGTGAAGGAGAGAACAATGTATGCTGTCCGGATAGGGTTGCCAGGTCCCCCCGGTCACTGGCGGTGGGTAGGGGATAAGTTTGCCCGATCCAGGTTGGGAAACTTGTGGAGATTTGGGGGTGGAGTAGGGTTGCCAGGTCACTCTTCACCACTGGCAGGAGATGTTTGGGGCGGAGCCTGAGGAGCGCAGGGTTTGGGGATGGGAGGGACTTCAATGCCATAGAGTCCAATTGCCCAAGCGGCCATTTTCTCCAGGGGAACTGATCTCTATCGGCTGGAGATCAGTTGTAATAGCAGGAGATCTCCAGCTAGTACCTGGAGGTTGGCAACCCTACTCCCCCCCTTGGGTGCCAGGTACTGCCTGGCAACCCTATCTGAATCCCACCCCCCAGCTGTCTCCATGCTTTCGCTGGTCAAGTGTGAAAAGATCAACCAAGGGCGCTGCACGGTGTCCTTGGCCCACATCCACTGCTGAATGGTTGACTTCACACACCCAAGGTGAAGCTTCTGCTGGGCCGTGACCCACCGGCTCATATGCAAGAAGGCCTTGGGATTCAACCTCCCAAGAGGGGCAGTGATTGCCCCACCCTACACTCTCCATAAGAAAGTCTCCCCTGTCCCCTCTCGTGTCCCGTCGCTCAGCCTTTCTACCGTTCGGTCCAAACGGGAAATCTTTGTCGCTGAATTGAGGGGCACAGATGGGGAAGCCAGCTGTTGGTTCTTTCGTTGTCGTGGGCAATGCGACAATAGCTCTCGGTCAATTAAGAATTACTGGTAGAGCCTGGACTGTGCTCTCAGCTTGGCACCTCTGTCCTGCCCTCATCCCTTACTAGAGTTGCCAACCTCCAGGTACTAGCTGGAGATCTCCTGCTATTACAACTGATCTCCAGCCGATTGAAATGAGTTCCCCTGGAGAAAATGGCCCCTTTGGCCATTGGACTCTATAGCAGCCATTTCCTTCAGGGGAACTCATCTCTGTTACCTGGAGATCCGTTCTAATTAGAATCATAGAGTTGGAAGGGATCACCAGGGTCATCTAGTCCAACCCCCAGCACAATGCAGGAAATTCACAACTACCTCCCCCACACACACCCCAGTGACCCCTACTCCATGCCCAGAAGATGGCCGAGATGCCCTCCCTCTCATGATCTGCCTAAGGTCACAGAATCAGCATTGCTGACAGATGGCCATCTAGCCTCTGCTTAAAAACCTCCAGGGAAAGAGAGCTCACCACCTCCTGAGGAAGCCTGTTCCACTGAGGAACCGCTCGGTTAGAAAGTTCTTCCGGACGTCTAGATGAAATTAGTGGACATCTCCAGGCCCCACATGGAGGTTGGCAACCCTACACCCCCCTTCTTATTCACCTTTTACGTTGCCCACTCACTGGAAGTGCTCTAGAGGAATTTCCAGAGTCCTTGCCAGACTCGCCAATCGTGCAACACTTTGTGTAAATCAGCCTTCATTCGCATGAGGGATAGAAAAAAGAGAGGCTTCAAATGAACTTTCCTGTTGTGGATCTTAATGAGGTCTGTCTCGTGCTGACTGTGAAAAAAATAGGAAACTCTGCAGAGACAATGCAGGAAAAATCCAGGTGGAGGTTTTTACATCCAAATGTTCAGATCTTTGGCTTTCATTGGAATGATCTAAGTTGGGAAATTCTCAGTCCCTCTCTCTCTTTCTCATCCTTTGACTAAAGTTCATCTCCTTTGAAAGATTTGTCTTAACCTGGAAGAGGAAACCCATATCAGCAGAGTTTGGTTTAGAGATACACCTGGCCCCATCACCTTTTGGGTCTTGTGCACTTGTGCAAGGCCACAAAAGATATGCTATTCTTCTGGGGGCTCTTTTTTCCTTTCTTCTCATAGCCATTACTATAGTTTTAAAAATTTTATTAGAAAAAAAGTAAATATGTGATATTTCTATACAGTCGCCGCTGTCCAGTAATATCAAAACAAACCTATTAAAGAGATAATACAGAAACAGTACATTTCCGGTATTTGCTATTAAACCACATTGTAAAAACCTCTTGCCGTACATCTACCAATCCATAAAATGGTTCTTGTATGCAATAAACCATTGCCGTTGTTTTACAAAATTCTTGCCTGCGTATTTTCCCCCTTTAAATATTTGATTGCTTTTAGTTTATTCATTAGCATCCTGTCCCACTAGGGTTGCCAGGTCCCTCTTTCCACTGGCGGGAGGTTTTTGAGGTGAAGCCTGAGGAGGGCGGGGTTTGGGGAGGGGAGGGACTTCAGTGCCATAGAGTCCAGTTGCCAAAGAGGCCATTTTCTCCAGGTGAACTGATCTCTGTCAGCTGGAGATCAGTTGTACTAGCAGGAGATTTCCAGCTAGTACCTGGAGGTTGGCAACCCTGTTACAGGCTTTGACATATTAGAGCATATGAACGGTTGTATTAGTGTTGTACATGTGCAGAATTATTCAACGTAAAACCTTATTCTTCATAAAGACCATCAGTTCACCTGGAGAAAATGGCTGCTTTGGCCATTGGACTCTATAGCATTAAAGTCCCTCCCCTCCCCAAACCCCACCCTCATCAGGCTCCGCCCAAAAAACATCCCACCAATCGTGAAGAGGGACCTGGCAACCCTAACCCTAACCTGTCCCCACCCTGGCTCCACCCCCAAAGCTCCAAGAATTTCTCAACCTGGAATTGCCATGCAGGGCAATGCTCCTGGGGGCTTGTGTGTGAAATGCTGCCATTTCTCGGGTGTGTGCCGGCCATTGCCACCTCTGCCACTTACTCGGAGTTCCTCACAAGCTGCAAACAGCCAGGGCTTATTAAAATGCTACCCCACCACGGCCGGTCGGCATTTTAGCAGACATTGTTTGCACAATTCTTTCTGACCTTGTCAATGGGCTTCTCTGTGGGGGGGTTAGGAAGGGAGGGGAGAAACAGCCTTGCATCAAAAAGACACCTCCTTGAGATAATAAGCCCTATGATTGGCACACACCCCACCTCCCAGAGGAATGGCGGGAGACCTACTCTCCATTTTTATCACCTGCATAATTTCCATCTCTTTCTCTCTTTCTCTCTGTTTTTCAGAAGCATGCTGTTGAATGAAACATCTTCTGAAGAACCACGGACTTCAAGGCTTCTCGGAGCCGGAAGGGAAGTTTTAAATTAAGTCTCTGGCCAGAATTAAAGTGGGGGGGGGGGGAATAATTCCAAACCAATCAATGCCCACCGCCATGAAATGGAGAGGCCGCTGTTATTATGCCAAAGTCTTTGGAGCATCAGATTTTTAATTTTTCAAGGCACTTCTGAGATCGTAAAAAGCTGACCTCTCGTCTAATTCTCGCCACTTGGATTCCCTCCAGTTGTTGCTCTATCAAGTTTGCTCAAGTGTGTGCTTCGCCAAAGCAAGGATGCCCTTCCTTGGAGGGCTGCGAGCAACAGGTAACCAAAACTTGTGGCTAAAAAGAGATGCCAAGGCACCGTATATGGGGCTCTGTCCTGGAGATTTGGGAGCAGATCCTGAGGACGGCGGATTTTGAGAGAAGAGGGGGCTCAGCAGGGTATAATGTAGGGTTGCCAGCTCCAGGTTGGAAAATACCTGGAGATTTTGGGGGTGGAGCCTGAGAAGGGCGGGGTTTGGGGAGGGGAGGGACTTCAATGCCATAGAGTCAAATTGCCAAAGTGGCCATTTTTGTCCAGGTGAACTGATTTCTGTCGGCTGCTCCTCTTACTAATAACAGCTCTCCAAGGTTTCAGGGAGGAGGAGAAGAAGAAGAGTTGGTTTTTATATGCCGACTTTCTCTACCGCTTAAGGGAGAATCGAACCGCTTACAATCACCTTCCCCTCCCCACAACAGACGCCCTGTGAGGTAGGTGGGGCTGAGAGAGCTCTAAGAGAACTGTGATTAGCCCAGGGTCACCCAGCTGGCTTCATGTAGAGGAGTGGGGAAACCAACCCGGTTCTCCAGATCAGAGTCCATCGCTCCAAACCACTGCTCTGAATCACTGCACCACGCTGGCTCTCTTAGGATAGAATTCCATTACTACATAGCCAAACAGATTGGGCAGGGATGATGTCATTCAGGTCAAGCAAGGGCAATTTAAAGTCAACACATCTGCAATGGTTGCTTAAAAACTGTTGGGGGAAAAGAAGGTTTTGCAGGCACCATGGCTAAAAATATTCACAGAGAACTCAGTACTTTCAGCTCAGCCCTAATTACTTTCTTTGTCTTGCATAGCTAAGAGCAGGCACACTTTTGACTCAGCGTGAGCTGATGAGTAACCAGGAATGAATGCTAGTTTTAGGGGAAGGATCACAGAAAACATCTCTTAGACGTAGAGATGGTGCATGGTTAAGAGCGGCAGACGCTAATCTGGAGAACCAGGTTCGATTCCCCACTCCTCCACATGAGCGGCAGACTCTAATCTGGTGAACCAGGTTGTTTTCCCCATTTTTCCACATGGCAAACCCGTATTATAATATTTCTCCATATTAGAGTCTGCCGCTCACGAAGAGTGGGGAATCAAACTCAGTTCTCCAGATTAGAATCCGCCACTCATGTTGGGGAGTGAATAATCAAACCCAGTTCTCCAGATTAGAGTCCACTGCTCATGTGGAGAAGTGAGGAATCAAACTCGGTTCTCCAGATTAGAATCTGCCACTCATGTTGGGGAGTGAATAATCAAACCCGGTTCTCCAGATTAGAGGAATCAAACCTGGCTCTCCAGAGTAGAATCCGCCACTCATGTTGGGGAGTGAATAGTCAAACCCGGTTCTTCAGATTAGAGTCCACCGCTCATGTGGAGGAGTGGGGAATCGAACCTGGTTTTCCAGATTAGAGGGTTTGGAGGGCGGTTTTGGAATGGAACAATTCAGCAGCGATGGTTGGACTCCGTCCATAAAATCCATCTAGGTGATGATGAAGCTGCTATAACTATGGCACGCTCTGCATCTCTGTGCGTGCGTGTTCAAATGGTGACATTCAAACCAAATGGAAGGAGAAATCAAAAAGCAGTATTGCATTTCGATATGTTTTTTAAAAAGCACATGTTAAAATATTTCTTATAGGTCAGGGTTAAATTTATGGGAGAGGAAGCTTCATTATTTAGCCATCCTGAAGTTCAATATGTTTGCATTGCCATTAACCCTCGCTGCTCAACGCACTCTACTTGCTGTGAACTCCCAGTGAACTCCCTTGATGGAGTGCTGGCGGATCACGCGGCACGTTCACTGAAGGGCCACGTGGGAGTTTGGCTTATGGATGAAACAGACCTTGACTTGGTGAGCTGCCTCAGATCGGTGTATTTCTATAGACGCCGTTTAAATACCATAAAACCTTTTTTGAAACGATAGGAAAAGATTCCGGCTACGGCCAAGTTGAAATTGGTAAGAGATGCATTCTCTTAAAGCAGGGCTCCCCAACGCACCCACCAACACCTTTTCCAGCTCCCGCCAAGTGTTTTCAGAAAGTGGGAGGGACCTGTTATATCTCAAATTTGAAAATGTGGGGAAACGCAAGGGGAGAGCGAGGTGACCTCTGATGGTTGGAAACGGCATGCACAATCCAGACATAGATCCAAAGTCATTGGAGGGGTGACGGCGAGCGAAACCCATGCATAAAAAAAGGAGAAGAGTTGGTTTCTATATGCAGACTTTCTCTACCACTTAAGGAAGAATCAAATCAGCTTACAATCACCTTCCCTCCCCCTCCCCACAACAGACACCCTGTGAGGTAGTTGAGGCTGAGAGAGTGTGACTGGCCCAAGGTCACCCAGCTGGCTTCGTGTGGAGGAGTGGGGAAACAAACCCGGTTCTCCAGATCAGAGTCCACCCCTCCAAACCACCGCTCTTAACCACTACACCACGCTGGCTCCATAGTGAAAAGACCCAAATTAGCTGCTCTATTCTCTGATCTGAACTTGTTTAGATTCCAACTTGGGGCTGTTGGAAGAGGCATGCCAAAGAGGTGGCCTTAACAGTTGTGTGAGGACCTCACACTAGGGCTGTTGGGGAAAAAAATCGGCAAAATTCGGATCCGGAAAAATTCGGCCTGTTTTTATTCAGGGAATGCCAAAGTCTGAACTCCCCTGATTCGGATTCGTGGAATTTGGCACTCAGTTCGCAAATAAATTCGGCCATTTAAAGCCATTAAAAACACATTTGTGCCTTTCCGTGGCTCCAGGGGGGCATGTTTGGAGGTAGAGGTCCCAAACTTTCAGTGTAGCTTGAGGGGACCCTTCTTGCAAGAACCCCCAAGTTTTGTAAATATTGGGTCAGGGGGTCCTGAGATATGGGGCCCAGAAGGGGTCCCCTCAAAATTGCCCATTGGAATAAAGCCAGTAAAAACACATTTGCGGCTTTCCACGGCTCCGGGGGGGGCATTTTTGGAGGTAGAGGTCTCAAACTTTCAGTGTAGCTTGAGGGGACCCTTCTTGCAAGAACCCCCAAGTGTTGTGAAAATTGGGTCAGGGGGTCCCGAGATATGCGGTACCCCCATCTGCCCATTAGAATGAATGGGAGAAGGCGATCCGTAATGTGCATCTAGAGAGCGGCAAATCCAAGGCAAAACCTCCCATTGTTTCTGGGGCAGCCAGAGAGAGACTCACCACCGACCCACACTGACCTCCAAGCGAAGGTGGCAACCAGTGAAAACAGCAACAATCACACTCGCAAAGAGATCAAGCCCCCCCCCAGGACTGGTCACCCCCCCCACCACACACAGTAGAAGCCAGTCCGTGGCTTCTAAGAGCCGATGTAACTATGCCGAAAGTGCATCCCGCTCAAAGCGTAAGTAAACAGCGTAAGTATCATGGGTACCGTACGTATCTTTTCATTTCAACACAGCCAAAGTGCATCTTATAACGCTACTTGCGTAAGTGCGACATGCGCATATTGCGTCTCTTCAATATTGATAGATGTCATGCTGCTGGATTCAAATCTTCCACAGCAACACTCACACTCGCAAAGAGATCAAGCCCCCCCAGGACAGGTAACCCCCCAAATCACACTCCACAGAGGCAATCAAGCCCCCCCCCCAACAGAACAGCCCCCTCGAACCAGAAGATGCAAATTCCAAATGAAGGAGAAGAACGGGCCAGGCAGAGAGAGAGTGAGAAACTCACTGACATGGGATGTACTAAAACGAATGACAGGCTAGCCCATTGTAAACAACAGGAGCGGCTGCACAGCCCATTGGAAACAATAGGAACCAGCCAGAGAGAGACTCTGTTAACCCACAACTTCCGGACGAAGTTGGCAACCAGTGAAAACAGCAGAAAGCACAGTCCCAAACAGAGGCAATCAAGCCCACCACCCAGCAGAATAGGTAAACCCACCCCCCTTTGGCTTCCTCCCTCACAGACACACAGACACACACACACACCACACACAGAGAGAATCTCCCCCCCTCACACATACACACACACAGGAAAAAAGTTATAGACAAAAGCCCCAAAATGGGTTATACTGTGGATGGCTTCTTCTCTTCCATCAAGAGCAGGGACTGGGAGTCAGGACTCAGGAGTAATTCAATACGATTCTAGCAGACTCACACACACAGGCTCTCTCTGGGCATTTATGCACGGGAGGTTTTGCCTTGGATTTGCCGCTCTCTAGATGCACACATTACGGATCGCCTGCTCCCATTAATTTCCAGAGCCGTGGAAAGCCGCGAATGTGTTTTTAATGGCTGTATTCCAATGGGCAATTTTGGGGGGACCCCTTCCAGGCCCCATATGTCAGGACCCCCTGACCCAAACTTTACAAAACTTGGGCGTTCTTGCAAGAAGGGTCCCCTCAAGCTACCCTGAAAGTTTGGGACCTCTACCTCTAAAAATGCCCCCCCCCGGAGCCGTGGAAAGCCGCGAATGTGTTTTTACTGGCTTTATTCCAATGGACAATTTTGAGGGGGACCCCTTCCGGGCCCCATATCTCGGGACCTCCTTACCCAATCTTTACAAAACTTGGGGGTTCTTGCAAGAAGGGTCCCCTCAAGCTACCCTGAAGGTTTGGGACCTCTACCTCAAAAAATGCCCCCTCCCCGGAGCCACAGAAAGGTGCGAATGTGCACACGCACCCCCCCACCCACGGGGATCTCTCTCTCACACAAACAGACACTCCCAGTCTCTCTTTCTCTCCCCAGGCCGCACAGCGGCTGGGGTCACTCACTCATCCACGACTGATTGGCCAGAAGAAGACCCAGCTTGGCCGCCGATTGGCCGCGGGAGAATGCTGCTTTTGGGGCTCTGAACTTGTACGAATGTATCCGGCGTCCACCCGAACTCACTGAGTTCGGTTCGTCGTTTTCCCGTCTTTTTTTGACTTTGGTTCTATCCAAAGTAGAAACCGCCTAATCAGGGAAAATTCGGCTTTTTTTCTTTTTGGATGGAACCAAATAGACAGCCCTACCTCACACCCACACACATGTGCACAAACGCACACACATATACATGAAATTGCACTCTACTAAATCAGACCATCGGTCCATCAAGGTCAGTTTTGTCTGCTCAGACGGGCAGCGGCTCTCCAGGTTCTCAGCTTGAGGTCTTTCACATTCCCCACCATCTGATCCTTTTGAGCTGGACGTGCCAGGGATTGAACCCGAGACCTCCTGCATGCCAAGCAGATGCTCTACCACTAAGCCACAGCTCCTCTCTACACACTGTGCCTTGCCAGATAAGGCTCTGTGCTGCTAAGCCTGAACAGGAGAGAGTATCAAACATGATTGTGCTGGAAAGCTCTGTGTTGTTGTTTTTTCATTAGATAAATGTGTTTCTAGAGGGGAGTACGAATGTCAGAAACACTAATTAAGCAGTGTAACTTTCTTCCCCATGGGCAGGCACTGTAATTTGCAAGCTTCTCATGTAACTATCATTCAAAATGATATGGTCAAGCAAAAAGTTTGGGGCTTGCAAATTTAGGACGGCAATGCAATCCTAACTGGAGTTATGCCCTTCTATGTGCCTCAGTGGGTTTCAACTGTGGGCGGAGAGGTACCGGCTGGATATTAGGAAAAGGTTTTGTACAGTAAGGTCTTTTTTGCATGGGAGTTTTACCTGAGGTTTGTTGCTCACTGGACCCACACTTTCCTGGTGGGAATCTATGCACCAGCAGTTCTCCAAGCTCAAATCAAGTCCCCTCCCCCTGAAATGCTGCTTTGTAATTGGCTTACTTTGTAGAGCTTACTGTGAGGGGGAAAACCCAAACCCAATTGCTGCATAAAAAATCATTTTAGAAGAAAAAACAAAAAACGGAGCAATCTGAAAGGAGGGGAGAGAAATCCAAGCCTCGGTTTTAAAAAGCCTTTCTTAGGCTCAGAAAGAGCTCCCAGGAAGCAGGAATCATTTGAATCCCTGCCTCTTTACACCCTGCTTTGTAATTGGCTGTGATAGAAACCAAGCTTCTGTGTCCCACACTTTGCCTTATGCATGGGGATTTCAAGCGGGCTGAGTTCAGGGGAGAGGGAAATGGGAAACCCTGGGACTTGTGAGGGCTGGCCACGAGGTCATCCCTAATGGAGGGAAAACTCATGCATAACTCCAAGGTACAACCAAGACAGACCGGGGGCAAACGTGAGTGAAAGTACCCATGCATAAACGACCTAAGAGTCTTCCAACTCTATCATTCTATGAGTCTATGGTCGTTTATGCATGGGAGTTTTTCCTGAGGTTCGCGGCTCGCTGGACCCACACTTTCCTGTTGGGAGTCTATGCACCAGCAGTCTCCAAGCTCAAATCAGGAAGAATTTCAATCTTCGGCACTTGAAATGTTTCTTTGTAATTGAGAGAAAAGCCCCCCCCCCAAAAAAAACCAATTGCTGCATAAAAAAGCATTTAAAGAGCATTTTAAGAACAAAAACAAAAAAACAGAGCTATTTGAAAGGAAGGGGGGAAACCCAAGCCTCGTTTTTAAAAGCCTTCTGCTCAGGAAGTACTCTGAGGAAGCAGGAAGCATTTGAATCCTCGCCCCTTGACATGCTGCTTTGTAATTGGCTGTCTGCTTGCTGTGAGAGAAACCAAGCTTCTGTGTCCCAGTCTGCCTTATGCGTGGGGATTTCACCCGGGCTGAGCTCAGGGGAGAGGGAAGAATCAGCTTAATAGAGGGACGGGAAGTCCCAGGATTTGTGAGGGCTGGCAGCATGGTCATATCCAATGGAGGGAAAATTCATGCATAACTCCAAGGACCAGAACCAACGGGTTAAAATTAAATCAAAAGAGTTTCCGGCTAAACATTAGGAAGAACTTTCTGACAGTTAGAGTGGTTCCTCAGTGGAACAGGCTTTCTCGGGAGGTAGTGAGCTCTCCTTCCTTGGAGGTTTTGAAGCAGAGGCTAGATGGCTGTCTGTCAGCAATGCTGATTCTATGAACTTGGGCAGATCAGGAGAATTCCCAAGCATCACGGATGCAGCGATGCCACTTCAGGTTGCTCAACTGGAAGTGACGTCATTGCCTTTGCACCATTTCTTCCCAGTTTCTCCCTCCCACTTCTCTGAAGAGTGAGGGTGGGAGCAGGCGTGGGACATGGGAGGTTGCTCACCTGGCCACCCTTGGGTGGTCCCCAGAACTGCTTTCTTGCATGTACCCACTCATGGAATATTTAGGTCCTACTCTCATGGCAATTATGGAAATGATTTAAATCATACAAAAATACCGTGCAAATTGCAAATTAAAATTGTTTGTTTCATATGCAGCATATATTTAAACGCGTACACCATTTTATCGTCATCCCAGCCACCTCAAAAACTCTGAGAAAAAGGGGAGGAAACGCTTTTCATAAAAAAAGGAACCAAACAATGTTGCAAGGCAGATTAAGACAAAGCCTGCCTCAAGATCATAGTTGAAGAGGAGATTTGAACCCCAGTCCCACAAACGATGTGCTATAGGACACTGCATGTGATATAATCTGCTTTGAGCATTTAGAGAAAAATGATGTTATTATTAACAGTATTTTTACAAGAACATGCGGGCACATCCCATTTCACCTCCCCCACTATTTCATCTTTCCCTTCCCTGGCAGTTCCCATAGATTCTCCCCTTCCCCTGCTTCCTTCTCTCCTTCCCGCCACCTCCCCACCACTAGCCAACCTACTTTTATCTGCCCACAGATTCGACATACCTTTATTCAAGAGGGCTTTTCTACACTGGCAACAGGGTTGCACTGTGCAAAATAACTCACAAAGTTACTAGGATAAATGATTAGGGACTGTGGTTTATATTAATGTGCACAGTGTGCTATAAGTAGGATCCTACAATGTAATTTTGCATAATTTAATGTGTCTTGTTACTGCGCAGGCTTTGCTTCACTTCTGTTTTTACATGTCTGGTTGGCTCCACAACCCTAATCCTCTTGCATTCTTTATGGAATGTCCCATCCTATTGTATCAACTCACTGGGTGCAATCCGCCTTGAAGCCCAGTGAAAAGTTGGACTAGAAATAATGGGGTGCATCAACAGAGGCCTAACATCCAAATCGCAAGATGTCATAGTTCCACTGTACACCGCATTGGTCAAGCCGCACCTGGAGTCTTATGTGCAGTTCTGGAGGCCTCACTTTAAAACACTGGTTCCCAACCAGGGGTCCGTGGACCCCCAGGGGTCCGTGAGAGCTAAATTAAGGTCCGCGAAACAAAGTTATAAACCCATAATAAATTAATATTTTCAATTAAAAGTTTCTATTATAAAAATATATATTCAAATATTATTCTAAGTTTAATGTTTAACTAACAGTTATGATTAAAGTTTATTTTCAAATTCTCAGAATTTTTATTTTGAACCTTGGGGTCCCTGCACCGAACAAAAAAGTCCTAGTGGTCCCTAGTCAAAAAAAGGTTGGGAACCACTGCTTTAAAAGGATGTGGACAGAATGGAGCGGGTGCAGAGGAGAGCGAGGAGGATGATCGGGGGCCTGGAGACCGAGCCATACGAGGAGAGGCTGAGAGAGTTGGGAATGATCAGTCTGGAGAAGGGGATGCTGAGGGGGGACAGGATTGCTCTCTTGAAGTATTTGAAGGGCTGTCACTGAGAAGAGGGCAGGGAGCTGTTCCTGTTGGCAGCAGAGGATAGGACTCGCAATAATGGGTTTAAATTGCAGGCGGAGAGGTACCGTCTGTATATTAGGAAAAAGCTTTTTACAGTAAGGGTTGTTTGACAGTGGAATCAGCTTCCTAGGGAGGTGGTGGGCTCCCCCTCGCTGGCAGTCTTTAAGCAGAGGCTGGACAAGCACTTGTCAGGGATGTTCTAGGCAGATCCTGCATTGAGCAGGGGGTTGGACTAGATGGCCTGTAAGGCCCCTTGCAACTTTATGATTCTATAGATGTGAATAAATAAAGACATATATTTTCAGTATGAAACTGGCTTCCATTCTCCTTCCAAACAAAATTAATCTCACAAAATTAGACGAAGGCTTCCATGATTATGCAGGCATGAAGACTCTGGCGTTTGCTTCCTACTGCTGGCCAAATCGTTTCTCTCCTTTAACGGCTCACCTTCTCACTGGAGCATTTTTCGCACCGGCGACTCAATTTCCACCAACCTTGGCCTTGCTCCTTTTGATCCCTGAGACGTGCTGGACCAGCTATTGCAGCGAGCGGGTTTTGTCTGAAGCCTTTTCATCCCGTTACTCAGCGGTTGCAAAGCCGCCAGCCGACTGGAGATCTCCTAAAGAGTTGCCGCCTCCCCGGGCGATCGCAGGATTTACCGCCACCGATCACATCCTTGCTACCGCCTAATCTGCAACACTGTCAAACAATAAGTAAAACAGAAAGCAGGCATTCAGAAACCCCCGGTGCCTAGAAGGGACTGCACACATTGATGTTTTCGGCTTTAAGTATGCAGGAGTATATACTCCAAAACCACTGAGTCCTGCTTCGGGCTGTGAATATGCAAAAAAGGGAAGAAGAGAGGAATATATTGCGGGGGAGAAACCATGCAAATGCATCCAATTTGTATGATGTATATTATCCTGTCTCTGGATTGCTTTTTTAACTCTGGGTTATGTTGTGCCCATATGTGGAGGGGTTGGGTATGAAGGGCAGAGCGTCTGTCTTGGACATCAAAGTCCCCAGGTTCAACCCCTGGCATCTCCAGTGCAAGTCTTGGGAAAGAATTTTCTGCCAGCATGAGAGCCAGCGTGGTGTAGGGGTTAAGAGCAGTGGGCTCTGATCTGGAGAACTGGGTTCAATTCCCCAATCCTTCACATGAGTGGTGGAGGCTAATATGGTCAACCGGGTTGGTTTCCCCACTCCTCCATATGAAGCCAGCTGGGTATCCTTGGGCTAGTCACAGCTCTCTTAGAGCTCTCTCAGCCCCACCTACCTCACAGGGTTTCTGTTGTGGGGAGGGGAAGGGAAGGTGATTGTAAGCCGGTTTGAGTCTCCCTTAAGTAGTAGAGAAAGTTGGCATATAAAAACCAACTCTTCTTCTTCTTCTTTGAATCATAGAATCATAGAGTTGGAAGGGACCACCAGGGTCATCTAGTCCAACCCCCTGCACAATGCAGGAAATTCACAACTACCTCCCTCACACACATATCCCCAGTTACCCCTACTCCATGCCCAGAAATGGCCAAGATGCCCTCCCTCTCATGAACTGCCTAAAGTCATAGAATCAGCATTGCTGATTCTTCTTCTTCTTCTTCTTCTTCTTCGCGAACTCTTCTTGTTCTTTAAAAAGGTAGAGAAAATCAGGATATAAAAAACCAACAACTCCTCCTCCCCTCCCCCTCCCCCTCCCCCTCCCCCTCCCCTCCTCCTCCTCTTCTTCTTCTTCTTCTTCTTCTTCTTCTTCTTCTTCTTCTTCTTCTTCTTCTTCTTCTTCTTCTTCTTCTGCCTGAGACCTTGGAGAGCTGTTATCAGTCAGAGGAGCAAAAAACTGAGCGAGACAGATCAATGGTCCGACACAGAATAATGCCTTTTCATCATATGTTCAACCATATGTTCATACGTATGGCAGCCATGGAGATGTAAAGAGGAAGATCTGGCTCCATCGTGGGTTGACTTTGGCAAAATGCTGTCCGGCATGTTCATGAGACTGGAGGCCAAACGACACGGTATGCCCAACGCATGCCAGCTCACAGGGGTGCTGCCCGACACAGAGACTATGACTTTTTCCGCAAGCTCGAGTTGCTCCTGATTTTGTTGTGAGTCGATCCACAAACACCGGGATCGGTTTGGGCAGGGTTCTTCCGCACATGTGCCCCCCTGTGCATTTTTACAATTGTGGAGTCAGTTTATTTTCTTCCGCACGTGAATTAAATAATGAGGATTTTCCAGGGAGGGAGATGTCGTCTTTATCAGTGATGTCAGAGCACACCTCCTGTATGTTTTAAAACACGGCCCTAAAATAGCAATATAACACTGTAGTATTGCAATGACAGTTTAAGCGAGTTTTCTGAATCCCCAACTTTCTTTTTTAAAATAAGTCTCTAGCCTGTTCCCTCATTGAGATATGCCTTTCCCCCTTATATCTATGTGAGGGAAGGAGATAGAGAACATAAGACAAGCCATGATGAATGAGACCAAGGTCCATCAAGTCCAGCAGTATGTTTATGCAGTGGCCAACCAGGTGCCTCTAGGAAGCCCACAAACAAGACAACTGTAGTAGCATTCTCCTGCCTGTGCTCCACAGCACCTAACAGAATAAGCCTACTCCTCTGATCCTGGAGAGAATAGGTATGCATCATGACTAGTATTCATTTTGACTAGTAGCGCCATGGATAGCCCTCTCATCCATGAACATGTTCAAAGCCTTCTTAAAGCCACGAGCAACGGACTCTAATCTGGTGAACCGGGTTGGTTTCCCATCTCCTACACAGGGTAGGGTTGCCAGATTGCTAGAGTTTGGAGTTAGAGGGTAAACGAGAAGTGACATAATCATGTTGTGTGCATGCATGCGCAATCTCCACCCCACATCGCCCCCAAAAACCTTCCGCAAGAAGAGAGGGGGGACCTGGCAACCCTACTGCTGGGTTCCCTTGGGCTATTCACAGTTCTCTCCAAACTCTGTCAGTTCCACCTACTTCACAAGGTGTCCGTCATGGGGAGAGGAAGGGAAGGTGATTGAGTCTCCTTAAAGGTAGAGAAAACCAGGGTATAAAAACCAACTCTTCTTCAAAATACTTGAGCTGATTAGCACTATTACGTCATGGCAACAACAATATTGCATAATGGTAGAAACACTGCAATGGTGGTAATAGTACCAATTTCATTTTTTTAAAACAAAAAGAAGTGACCAGACAAAGTAGTTCAGACTTTGGTTGTCAACTGGCACTATGTTTCCAGGCATGTGTGAGAAAGCAGTATCATCACAGGAGACGGACACACTCGAAATCAACTGGAAACTTTTGAACAGCTCATGGAAGGAACAGGCCCCTGTTTGCGGCTGCCTAGCAGGATGTGAGTGGAGCTGGCGGGTGTAGGGTTGCCAACCTCCAAGTACTATCCGGAGATCTCCTGCTATTACAGCCAATAGAGATCAGTTCACCTGGAGAAAATGGCCGCTGTGGCAATTGGACTCTATGGCATTGAAATACCTCCCCTCCCCAAACCCCGCCCTCCTCAGGCTCCACCCCAAAAACCTCCTGGCGGTGGTGAAGAGGCACCTGGCAACCCTAGGCAGGTGCCTGAGCATCTCTACATTTGGGCAACTCAGACAGCATATAGGGGGCTAGAGCACCTGCCCTATGAGGAGCGGTTAAAACGTTTAGGGCTGTTTAGCTTGGAAAGAAGGCGGTTAAGGGGAGACATGATCGAGGTCTGTAAAATTATCGGCTACGACTTGACGGCACTTTACACACACACATGGAGAGAGTGGACAGGGAGAAGCTTTCCTCCCTCTCTCGTAATACCAGAACACGTGGTCATCTGCTCAAGCTGGAGGGCGAGTGATTCAAAACAGAGAAAAGGACATATTTTTTCACACAACACATAGTTAAACTGTGGAACTCCCTGCCCCAGGATGTGGTGATGGCTGCCAACTTGGAAGGCTTTAAGAGGGGAGTGGACATGATCATGGAGGAGAAGGCAATCCATGACTGCTAGTCAAAATGGATACTAGTCATGCTGCACTTATTCTCTCCAGGATCAGAGGAGCATGCCCATTAGCTTAGGTGCTGTGGAGCACGGACAGGGTAATGCTGTTGCAATCATCATGTTTGTGGGCTTCCTAGAGGCCCCTGTGTGAACAGACTGCTGGACTTGATGGGCCTTGGTCTGATCCATCAGGGCCGTTCTTATGTTCTTTATATCTTTTGTTCCGTTCCCCCCCCCCACCAGTATTTATGTTAAACAGACCAAATGCATAATAATGGACGTGCTTGTAAAGACAGAAGGAAACTCTCCCAGACACCAAGTATTGGGAAAGCCTTTTATATCTCTAATGGCCCTTAATTTCCTTGGTAAATGCCTAATGCTTAATGAATGTTTTATTCTCGCCTCTATTTGCATATTAATAGTTAACTTGTGTAGCTGCTCGCGAGGAACAATTAGCCTTCTGTTTTGAGGAAGGCAATGGATGCAACCGCCACATGTTCACCTCCGTGAGAACAGGGAGGAAGTCTGACCTTGCCCCCCCACCTTGTGCATCTCTCACCTTCTGGGTGGTTCAGGGACTCTTGCACAGGAGGATAAAGGGAAACTGGGGGCAAGGAAGGGATGTAGAAGAGCAGGCACAAAGAGGGAACAGGAACGTTTCGGCTGTTGGAGTTCCAAAGTTGCCCGCAGGCTCAAAAAAGTCGGGGACCCCTGCTCTAAGAATGGTGTAGCGGTTAAGAGTGGCGGACTCTAATCTGGTGAACTGGGTTTGTTTCCCCACTCCTCCACATGAAGCCTGCTGGGTGATTTTTGGACCAGTCACAGTTCTCTCGGAACTCTCTCAGTCTCACCTACCTCACAAGGTGTCTGTTGTGGGAAGGGGAAGGGAAGGCAATTGTAAGCCACTTTGAGACTCCTTAAAGGTAGAGAAAAGTGGGGTATAAAAAAACAGTTCTTCTTCTTCTTCTTCTTCTTCTTCTTCTTCTTCTTCTTCTTCTTCTTCTTCTTCTTCGGCATTATACCCTTCCCCAAATCCCACCTTCCTCATGCTCTACCCCCAAACCTCCAGGGATTTCCCAACTCAAGAATTGGCAACAGGGTTGTCAGGTTCTTCTTCACCACCAGCGGGAGGTTTTTGGGGCGTAGCCTGAGGAGGGCAGGGTTTGGGGAGGGAAGGGACTTCAATGCCATAAGGACTTCAATGTCCAATGGCCAAAGCAGCCATTTTCTCCAGGGGAACTGATCTCTATCAGCTGGAGATCAGTTGTAAGAGCAGGAGATCTCCAGCTAGTACCTGGAGGTTGGCACTCCTGTTGGCAACCCTATGGCAGTGTGTGTGTGTGGGGGGGTCTATGTTCTCTTTGTTCTATGCTAGATTTTGGTACACTTCAATGTTGCTACCGGCTTCTCCCTCCCTTCCCCACCCCAACATTTTTACAACGGGCCCAGTTTTCCTTGGCTCAGTTTTTCAAAATTTAATTGTTTTATTATTTTGTGATTCAAGCCACCTTGAGCAGTTTTTGGAGAGGTGGCATATACATTGCCCAACGATCACAAATACCCAGAATGGTATTCTGCCCCTGTACATGGAGGTTCTGTTCGGCAGCCACACTTAATTGCTGCTGGTGCATCTTCTCTTCCATGAATTATGGGTATAGACATATCTTGAGGAGTGGGCCGGCATCTTTTCCCTACCTGCCCAGCTCTTCTGTGAGTGTGGCCTTTGCAAACTCTCCGATGTTTGCCTTAAACATGGAGATGCATCTCACCTCCGTCTCAATTACAGTAATTTCCCCGCACAACAACAGCTGTAATTAATGGCTGCATTTTTCTCCAGCGGCAGAGTTGAGCGATGACATGAAGTCTGGTGAGTATTTTTGTTTCAGTGACAAAGGAAGGTGATTAGCGGCTTGAAAGTGGCTGGAAAGCTCTCGCAGCCCCGGCGGGGATTAAAATTAGCAAAAACATTTTCTTTCCCTTTTCTTGTTTTCCTTCTCGTTTCTTTGCTCTCTTCTTCCCCCTCATTGTCTAGAGACTGGGGTATGTGCCAAGAACTGGAAAAGTGTCCCATCCCCTTCCAGTTGTTTCGTTGCTAGTGGAAACTCATTGGCATGAGCAAACATCCAGAGACAAGCTACAGATCAGGTTGGCTCCTGCCCTTTGAACCGGCTGTACCAGGCCTGGCTGGCTCAGATATGCATGTCTCTGGCCTGGGACTGGGGTTGATCTCCAGCCAATAGAGATCAGTTCACCTGGGGAAAATTGCTGCTTTGGCAATTGAACTCTATGGCATTGAAGTCCCTCCCCTCCCCAAACCCCGCCCTCCTCGGGCTCTGCCCCCAAAACCTCCCGCTGGTAGCGAAGAGGGACCTGGCAACCCTACCTGGGGCTAGGGTTGCCAGGTCCCTCTTCGCCCCCGGCGGGAGATTTTTGGGGCGGATCCTGAGGAGGGGGGGTGTAGGGAGGGGAGGGGCTTCAATGCCATAGAGTCCAATTGCCAAATCGGCCATTTTTCTCCAGCTGTACCGATCTCTATCGGCTGGAGATCAGTTGTAATAGCAGGAGATCTCCAGCTGTCACCTGGAGGTTGGCAACCCTAGGTTGGCTCCTATCCCTTGAACTGGCTGTACCAGGCCTGGCTGGTGCAGATATGCATGTCTCCGGCCTAGTGCCCCTATATTGGAAATAATTCACAGTGGGTAGCTGTGTTAGTCTTTCTGCAGTAGTAGAAAAGAGCAAGAGTCCAGTAGCACCTTAAAGACTAACCAAAATATTTTCTGGCAGGGTATGAGCTTTCGTGAGTCACAGCTCACTTCTTCTGGTATCCAAGCCAACTCCAAGCCAACTCCTATCCAAGCCAACTCCAAGCCAACTCCAAGCCAACTCCTATCCAAGTCAACTCCTTTGTACTGTTTCCCTTCTGTTCGATGGTGGAGGCTCTGGCAGGGCTTTTATGGTGGTGGCTCGTCAGGCTCTAGTCTGTGGCAGCCTCAATTTTTGCAGATTTTGTAAAATGGCGCTAAAAAAGGGGATGGATGTCTAATTCAATTGACGATGTTTAATGGTTGGAAGATTTAGTGATTTTCAGATCAATTTTCTGGGTAATTTTTACCGGGCTGATCTGTTTGTTTTTGCAAACTGTCTTGACTGTGCAATGGTAAAGAAAGGCAGTGCAGAAATCTTTTAAGAAGTGAATAAATAAATATTCTGCTTCTTACTTGCCTTGAAAGTCCCTTGCTGGGGTCGCCATAAGTCAGGTGCATACTGTACTCAATTAAAGCTACTTTTTTGTATTTAGGGTGCATCGCCTCTTCTCTGGGTTTTTCTATCAATACTAAATAAAGAACAGTAGAGGAGAGGGGTATTCATGGCTACTAGTTATTATGAATACTAGCCATGATGCATCCCTGTTCTCTCCAGGATCAGAGGACCGCACCTATTCTATTAGGTGCTGTGGAACACGGGCAGGATAATGCTGCTGCGATTGTTTTGCGCATGGGCTTCCTAGAGGCACCAGGTTGGCCCCTGTGTGAACAGACTGCTGGATTTGGTGGGCCTTGGTCTGACCCAGCATGACTTTTCTTATGTTCTTATATTCTTATGACACAGGAACAGATGGCAAGCCTAATCTTTCGTCTGATCCATCATGGCAGTTCTTACGAGTTCCCAATGGAACCTCCATGTTCAGAGGCAATGTACCACAGAATGCCAGATGTGGGCACGAAACAGTAAGAAAAAGCCAGAGCATTAGTGTACTACCTGTGAACTGCCAAAGTAAGGTTGCCAACCTCCAGGTTCTAGATGGAGATCTCCTGCTATTACAACTGATCTCCACCCAATAGAGATTGGTTCCCCTAAAGAAAATGGCTGCTTTGGCAATTAGACTCTGTGGCATTGAAGTCCCTCCCCTCCCCAAACCCCGCCCTCCTCAGGCTCCACCCCAAAACCTCTGCCAGTGGAGAAGAGGGACCTGGCAACCCTGTTCCAAAGGCATCCGTGTGTCAGAATCCCAAACTGAATAGACTCACGTTAGTCTGTTCCAGCAAGGCAGTGCACATTTTACTGGGTAAGGTCTAGGCAGCATTTAGTCTGTGACACCTAGAATCATAAAATCAGAGTTGGAAGGGACCACCAGGGTCATCTAGTCCATCCCCCTGCACAATGCAGGAAATTCACAACTGCCTCCCCCACACCACCCCAGTGACCCCCTACTCCATGCCCAGAAGATGGCCAAGATGCCCTCCCTCTCATCTTCTGCTTAAGGTCATAGAATCAGCTTTGCTGACAGATGGCCATCTAGCCTCTGCTTAAAAGCCTCCAGGGAAGGAGAGCTCACCACCTCCCGAGGAAGCCTGTTCCACTGAGGAACCGCTCTGACTGCTAGAAAATTCTTCCTAATGTCTAGACGTAAACTCTTTTGATTTCATTTCAACCCATTGGTTCTGGTCTGACCATCTGGGGTTGCCAGCTCTGGGTTGGAGATTTCGGGGTGGAGCTTGGAGAGGGTACGGTTTGGGAACAGTCAGGACCTCAGCAGGGTATAATGCCATTCCAAAGTAGCCATTTTCTCCAGGGGTACTGATCTCCATAGCCTCGAGATCCATTGTAATTCTGCAAGACCTGGAGGTTGGCAACCTCACACTTCCCCAAAAGTAGGACACTGCCATGATAATTTGCTGTTATTAATTTCTACCTGGAAAAAGAGGGAGGGGATCTGATGGTATTGCTTTACAAAATGATTTTGGAGTGAGCAGACAGATGATTTCTCGTTCTATGGTCGGAGCTATTAATCCCCGATAAATGAGCCCTGGAAGGCATGTTTTCCGCACTTCAGATTCAAAAATTGCCGGGTCGAGAGCGACAGGTTTTATCTCGGCTTCACCCACCTGCGGAGGAAATCTGAAGGAGTCGTGAAGAGGAGGAGGGAGGGGGGAAAGCCTATTTGGGCTAATCACATGAAAGTAACTTCCTACAGCGAGTGAGTGGTGGGAACTGATAGGAGATTACATCCTGAGCACGAGGATTTTGCAGAACATTTCGATAAAAGCGGGGCAAGATTACGGAGCAGGACATTCGGCTGCAGAGCACAAGAGCCAACGTGGTGTAGTGGTTAAGAGCGGTGGTTTGGAGAGGTGGACTCTGATCTGGAGAGCCGGGTTTGATTCCCCACTCCTCCACATGAGCGGCAGAGGCAAATCTGGTGAACGGGATTTGTTTCCCCACTCCTCCACATGAAGCCAGCTGGGTGACCTTAGGCTAGTCACACTCTCTCAGCCCCACCCACCTCACAGGATGTCTGTTGTGGGGAGGGGAAGGGAAGGAGATTGTAAGCGGTTTGAGTCTCCCTTAAGTGGTAGAGAAACTCAGCATATAAAAACCAACTCTTCTTCTTCTTTGTGCAGAGCTGGGAAAATTTAAGTTTGGGCAGGCTGTCCTGCAAACGCCGGCAAGTGCGGCAGCCAGTTAGGAGCATCTAGCATCAAGAGCGGACTTTTGAACAGTCGAAACACCTTCCCATATGTCATCTCTGTGATCTTGCCAACATCTTAAGAATGTAAGAACATAAGGAAGGCCCTGCTGGATCAGACCAAGGCCCATCAATAAGGTTGCCAACCTCCAGGTCCTAGCTGGAGATCTCCTGCTATTACATCTGATCTCCAGCCGATAGAGATCAGTTCCCCTGGAGAAAATGGCCCCTTTGGCAATGGACTCTATGGCATTGAAGCCCCTCCCCTCCCCAAACCCCGCTCTCCTCAGGCTCCTCCCCAAAAAACCTCCTGCTGGTGGCGAAGAGGGACCTGGCAACCCCACCCAACCAGTCCAGCAGTCTGTGCCCACAGTGGCCAGCCCGGTGCCTCTAGGAAGCCCACAAACTAGACGACGGCTGCAGCATTGTCCTGCCTGTGTCCCACAGCACCTAATATAACAGGCATGCTCCTCTGATCCTGGAGAGAATTTGTAAGAGAAGAAGAAGAAGAAGAAGAAGAAGAAGAAGAAGAAGAAGAAGAAGAAGAAGAAGAGGAGGAGGAGGAGGAGGAGGAGGAGGAGGAGGAGGAGGAGGAGGAGGAGGAGGCTTTGGAAGGCGGGGCTGGGGGCTATCGCACATGTTGTGAGAGAATGGAGAATGGGAGAACGATGTTCTAAGCCGCTTTACGTCCGAACTGTGGGGGTAGAAAAGCAGGACATAAACAAATCAATGCAAATGCATAGCTGAGTGACATGTCACTGGCCCTTCCATGTAGGGTTGTCAGGTCCTACCTGGCCTCCAGTGGGAGCCTTTTTTGCCTGTGTCTGTGGGCAAGCATTCTGTGCAGCGCAATTACCCCCAGGGTGCTGGAATCACACAGGACTCTCTAGCTATTCCTTCCAAAAACTCTAAGGAATTGCTAGAGCATCCCATGTGATTCGGGCACTTTTGGGGTAATAAGCGCTGCAAACCATAGAGTTTTTGGAAGGAATCGCTAGAGCGTCCCGTGCGATTCCAGCACTTTATGGAAACCATAGGGTTTTGGGATGGGAAAGGGCTAGAGCGTTGTCAGCACTTCTGGGGTAAACCTGGAAGTGCTGGAATCATACCATATGCACACTGCACACATGGCTCGCCATCCCCCCAGCTGGCCTACCTCTTCCCACCAGCCAGCTGAGGGGCAGCAGGCAGCCCGGTGAGTTGAGGGGCGATTGCCCGCCACCACCGGGCAGTTGGGAACCCTACTTCCACAACAGTGCAAAGCATTCTGGGATGCTCCAACTGTGCGCATGCAATTTATAAAAATACTACCGGCTCCAGGAATTGCTTAGATCTCGTGTGCTGTCTGACCTCCGATGCCAAAGGATCAATGCCAGCAAAATATAACAGACGCAAGCACGATGCGAAATTGGCATGCGTGGCAACGGCTTTCTTTTGTAGCCACGATGCACAGTCGCACCATTGCGTGTGCTCACTTTTAAAGACATCTTCTGTCCCATCCTTTGGAAATCTGCTTCACTGCCCAATAGATCTTACCCACGGGAAGCTTCGTTTGAAATGATTCAGCCCAAATCCTTCCTGATGCCAATGAAAAAGTGATTCCCCCCCTTCACAGCCCCCGGCAACCACCGAGAACAATTGATCTGTCATCTTTCTAACAGCCACTTATGTATTTGAAAACTATGATCATCTGCTATCATCTCGGATTGACAGAAAGTATAGCTTCCCTGGGTGGTCGCCTGCGATGCCATCTTGAAATAAATACCCTGCCTTCAAGATGCTACATAAATTGTGCCTTTTCTGTTCCCCAGCAAAGAGGGACAAAAAGTGTTTTCTGTCGCCGTGGGTCCTTCAGAAATCAGACCTGCCAAATAACACCAGTGTGAGGTCTCCCTCGAACCTCTTGGCATTCCTGTGTACCTCTTGGCAATCTCCCTGCGTAGCTTTTATGGTGCATTGATTGCGACCTTTCTGAATCTTCGAGACGTAATCGCCATTTCCCCAGCATTTTTATCTCTCCAGCGCATTCTGGGGTCACAATCGGGCTGGCAGAATTTAAGGACAGTGCCAAATTGCTCACAAAGGTAGTCACAAGATGGGTTGGGGGGGGGGGTCAGCAGAGCCCAGGGTTGCCAACTTCCAGGTGGCCCCTGGAGATCTCCCACGATTACAATTGATCTCCAGTCCACCATAATCTGCTCTTCTAGAGAAAATGGCTGCTTTGGAAAGTGGACTGCTGAGGTCCCTCCCCAAATGCCACCCTCCCCAGATTCCACCCCTAATATTTCCAGGTATTTCCAAACCCAGAGCTGGCAACCCTCTACAGAGCACCCCAGGCCCCATCTAGAGGTTGAAAGTAGGGGTTGCCACCAGGTCCCTCTTCGCCACCACTGGGAGGTTTTTGGGGTGGAGCCTGAGGAGGGAGGGGTTTGGGGAGAGGAGGGACTTCAATGCCATAGAGTCCAATTGCCAAAGCGGCCATTTTTCTCCAGGGGAACTGATCTCTATCGGCTGGAGATCAGTTGTAATAGCAAGAGAGCTCCAGCTAATACCTGGAAGTTGGCAACCCTAGTTGGAAGCCCTAGACGCACCAAAGGCCAGCGTTATGGTTGCCAACCTCCAAGTGGAGGCTGGAGTTCTCCCGGGTCTTTTATGCATGGCTGTTTCCCTCATCGTCATCCCTCCGACAACTTCTGGTTTTTGTGTTGATAAAGCATGCCGTTTCTGACCATCAGAGGTCTCCTGGCTTTCCCGTTGCGTTTCCCCGTGTTTTCAAATTCGAGGGGAAACAGGTCTCTGAAAATGTAGGCAAAACGTGGGCAAATGCAGGAGGAGAATGAGGCGACCTCTGACGGTTGGAAACGGCATGCATAATCAACACAAAGACCCAAAGTCATCGGAGGGGTGACGGCGAGTGAAGCATCCATGCATAAACGACCCCAGAATTATAACTCATTTCCAGACAACAGAGATCAGTTCCCCTGGAGAAAATGGCTGGTTTGGAGGGTTTACTCTAAGGTAATTATACCAAACTATGGACCCTCCACTTCCGAAACCCCGCCCTCCCCAGGCTCCACCCCCAAAACTCCATGAATGTCCCAACCCAGAGTTGGCAACTCTTGTGCATCAATGGCCTTCATTCCTCCTGCCAAGGTGTATATTGGCCATCGGCTCCCACCCACGAAAGGAAACAGAAACGACTTAACCATCAGCGAGAAGGTCACGCCGCTTGGAAAAGACTCCAGACCAATCATCTTTACAACCCTCTCACGATGCCGTAGCTCTCCCCGCCTCGACTCGTTCAGCAGGCGTGATGGAAGTGCTCTTTCATGTTCACTGATCCCATAATGCTCCCGTCGCCAATTTGTGGGAACAGAGGCTACGTAACGGGCGCCATCCATCTTGTTTCCTCGCCGAAACGAGGCGCTGGGAAAGGAGAGAGCGGCAGGAGGAGGTTAAGCCTAGAAATGAGAAGCATTTGTTTTGCCTCACTTAAAAGATATTTAGGTATCTTCCGAGGATGCTGCAAGACCCGCTGGGAGACTTTGGCCATGGATCAGTGGTAGAGCAGCTGCTTTGGATGCAGAAGGCCTCCTCGTCAATCCTACCACCTCCAGCTAAGGTTAACAGGTGACCTTTCTCTGCCTGACACCCTGGAGACCTGCTGCTACTCAGAGTAGAGAGCCCTGCGCAAGGTGGACCAACGGTCAAACTTGGCAGAAGGCAACTTCATAATTTCAGCTGCTACTGGTTCAGGGTGGCCATGTTTTGCGCAGGTTAGGGTTGCCATCCTCTAGATGGGGCCTGGCAATTTCCCAGCATCCAGACTGCTCTGAAGGGTGGACTCCGTGTGGGAACCTCCACATTCAGTGGAGTAAGAAGAAGAAGAAGAGTTGGTTTTTATATGTTGACTTTCTCTACCACTTTAGGGAGAATCAAACCAGCTTACACTCACCTTCCCTTCCCCTCCCCACAACAGACACCCTGTGAGGTAGGTGGGGCTGAGAGAGCTCTAAGAGAGCTGTGACTAGCCCAAGGTCACCCAGCTGGCTTTGTGTGTAGGAATGGGGAAACAAATCCAGTTCACCAGATTAGTGTCCGCTGCTCATGTGGAGGAGTGGGGAATCGAACCTGGTTCTCCAGATCAGAGTCCACCGCTCCAAACCACCAATTTTAACCACTTGTTTCTATATGAATTTATTGTAGTCTTTTCTTTTCAATTAATGCATGGTTTTGCATGTGATTCTCTTAATTGATGTTACTGTTTTGCATATAATTTGATAATAATAATTAATACACATATCAGAATTCATGGTCTACGTTGCTGTTTCTTTTCTTTCTTTTCTTTTTCTTTTTGCTTAGTACCTGGAGGTTGGCAACCCTAAGTTAGAGCTGTCATGACATTTCACACTAATTCAAAATTTGGCTACATTTTACATTTCAAATTGTCATTAAAAGCTCATATTTTGCTTTTGAAATTTAAATTTCGGCATGTCACATTATAAGAAGGCAAGAGTCACTGGAAAAGACAATCATGCTAGGAAAAGTGGAAAGTAGCAGGAAAAGAGGAAGACCCAACAAGAGATGGATGGACTCTATAAAGGAAGCCACAGCACTAGGGTTGCCAGCCCAAGGTTGGGAAATACTTGGAAATTTTGGGGGTGGAGCCTGAGGAGAGTGGGGTTCAGAGAAGGGAGGGATTTCAATGCCATAGAGTCCAATTTATAATGTGGCCATTTTCTCCAGGGGAACTGATCTGTCGCCTGGAGATCAGTTGTAATAGCAGGAGATCTCCAGCCACCACCTAGACATTGGTAAACCAAAAAATAGTACACTAGTGCTGTATCAGTGCTATGTAAATGAAAGGCAGCACATGGGCTCAACACAAATTAAGTACCCACAATATAGTTTGGATTTTCTTATTCTTATCACTATATACTTATAATATTTACAGTGTAAACAACCTAGAAAATTTACATTCATAAATGCTTGTCCAGTCTCTGCTAAAAGACTGCCAAGGAGGGGGAGCTCACCATTTCCCTAGGCAGCCCATTCCACTGTTGAACAACTCTTACTGTAAATTTTCCCCCCTAATATCCAGCCAGTACCTTTCCTCCCGCAATTTAAACCCATTCTTGCGAGTCCTATCCTCTGCTGCCAACAGGAACAGCTCCCTGCCCTCCTTTAAGTGACAGCCCTTCAAATACTTAAATAAAGCAATCCTGTCCCCCCCTCAACCTCCTCTTCTCCAGACTGAACATTCCCAAGTCCCTCGTCCTTTCTTCATAGGGCTCGGTCTCCAGGCCCCTGGTCATCCTCGTCGCTCTCCTCTGCACCCGCTTCGTTCTGTCCACATCCTTTTTGAAGCGAGGCCTCCAAAACCGCACACAAGACTCCAGGTGTGTCCTGACCAATGCAGTGTACAGCGCAACTATGACATCTTGCGATTTGGATGTTAGGCCTCTGTCGATGCACCCCAAGGTTGCATTAGCTTTTTTTTGTCGCTGCATCACACTGACATATATTGTTGACTGGATTTCCCCACCCCCCCCCCTTTAAAATGCTGTATTATAAAAATTTTGATAGTTAGGAAAATTGGGTGGTGGTGGAATCAGGTTGGGAAAAGAAAAATCCCCTTGTTTGCAAACCAATCCAAGATTTTGTTTGACACTTCGTCCCCCCCATTTGTTTCATCCTTCCTCAGGATGCTGACTGGCATAAATCCAAACATCCCCCAACATAAGAGACGTGTGGATTAAGCTGAAAATGTGCAAAATAAAAAAAAACTGACATGAAAGCACGCGGGATGTTTGTTTTTGCTTTACCGCAATGCAGCCCCAGAAGCGTTCCAGCCTGCGCCGAACTTCCTGGGCTGCAAACGACGAAGCGGGCGTCTCTCACTCACAAGCCGTGCAAGCTGTCATTAAAGGCATGTTTACATTAACAACAGAAGCTGGGCGCACTGTCTAGCAGAGAAAATCATGGCAATTACCCACACAAATAGCTCTGCCTGTACTCTTCCTGCGGCCTTTCTTCATGAGCAGTTAGGTACACAGAAATCAGAGAGGGGAAAACAGATCTCGCCTGGGGTTCGGTCACCAGAACGGGCCCGCCTCGCACAGCTGTAAGGTGACTGGGGACACGGGAGCCGGGAGCCTCAAAGGACCCGTTCGATTGATCAGACCTTGGCTCATTGGGCCACCAGGATGGTGGTCGGAGGAAGGAACCGCAGGCCATTCTGGACGGGGCAGCTGGCCATAACTTTGCTTGCCTGGGAGGTAGGGTTGCCAGCTCCGGGTTGGGAATTACCTGGAGATTTGGGGGGCGGAGCCTGAGGAGGTGAGGTTTGGAAAGGGGAAGGACTTCAATGCCATAGAGTCCAATTGCCAAAGCTGTCCTTTTCTCCAGGGGAATTGATCTCTATCGGCTGGAGATCAGTTGTAACAGTGGGAGATCTCCAGCCACCACCTGGAGCCTGGCAACTCTAAGGTCAGGTGACACATCATGACCATTACTGGGAAACACGCTTACCAATGAAAAGATCAATTTTCATTAGAAAGGTAGAATCAATTCACATGCAAATGTTTGCAAGCTTAATCAACTAATGAACCAATTAATCAACTAAATGTCCAATGATGAATTGACTAGAGTTTCCTTCGTCAAGTGGCAGCGTTAATTTGCGAGCATCATTATTAAATACCAGCTTGCTAAAGTCAATACAAATTAATTCAGCACATGAGGCCATTTATCTGGACTAGCAACATTGTCCATGAAATATGCTCCTCTCCCGAAACCTGCAATGAGATTAGTAAGGAAGCACTAAGATACATCATGAAACCATTAAAATGAGTAAAACAGCAGTACAGAACAGCAGCATGAAACACAATAAAACAGCTTCAACAGGGGCAATCAAAAATTATTACACAGTTATCTGTCTGAGCAAATGAAAAGTCCTGGCGTCTGAAAATGAAAAACCTAAGTGAAAATGTTTTTGACGTTTAAATATTCAGTCTGAGGTCTAAGGAACTGGACCGTGTGTGCTCAGTTTTGTGATTAACACAGGATTGTGATGTGTTTGGCCGGTTTGATCATAGGTATCCTGCAACATTCGTTTGAGGAATTCAAAATCACCCACAAAATTTGAACTCTGCAATTGTGCTGAAGTTTGAATATTGGCAAATCCTTGATTCACCTCTAACTTGCATCCTTTTAGACATGGTTTAGTAGGTTACCCCCAACTAGGGTTGCCAACCTCCAGGTACTAACTGGAGATCTCCTGCTATTACAGCTGATCTCCAGCCGATAGAGATCAGTTCCCCTGGAGAAAAGGGCCACTTTGGCCATTGGACTCTATGGCATTGAAGTCCCTCCCCTTCCCAAACCCCGCCCTCCTCAGGCTCCACCCCAAAAACCTCCCGCCGGTTGAAAAGAGGGAACTGGCAACCCTACCCCCAACCCACCCTATTTTTATTATGCCTTCCCTCCAAGGAGTTCCAGACAGTGTACACAATTCTCCTTCCCCATTTGTACCTCACAACAACCTTGTATGTTAGACCAAGGTAATCCAGGGAGCTTTGTGGCCTGGTTCACTATCTGAGACTCTAACCACTAGACATTGTTGGTCTCACTGATCCCATGTTTCATTTTGCCTGGGCATTACACATAGAAAGGCACCATCTGCCCTTCCCATGGTTGCCAACTCCGTGTTGGGAAATTCCTGGAGATTTGGGGGTGGAGCCTGGGGAGGAGAGGGACTTCAGCATGGTAATGCCATAGAGTCCACCCTCCAAAGCAGCCATTTTCTCCATGGAAACTGATCTATGTTATTTGCAGATCAGTTTAAATTCCAGGAGACCTACAGGCCCCACCTGGAGGTTGGCAACCCTAGCAGAGTCACATAGTGCCCATTTCTGATCCTCCCCCAATTGCTATGGTATTTAGGATTGCCAGCCTCCAGGTGCTGTCCGGAGATCTCTCGCTAATACAACTGATCTCCAGGCGACAACCAGTTCCCCTGGAGAAAATGGCAGCTTTGGCAATTGGACTCTATGGCATTGAAGTCCCTCCCCTCTCCAAACCCCGCCCTCCTCAGGCTACACCCCCAAAATCTTCAGGTATTTCCCAACCCGGAGCTGGCAACCCTAGCAATATTAGAGAATCTCCAGCTATGCATCTTTTGTGTTTTTTTGAGCATCTGGGGCCACAGGGCCATTGCCCGATTCACTTGCGGCTGCCTTTGTCTCCCTTTGGACCCAATTCACGCCCTTGCCTGTCGGGCCGGCTCCCTCCTGGAACATTTCCATCTGCAACCGAGTCTCTGTTTGCAAAAAAGAAACATCCAGCCCCAGATCACTATGGCTCCCATTCTTAAGAACCAGCTCTGACAGAGAGCCCCCGTGATATTCCCTCTAAAGGTCACACCGAGATGGCTTCCTTCTATCTACTTATCGGCGCTGCGCCTCCGCCAGCTTAAAGAGGGACTTCGCACGGTAAATTAAAGTTTAACAGTGTGTTATTTTGTGATAAGCGTGTCCTGTGTGTCTAAAGACACTCCGTGTTTCCTTGAATTTGTTGATAACTGCGCAGACCTCTTTGGCAAAGATGCAAGCGTTCACTGCCGCTAATGTGAAGGCACCTATCCTTGCCGCGACGACGGTGCGCGCAAATTCCACAGGCACAATTGATGTTCGCTGCACGCTGGCCTGCCCCAAGTTTGCTTAATTCAGCATGTGCTTTGAAAGGCATCCCCCTCCCCTCCACCCCCGGCTTTTTGTATCTTATTAGCCATGCTCGGATATTGTCCTTCTGCAGGGGTTTGGAAAAAGGAACGGCCGCAGGAACGGGACTGATTTGCAGCTGTCTAGCAAGCGATTCCAGCATGGGCCCTGTGCTCGTGCCGTGTGTCAGTGGTGCTCAAGCACATACAAATCAGCATACTGTAGGTGGGGTCGGAAGATCTCCTGGAATTACAGGTAATCTGTTAGGGTTGCCAGGTCCATCTTCACCATTAGTGGGAGGTTTTTTGGGGCGGAGCCTGAGGAGGCGGGGTTTGGGGAGGGGAGGGACTTCAATGCCATAGAGTCCAATGGCCAAAGTGGCCATTTTCTCCAGGTGAACTGATCTCTATCAGCTGGAGATCAGTTGTAATAGCAGGAGGTCTCCAGCTACTACCTGGAGGTTGGCAACCCTACTGAAGCCCCCCTCTCATCAAACCCTACTCTTCTCAGGCTCTACCCTCAAAATATCACAACCTGGAGTTGGCAACCCTACTAGCAACTCTAGTCACACAACTTGGAAGTAACAGAGATGAGATGGGGTGGAAAAGAGACGACGGGGCTAAGCATTCCTGTAGCACCCTGACCCAGAGAAAGCCCATTCAAATGTGTTACAAATGTCCCTCTCCTTTTTCTGCTCCCATGAGTTTGCTTCTCCTCTTCCTGTGAGGTCACTTCCTCCCACCACTATTATAATTTTAATTATTTAAAAAAAATATTTCCTGCATCATATCTGTTGCCAGCTCTGGGTTGGGAAATACCTAGAGAACTTAAGGGTGGGGTCTGAGGAGGGCAGGGTTTGGGAAGGGGAGGGACTTCAGTGGGATACAATGCCATAGAGTCCGCCTTCCAAAGCGGTCATTTTCTCCAGGTGAACTGATCTCTGCAAGTCTGGAGATCAATCATAATAGCGGGAGATCTCCAGCCACCACCTGGAGGCTGGCAACCCTGGTGACTCTAGTTCATGTAGCCAGACCAGTCAGATTCCATGTATGAATTCTTTGCTGCCCCTCTACGAAGACATCAACCCAGTGTGTGGTGGCTGTGAAAAAGGCAAATTCCATGCTGGCCATAATAAGACGAGGAATAGAGAATAAAACTGCTGCTATCATACTGCCCTTGTACAAATCTATGGTGAGACCACATTTGCAATACTGTGTACAGTTCTGGTCCCCACACCTAAAAAAGGATATTGCAGAGCTCGAGAAGGTGTGGAAAAGAGCAACCAAAATGATCAGGGGACTGGAGCAACTGCCCTATGAGGAGCAGTTAAGACGCTTAAGGCTGTTTAGCTTGGAAAGAAGGCGGTTAAGGGGAGACATGATAGAGGTCTATAAAATTATGCATGGTTTGGAGAGAGGGGACAGGGAGAAGCTTTTCTCCCTCTCTCACATAATACCAGAACGCGAGGTCATCTGCTGAAGCTGGAGGGGGAGAGATTCATAAACAGATAAAAGGAAGTATTTCTTCACACAGCACAATAGTTAAATTGTGGGACTCCCTGCCCCAGGATGTGGTGATGGCTGCCAGCTTGGAGGGCTTTAAGAGGGGAGTGGACATGCTCATGGAGGAGAGGGCTATCCACGGCTACTAGTCAAAATGGATACTAGTCATGATGCATACTGATTCTCTCCAGGATCAGAGGAGCATGCCCATTATATAAGGTGCTGTGGGACACAGGCAGGATGGTGCTGCAGTCGTCTTGTTTGGGGGCTTCCTGGAGGCCCCTGGTTGGCCACCGTGTGAACAGATTGCTGGACTTGATGGGCTGTGGTCTGATCCAGCAGGGCCCTTCTTATGTTCTTATGTTCTCCAGCATCCTACTTCTTTGTCCTTGCCTTTCTTCGTTCTCTCGATTCTTTGCCATCCCTCGTTCGGTTTCCGTTTCTGAATTTTCACCTGCCTCTCCCCCCCCCCCACCGCTCCCTTCCTGTAAATTATAGCTTTAATCCAGTGGCACTAATTGATCAAACAACACAGGACTTTAGGTGTGTTTTTTGAATTATTCATTTTATTGCTACACTTCATTTCCAATTCATTTACTGCGCCGAGGCTTCAATGTTACCCAAGAGTGAATCTTCATTTTCATCCCTCCGCTCGTAACTGGAGTTTCATAGCCCCGAGAAGGAAAAATAATAAAAAAGAGAGAACCCTCAAGTCTTTATGAAAGTGAAATAAAAAAAATTAAATCTTAGCCAAAGATCTTTTTTTTCCTGATGCGCGCCCATTAATTAATTATTTATGGCCTCCGGTAATGGGCCATTTAGGAAGCACTGTGCGTCGAGCTGCAGAACTGTATAAACTTTTAACGCGTCCTCTGCTTCTGAGCGGCTCTGCGTTCGAGAGCCTCCGGACTGTAAATCTCAGATCTAATCAGGCGGAAATATCAAGGCGGGCGGGCGCCACCGGGAGGGGCCTTGCTTATCAGACCAGTGGCTGTTTCACACATTACAAGGCAGCAAACCTAGGTTTCACACTGAGTGTCAGGTCTACCTGTTACAGCTCCTCCTTTTTAAAGAAATTAAAACATTTTTATTGAAGAAGAAGAGTTGGTTGTTATATGCTGACTTTCTCTACCACTTAAGGAAGAATCAAACAAACCATCTTATAATCACCTTCCTTTCCTGTCCCCTCCCCACAACAGACATCCTGTGAGGTAGGTGGGGCTGAGAGAGCTCTGAGAGAGCTGTGACTAGCCCAAGGTCACCCAGCTGGCTTCATGTGGAGGAGCGGGGAATCAAACCCAGTTCTCCTGATCAGACTCCTCTGCTCATGTGGAGGAGTGGGGAATCCAACCCGGTTCTCCAGATTACAGTCCACCGCTCTTAACCACTACACCACACTGTGCAAATGTTTGCTGGTTGGCCAGGGGCCGGTCACACACTTTCCACCTAACCTACCTCATAAGGTTGTTGTGAGGATAAAACAGAGGTAGAGGAGAACAACGTAAGCCCCTTTGGGTCCCCATTGGGGAGAAAGACAGACAGGCAGGAAGGAAGTAAATGAGGTAAACTTACTTAAATGAAGTAAGTAAGTAGTCAGACAAACAGAAGAAGAAGAGTTGGTTTTTATACCCTGATTTTCTCTACGTTTAAGGAATCTCAAAGCAGCTTACAATCGCCTTCCCTTCCCCTCCCCACAACAGAAACTTTGTGAGGTAGGTGGGGCTGAGAGAGCTCTAAGAGATCTGTGACTAGCCCAAGGTTACCCAGCAGGCTTCATGTGTAGAAGTGGGGAAACCAACCCGGTTCTCCAGATTAGCGTCCACCGCTCATGTGGAGGAGTGGGGAATCAAACATCTGCTGCTCTTAACCACTACATCATGCTGGCTCAGGCAGACAGACAGACTGACAGAAGCCCATACATGCCAATAGATAAAATGTATACAGGATACAGAGTACGATTCTTATTGCACAATTTGGGCTACCTGCTAGAAAATTTGGATACACAAAAGAAACTCACCTCTGCTTGTAGGTGGGGAGGGGCCATGGCTCAGTGGCGGAGCATCTGCTTGGCATGCAGAAGGTCTCAGGTTCAGTCCCCGGCATCTCCAGTTAAAGGGGCTAAGCAAGGAGGTGATGTGAAAGACCTCTGCCTGAGACCCTGGAAAGCCGCTGCTAGTCTGAGTAGACAATACTGACTTTGATGTACCTTGATGGTCTGATTCAGTATAAGGCACCTTCATGTGTTCATGTTCATGTGACTGCCCCTTCCCTTCCTCCTGACCCTGATGACCCAGACTAGCCAGAGGTTTGCAGAGATCGAAATCTAAGCAGAGTCAGCCCTGCATAGGACTTGGATGGGAGACCACCAAAGAAGTCCAGGGTTGCTACACAGAGGCAGGCAATGAGGAGGGACTGTGGCTCAGTGGTAGAGTAACTGCTTGGCCTGCAGAAGGTCCCAGGTTCAATCCCCCGGCATTTCCAGTTAAAGGGACCAGGCAAATCGGTGATGTGAAAGACCTCTGCCTGAGACCCTGGAGAGCCGCTGCCGGTCTGAGTAGACAATACTGACTTTCATGGACCAAGGGTCTGATTCAGTAGAAGGCAGCTTCATGTGTGTTCACGTGAAAGTAATTGCAGGAAATCAACATGCAAAACCAAAGGATGGGTGCAGGGTAGGGCTGTTGATTCGGTTCGGCCCGAACTGAAAATCAGCCGAATTTCCCTTGATTCGGCGGTTTTTAGTTCAGGACGAACCGAACTCAAAACTGGCGGGCAACCGGGGAGCCGACTTCAGTGAGTTCGGGAGTTCACGAATAAATCAGGCAAATTCAGGGCGTCAGTAAGCAGCATAACCGTCAGTAAGCAGCATTCTCCTCCCCCGGCCAATCGGTGGCCAAGCTGGGTCTCCTTCTGGCCAATCAGTCAGGATTGAATACTGGAGGAATCAGCTGATGTGCGGCCCGGCCGGGGAGAGAGAGAGAGAGAGAGAGAGAGAGAGAGAGAGAGAGAGAGAGAGAGAGAGAGGGAAATCCCCCTGTGTGTGTGTGGGGGGGGGGTGCTTGTGCACATTCACTCCTTTCTGTGGCTGCAGGGGGTGCATTTTTGAGGGTACAGACCCCAAACTTTCAGTGGAGATTCAGACAAGCCTTCTTAAGAGACCACCCAAGTTTTGTAAACATTGGGTCAGGGGGTCCCGAGATATGGGCTCCCCCCTTTTTTCTTTCCATGGCTGCAGGGGGCGCATTTTTGGTGGTACAGACCCCAAACTTTCAACGGAGCTTCAGATGAGCCTTCTTAAGAGACCCCCCAAGTTTTGTAAACATTGGGTCAGGGGGTCCCGAGATATGGGCTCCACCCCTTTTTCCTCTCCCCCCTTTTCCATTTCCGTGGCTGCAGGGGGCGCTTTTTGGGTATGCAGCCCCAAACTTTCAGCATAGCTTCAGACAATCCTTCTTAAGAGACCACCCAAGTTTTGTAAAGATGGGTTCAGTGGGGGCAGAAATATCGGCTGCAGAGGGCGCATTTTTGGGTGTGCCGACCCCAAACTTTCAGCGGAGCTTCAGACAAGGCTTCTTAAGAGACCACCCAAGTTTTGTAAACATTGGGTCAGGGCCCCCCGAGATATGGGCTTTCCCCTTTTCCCTATTGGGATGAATGGATCACCCTCGAGAGATGCATACATATGGATCTCATATTGGATACAAATAGAATCATATTGGATTACCCAGCCTCCCAGCCCCTCCTGATGGAACAGAAGACAGCCACAGTAAGACCCCTTTGGGGGCTTTAATCTATAATTTTTCCTTTCTGTGTGTGTGTGGGGTGGGGGAAGCAGAGTCTGTGTGTGTGTGGGGAGGGAGCAGTTTCTTTGGGTGGGGGGGAGCCAAAGGGGGCTTTTGCTGGTTCTGCCTGGGGTGCGTGTTCCCCCTCCAGTCTCTCTCTCCCTGGTTTGAGGGGGGGCTTCAGTTTTGTGTCTTCAGGTTTTCCCTCATTCATAAGATCAGTTAGGTTATTTTGATGCTTGCTCAAAACTGGTTTTCAAATGGTGACTTAAAGAATGCATCTGCCTGGTCCCAAGTCAAATGCAAAAGGAGAAATTCCACCCCTTCCTGCTCATTATGCATAGCTAGCTGCCTCTGTCCCTTTCCATGGTTTGCAAACTCCCAGGTGTCAGGTGTTGCTTTGCACTGTTGCAAAGGTGTTGCATTGCATGCTTGTGTTGCTTTGCAGTTGTATTGCTTTGCAAATTTTTTCACACCTGCCCCGCCCTTGTCTCAGCTGTTTGTCGGGGCTGGGAGCTTTGTGCTGGGCGGCAAGCTCTGCTCGGAGATACACATTAAGGGTGGGGGGACCCCTTTCGGGGCCCTTATCTCAGCCCCCCCTGACCCAATCTTTACAAAATTTGGGGGGTCTTTCAAGAAGCGTCCTTTGAAGCTCCTCTGAAAGTTTGGGCCTTTACCCCCAAAAATGCCCCCCCCAGAGCCGTGGAAAGCGTGGTTGTGTTTTTAATGGCTTTATTCGGCCGAATTTTTTCCCCGAACTTTGAATTCCCGCCGAATTGCATGGACCCGAAGCGGGGGAGTTCGGACTTCAGCACATCCCAAATCTAAACGGGCCGAATTCAGCCGAATCCGAACTATACCGAATTTTTTTTAATTCAACAGCCCTAGTGCAGGGTCCGGACTCCAGCAGCACCCGGATCGTACAGGGCTGCTTCTCTCTTCCAGCCTCTAATGAGGCTGCTTCCAGGCTTTCTTTTTGCCTGCCGAGTCCCCGTAATGCCGTGTCTGGCTCCCCACCGCTGCCCATGCATCCCCCACCACCAAATATCCTGCCCAAACCAGTTATTATTTGCAGATACTCAGCCAGAATTGGCCTTTTTAAGCACTGCCATTAAGCAGGTAGAGAGCTGGGGGCGATAAAAATTCGTCGTGCCTTTAACCGTTAAACGACGTTTTTATGGAATTTTAATGGAATGTTTTCTGGTGTCGGTTGTTGTTTTTAACATTGTTTTTATTTTATTTTCCGTTAAAACAGTCCCCATGACACGGCGCTTTACGTTCCAAAAAACGAGCAAAAGAAAATATTGTCGATGTGATCGAGGAGGTGATCACATTTTGTATTCTGTATTGTTACCTGGTTCCTTCGTGATGGAACGGACTGTACATTAATGTAACTAAGGAAATATGTTAGGGAACTGCTGCTTCCCAAAGTGACGGTGGATTATGGTTCTAGAAAGCCAGTGTTGTGTAGTGGTTAAGAGCGGTGGTTTGGAGTGGTGGACTCTAATCTGGTGAACTAGATTTGTTTCCCCACTCTTCCACATGAAGCCAGCTGGGTGACCTTGGGCTAGTCACAGTTCTCTTAGTGCTCTCTCAGCCTCACCTACCTCACAAGGTGTCTGTTGTGGGGAGGGGAAGGTGATTGTAAACTGGTTTCAGTCTCCCTTAAGTGGTAGAGAAAGTCGTCATATAGAAACCAACTCTTCTTCTTCGTTGTCTGGTCTTCACACGATGAATTGACAGAGGTTTGGAAGGGTATCGCGGTTGCAGACCCTGCCCCGGCCTTCCCACATGCACCTGTATGTCTGCACAAGGCCTATGCTGTCCATAAAAATGAAGCAGAGATCCTTTGCAGGAAGAATTGTTGTAGCCAGTGTCAAATCTGCTCGTTTGTAGCTCAACTGAAGAAAGGGGGTACTGTATGTATTGAAAAAGCTCCTTGTATGTATTCAAAAAGCTCTCACAAAAAGTGAGAGCCAGCATGGTGTAGTGGTTAGGAGCGGCAGGCTCTAATCCAGAGAGCCAGGTTTGATTCCCCACTCCTCCATGTGAGCGGCAGACTCTAATCTGGTGAACCGGGTTGGTTTCCCCACTGCTCCACATGAAGTCTGCTGGGTAACCCTGGGCTAGTCACAGTTCTCTCCAAACTCTGTCAGCCCCACCTACCTCACAAGGTGTCTGTTGTGGGGAGAGGAAGGGAAGGAGATTGTAATTCGCTTAGATTCTCCTTAAAAAGGTAGAGCATATCAGCATATAGGGTTGCCAGGTCCCTCTTCGCCGCCAGTGGGAAATTTTTGGGGTGTAGCCTGAGGAGGGGGGGATGGGTGGGACTTCAATGTCATAGAGTCCAATTGCCAAAGTGGCTATTTTCTCCAGGGGAACTGATCTCTATTGTCTGGAGATCTGATCTCTATTGTAATAGCAGGAGATCTCCAGCTAATACCTGGAGGTTGGCAGCCCTATTGGCATATAAAAACCAACCTTCTCCTACAAGATTAGGAGTGGGATCTGCATAGGTAAGGCTGCCAGATTCCTGCCAGGGGCAGGAGATCACCCACCCCAGCTCCTGTTTCCCACTGCAGCTCCAGCAGCTGGTGGGAGAAAAAAAGGTTTTTTTAAAAAAATTATTCATGCTGTTATGTCACTTCTGGGGAAAGGGGTCCGTCAGTGACGCCAATCCACTTTCCAAATTGCCAGAAATTCTATGGCTAAACCATAGAGTTTCTGGTGATTCCTACAATGCACTGATGTCACTTCCAGGTGTTACATCTGGGGGAAGCCCAGGTGTTACATTTGGGGGAAGCCCAGAAGTGACATCAGTCCTCTGTGGAACTATCAGAAACTCCATGGCAAGTTCACCAAATTAGAGTCCGCTGCTCATGTGGAGGAGTGGGGAATCAAACCCGGTTCTCCAGATTAGAGTCCACTGCTCTTAACCACCACACTGGCTCTCCTAAATCTTTGTCTGCATTGTGGAGGAGAGCCTTCCCTTTTGGCATTGAAAGTATCAAAAATGTTCCCTTGTGGAGATCTGGAAGTTAGATAGGTTAGTATCTATGTATGGGCATTTGACATGGTTGCAGAAGTGCAGAAACTTTCCTGTCCAGTCATTAAGATAGTGGGGAAATTGCTGGAATTGGCCCATTGCTTGTTGTCTTGGAGATCTGATCAAATTCTCAGGGAGGAGATACCAAGGTCCTCAGGGAAACAGTCTTCTGATTGACTCTTTCTTAGGATGGGATTTGCATGATTGATGGAGGAGCTGCCCTGCATTCCTTACATTCATTGCATGACTCACTCCCATTCAATATTATTTTGATGCAAACTCCATCTATCATTTCTAGGCCCATGCTGAGAGGTACGTGTGTACAAGTGGGGACCATACATTACAAAAATGGGGGTCCCTGTGGGGTGAGGGTTCCGAGGGAATCACTTGGCCAAGTAGCCTTTTCTCCTTGGGTAGCCTTAAAAATCTGGCCTGACCTGCTGGGTCTGTCCATTTTAACATTATGAACACTCATGAAGCTGCCTTACATGAGAGCCACACGAGAGCCAGTGTGGTATTGTGGTTAAGAGTGCTGGTTTGGAGAGGCAGACACTAATCTGGAAAACTGGGTTTGATTCCCCACTCCTCCACATGGGTGGCAGTTGCTAATCTGGTGAACCGGGTTGGTTTCCCCACTCCTACACATGAATGCCAAAAAAACAAATCAGTGGGTTATAGATCAAATCAAGCCTGAACTGACCCTAGAAGCTAAAATGACTAAACTGAGGCTGTCGTATTTTGGTCACGTCATGAGACGACAAGAGTCACTGGAAAAGACAGTCATGCTAGGAAAAGTTGAGGGCAGCAGGAAAAGAGGAAGACCCAACAAGAGATGGATTGCCTCAATAAAGGAAGCCACAGCCTTCACTTTGCAGGATCTGAGCAGGGCTGTCAAAGATAGGACATTTTGGAGGGCTTTCATTCATGGGGTCGCCATGAGTCGGACGGCACTTGACGGTGCTTAACACACACACACACACACACATGAATCCAGCTGGGTAACCTTGGGCTAGTCACAGCTCTCTTAGAGCTCTCTCAGCCCCACCTACTCGCATGGTGTCTGTTGTGGGGAAGGGAGGGGAAGGGAAGGTGATTGTAAGCCGCTTTGATTCTCCCTTAAGTGGTAGAGAAAGTTGGCATATAAAAACCGACTCTTCTTGTTGTTCTTCTGCGTCAGACTACCTGTCCATCAGGATCTGTATTGTCTGCTCAGACTGGCAGCACTTCTCCAGGGTTTCAGGTAGAGGTCTTTCAAATCATCTACTGACTGGTCCTTTTAACTGGAGATGCCAGGGATTGAACCTGGGACCTTCTGCATGCCAAGCAGAAGCTCTTCCACTGAGCCAGAGGCCCTCCCAGGGGGAAACTGAGGCAGGCTCTGTTATCACACATGAAGCTGCCTTATTGGTCCACCAAGGTCCATATTGTCTACTGCCAGCAGCTCTCCAGATTCTCACATAGAGGTATTTCACATCATAAAAACATGAGAACATAAGAAAGGCCATGCTGAATCAGACCAAGGTCCATCAAGTCCAGCAGTCTGTTCACACAGTGGCCAACCAGGCGCCTCTAGGAAGAAGAAGACAAACAAGATGACGGCAGCAGAATTATCCTGCCTGCATTCCAAAGCACCTGATGTAATAGGCATGCTCATCTGATCATGGAGCAGGTGTACATCATGACTAGTATCCATTTTGACTTGTAGCCATGAATACCCCTCTATGAACATGTCCACTCCCTTTTTAAAGCCTTCCAAGTTGGCAGCCATCACCACATCCTGGGGCAGGGAGTCCCACAATTTAACTATGCGTTGTATGAAGAAATACTTCCTTTTATCTGTTTATGAATCTCTCACCCTCCAGCTTCAGTAGATGCCCCCCGTTCTAGTATAATGAGAGAGGGAGAAAAGCTTTTCCCTGTCCACTCCACACCATGCATAACTTTATAGACCTCTATCATGTCTCCCCTTAACCGCCTTCTTTCCAAGCTAAATAGCCCTAAGCTTCATCTACTACCCAACTAAGGATTGAACCTGGAACCTTCTGCATGCCAAGCAGGTGCTCTACCACTAAGCCACAGCCCCTTCCCATTAGCAGAAGACCGGATTATTGTAAAACCACTTTTCGCCTCACCACCGAAGCAAGGAATGGAACTGCTAAAAGCTGCCCTGATTTTCCAAGCCTCTTTATGCAAGGCAGGTGATCCACTGATACACCCAATTAATGATTATGGGGTGTTTGAGTGCAACAGTGATGGAGTCCACAGAAGCACTGTTTTCAGATAGATTCACAGCTGGTGCAAAGGTTTTGCCAGCCCAGCCAAGGAAGGCCCCGGTCATTTAAGGTGCAACAGTGTCGGCAAAACTTTCTGGACCATTTGCGTTGGGTAGAAACGCACTCGGACCGTCCCCGTGTTGCAATAGCTCGGAGCTCACTGGATCCATGAACGCTGGCTCCTCGAAGGGGCGGGTTTCAGAACCATTAACATCTAAGCGGGAGCGAAACTCCGCGAGGAAAATTTCAAAATGCTATCCGGGAAGCCGCTATCTTTTTATGACTTCTGTTATGACAGATATTATTCCACTCAAATGTGGTTACCGGACCATTAGTATTTAAATCAGCTGATAGTACGTCGGAAGCAATTCCTGCCAAAACTAACTTTACAGCTGGCCATGGCGACGCAAAGTTCTAATGGGCCGATTTAAGCCGTTTATGTCAAACGAGCTCTGAGTTTTCGCCTGCGGCGGTGATCAAGCACAGACGTACAATTTGGTGAGATTAACGTTTCTCCTCCGGCCACAATGGGAGGATTATGAGGTCGTGGGTGGTGGGCAAAAATGAGTTGCGGAGGGGAAAATGTATAGAAGGGTGCCTTTAAAAAAACCCCGCAGACTAAATGTCCTGTGGACAAAACCGACAAAAGAACAGAGAGAGCCAAGAGGATGTTGTTTCATTATTCCGAGGGTCATTTACCCCACAGGTGATTCGTTCCAGAGAAACAGTGGACTAATCTTTGGCCCACATGGCTCGCCGTTGTGTTGCCAAAACTGTGATGCTTTCTGTATTTCAGAGCAGAGGACATTTTGCGATGTGACCTTGGAAGACTCAGCTTGAGGGAGAAGAGCCGGTGGCCTCTATTGACAATTGTCTGGCTGCCATTCATCTGTGCAAAACTCCACCCAGTGATGGGCAGAGCTAAGAGCCCACAAATGAGGATCTAGCAAATTGGGCACCATCTTGCTTCTCATCTGCCATCCTTTCTTCACCTGTAGGAAGAGACAGGAGGGGACATCTGTTCCACTAGTGATGATAAACTCCCCGCACCTTTGGAGGGGAGCCATGCTGGTCTGCCATATAAGAGCTAGATTTGAGTCTAGTAGCACCTTAGAGACCAACAAAAAATTTAGCGTATAAGATTTCCTTCTCTGACGAAGGGAGCTTTGACTCTCAAAAGCTTATACCCCCAAAATCGTACACATGAACACATGAAGCTGCCTTATGCTGAATCAGACCCTCGGTCCATCAAAGTCAGTACTGTCTACTCAGACCGGCAGCGGCTCTCCAGGGCCTCAGGCAGAAAAGGGTCTTTCACATCACCTACTTGCCTAGTCCTTTTAACTGGAGATGCCAGGGATTGAGCCTGGGACCTTCTGCATGCCAAGAAGATGCTCTACCACCGAGCCATAGCCCCTCCCCGTAGCTCTCTAAGGTGCTAATGGACTCAAATCTAGTTCCTCACTGCTTTTATCATACTTGAGTAACCAGTTATAAGCAATATCTCTGAACATTGGGTGGGGGGGGGAGAAACACTTTTAATCGAGGGTTCTATGCTAGTGTGCAATATTTTTCTACATGTGCATTCTCACATAGCTGTTGAGGAATTAAGTTTGGCATTTGCCCACCCAAAGCGGGTAAACTCCCGCCCTCGGCTCCAATCCCCACCTCAAGAAATTGAGAAGGGGGAAAATAACCTCTATAGTGACAGTCTAGGAGTTCCCACATGTCTCTATGGTCTTTACCATAAGGATCAGGGGAATTCCTAGAGTGTCACTGAGAAGTGGCCTAACGTCCTCCCCAAAACACCGCCCTCCCCAGGAACAGCCTTCAGAATCTCCTGGCATTTGTTGAGGCAGTGCTGGCAACCTCTGTTATGGGGAAAGGTGGCACACTATCTAAGCAACTGTGCAACGCTTTCTTTCCATGTCTGTGTTGCACTGAGTGATTCTCTGATTCTCACAAAGCATGTTAGAATGTGGGTGTCTTATGGTACTCATCTGCTGTCAGACACCCAATGTGTTCACACTGGTCATTTGCTGACAATTTAAAGTGAAAGCATTTCAAGTGCATTTGCCTCTACCCTCTCTGGAGCTCATAGTATTTGTTTTCACATCGACAGACTGCCGGGATCGACTGTTGGCACATGTTCAGAACGTACCAGATTGCTGAGTGTGACGGAAATTATGATCTTCGCAGCCTTGTGATTCTGTTCAGGAGGTTGTGAAAACTACAGTTCCCATCAACCCCAGAAAAAAGACATTTTGGGGGAAGTTGGGAAGAGTAATTTGCATGGAAAGAGGCTCCAACTAGTGCATTCTCACACTTGATGCTTTGTTTTGTAACAAGATCCTTCCCCCTCCCCTTTGACATCTTCCTTCTTCAGTACCAAAATACACTTTGCACCTTTCTTCATATAAGCCCAACAAGTACACATGAACACATGAGGCTGCCTTATACTGAATCAGACCCTTGATCCATCAAAGTCAGTATTGTCTACTCAGACTGGCAGAGCTCTCCGGGGTCTCAGGTTGAGGTTCTTCACATCACCTACTTGCCTTGTCCCTTTAATTGGAGATGACGGGGATTGAACCTGGGACCTTCTGCATGCCAAGCAGATGCTCTACAGACTGAGCCACTGCCCCTCTCCTGGTAATGGTTGCCGTTCCCATTTTAATGGCACATCTAATAATTGGAACCAGAAGAAGCATTCTTCCCCAAAGCATCATATACCAAGATCTATGTTTTATGAGAAAGGAGAACATTTTAGTCAAAGAAAAGCCACCTACTCATGGCTTAGAAAATAATGGATTTTGAAGATGGAAGAGGTAAATAACTTAGCTCTGGACATTAATATAGTAAGAGGATGTGCCTTTCCTTCCTGTATGCTGCGAACAGTTTGGAAAGGAACACACGTACACCCATGTACGCATGCAGCTGCCTTACCCTGAATCAGAACATCAGTCTATCAAGGTAAGTATTGTCTACTCAGATTGGTAGTGGTTCTCCAGAGTCAAGGACTTTCACATCACCTACTGCCTGGTCCTTTTCAGCTGGAGATGCTGGGGGTTGAACCTGGGACCTTCTGATTCTGAATGCAAAGCAGATAATCCACCACTGAGCCACAGCACCTCATGTGAAGTTGCCTTACCCTGAATCAAAACATCACTCCATCAAGGTCAGTATTGTCAACTCAGGCTGGCACCAGCTCTCCAGGGGCTCAGGCAGAGGTCTGTCACATTACCTGCTCCTTTTAACTGGAGATGTTGGGGATTGAACCTGGGACCTTCTACATGTCAAGGGAATGCTCTACCCCTGAGCTACAGCCCCTCCCCATAAGGGAAAGGGGGAACTGGTGGGGAGGAGGAAGGACCCAATGGGGAAATGAAAAGAACACCTGCCTCTGTGTGAGTGCGTACTTGCAGTTTGCAAGTGTCCAGTCAAACTCATGCAGATGGTTGCCCAATATTTAAGAATATAAGAAGGTATTGTATTGTTGTAAGAAAGGCCATGCTGGATCAGACCAAGGCCCATCAAGTCCAGCAGTCTGTTCACACAGTGGCCGACTGCATAACAGGGCTGCTTGAAACCCTGGGGCCGTTTATGCTTGGTAATTATCAATGCTTTCCAGGCTGAAGTGCCCCGCATATTTTTTTTATTTCTTCATGCTGAACAGTCATTCCAGATATCACTGTGAAGTCGGCACATACCTGCTTTGCATTTCTTAAGAGCCCCTTTAACGCGACCTTTTGTATTTGCTCCGCCCCTGCATCGAAGCATTCACTGAAGGAAGCATGCAGAATCCCAGCCGCGGCTTAGCTATGCAAACGACTATTGCTAATGCAAAGGAAGGAACGAAGGAGCAGGCGAGTGGGGTGTGTGTGGAATTCGTTTGACTTTCTCCTCTTGCATCGGGACCCGTCAGACCAGAACCAACAGGTTGAAATTAAATCAAAAGAGTTTCCATCTAGACATTAGAAAGTGTTTCTAACAGTTAGAGCGGTTCCTCAGTGGAACAGGCTTCCTCAGGAGGTGGTAAGCTCTCCTTCCCTGGAGGTTTTTAAGCAGAGGCTAGATGGCCATCTGTTAGCAATGCTGATTTTATAATCTTAGGCAGATGATGAGAGGGAGGGCACCTTGGCCATCTTCTGGGCATGAAGTATTGGTCACTGGGGGTGTGGAGGGGGGGAGGTAGTTCAGAATTTCCAGCATTGAGCAGGGGGTCGGACTAGATGACCCTGATGGTCCCTTCCAACTTTATGATTCTATTCTATTATTCTAATAGTCATTTTAAAGGTCAGATTTTAAAAATCAGCATTGAGTGAGGAGCAGAATCGACCCTGCATAAATGGCCTGGGAGTTGTTTTAAGTTGAACATTGGAGTCTTCCCTCACCACTCATCATGCTGTGTATATCATGCAGAAACAGCCCATAAACTCAAAATGCATCTTGTTTTTAATTTCAAGGAGTAATAATTTGAAGGGAAGGCAGGTGGACTCATAACGAAAATGAGCCTTATGAACATGAGCCTGTAGGCTTTAAGAGCCCATTATTTTTTTTAAAGTCAGCAGCAATGCCAGTAATCACAGGTCAGTAATAAAAGGTTCCAGATACACAAACTTGGCCTTATTTTTGCTCCTGACTTAACCCCTGGATCCTGCTTTATTCCCCCAGCCTTGCCAATGACCACCCTATGCCTAGGGTTGCCAACCACCAGGTGAGGCCAGGAGATATCCTAGAATTACAACTGATCTCCAGAGTCCAGACTACAGAGAGAGGCCGTTGGATTATGAGGGCTTTCGTTATGCCCAAATCCTTGTTAAGTTAGCAGAGTGCACAAAGGCTATTGTGTGCAGAAGCAGCCTTTTGTCTATTCAACTAATATACTTCATTTATTGTAGGAAATCCATTTCTGGATAGGATAAAATATAGTTCCTGATCTATTCTAACTAACTAGGATGGAGGGAGATCAAGGACGTGCATCCTTCCTTCATGGTAGCAAGATGAAGAAGACGTGCCTGTGTGTGAGAGGAGGTGAGGAAGAAGCAGGAAGGAAGGACGTTTTCCCTAAGAGGAGCAATCGACACATTAAAGGGATAGTTCAGAGCAGTAGAGAAAGGATGCCCTGGTGTCTTGTCCCCTCTGTCCCTCTGACTCACTAGGAGCCAGCATGGTGTAGTGGTTAAGAGCGGTAGTTTGGAGCAGTGGACTCTGATCTGGAGAACCGGGTTTGATTCCCCACTCCTCCACATGAGTGGTGGAGGCTAATCTGAAGCACCGGGTTGGTTTCCCCACTCCTCCACGTGAAGCCAGCTGGGTGACCTTGGGCTAGTCACAGCTCTCTTAGAGATCTCTCAGCCTCACCTACCTCACAGGGTGTCTATTGTGGGGAGGGGAAGGGAAGGTGTTTGTAAGCTGGTTTGATTCTTTCTTAAGTGGTAGAGAAAGTCGGCATATAAAAAGCAACTCTTCTTCTTCTTCTTCTTGTCCCCCTCTGAAGTCTGAGGTTAAGAGACAGCTTAAAGTCCTTCACTTCCAACATAGGTTCCCCAGGAGAAAATGGCTGCTTTGAGGGTGGGCTTTATGGCATTATACTAGGATTGCCAGCTCCAGGTTGGGAAATACCTGGGAATTTTGGGGGTGGAGACTGAGGAGGGCGGGGTTTGGGGAGGGAAGGGACTTCATGACATAGAGTCCAATGGCCAAAGTGGCCATTTTCTCCAGGGGAACTGATCTCTATCGGCTGGAGATCAGTTGTAATAGCGGGAGATCTCCAGCTACTACCTGGAGGTTGGCAACCCTACATTATACCCTGTTGAACTTCCTCCCCTCCCCAAACCCTGCCCACCCCAGGTTCCACCCCCAAATCTCCAGGAATTTCCCAGTCAGGAGCTGGCAACCCTATGCCTTGCTTAGGGAGCCAGAGTGGTGTAGTGGTTAAGAGCGGCGGATTCTAATCTGGAGAACCGGGTTTGATTCCCCACTCCTCCACATGCAACCTGCCAAGTGACCTTAGGCTAGTCACAGTTCTCTATGAACTCTCTCGGCCCCACCTACCTCACAAGGTGTTTGTTGTGAGGGGAGATGGGAATGTGATTGTAAGCCACTTTGAGACTCCTTAAAGGTAGAGAAAAAGTGAGATATAAAAACCAACTCTTCTTCTTCTGCTTACCTCGGCTACTGATGAAGAAATGACGTTCATCTATGTATCAACTACAAACCTGTGAAGAAATCAGTTCCCCCGAAGGAAACGGATGCTTTGTAGGGTGGACTGTATGGCCATTTATGCAGGGGCAGTTTCCCTCCTGGTCACCCTGCCGACTGCTTTAGAGCTTTGGTTTGGTTATGCTGGCCTTTTCCAACCGTCAAAGGTTGCCTCACTCTCCCCGCATGTTTCCGTGCAACCTCTGCACCTTTTCTGGATTCATGTTTAGCCAGCATCCAGAAAATGGGGGCAAAATGCGCGGAATCATGCAGGGAGAGTGAGGTGATCTCTGAGAGTTGGAAAATGTCAGCATAATCAAAGCAAAGCCCCAAAATAGTTGGTTGAATGACCATGAGGAAACAGCTGTGCATAAATGGACGATGGCATTTTACCCCTCTGAGGTCCCTCCTCTCCCCAATTCCACCTCCCCAGGCTCCACCCCCAAATCTCCAGGAATTTCTCACGCCAGAGTTGGCAAACCTACTTGGGAACTATTGTTCCCGGAAGTTAGGTTGGAGTATACATGAACACCTGGACATGAAGCTGCCTTATACTGACTCAAACCCTTGGTCCATCAAAGTCAGTTTTGTCTCCAGGGTCTCAGGCAGGGGTCTTTCACATCACCTGCTTGCCTAGTCCCTTTAACTGGAGGTGCTGGGGATTGAACCTGGGATCTTCTGCATGCCAAGTAGATGCTCTACCACTGAGCCACAGCACCTCCCCTGACCTGACTTAGGACATAGATAACATTTAGTTGTGACCAAAGAAGAGAGTGCCCTCCTGCTTTTTTACAGCAATTTAGAAGAAATAATTTTAGCTGCTACAATTTCTCATATAAAAGGTACAGGTCCCCTGTGCAAGCACCGTGGGGTGACGTCACATCCCAACGTTTCCAAGGCAGACTTTGTTTGCGGGGTGATTTGCCAGTGCCTTCCCCGGTCATCTTCCCTTTACCCCCAGCAAGCTGGGTACTCATTTCACTCATATGGGGTAAGAAAACCACCTGTTGTGTCCTTGTCAGCTCACCCTATCAACATAAAAAAGTCAGCAGCACCTTCTTGCCAGCATGGTTGCTGTCCACAGCAGTGCATGAACCAGGGAGCTGAGCTTCCAAGGACTTGGACTTCTGACTGAGCATAGAGATGCTGCAGTGTTCGCAAATAAATGTGCAAAAACCAAACATCCCTATGCCCAGTTCCTCTTGAGACGAGCATCCCAGATGTTCACATCAAACATATAAAACAAGCCCTATTTACGGATGGTTATAAACTGAGCGATATAAAATGAGCATTGCTTATGGGTGGTTTTGTGTTTGCACAATTTTTGCATTCAGCACAGATGCTACTTGTGTAGCCACTGTTGGCGCATAATCACAATTCCCCATCTTGCTTCGATTCCGTACGGCCCAGGGTCACCAAAGGCACATCACGCTTCAATTAAATTCAGCCATGATTCTTGTGAGCACATTGTTTTTCATGCATGCTCAAGTTTTACTGGATCAACTACAGTTCCCAGGTGGCAGTACGAGGACACACAAGTGTTTGCAATCCAATGCAGAACACTCAAATTTTGGAGGGAAAAGATAGGAAGTTAGAGAGAGGAGCCACACCTTTTTGCTTCTTCACCCTCTGCCGTTCAATGCAGCCAAAGGAAGCACCATTGTTATAAACCTTTTTTACTTTGGTAGTTTCAGCAGGCCCTGACCTCGACAGCCTAGCCTAGCCCAATCTCCTCAGATCTCAGTCGGCCCTGGCTAGTGTTTGGATGGGAGTCCTCCAAGGAACACCAGGGTCGTGACGTGGAGGCAGGCAGCGGCAAACCACCTCCAAATGTGTCTTGCCTTGAAAGCTCTACGAGGTCACCATAAGTCAGCTGTGACTTGACAGCACTAGTTTCCACCATCAGTTGAGGCAGAGAGCAGACAAGAGGAGGGGACCCCAGTGCAGCAAAGCAAGATGATGATACACATTTGCAAAAAACTATTTCAATTACAAGCAGCCGTTTTTCAGTTGCCTGAGGGTGCCGCTCTCAGTTTGTGATCAAATTGTGGCAATGTGTCATGTTAATACGTATGCTATGCTGCTAGAGCTCTTACTTTTAGGTTCTGGGTGGTTCAATCCTAGTGCATTGGTTGCCCTGACCTGGATGGATCTGGTCAGATCTTGGAAGCTAAGCATGGTTTGCCCTGGTTAGGAGACCACCAAGGAAGTCCAGGATTGCTAAGCAGAGGGAGGCGTTGGCAGACCACCTCTGAACCACTTCCTTTGATACCCCTACAGGATTGCCATAAGTTTGTTTGTGACGTGACAGCACTTAATTATTGTTCTGACTGGGATGCCCCAGGCTAGCACGATCTCGTCAGATCTCTGAAGCTAAGCATGGTCAGCCCTGGGTAGTAGAATCATAAAGTTGGAAGGGACCACCAGGGTCAGCTAGTCCAACCCGCTGCACAATGCCGGACATTCACAACTACCTCCCCACCCTCCCCAGGGACATCTGCTCCATGCACAGAAGATGTGGAAAAAACCCTCCAGGATCCCTAGCCAACCTGGCCTGGAGGAAAATTGCTTCCTGACCCCAAAGTGGCGATTGGCATTTCCCTGGGCATGTAGGAAGGGCCACAAGAGCCAAACACTGACCCAACCCTTCCTGCCCTCCCTTTCATGATCTGCCTAAGGTCACAGAATCAGCATTGCTGACAGATGGCCATCTAGCCTCTGCTTAAAAACCTCCAGGGAAGGAGAGCTCACCCCCTCCTGAGGAAGCCTGTTCCACTGAGGAACCGCTCTGACTGTCAGTAAGTTCTTCCTAATGTATAGTACTTGGATGGGAGATAGGGCTGCAAACCTCCAGGTAGTAGCTGGAGATCTCCTGCTATCACAACTGATCTCCCGCCGATAGAGATCAGTTCACCTGGAGAAAACGGGCGTTTTGGCAATTGGACTCTATGGCATTGAAGTCCCTCCCCTCCCCAAACTCCACCCACCTCAGGCTCTGCCCCTAAAACCTCCCGCCGGTGGCAAAGAGGGATCTGGCCACCCTACCATCGACCCAAATGTAGACAGATGGATAAATGTATAAGGATTACCTGAATTTGGTTTCCATCTTCCTTCCCTGTCCTCCCCCCCCCCTTTGTGTTGGGTCAATTAGATTGTAAGGTCATTACCTTCTATTGAAAACTGCCTCAAGCTCATCAGCAGTATGTAAATGTAGAAAATCAATAAATAAACAGATTTAAATGTAGATATTGATGAGGTCTGGGGGAAAAAAAGGAAATTCACGTTTATGTCACATGAAAAGGTAGATTATGCTAAAAGAATGAACATGCAAATTTGCTTATATTTGCATCTATTAGTAATGTGTTTTGTTTGTGCACGCTGTAGAATGGGACCTGCACCTACCTGGAACACTAAAGTGCCACCTTCTGGCCAGTGGAGGAACTGCTCTGCTTTCTGAAATTTCAACAGACTCAGGTCCTTTATGCATGGGTTATTTGACTCAAGTTCACACACACACACACACACACACACACACACACACACACACACACACACGGTCTGCTCAGAAGCAAGTCCTGTGACATTCAATGGGGTCATTTATGCATGGGAGGTTTACCTGAGGCTCCTTACTTGCTGGACCCATGCTGGATTCCTGTTGGGAATGTCTGCACCGGCAGTCTCCAAACTCAAAACAAGTCCCCGCCCCTTTCAATGCTGCTTTGTAATTGGCTTACTTTGTAGAGCGAGAGAAAAGGGGAAGGGGAAGGGGAGATTTGCGGCTCCATGGTACAATTGGGGATTCGAACCTAAGTCTGGCTCTCCGTAAGCAAGAAAGAAGGTTACCCCCCCCCCTGTACCAAATGATGCCTTTATGGCCACCCAAAGCCCAAGATTGTTTTTGAGAATCTGAGCTAACATGCTGTATCTTGTTTCCTATTCCTTCCAATGGAGCTGGTGGTGGGTCGTGCCCTCAGTTTGCTTCATTTGCATGTGAGGATGCCAAAGCAGTATGGAGCGTCTCACATTTGGCTCAGGCTTGTTTGGAGACTGACGCACGCTTCCTTTGCTTCATGCTTGCTTTTCCCCTCTCTTCTTTGCAAAACTGGGCCAACACCTAACTGTGCGGGTATTTGTGATTCGGTGTTTGGTTGCTATGGTGACACAAGCCAGATAAATACCTTGTCAAAGACTGAATGTGACTTGGGCGGCACTTATGCCTGGCTGCTCAAACTCTGCCGGCAATGGGTGGGAAAGAGTTAACCGCAGACACACTATGCGCACGTACCCAAGGCATTTGAAGCTTGCTTAAGACAAGGAGTAAAAGCAACTTAATCCAGCCAGACCCTTCGAAGTTAATGGGCCTAGGAATCTAAGAAGTCCGTTTTAGGGGGAATTGGCTCAATGGTAGAGCATCTACATGTCTTGCAGAAGGTCCCAGGTTCAATCCCTGGCATCTCCACTTACAAAAAGAATTAGGTAGTAGGTGATATGAAAGACCTCTGACTAGGGTTGCCAGCAGCGGCTCTTTGCCAGCAGCGGGAGGATTTTGGGGTGGAGCCTAAGGAGGGCAGGATTCGGAGAGGGGAGGGACTTCACTGCCATAGAGTCCAATTGCCAAAGCAGCCATTTTCTCCACGTGAACTGTTCTCTGTATCAGCTGGAGATCAGTTGTAATAGCAGGAGATCTCCTGCCACCCCCTGGAGGTTAACACCAACAAAAATAAACATCTCTGTACTGTTACCATAGGTTAGGAAATTAGTACAAGAATGTGCTAGAATATCTGCAAAAATAGTTTGTATTGGAAAACCAAACAAACAACAACAGCAAGTGCTATTTACAGAAGTGACAATTCACATCAGTGAAGTGCTATGTACATAAATTGCCATAAGCATATACAGCAATCTAGGCATATGTATTTTTCGTATCCTGAATGCAGGTAGATGTTCAATGGATGTTCATGTTACTGAAGAATAAGGTGGGATGCTGGGATACGATCGTTTCGAAGTCTTCTTCAGTCCCACATCTACATAAAAGTACACAATACACAATGTTCTAAACTATCCATACAATAATCAATTACTGGTATACATCGTATTACAATAAAAAAATGTTACTCACATTTCACCATAGATGTATATATTCACTTCAATGAAAATTAACATATCCTCATATGGATACATGGTAGACCATGCATCCATATGAGGTAAGGCCTGGAGACCTCCCGCTATTACAATTAATCTCCAGGCAATAAACACATTTGTGCAGTAGAGAAACACACATCTGTTACTCCATTTTAAGATTGGCCACATCTTTCAATTAAGCAGAGGCTGAAGGACCGGGAACTTGGGTTCTGCCCACCATGTCACTGCCACGCCAGTCCAGGAAGAGGCAAAAGCCTCTTTAACCCCATCCTCCCTGGTATGAACATCAACGAAGACTAAGGTTGCCAACCTCCAGGTACTAGCAGGAGATCTGCTGCTATTACAACTGGTCTCCAGGTGACAGCGATCAGTTCCCTTGGAGAAAATGGCTGCTTTGGCCATTGGACTCTATGGCATTGAAGTCCCTCTCCTCCCCAGACCCCGCCCTCCTCAGGTTCCGCCGCCAAAACCTCTCACCGGTGGCGAAGAGGGACCTGGCAACACTAACGAAGACTCTGGCGCCCAATGTGAGCCTTGTGGTTCCCTGTGAGAGGCCCTGTTGTGGTTCCTACAGGGCGGGAGGCCTCAAAGAGCCCTTTGTGAGTGCCTTAGTCCATAGCTCTCTGTCCACAAGAAGGCCACTCTGATCAAGCCTTGGTCTTGTCTACATTGGAGAGGAAGGGGTAAATAAAGAGTCCTTTGCCCTCCTCACAGCTCATTCATGAAAGAAGACATGAACACATGCAGTGCAGCTGCCTTAAACTCAATCGGACGTTTGGTCCATCAAGGTCAGTATTGTCTACTCAAACTGGCAGCGGCTCTCCAGGGTCTCAGGCAGAGAAAGGTCTTTCCCATCACCTACCTACCTTGTCCCTTTAACTGGAGATGCCGGGGATTGAACCTGGGACCTTCTGCATGACAAAGAGGCTCTTCCACTGAGCCACAGCCCCTCACCCCAAAACTTGTGGTAGGGTATGAGCTTTCGTGAATTACAGCTCACTTCTTCAGATGTGTTCATTCTGACAAGAACACCTTATACTGAATCAGACCCTCGGTCCATCAAAGTCAGTGTGGTCTACTCAGTCTGGCAGCAGTTTTGCAGGGTCTCAGGGTGAGGTCTTTTCCATCACCTGCTGCCTGGTCTTTTTAAACTGGAGATGCCAGGGATTGAACCTGGGACCGTCCACATGCAACGCATGGGCTGTAGCACAGAAGCACAGCCCCTCCCCTTATTAGGTTGACTTAAAAGGCAAATGCGATCTTGAGCTGTATCAACAAAGTTAGAGTGTCCAGATCATGCGAAGTGCTGGTATCGCTTTACTCTGCTCGGGTTAGACCTTAACTAGAGTACAGTGTTCAGTTTTGGGCACCACAATTTAAGAAAGATGTAGACAAGCTGGAACGTGTCCAGAGAAGGGCAACAAAGATGGTGAAGGGTCAGGAGATCAAGTCCTATGAGGAAAGGTTGAAGGAGCTGGGTATGTTTAGCCTGAAGAGGAGAAGACTGAGAGGGGATATGATAACCATGTTAAAGTACTTGAAGGGCTATCATATAGAGGATGGTGCCAAGTTGTTTTCTGTTGCCCCAGAAGGTTGGACCAGAAACAATGGGTTGAAATTAAATCAAAAGAGTTTCTGTCTAAACATTAGGAAGAATTTTCTAACAGTTAGAGAGATTCCTCAGTGGAACAGGCTTCCTTGGGAGGTGGTCAGCTCTCCCTTCCCTGGAGGTTTTTAAGAAGAGGTTAGATGGCCATCTGTCAGCAATGCTGATTCTATAACCTTAAGCAAATGATGAGAGGAAAGCCATCTTGGCCATCTTCTGGGCATGTAGTAGGTGTCACTGGGGGTGTGGGGGGAGGGTAGTGTAAATTTCCTGCGTTGTGCAGGGGGTTGGACTAGATGACCCTGGTGGTACCTTCCAACTCCATGATTCTTTGATTCTATTATTCTATCTCCAGATGACAGAGATAACTTCCCTTGGAGAAAATGGCTGCTTTGGAGGCTGGACTCTTTGGCACTGTACCCTGCTGAGGCCCCTCCTACATCCCTCCCCAGGCTCCACCCCCAAATCCCCAGGGATTTTCCAAACTAGAGCTGGCAACCCTAGTGCAGATTGAGTCCCTGGGCTGCCAGTTGCCAAGGTTGCCAACTCTGGGTTGGGAAATTCCTGGAGATCTGGAAGTAATGTTTGGGGAGGGTTGCATTGGAGAGGAGGGACTTCAGCAGGGTATAATGCCAAAGAGTCCACTCTCCAAAGCAGCTGTTTTCTCCAGGGGAACTGATCTGTGTAGTCTGGAAAATGGCTGTAATTCCGGGCGATCTCCAGGCCCCACCTGGAGGATGGCAACTCTAGCCCTGCCCCATCTGTCCTAATAATCCAAAATGGATGGGAAGGGCCAGCTGAAGCCATCCCTCCATCACCATCCAGGGGTAGGGTTGCCAACCTCCAGATGGTGGCTGGAGATCTGCTATTGCAACTGATCTCCAGGCAACAGAGATTAGTTCCCCTGGAGAAAATGGCCACTTTGGACTCTATGGCACTGAAGTCCCTCCCCTCTCCAATCCCTGCCCTCTTCAGGCTCCACCCCCAAAATCTCCAGGTATTTCCTGATCCGGAGCTGGTAACCCTATCCAGGGTGGCTATTTTGAGTGCCAGGGCGCCCCGAGGCTGCTCGCTCAGCTACTGCGAGAAACAGCTGCATCAAGCTGAGCCCCGGTTTCATTTGCGATTTTGTTTGCCCGCTGCTGTACGGGATGGAAGCTGCTCTTAGGATGGGGGAGAGAACCAGAGGAAATAACCGTCAACCAGAAAACTTGCCAGCAGATGAGAGGCTTCTTTGATTGCTTACATTCAAAAAGAAGAGAAAATGGATAAGGTAATGAGTATTTACTCTTCCCTTCACAGTTCCTTTAATGTCATCTTGCTCCTAATTGCCACAGCTGACAACCATCTTCCCAGGCACAATCAAAGGGCCACTCCGCACTGCCGCTCACTCGGCGTGGTCTCGATTCTCCTTCCCCGACCAAACGTCCCATGGTTCACCTTCAGGTTCGTTTCTGATCCCCGGGTGTGCAAGACCCCGATCTTCCTTGGCAACTTCATGGAACAAGAGAGAGACGCGCCCCCTGCCCTCACCAGGTCGGCATTCTGCAAAAAGCCCTCCTCTCCCTGACGTCCCAGCCCCATCTCCTCATCGGCAAGGGCGGTGTGTTGCAAGAAACGGCATATGCCGTGACAGATGTTGTCGAATCAATCCAGGGTAATGATGAGAGAACGAAATGACTCTTCCGCCATCGCTGAGTTGGAATGGGCTTGTGGTAGCAGAGGGAAAGGAAACGGGCTGAGGGCAGATGAGGGGAAATCGAATCCAGGCACAGCGATACGTACCTGGCCTGTTTCATTTTGCCTGAAGAAGAAGAGTTGTTTTTTATATGCTTTCTCTACCACTTAAGGAAGAATCAAACTGGATTACAATCTCCTTCCCTTCCTCTCCCCACAACAGACTCCCTGTGAGGTAGGTGGGGCTGAGAAAGCTCTAGGAGAGCTGTGACTAGGTCACCCAGCTGGCTTCATGTGGAGGAGTGGGGAAACCAACTCGATTCACCAGATTAGAGTCCACTGCTCCAAAGCACCGCTCTTAACCACGACACCATGCTGGCTCTCTGCTGTGAGGGCTGTGGCCCAGATCACACTCCTTAATCCTGGAGAAAAACCCTGAAAGTAGAGAGAAGAGGGGCTGTGGCTCTGTGGCAGAGCATCTGCTTGGCATGCAGAAAGTCCCAGGTTCAATCCCCAGCATCTCCAGCTAAGAGGACCAGGCAGTAGATGATGGGAAAGACCTCCACCTGAGACTCTGGAGAGCCACTGCCAGTCTGAGTAGACAAGACTGACCTTGATGGATCGAGGGTCTCATTTAGTATGAATGAGGAAGCATCATGTGTTCATCACCTGGGACCAGTGCTGGTGTAACATTACCGAAGGTCAAAGATATGGCTGGTGGGCTGCAGGGAAGTTCACATTCAAGAGGGCGAGGGCCATGGTTCAGTGGATGAGCCTCTGTTTGGCATGCAGAAGGTCCCAGGTTCAAACCCCAGCATCTCCAGCTAAAAGGATCAGGCAGTAGGTGATGTGAAAGACCTCTGCCTGAGACACCTGGAGAGCCGCTGCCAGTCTGAGTAGACAATACTGACCTTGACTGGCCAAGGGTTTGACTCAGGATAAGGCAGCTTCATGTGTTCATGAAATACCTGGAATGGATGGATTTGGAGGGGGCTGTGGCTCAGTGAAAAATAATTGGCTTGGCATGCAAAAGGTCCCAGGTTCAATCCTCAGCAGCTCCAGTGAAAAAGCTCAGGTAGAAGCTGATTTGAAAGACCTCCACCTGAGACTCTGGAGAGTTGCTGTCAGACAGAGGAGACAGTATTGACCTTGATTGAACAATGGTCTGACTCAGATGGCTCTTGAAGTCTCCACAAGTCACATGGTGAGGGGCTGTGGCTCAGAGGAACAGCCTCTGCTTGGCATGCAGAAGGTCCCAGGTTCAATCCCCAACATCTCTAGTTAAAAGAATCTGCCAATGGCGATGTGAAAGACCTCAGCCTGAGACCCTGAAGAGCTCTGCTAGTTGAGTAGACAGTACTGACCTTGATTGGTCATTGGTCTGATTCAATATCAGGCAGCTTACAAGTGTGTCCATGTGTTTAGCATCTTTTCAAGGCCCACAAGGGTGTGTGGGGTCAAAGTCCAGTGGAAGCAAACCCCAAAGATGATGGTAATGGTGCCTCAGGCAGGCAGGAAGACCTGACTTCTCTTCTGCTTAGAGCAGCCACATCTTTCCAAGGCCAGGAGGATACAGCTGAGACCCACCAAGCATGGTTTACATCTCTGGAAAGTTATTGAAAATGTAAAGAAGAGTGGGAAAAAGGACCACCAGCAGTGGCCACAGCGGAACAAGCTGGGGGCTAACTTGCTGTGGCTTGATAGTAAAGCATCTGCTTTGCATGCAGAAGGTCCCAGGTTCGATCCCTGGCATCTCCAGTTAAAAGAACCATGCAGTAGGTGATGTGAAAGACCTCCATCGGAGACTCTGCTGTCAGAGGAGACACTTGTGAACTTGATAAACCAAAGGCAATGTTGTGTGTTCAACTTCAGCCTTGCATGGGTTAATTCCTTTTATTTACTAGCACACCTTCGGCATCGTACAAAGTAAAAATACACCAGGAGCTCCTTTAAGTAGTTTATTAAACTGTATCAAGTGATTCTGTCCCTGCATACTTAGCAGAACAAGTACTTCCTTGGATCTAGGGCTGTGCATAGCGGTAAACCCAAACTGAAAATAAAACCGAAAATAGACATTTCAGCGTATATATTAGATATTCGGCTTTTTCGGGTCTCGATTTTTCGCCTTTGCTCAGATGCACGACTCTGTCCCTTCTCCCATTTTTCTATCTTTGACTGGTTTTGTTTGAGCGGGGGCCCTTTTGAGGCTGTGTAATCAGAGCCACCTTGGTCTGACCAACTTTCCAGGTCCATCACCCAACAGAAGATTAATTTGTATTTATTTATTTTGTTGGATTTTTATCCCACCCTCATCCCCAGTCACAGCCGGGCTCAGGGCGGCTACCAACAAGTATGAACATGCAAACACAATAAAACCATAAAATACATACTCCAATAAATATACATTCAGCAACTCTAAAAACAATAGTTAAAAAGTCCAAAAATGGCACTCGTCACTAGAGTACAGCCACCACCACATAACATAACAAGGCAGTCATCCCTTCCCCTGGATAGCAGAAGAGTCATTAAAAGACGGGGTTCACCTAGTCTTTTAGTTGGAGGGATATACCCTCCAACTAAAAGCACCAGCTTCAACAGCTGCTGATCGGGCTTCTGAAGAAGACTCCCTCACCTGCATGGATGAGCAATCTCCTTCAGAAGAGCTGCCATGGTCGAGACTTCGTCTGGCTCTGATATCGCCACCGCCACCCCTTATGAAAACCTGCTTTCAAACTGAAGGTCGCTCTGAGTAGGGGCTTCGTTTACTTGCACTGTGACCATTTCTTGAAATTGGATTTTTGATGACTATATTAAAGGACTGTGCACAGGATGTCATTTGCCACCAAAATAAATGTGTTCTGTGTCTTATTTTTCTTGCATTTAAGCTGTTTCCCTCAATTTGGAAACGAATTGCATGGACATCATGCAAAGCGACCCAGATACGAATGGAGTCGCCATATTCAGAGGTGCCAGCCTGCCAGTTGGCTCTTTCTGCCAGTTCTTGGGAATGCTGACCTTCTGAACCTGAAAACCGATTGACAGCTTGGCTCTCACAAATGCCTGGAGGATGGGAGTGATCTCTTTGTGGGCCCATAAAATGTGACACACACACACCCCGGTCTCAAACTTCACCAAACTTCGGTGTCTGTAAGGAGAGTCCTCTGCTGCTAAGCTGCAAATATTGATGATTGTACCTATAAATTCCATAGCTATAATGGACCCGGATTTTTTCAGGAAACCCAGAAATAAAGCCAAATACTTATTTATCGGTATGGATATTTGGCTTATTTCGGTTTTCCGGGTTGGGGGGAAACGGGGTCATTAACCCTGAAATTTAACAGGATTCTTTTTTTTTGCACACCCCTACTAGGATCTGATGTACCTTTGAAACCACCTTAGATCAAGACACAACATTGGTTCATCTAGCTCAGTGCTTTCTCCTCTGATTGGTAGTGGCCATCCATAGACTAATGCAGAGATCTAGCCTAAATCTGCTCCCTGAGACCTTTCAAACTAAAGATGTCAGAGAAAGAGCCTGGGACCTTCTGCATGGAAAACCCCCAAGTCTTCATGTGAATCCCAGCAGCTCAACTGGAAACTCACCTCCTGTAGAGCACCATCCTCCTTCTTTCCACCGCGGCAAGTAGGGTTGCCCACCTTCGGGTGGGATCTGGAGATCTCCCAGAATTACTACTAATCTCCAGACTACCGAGATCAATTCCCTCTGGAGAAAATGGCAGCTTCAGAGAGTGGATTCTATGGCATTACACTCTGCTGAAGTCCCTCACCTCCCCAAACCCCACCCTTCCCAGGCTCCACTCCCAAATCCCCAGAATTCCCCCACCCAGAGTTGGCAACCCTATCTGCAAGAGAGGGAGAGTCCTAAGAAAACAGGGGGTGAGGATTGCAACCCCCATCGCTGATGCTAAAATGCAATTTAAAAAATCCTGTATTCCTGGTGCTGATCAGACAGAATTTTGGGGAAAAGTTTCTGCTCCAGCTCTCTAATGGTTTCATTTTTATCCCTCTCTTCCTCCAGGTAGCTCAGGGCAGCCTATATGATCCTCTCCTCCTCCGTTTATTCTCACAGGTAGCTCAAACCGATTAGAGCTGCTGTCCCAGGATCAGCCCAGGAAAAATGTGAACCCCGGTCTTCTCCACCCGACCCTCTAACCCAGCATTTCTCAACCAGGGTTCCCCATAACCCTAGGGTTCCACGAGAAATCACTAGGGGTTCCACGAGAAAAAGTGATGAATAGGCTAATAATATGTAAATCATATTAAATCATATGTAATCATATGTAGGGGTTCCCTGAGACATGAATATCATTTCAATGGTTCCACAAGGGTAAAAAGGTTGAGAAATGCTGCTCTAACCACTTCCCCATGCTGCCCTTCTTTTCCTCCCCAAATGAGCCTTTTTGACCAGACAGATCACCCATTCAGCCAAGGCAGAGGGCAGCAGCTTGAGTCTCCGTGCAAGTTATGAGCACTGGAATTTTTTTCACCAAAATTAAAGGACCTCCGCAGCTTTCAAACCATCTTGTTCAACATGCGTATTACGGAAAATTCGGCACATAGTCCTGACAGCAGTGTGGTCCAATTCCTTTATGAGCATTTAACGATGTAGATTGTGGCTTCCCCCCCTTCCTTTTATGATCTCTCTGTGTTATTATGCTTGGCTCCCTGCTGTGCCATCCAGCGCCTGAAAGCCAAATTAATCTGTGTTTTCTTTTCCCAGCGTCATTAGGAAAATGACTTGTAAATATAGTCCCCCATTCTACATTGTCGAGTCAGGTCCCCCCCACCCCCGTAAATGTTTGGTTCGTGTTGTTTGCAGAGACCGGTCCTACATCCGTTGCATGAAAGACTTTAGGAGCAGAGACTCCAGCAATAATAAGAATTTGCCTTTGGCTGGGAGAAAATTCAGTAGAGCTTTTTTTTTTTTTTTGTAGCATCTATTTGAGGAGGGGGGATGTTGGGATATGCAAAATGGTTTCTGTTCTTTCTGCATTTTTCAGCTTTTATCTGCCACTTGGTCTCAGAATCGTATAGTTGGAAGGGGCCATACAGGCCATCTAGTCCAACCCCCTGCTTAATGCAGGATCAGCCATCCCTGACAAGTGCTTGTCCAGCCTCTGCTTAAAGACTGCCAGGGGGGGGGGGGGACTCAACACCTCCCTAGGCAGCTGATTCCACTGTCAAACAACTCTTACTGTAAAAACGTTTCCCCTAATATCCAGCCAGCACTAATATCCAGCCAGCACCCCTTCTGGATGCACACCTTAACGTGGTGAGGGGGTTTGTGTGTGTCAGGGAAGCTGAGAGCAATACCGTAAGGGGTCTAGACTGTTATCAAGAGACTAAACTCCTAGCAGAGTCACTCAAGATGGAATGGTCACAGCTGAGACACCAGACGAAGATGCATCCACCCCCTTAAGGGATCAATGGCCACATCCGCAGAAGAGAACAGGCAGTTCCAATGGGGATGAGGGCACAGGAATCCCTGAAGGTTAGCTACTGGGCAGCAGCAGTAGTGGAAGGTGACACTGGCGGAAGATCTTTCGTAGACAACGGCAGTGCCACTACAGCTAACCCTGGTTAGTACTGCGCAGAAGAAGGCACTAGTAAACCACTTCTGACCAACCTTTACCTTGAAAACCCTATGATGAGACAATCCAAAATGGAAAAAGTAATAGTGCTGGAAGATGGGACCCCCAGGTCGGATGGCACTCAATCTGCTACTGGGGTAGAGCAGAGGACAAGTACTAGTAGCACAGTTCTTAATGATGCGATTGGACTAAAGCCGAAAGGATGTTCAGTGGTTGACATGAATAGATGCAAAAGGAAAGTCCGAAGCTGTTCGACGCATATAATAGGAACATGGAATGTGAGAAGTATGAATCAGGGTAAGCTTGAAATTATTAAACAAGAAATGGAACGTATGGACATTTCAGTCCTGGGAGTAAGTCAATTAAAGTGGACTGGATTAGGACATTTTCAATCAGAAAATTACAAAGTGTTTTATTCAGGGAATGACAAAAAGAGAAGAAACGGAGTTGCTTTAATAGTGAGGCAAGATGTAGCAAAGGCAGTCAGGAGCTATAATGCAAAGTCTGACCGAATAATATCAATCAGATTTCAGAGAAAGCCGATCAACATAAGCATCATTCAAGTTTATGCCCCAACTACAGATGCTGATGAGGAAGAAATTGAAAGTTTTTATGCCAGTGTTCAGGAAGAAATTGACCACACACCTAAACAAGATATGCTGATAATCATAGGTGATTGGAACGCAAAAGTAGGAAACAAAGCAGAATCAAATGTTGCTGGCAGATTTGGGCTAGGAGCATGGAATGAAGCAGGAGAACACCTCGTAGAATTCTGTGAAGACAACAATCTGTCCATTGCAAACACATGTTTCAGGCAACCAAATAGGCGATTGTATACATGGACATCACCAGACGGCCAGTATAGAAATCAAATAGATTATATAATTGGAAGCAGAAGATGGAGAAGCTCTATTCTCTCGGCCAAAACAAGACCAGGAGCCGACTGCGGTACAGATCATGAATTGTTAATATCGAAAATCAAGATAAAGCTTAAGAAAAACACCAAAACATTCATAGCACCAAAATACAATCTAAGCAATATTCCGGAAGAGTTTAAAGACCATGTAAGGAACAGATTTGCATTACTGAGTTCAAGTGAATGTAAACCTGAAGAACTATGGGTAGAAACTAGAGATATTATCAAGAAAGAATGTGCAAAGACCATTCCTGTAGCCAAAAGAAAAGAAAAACCTCGATGGATGTCTGAGGAAACTCTTAAAATTGCCAGATATAGACGAGAAGCAAAAGTAGAAGGTGACAGAAATAGAATCAAAAGTCTAAATGCAATGTTCCAGCGACTTGCACGTAGAGACAAAGAGACCTATTATAATAACCAGTGTAAAGAAATAGAAGAGAACAACAAAAAAGGAAGAACAAGAGATCTGTTCCACAAGATCCAAGAAATTAAAGGGAAATTTAAAGCAAGGTTAGGCATGCTGAAAGATCAGCAGGGAAATACATTAACTGAACAGGACAAAATAAAGAAAAGGTGGGAACAATACACTGAAGAACTATACAGAAAAAGGATAAAAGATTATTTACAAGAAGAATCTTTTGAAGAAGAACCTACAGTTTTAGAAAGTGAAGTGAAAGCTGCATTGAGAGTAATCGGGAGAAACAAATCACCAGAAGAAGATGGGATATCAATAGAGCTATTCCAAGCCACAGAAATGGAGTCCATCAAAATCTTGACAAGAATATGTCAACAGATATGGAAAACAAAACAATGGCCCACAGATTGGAAATGATCCATTTACATTCCAATTCCCAAGAAAGGAGACATCAAAGATCGCAGCAACTATCGGACCGCATTAATTTCTCATGCAAGTAAAGTGATGCTCAAAATCTTACAGGAAAGGCTGTTACCATATATGGAACGAGAAATGCCTGATGTTCAAGAACATATAATTAGGAAAGCAGGATTAGATTTAGATGAAGGTGGGGACTTTTCTCTCACAGTAAGCACTACAAAGCAGCATTTCAAGGGGTGGGACTTGACTTGAGCTTGGACACTGCTGGTGCAGAGATTCCCAACAGGGAAGTGTGGGCCCAGCAAACAACGAACCTCAGGTAAAATTCCCATGCATAAACAACCCATAACTCAGCTGCAACCTGATAGCCCTTTCTGCCACCAACAGTTTGGGGATAATCATCAGCACCAGCAGAAAGATGACATCCAATTTGGGAATCAAACCTACCAGCCTGCCACAGAATCCCTGGTGGTAAAATGCTATTCTTGTTTATTTAATTATTCCATTACACTTTCCTGCCTCTCAAGGGCATTCACGGAGACTCAAAACAAGCATTTATTTAAAAAAATTAATGTGTTCAAACATTAATGCTGTGTTGGTAGAATCATGACAGTTACCAGCAAATTCTGGTCATAAGGGAAAGTTCTGCCGCATTGACTTGGGGGTTGAGTTTTCAAACCCATTTCGATAGGGTTGCCAGGTCCCTCTTTGCCACTGGCAGGAGTTTTTTTGGGTGGAACCTGAGGAGGGCGGGGTTTGGGGAGGGGAGGGATTTCAATGCCATAGAGTCCAATTGCCAAAGTGGCCATTTTCTCCAGGTGAACTGATCTCTATTGGCTGGAGATCAGTTGTAATAGCAGGAGATCTCCAGCTAGTACCTGAAGGTTGGCAACCCTACATTTCGAGCATTCGGCCCAAATCATTTGCTGATTGCGATTCAATTGCAATCATGCACAGGGACCTGGGACTTCTCAGTAGCCTCGAGATCCTACGGTTATCTATGTTTGTGTTGGCTTAGGGATGCTAGGAACCTCTCAGCATGCAGATTTAGCAGGTGACTGAACATGCATGGTGGTAGTGGTGCAAAGTGCCATCAAGTTGCAGCCAACTTATAGTGACCCCATAACGTTTTCAAGGCAACAATTATTTAGTGGTGGTTTGCCCTTGCCTGCCTCTGCGTAGTGACCCTGGATTTCCTGGGTGGTCTCCCATCCACCATGACCCTGCTTAGCTTCCAAGATCTGATGAAATGGGGCTAGCCTGGGCCATCCCGGTCATGGCAAGAGATGAACAGAGGTGGTTTGCCATTGCCTGCCTCTGCATAGCAACCCTAGTAATAAGAACATAAGAAGAGCCCTGCTGGATCAAACCAGTGTGGGTCCATCTAGTCCAGCATCCTGTCTCACACAGTGGCCAACCAGTTCCTCTGGAGGCTCAACAACAGGGCATAGAGGCCGAGGCCTTCTCCTGATGATGCCTCCTGGCACTGGTATTCAAAGGTTGACTGCCTTTGAATGTGGAGGTTCCTCAGTGGTCTCCCATCTAAATACTAAACAGGGCTGACTTAGTTTAGGTTCTGAGATCTGACAAGATCAGGCTACCCTGGGCCATCCAGGTCAGGATATTGCAGTAGATTAAAATCCTGTTCCTTTGATAAAGAAATGTCCTCTTGTATTATTACACTACAGCCCAATTAACTTTTATAAAAAGGCCCCCCTGATAAAATCTGTTTTACGTAGGTTGTGGAAAGACAGAAGCATGGGAGCCTTCCTGGGGCCCCCAGGCAGGCCATTCCACAAGGTGGGGGCCATGACACCGATGGCACATCGACAGGTTGTTGCTGAGCTTGCTCATTTGCTGGGTGGCACCTTCAGAAGCTTGTTCTTCCATGACCAATACAGTTGTGGCGGAGCATAGGAGGCAAGGCGGTCCCACAGATAGGAGGGTCTAATGCCATGATGTGCTTTGCAGGTAATAACCGTACTTTGAACTGAACCCAGTAACTAAAAAGTAGCCGATGGAATGTCTGCAGAATGGGTTGGGGGGAAGAAGAAGTAGAAGTAGAAGTAGAAGTAGAAGTAGAAGAAGAAGAAGAAGAAGAAGAAGAAGAGTTGCTTTTTATCTGCAAATTTTCTCTACCACTTAACGGAGACTCAAACCGGTTTACAATCACCTTCCCTTCCCCTCACCACAACAGACACCCTGTGAGGTAGGTGGGGCTGAGAGAGCTCTAACAGAGCTGTAACTTGCCCAAGGTCACCCAGCTGGCTTCATGTGTATGAGTGGGGAAACAAATCCAGTTCACCAGATTAGCATCCGCCGCTCATGTGGAAGAGTGAGGAATCAAACCTGGTTCTCCAGATCAGAGTCCACCGCTCCAAACCACCACTCTTAACCACTACACCATGCCGGATATGCACACTAATCCTAGCTTATGATGGAACAGAGTCTGAACAACAGACCTGAAACCATTAAGACATTTCTGCCTCTCTTTTCAGTGTCAAAGAGATAAACTGTTGGCCAAGGGGAAGAGGATGCTTTTACACCTGCTTCATTTCCCCTGTGGCCAGATGCGTGTTGCCCAGGGGTGTCAAAGTAGGGTTACCAGCTCAGGGTTGGGAAATACCTGGTGATTTTCGCGGTGGAGCCTGAGGTGGGCGGAGTTTGAGAGGGGAAAGACTTCAATGCCATAGAGTCCAATTGTCAAACCAGCCATTTTCTCCAGGGGAACTGATCTCTTTCGGCTGGACATTAGTTGTAATAGCAGGAGATCTCCAGCCACCACCTGGAGGTTGGCAACCCTACCACTGATCCATCAAGTATTGTCTACTCAGACTGGCAGCAGCTCTCCAGGATCTTGGGCAGAGGTTTTCACATCAGCTACTGCCTGGCCTTTTTAAGTGGGGATACCGGGGATTGAACCTGGGACCTTCTGCATGAAAAGCGGAGGCTCTTCCACTGAGCCACAGCCTCTTCCCCATAGTCTGTAGTCTGGAGATCAGATGTAATTCTAGGAGATCTCAGGCCCCACCTGGAGGTTGGCAACCACAGCCAGAGCTGCTCCGCAACAGTCCAGAAGCAAATCCAGATTGGCACCTAGATTACAATTCAGTGATGGAGGACTTGGTGTTCTTGGGGACACGGTGTGGAGACCTGAGCTGGTTGAGTTAAATCAGGGGATAGAGTAGGGCAGGTGGAGGGGTCATGGCTCAGTGGTAAAGCCTCTGCTTGGCATGCAAAAGGTCCCAGGTTCAATCCCAGGCGTCTCCAGTTAGAAAGGCCCAGGCAGTAGGTGATGTGAAAGACCTCCACCTGAGACCCTGGAGAGCTGCTGCTGGCCTGAATAGTTATTACTGATTGTGATCGACCAATAGTCTGATTCAGTAGAGGCGGCTTCATGTGTTCACGCATCCATGAGTGGAGGACTAGTGTGTGGATGGTTGGCTTGGATGCCATACTTTGGAAAAACTGGCTATTGTGTGTTTTTTCTAACTTAATTTTTTCCCATGACAATGAGAGCCACATTTAAAGAAGGGGGAAGGGCGGGAAACCCAGGAAGCAGTTTTAAAAAAAATCAGAATTCACAACCCGCTGCCTTTTCGTCTGACAATTTTGAGCTGTTCATAAATTTGCATATTTAATTAAATGCCGTAAGCAAATGATGGTTTTATTCTCTCTCTCTCTCGCTTTCTCTAGCTCGCTCGTCCCCCCCCCCCCCCCCATCAGATGCCAAGTTCCTATCAGAAGGCTGCCGGATTTCTCTCTTTGTGAGCAAGGCCAGATAAGGCTCCCTTGACATTCAGGAAAGGAAAGGATGCTTATTACTGGAAAGTCTTCAATGCACGCGTGGAGATGTAAAGGGATGGGGGGGAGGGGATGCCTCCTCATTTAGGGTTGCATTTGGAGCGCGTTGTGCAAAAAGACGCATGCTGGCCAAGTATTACGGGGAAGGGGAAAGACAGAAGTAAGAGAAGAACCTGGGAAACGCACGTCCGTTTTTGCCCCCCTCTGGTACTTAAAAAGTGATTATTATTTCTTAGTCAAAAAGGGCAAGAGTCCAGTAGCACCTTCAAGACTAACAAAAATATTTTCTGGTAGAGTAGGAGCTTTTGTGAGCCACAGCTCACTTACACTGCAATCCTAAAGAGAAGGGCAAGAGTCCAGTAGCACCTTAAAGACTAACAAAAATATTTTCTGGTAGGGTATGAGCTTTCGTGAGCCACAGCTCACTTCTTCAGATACTATTCAGATTACTATTCAGATATTATTTCTTAGACAGGCTGGAGGAATCGCAGGACTAATGACGGAAGGATTCCCAGGCAGCACACTCCCACGACTCACAGACCAGTTGGCAGGCTGACAGTGGGACAAAAATGCTGTTTTATGGAAAGTAAGGTCACCCGGAAGAAAGACATTAGAAAGCTTCATCGCCCTCCTGCCTGGACTTCACATGTTCCTTGCCATCCTCTCGGCTTGCGCCTCTGTGAATCGAGAGGAGCTTTGCTTCCCCTCCAACCTGGGAGAAATAACTCCATTTTTCCTCATCTTGTGAGCAGTAGTTCTCGCAATGTGGGATGTACCGCAGTAGACTGCTCACGATAAAGAGCTTGCCTTTATCATGAGCAGAGCCAGCGTGAGAAAGGATGCCCTGGTGTCTTGTCCCCTCTGTCCCTCTGACTCACTAGGAGCCAGCATGGTGTAGTGGTTAAGAGCGGTAGTTTGGAGCAGTGGACTCTGATCTGGAGAACCGGGTTTGATTCCCCACTCCTCCACATGAGTGGTGGAGGCTAATCTGAAGCACCGGGTTGGTTTCCCCACTCCTCCACGTGAAGCCAGCTGAGTGACCTTGGGCTAGTCACAGCTTCCTTCGAGCTCTCTCAGCCCCACCTACCTCACAGGGTGTCTGCTGTGGGGAGGGGAGGGTGATTGTTTTTTTATATATATATATAATTTTTATTGCTTTTTTATAATTAAACAAAAAATAAACAAAAATAAAATCATAATACAATACAAAAAAAAATACAAAATCACACAGAGAGCACTATTACATCCAGTACAAATACAATGTATGTTATCCTTCATAAAATATATAGTGGGGAGGGGAGGGTGATTGTAAGCCAGTTTGATTCTCTAAGTGGTAGGGAAAGTCGTCATATAAAAACCAACTCTTCTCCTTCTCCTGCTTCTTCTACAGACATGACCTGGCTGAATCCTGGCTGGAACAAGGAAGAAAGGAGGCTAAAGCGACCGTGCGTTTTCGCCCAAAGTGTCTCCTCTCAGCCATAAAATGCAAATCACAGGCTCATGCAGCCTCAGTTTACCCCAGCTCCATGAAGAGTACAGGGAGGGGACTTACCGTGCATTCCTGAAGGGAATGTCTGCGCCGGGCTTTGGAGGCAATGCAGTGGTGCTGCCTCCTAAAGAGGTTTCAACCCTGCCGCACCTCTGCCCGGTGCCAAAAATCGGTGCAACCTGGCTTAGGAGGCCAGTGTCCCTGCCCCCAGACAGGTGCTGTGACACCCCAGGAACGCCTCCCAGGACACCACCGTGGCCTTTGCCCGCATCCGGACGCTGGTGGAAGGCTCCGTCAGCATCCCGGCTGCCCGGACGCTGGTGCTGTGGGCCCTTGTACCAGCTCAGGCCTTCGCCGGCTTCCAGAGGCCTTTTGTCCTGGCCGTCGGCGCGGTGCAGGAATGCGCGGTTGACTCTTTAACATCTATAGTTTCAGTTTTAGAAACCAAGCTCACTGCATTGGGTTAGCGTTTTAAAGGAGGAAAAATGCATCCTTTAAAAACAGTGTGCTGTAGTGGTTAAGAGCGGTGGACTCTAATCTGGAGAACTGGGTTTATTCCCCACTCCTCCACATGAGCGGCGGACGCTAATCTGGCGAACTGGGTTGGATTCCCCGCTCCTCCACATGAAGCCACCTGGGTGACCTTGGGCCAGTCACAGTTCTCTCTGAACTCTCTCAGCCCCACTGACCTCACAAGGTGCCTGTTATGGGGAGAGGAAGGGATTGTGATTGTAAGCCAGCTTGCTTCTCCTTAAAAGGTAGAGAAAGACCTTCTATGCATGGCTGTTTTCAAATATGAGATATAACAGGTCGCTGAAAACACGGGAGAAATGCGGGGAAACACAGGGGGAGAGTGAGGCAACCTCTGACGGTCGGAAACGACATGCATAATCAAAATAAAGTCTGAATTTTTCAGAGGGGTGACGGCAAGTGAAGCAGCCATGCATGAAAGACCAAAGCCAGCATTTAAAAACCAACTCTACGCCTTCCTTTAAATCACAAACAGCAAAACATGGGAGCCAGATGTGAATAATGGAACAGAACAGAGGCTGAAAGGTTAAACCCCCTCACTTTTCCTTTCATGGCCCCCAGGCACATTGAGGCCACAATCTAAAACGCTACGGTCCAGATACAGCTGTTCCACCCTAGTGGCTGTTTGTAAGAACTAGACTGTAATGAAAGGACCTTTTCTGAACCACAAGTTCTCCCTGGCCACCCTGGCAGGGGATGTGGGTGTAGAGTTGCCAGATCCAGGTTTGAAAACTCTTGCAGATTTGGGAGTGGAGCCTGGGCAGGACAGGAACTTCAGTGGGCTACAATGCCGTAGAGGTAGGGTTGCCAGGTCCCTCTTGACCACTGGTGGGAGGTTTTTGGGGTGGAGCCTGAGGAGGGTGGGGTTTGGGGAGAGGAGGGACTGCAATGCCATAGAGTCCAATTGCCAAAGCGGCCATTTTCTCCAGTCGAGCTGATCTCTATCGGCTGAAGATCGGTTGTAACTAGGGTTGCCAACCTCCAAGAGGTGAACGAATCACTATAGCCAAATACTCAAAAAGTGTAATAAACATAAGCATAATGCTATATATATGTATTTGGCTATAGTGATTTGTTCTGTACCTATTTTCTAACCTTAGGTACTAGTACAGAGGTGTTAATCTTTGATTACTTAACCTCCAAGTGGTGGCTGGAGATCTCCCACCGTTACAACTGATCTCCAGGCGACAGCGATCAGTTCCCCTGGAGAAAACGGCCACTTTGGTCATTGGACTCTATGGCACTGAAGTCCCTTGCATCCCCAAACCCTGCCCTACTCATGCTCCACCCCAAAAACTTCCCACTGGTGGCAATGAGGGACCTGGCAACCCTAGTTGTAACAGCAGGAGATCTCCAGCTAATACCTGGAGGTTGGCAACCCTACATAAAGTCCGCCCTCCAAAGCATCTATTTTCTCCAGGGGATCTGATCTTTGTAGTCTGGAGATGAGCTGTAATTCTGGGGGAAGCCCAGGTGCCATCTGCAGGCTGGCATCCCTTCCTCTGCCCCAGGAATGTGTCTCTGAGCATGTGCATAATGCCTCTCCCTCGTGATCTGAATGCCACAGCAGCAAGCCCCCTGAGATCTGGGATCAGAGTAGGGTTGCCAACCTCCAGGTAGTAGCTGGAGATCTCCTGCTATTACAACTGATCTCCAGCTGATAGAGATCAGTTCGCCTGGAGAAAAGGGCCTCTTGGGCCATTGGATTCTATGGCACTGAAGTCCCTCCCCTCCTCAAACCCCGCCCTCCTCAGGCTCCGACCCAAAAACTTCCTGCCAGTGGCCAAGAGGGACCTGGCAACCCTAGATCAGAGATAACGGGCCCGGGGGTCCAGTTTGTAGCCAAGTCTGAGGATCTGCCCCTCTTCTGTTGGTTTTTTCCCCCTCTGAATCAAGCTGCTCCTGGTACATTTCACATTGCTATTCAATCTGCACTTGAAGGTCAACTTGAGAAGAGAATTGGTGGGGGGGGGAGGCTTCTTAAAAACAACGGCAACGTCATTATGCCGGGGATGCGGCAAGCGCCGCTCACCCTTATCGGTAATTGGAGGGGACGGGGAATTGCAGCCCAGCAGCCACCAGTCCTTGTCACAGGGGCATCAGATAATGTTTCCCCGGATGACCTCTGGTCTTCGGGTGTGTGGGCATTTAACTCTTGCTGATTGACAGGCACCGAAAGACAGAGAACGGAGGAGAGAGAGGGAAGGGTTCGGCCTTAGCAATGGACAGAGTGGAGCGCCAAGAAGATGTGGACCTGGGAGGTCCCAGTTAAGATCCCCAGACTTCCACCAGGGGCAGGGGACCCCCTGCTTTGGGGACCCTCCCCCTGGTGCTGTTCAGCCAGCCGGCAGGGGCCTAGGCCTCTGTTGCCAGCAACGCATCAACGTCATTTCTGGCGCTCACCGGAAGTCAGGTTGCCAACCTCCAGGTGGTGGCTGGAGAGCTCCTTCTCTTATAACTGATCTCTAGACAATAGAGAGAAGTTCACCTGGAGAAAATGGCTGCTTTGGCAATTGGACTCTCCCCAAACCCTGCCCTCTCCAGCCATTTGTACTGCTACCAGTTCTACCAAACAATGCCAGGAACCCCTCTGGAAAAATGTTGCTAGCCTTATTGAATTACGTTTGCGTCCTTCTTGAAATCTCTTTGCTGTTTCATCCCAGAAACAACCTACAGATTTGACTCAAACATCTCTAGGCGAAATTAAATAGTACCATTCTCACATAATAAACACTGCTAATCCCATTCTGCAGTGTAACCATGAGGAAACACATATCCACAACACTGTCTTGAATTTATAACAGGAATAATGTAATACACACAGTTTCTGATTCAAGTCCTATAGCACCTTAGAGGCCAACAAGATTTTGGGGGCATGAGCTTTCAAGAGTCAAAGGCAAGCTCCCTTCATCGGATACTTTGACTCTTGAAAGCTCATACGCCAAAAAACTTGTTGTCTCTGGACATGAACCTAGTGGTTCTATTGCAGACCAACATGACTACCCTCTGAAACAGTTTCCAATGAATTTCATCATGTGCTGAAGTCTGCCAGAAGGAATCCTATGTTGCAACATGAACACGAGAGAACACAGGGCTTTCTTCGTAAAATACTACAAATCCCATCCTGCAGTGTGACTTGAATTATCATGTGTAATGCTTTCTGGCGGCCTTCAAGCAAGAATGCTTATTTTACAGGAATCCGTTTCCAGAGTTTAGATGAATGGGATTTACATGAGTTTCTCAAAAGTGTTTCAGGCTAGATCCAGAATACAATCTGGCACAAAATCCCTCCATATCTCTTGCCGGGCATTTAATGGACTGCAAGAAACAGGCCTATTTCAGAGGTGAACACTTCTGGAAATAGATTCCAAGGCCAGACTGAAAGAGCAGTCAGTCTCCACCCGTAGCACTATCTGATCGTTGCTAAATTCATAAGCACGGTGTTTTCACTGATAGCGCTCTGTCCCCGGCGGAAACTGCTGAGGGTTATTACCAGCTCCCTAGTCTGGTTGCTGATAATCAGCTGTGTTTATTTATACATCTGTCTGAAGCAAGAGAAGGAAATCTGTCAGTCCGGGCAGGACACAGCAACGTATTTATCGCTCCGCGATACTACTGCGAGTTACGCACTTCTAAATGGGAAGTGCTGGCGCGAGCCTCCTTTATTTAATTCAGATCCTATCGACGGCGCTCTGAGATTCCCAGCTGGGTCACGGAGATTCAGGCATCTTAATGGTTCTTTATGGAGTGCCGAGGGGAAAAGACTTGAGGACGGTTGTTATCCCCCCACCCCCCGACAACGATGAGAGCTTATTAACACATAAGCTGTTCCTTGTGCTTTCACACCGAGCCCATAGCTCAACGAAATCATGCACTGTTGAGCTTGGTTATGGCTGTGGAACAATGGGCCACCTGCGGGAAGGGATGGCTCAAGACACTATAGCTATGCGGCAGCAACAGGGTTGCAACCCTGCAGGTGGTGGCTGGAGATCTCCTGGGATTACAATATAAGAAGGAGGAGGAGGAAGAGGAGGAGACGAAGATGACGACAACAAAGAAGAAGAAGAAGAAGAAGAAAAAGAAGAAGAAGAAGAAGAAGAAGAAGAAAAAGAAGAAGAAGAAAAAGAAAAAGAAGAAGAAAAAGAAAAAGAAAAAGAAGAAAAAGAAAAAGAAAAAGAAAAAGAAGAAAAAGAAAAAGAAGAAGAAGAAGAAGAAGAAGAAGAAGAAGAAGAAGAAGAAGAAGAAGAAGAAGAAGAAGAAGAAGAAGAAGAGCTGGTATTTCCCACCCTGGAGCTGGCAACCCTAGACCGAGGCCTTCCCATGTGTTAAAAACATAAGAACATCAAGAGCCCTTCTGGATCAGATCAGTGGTCCATCTGAAATCACATCCTCCTCAAACTCCACCTCCCCACCACCCTCAAAATCTCTCATCATTTGCTAAGGCAGTGCTGGCAACCTTTTATGACAACCCTCTTCTTTGCCACCTAAGGTTGCCATCCTCCAGGCAGTGGCTGGAGTTCTCCCACTATTACAACTGATCTCTGGGCGATAGAAATCAGTCCCCCTGGTGAAAATGGCCGCTTTGGCAATTGGACTCTATGCCATTGAAGTACCTCCCTTCTCCAAACCCTACCCCTCCTCAGACCCCACCCCCAAAATCTCCAGGTTTTTCCCAACCTGGAGCTGGCAATCCTACCCTTCAGCATGGGGATAATCTAAAACAGGGATCTCCAATTTTTTTTAGCCTGTGGGGGGTGCAGCACATGTTATGAGTCATAAGGCCTAGAAACTTGACGGTTCAGCTCCGCACATGCTTTTTGGACTCCAGCCACCAAGGTCTTTTGCACAATGATAATGGAAGGAGAAGGACGCCAACTGTCAAAAGGGGTCAGGCCAGACAATTGCCAGAAGACTTTCTGACCAAACAGTCCCTGACTTACTCACAGGGAGCAGCAAATCATTGTCAAAGAATGAGACACAGCTGACAAGCAAATGCATAATGGGAAAGGGGAGGCCTTGAACTTTTGGCTTTTTGCAGCCTGAAGAGCCCTCAGCCCCAAGACAGCCCGGCTTTTAGCCCTGGTTCTTTCTCTCTCTGCCTGCTGAGCTTCCTGCTGTGTTGCATGAACTACAAATTACAAAGAGGGCCATTAAACATGCAGATATTAAAAGCTCCCCCCTACCCATCTCACTTCCTTCACCAACACAGCACAGTGAGCAGATTTTCTTCTATCACAATAGATGTGTATTAAGCTATATCATGGGTGGAGGGAGAAATGGGATGGCCTGTGAAAAAGTCAATAAGCACAGAGAAAAGATGCAGATACGGAGCTCAATCTAAAGGGCGCTCTATGCCAGTGGAAGTAGGGTTGCCAGGTCCCTGTTCACCACCAGCGGGAGGTTTTTGGGACGGAGCCTGAGGAGGGCAGGGTCTGGGGAGGGGAGGGACTTCAATGCCATAGACTCCAATTGCCAAAGCAGACATTTTCTCCAGGTGAATGGATCTCTATGGGCTGGAGATCAGTTGAAATAGCAGGAGATCTCCAGCTAGTACCTGGAGGTTGGAAAAAATCCAAACAGCACTACAAGGTAGTATTAACAAAAGATAAATTTATAGGAGTGCAGGTAAGTGTAAAAAGTGAGACCTAGGTAGAAATCCTTTTGGTCCCTTTTTGAAGTAGATATGATTGTCATAAACTTCTCTGATACGAGTAGCTGATGAAGCCACGTGCGAAACGTGTGCATGATCTAGACGACACGTCCGGGCACCTCTTCTTGGCACCTCCTTGCTGTGGTCCTTGGTTTTGACATCTTGTGTCCAGCTACTGAGAAGCACAGGAAAGTCTTATATGGACAGCTATATTGTTTTTATGTGATTCATTGGACAATTTCCCTTGCTATATTGCATATATTGCATATCTTGCTGGACTATTCATGCTAATTGTATAGAAAAACTTTGATTGTGTTCCCTTTAATTCTTGTATATATGTTCACTTTTTACACTTACCTGCACTCCTATAAATTTATCTTTTGTTAATACTACCTTGTAGTGCTGTTTGGATTTTTTCCATTATCTATACAGCACTGAGCCTTTATTCTTTCCAGTACCTGGAGGTTGGCAACCTTAAGTGGCAAGCAATTACATAATGTAACTTTCCCCATCCCTCCTGCAGCTCTTGGGGGGTGTAGGTGTAGGGTTGCCAACCTCCAGGTAGTGGCTGGAGATCTCCCACTATTGCAACTGACTTCTACATGACAGAGATCAGTTCCCAGGGAGAAAATGGCTGCTTTGGAGGGTGGACTCTATGACATTATTCCCCATTGAGGTCCCTGCCCTCCCCTCCCCAACCTCTACCCTTTTTGAGCTCCACCCCCAAAATTTCCAGGTATTTCCCAACCCAGAGCTGGCAATCTTAGACAGCTAACAGGAACGGTGCAGTAGATAGGGTTGCCAGGTCCCTCTTCACCACCAGCGGGAGGTTTTTGGGGCAGAGCCTGCGGAGGGCAGAGTTTGGGGAGTGGAGGGGCTTCAATGCCAAAGAGTCCAATGGCCAAAGTGGCCATTTTCTCCAGGTGAACTGATCTCTTTCTGCTGGAGATCAGTTGTAATAGCAGCTACTACCTGGAGGTTGGCAACCCTAGCAGTACATGAAGTGGGGCTCTGTACTGGGAAGAATGAATTGTTGAAAATTAGGGGTGCCAACCTCCAAGTGGAGCTTTGTTTCAGCTGATTTGAGATTTCTTTTTGTTTTCAGATTTCTACAGTCCAGACCCTATTGTATTGCTCATTGGATGCCCCATACTGTTGATTGTCCTTGATCTGTGCTATGTAATCTGCCGTAAATCTCAGCAAGAAAGACAGATTACAAATAACCCCCACCCCCCTGTGGCAACCATTATGTGGCCGCACCCACCACCCTATATCAGAGGGGAGGGACTTCAATGCCATTGAGTCCAATTGCCAAAGTGGCCATTTTCTCCAGGGGAATTGATTTCTATTGCCTGGAGATCAATTGTAATAACAGGGGATCTTAGGGTTGCCAGCTCAGGGTTGGGAAATACTTGAAGATTTTGGGGGCGGAGCCTGAGGAGGGCAGGGTTTGGGGAAGGGACGGACTTCAATGCCATAGAGTCCAATTGCCATAGAGTTCATTTTCTTCAGTTGAACTGGTGTCTGTTGCCTGGGGAGCAGTTGTAATAGCAGGATATCTCCAGCCACCACCTGGAGATTAAAGGGAAAAACAGCACCAGCTCCAATTAACAATAATCAAACTGAATTTTATAATGATTACTCAAAAATAATTCAGTATTGGTGTACTATTCTGTACATTTGTCAATGATGTAATCAAAACAGTCACAACCAAGGTGTCACAGGTTACCCCACCAATGAAAAATAAAAGTATTATAAACATCAAAATGAAATAGAGTCCAAAATGTACAATTCGAGTTCAAATCAAAGTCCAATACTGAGTCCTCTTGAGAGAAAATGAACTGGTTCCGGGAAGATCCAGAAACCATCTGGTATGAAACTTGCAATAATACAGTGTTCATCAAGGTCCAAAGTACAACAAATCCAAGACAACACCTCCGGATTTGAGTGTGTTTTGCCTGGAAAGAGCTTCTTCAGTTGATTAATCAATTTTCATAAGGATACAACGACCTCAACTTCTTCAGTTGATTAATCAATTTTCATAAGGGTACAACGACCTCAACGACCTCAATGACCAGCGGCCCCACGGGCTCTCCTAGCTTAAGCTGGTGCTTTTTTTGGAGCTGGTGCTGTTTTCCCCTTTAACCAGTGTTTTCTCAGCACACGTTGTGATTTATTGAGATTTAACCACCTGGAGGTTGGCAACCCTACTGAAGGGTCATGGTGGGCGCGGTCCCTCTTAAAACCCTAAAAAAGTTAATTGGTTGGGTGCCATGGATGAGGTTCTGAGAAAAGCAGTGCCTTTTCTGGCCGAAGGAGGATTTCCCCCCCCCCCCCCCGTTGCCTAGAAAGAGCCTCATGAAAATCAGGCACACGTGTTATTCTTTGGAGAATTCGTCCCTGCCCTTTTCAGATCCTTGCTGCATTTTAAGTAGAGACGCTGTCAAGTCCACCTGGCTCTGATTGACATTCAAACCTACTTTGATTTACACACAGGACCGCCTCGGTGGTTTCGCCTGAAGGACAGACTGAGCACGGTTTCGAGCCAACTTTGTCCCCGTCCCATGGCTGCTTCTCAGGCATCTTTTCACAAGCTTAATTTAAGTTTTGGCGAACTTGTGGGAGGGGGGTGAGCATCTATCATTTTAACAAGGAAATACAGATTTTTTTTTACAGGAGTAAATAAAAAGAAAAATCTGCTAGGGAAAGTCAGTCCTCTATTTCTGTTAATCTGTGCTGTTATTGAAACAGGGACGCCAACGGCAGCACCACAAAATTTTATCGACTCGGAAGCTGATATGGAGAGTATGTTGACCAGTTTGTTTTGCAATGATTTATAGACCAATAAGCCAGTTGAGGAAAAAGGTATGAGAACACCTGGGCACACAATCTAGGTCCCAGTCCCAAAGACTCTAATGCTAGCAGAACCCATTTGCAAATTGCAAGACAGGAGGCAGAATCCTCCCCTCTCCGTAGAGAAGGCACACAGATTTTCCATGCCTTCCTCTTCTTTTTGCAGCTCTTTTTGACGCTCTGTTCAGTTCACTTCTTTATTATTATGGTCCACGACCAGTAGGTATATAAAGGAAACATTAATTTTAAAAAAGCCCCCCAAAAAGACAAGTGCAGCAGCACCATCCTGCCTGTGTTCCACCACACCCAAAATAATAGGCCTGCTCCTCTGATACTAGAGAGAATAGGTATGCAGCATGACTAGTATCCATTCTAACTAATAGCCATGAATACCCCTCTCCTTCATGAATATGTCCACTCCCCTCTTAAAGCCCTCCAAGCTGGCAGCCATCACCACATCCTGGGGCAGGGAGTTCCACAATTTAACTATGCGTTGTGTGAAAAAATACTTCCTTTTATCTGTTTTGAATCTCTCACCCTCCAGCTTTAGCAGATGACCCCATGTTCTAGTATTATGGGAGAGGGAGAAAAACTTCTCCCTGTCCACTCTCTCCAAACCATGCATAATTTTATAGACCTCTATCATGTATCCCCTCAGCCCTAAGCGTCTTAACCGCTCTCCATAGGACAGTTGCTCTAGTCCCCTAATCATTTTGGTTGCTCTTTTCTGCACCTTCTCAAGCTCTGTAATATCCCTTTTTAGGTGTGGGGACCAGAACTGTACACAGTATTCCAAGTGTGGTCTCACCATAGATTTGTACAAGGGCAGTATGATATCAGCAGTTTTATTCTCTATTCCTCGTCTAATTATGGCCAGCATGGAATTTGCCTTTTTCACAGCAGCCGCACACTGGGTTGACATCTTCATTGAGCTATCCACTACCACCCCAAGATCCCTTTCTTGGTCTGTCACTGCCAGCACAGATCCCAATCCCATCAGTTTATATGTGAAGTTGGGATTTTTTGCCCGAATAGGCATCACTTTACACTTGCTCACACTGAATCTCATTTGCCATTTTAATGTCCATCCTTCCAGTATGCAGAGATCCTTCTGGAGCTCTTCACAGTCCGATTTTGTTTTAACCACCCTAAATAATTTGGTGTCATCTGCAAACTTGGCTACTACACTCTTTAACCCCAGCTCCAGGTCATTGATGAACAGGTTGAAAAGCACCGGTCCCAACACAGATCCCTGAGGCACCCCACTGCTCACATCCCGCCATTGGGAGAACTGACCATTGATTCCTACTCTCTGCTTCCTATTTTTCAGCCAGCTCTCAATCCATAAGAGGACTTGTCCGCTTATCCCGTGACTATGAAGTTTGCTTAGCAGTCTTTGGTGGGGGACTTTGTCAAAAGCTTTTTGGAAATCCAAATACACAATATCCACAGGCTCATTCCTGTCCACATGCTTATTGACACTTTCAAAAAACTCTAATAGGTTAGTGAGACAGGACCTACCCTTACAGAAGCCATGTTGGGTTTTGCCCATCAGACCTTGCCCTTCTATATGCTTGACAATTCTATCTTTAATAATGCTTTCCACTAATTTACCCGGAACAGATGTTAATCTAACTAGCCTGTAATTTCCCGGGTCCCCCCTGGAACTTTTTTATGAATGGGTGTTATATTGGCCATTCTCCAGTCCTCTGGTACAGAGGCTGATAGAAGGGACATATTACATATCTTTGTTAGAAGTTCAGCGATTTCCCATTTGAGTTCTTGAAGAACTGTAGGATGAATACCGTCTGGTCCCTGTGACTTGTTAGTTTGCAGTTTGTCTAGACGTTCTAGGACTTGCTGCTTTGTTACCACTATTTGCCTCAGTTCCTCATTTTCCCCTCTCCAAAATCTCTGTTCAGGAGAAGGAATCTGCCCTGTATCTTCAACAGTGAAGACAGATGAGAAGAATTCATTTAGTTTTTCAGCAATCGCTTTATCCTCCCTTAGAGTTCCTTTACTCCCATCGTCATCCAATGGTCCAACCGCTTCCCTAGCTGGTTTCCTACTCCTAATATACTTAAAGAATTTCTTATTGTTTGTTTCGATGTGTTTAGCAATATGCCCCTCAAAATCTTTTTTTGCATCTCTAATTCTCTGCTTGCATTTCCTTTGTGCAAGTTTGTGTTTGCTTCTGTTCGCCTTGTTTGGGTAAACCTTCCAGTCTCTGAAGGAAGACTTTTTTTCTCTAATTGCTTCCTTCACCTTACCCTTTAGCCATGGTGGTGACCTCTTGGACTTATTATTACCTTTCCTAACCTGCGGTATACAAGCTAGCTGAGCCTCTATTAATGTGGACTTGAGTAACCTCCAAGCCTTTTCAAGAGATTTAACCCTCCTAACTGTTCCTTTTAACTTCCTCACAGGGACTTCAGTGGTGTACAATGCCACAGAGTCCACCATCCAAACCATCCGTTTTCTCCAGGGGAACTGATCTCTGTAGTCTGGAGATGAGCTGTAATTCCGGGGGATCCACAGGTTCCACCTGGAGGCCGGCATCCCTGCTAGGTTTGCGAGCCTCCAGGTACTAGCTGGAGATCTCCTGCTATTACAACCAATCTCCGGTGGATAGAGATTTGTTCACCTGGAGAAAATGGCCGCTTTGGCAATTCAACTCTGTGGCAAAGAAGAAGAAGAAGGAAGAAGAGCTGGCTTTTATATGCTGACTTTCTTTACCATTTAAGGAAGAATCAAACCGGCTTACAATCACCTTCCCTTCCCCTGCCCACAACAGACACCCTGTGAGGTAGGACTTCAATGGGGTGTGATGCCATAGAGTTCACCTTCCAAAGCAGCCATTTTCTCTCATTGCCTGGAGATCAGTTGTAATCTCAGGAGAGCTGCAGCCACCACCTGGAGGTTGGCAACCCATGGAATGAGGTGCTCCATGTATGGAGGGGTAGGATCTCCGGCAATGGTTGACGCAAATCCTGTAACCAGTCAGCCTTATGCATTTTTACTTGTCAGTAAATTGAGGGGTGGTGCGGGGGAGGGGAGGTTGCAGGGGCACCCAACAGAGAGCATCCCTTCTTTTAAAGGACAGGACCACTTTTGGATACAGGGACGGGGATTTGGAAAAGGGAATCCTAAGATCTAGAAAAAGAATGTGTGTGTATGTGTTAAGTGCCATCAAGTTGCTTCCAACTCACGGCAACCCTATGGATCAGTGTCCTCCAAAACGTCCTATCCTTAACAGCCTTGCTCAGGTTTCGCAAATCGAGGGCTGTGGCTTCCTTTATAGAGTCGATCCATCTCTTGTTGGGTCTTCCTCGTTTCCTGCTGCCCTCAACTTTTCCTAGCATGATTGTATTTTCCTGTGACTCTTGGCTTCTCATAATGTGACCAAAGTATGACAGCCTCAGTTTAGTCATTCTAGCTTCTAGGGTCAGTTCAGGCTTGATTTGATCAATAGCCCACTATTGGGGGGGGGGGGCAGTCCACGGTATCCATAACACTCTCCTCCAACACCATAGTTCAAAGGAATCTACTTTCTTCCTATTAGCTTTCTTCATTGTCCAGCGTTCACACCCATACATGGTCATAGGAAACCTGATCGTATGAATTAACCTGATCTTGGTTGCCAGTGACACATCCTTGCACTTAAGAATCTTTTTCTAGCTCCTTCATGGCTGCCCTTCCCAGTCTCAATCTCCTTCTGATTTCTTGGCTGCCGTCTCCCTTTTGGTTGATGATGGAGCCAAGGAACTGAAAAAGGATGTACTCCTCTCTTATTGCACAGTATTTGTTCGAAGAGCCATAATGAGAACAATGGAGAAAATGTGGATGATAATAGTGAAGCAAATTACTGACTGGCAATTCCCCCCTAAGGGAAATTAAGTGTGTTAGACTCTCTCCCTCAGATTGTAAAAGGGGCACTGCTGAGATTGGATACGCGACCCCAGCCGTGTAAGGATTCTTCAGGGAAGGGAAGGGAGGCTGAAGAGTACTGAGATATCGGTGGGATATAGGCCTCTTTTTCACAAAACCTGTTTCAGGGGGGTGAATTTGGAGCAGGGTTGCCAAGCTCCAGGTGGGGCCTGGAGATCTCCCAGAATTACAATTGATCTCCAGATGGCAGAGATCAGTTTCCCTGGGGGGTAGGGTTGCTAACCTCCAAGTACTAGCTGGAGATCTCCTGCTATTACCATTGATCTCCAGCCGATAGAGATCAGTTCACCTAGAGAAAAAGGCTGCTTTGGCAATTAGACTCTATGGCATTGAAGTCTCTCCCCTCCCCAAACCCCACCCTCCTCAGGCTTCACCCCAAAAACATCCCACTGGTGGTGAAGAGGGACCAGGCAACCCTACCAGGGGTGGGGGGGAATGGTTTCTTTGGGTAGTAGACTCTATAAACCTCCCCAGGCTCCACCCCCACAAATCTCCAGGAATTTCCTAACATGGAGCTGGCAACCCTAGGAAGTACAGCTGATCTCCAGGCAACAGAGATCAGTTCCCCTGGAGAAAATGGCTGCTTTGGAGGGTGGTCGCTATATCATTATATCTCACTGCGGTCCCTCCCCTTGCCAAAGCCTGCTTTGCCCAGACTCCATCCCAAAAATCTCCAGGAATTTCCCAATCCAGAGATGGCAACACTAAAGTCTAAATACAGAGTCTGGAATAGGGTTGCCAACTCCGGGTTGGGAAATACCTGGAGATTTTGGGGGTGGAGCCTGAGGAGGGAGGTGTTGGGGGATGGGCGAGACTTTATGGCATGGACTTTATGGCATTTTCTCCAGGTGAACTGATCTCTATCGGCTGGAGATCAGCTGTATTAGCAGGAGATCTCCTGCCACCACCTGGAGGTTGGCAACCCTAGGCTGGAAGCCAAAGCAGCTTCTCTCTTTCTCTAAAATATCTGTCAGTGTTGATACACCCCTGGATCCTAAAAGGCCCTCCCTGCGGTGGGAGGCGGAACGGAGATGAATTCTTGTTTATTATCTGAAGGAAGAACCTTGGTGCAGGCTGTTAAGTGAAACTCAAATAATAGGAATCAGGCAAAATATTGACTATCACAAGTGCCGGAAAATAATAGCACAGTGCCCACAGAAGATGCTTTCATGGATTGCTATTGGGCTGGATAATCCACAAATTGATAACTATTTTGAACAAAAAAAAGTCCCCCCAAAGAACAAACAAACACCCAGATACCGGTGTCCCATTAAAAATATTCTGTACGGGAGTGTAAAACAATACAATACATCCTGGAGAGAATAGGTATGCATCATGACTAGTATTTATTTTTACTAGTAGCCATGAATAACCCCCTTCTCCATGAATAGGGTTGCCAGGTCCCTCCTCGCTACCAGTGGGAGGTTTTTGGGGTGGAGCCTGAGGAGGGCAGGGTTTGGGGAGGGACTTCAATGCCATAGTGACCATTTTCTCCAGGGGAACTGATCTCTATCAGCTGGAGATCAGTTGCAATAGCAGGAGCTCTCCAGCTAGTACCTGGAGGTTGGCAACCCTAGGTTCTGCAGGAGGGGTGAGCCTCTTCCCCCTCACTATTTTCACAAATAAAAGGATACCAGGTAAGTTATTGTCACAAAGAATGAACATGTTCTGCATGCACACACGCTTGCAAATGAACGCATCCCACAGCCCCGAGGAAGTCATTGAAACGCGGCTCAGGCACTGTGGAAATTGGCAACATCTGGCACAGGGAGGCCTGTAGAAGGGAAGCTACTTGGATCGGCTAAAAAAACAAAATCAGCTTCACCCAGACTGGGGTGTGTGTGTGTGTGTGTGTGTGTGTGTGTGTGTGTGTGTGTGTGTGTGAAGAGCCTTTAAGCCATAGCTGACTCATGGTGACCCCCCCCCATGGGGTTTTCAAGGCAAGAGATGAACAGAGGTAGGTTACCATTGCCTTTCCCTATATAGCAAATAGGGTTGTCAACCTGCAGGTGGTGGCTGGAGATCTCCCGCTATCACAGCTGATCTCTAGTTGATAGAAATCAGTTTCCCTGAAGAAAATGGCCACTTTGGCAATTGGGCTCTATGGCACTGAAGTCCCTCCCCTCCCCAAACCCCGCCCTCCTCAGACCCTACCCCCCAAAATCTCCAGGAAGGAGGAGGAGGAGTTGGAGTTGGTTTTGATATGCCAACTTCCTCCACCACTTAAGGAAGAATCAAACTGGCTTACAATCACCTTCCCTTCCCCTCCCAACAACAGACACCCTGTGAGGTAGGTGGGGCTGAGAGAGTGTGACTAGCCCAAGGTCACCCAGCTGGTTTCATGTGTAGGAGTGGGGGATCAAATCCAGTTCATCAGATTAGCCTCCGCCGCTCATATGGAGGAGTGGGGAATCACACCCGGTTCTCCAGATCAGACTCCACCAAACCACCGCTCTTAATCACTACATAAACCCCCAAACGGCAAACTTTCTGGACATTACCAAGGAATTTAATAAATACTGGGATATGCAAAAGTTTGGAGTCATTTGAAGCTTGTCACTCTCTTCCTGATATGTAAGTCCTTTGTGAAGAGGTCTAAGGCAGATGCCATGCACTTCTCTGTCCTGAGAGTTACCTGGAAACACTACATATTCAGCAATCACGGTCCAGCGAGGCGAGTTCATTTTTCTCCAACCGCATCTATGATTGCAAGATGTTATGGGTTTTTATCAGCAGCATCTGGGAAGTGGAGACTCCGTACCGCGGTTTATGGCTGCACTCAGAAAAATGTCAGAGTTATTGCCAATTTGGGCAAATGTTAAATGATGCCTTGAGAGACCAATTTGTGGCTGGTTTATATAATGACCAGATCCAGGGAAAGTTGCTAACTGCCCCAGCACTGACAATCACAAAGGCTGCTGAGATGGCCGACCGACGGAAGCCGCAGGGGAGGAATCCTGGAAAGCACAAGGGCCCAGCAGAGAGACACCGGGCAGCGGATATTGTTGTCAGGATCAGTTCTACGGTTCCCAATAGGGGTGTGTGCTGATAATAATTTAATTACCATTTCAACCTGTGCTGGGGGGGGTGTTGTTACCATGGTTGCTTCATTTTGGGTAGGGACTTTGCGTTTGCGGTTAGAGATCTGCTTAGGTTGAATCATAGAATCAAAGAGTTGGAAGGGATCACCAGGGTCATCTAGTCCAACCCCCTGCACAATGCAGGAAATTCCGAACTACCTCCCCCCCCCACACACCCCCTGTGACCCATACTTCATGCCCAGAAGATGGTTGCCAGCTCTGGGTTGAGAAATACCTGGGGATTTTGGGGGTGGATCCTGGGGGATGTGGGGTTTGGGGAGGGGAGGGATCTCTGCAGGGTAAAATGCCATTGAATCCATCTTCCAAAGCAGCCATTTTCTCCAGGGGAACTGATCTGGGCCGTCTAGAGATCAATTGTAATATCAGGCAATCTCCAGGTGCCACCTGGAGGTTGGCAACCCTAAACCTGCCACCTCTATCATTGTGCCTTTAAGCAGAGGCTGGACAAACACTTGTCAGGGATGCTGTAGGCGGATCCTGCATTGAACAGGGGGTTGGACTAGATGGCCTCTATGGCCCCTTCCGACTCTATGATTCTATGAAGGAACGGACGGATGCACCAAACAGCACATGCGCCAAATAATTTTTGAAATTCTGCAAAAATGCATCACAGAGCCACATTCGGAACAATAAAAGCACCAATCCACTCAACCCTAATTAAGAGTGATCAGACAGTCACATAAATAGCTCTAGAGAGACTCAAAGGCAATTTGAACATCACAAACGACAGCACTTATACAGCTGATTGAGACAAACAGCAATCCTTCTCGGAGTGACTTTTTACATGATTGGTGTGAACACCCTGAACCTGCGCAGAAGTGGGGGAGAAAAGATTGCTCGGTCCCTGTGTTGAATTTTGGCTAGCAGAGAGACAATTTTATAAAGACACACAGCGGAGGAGAGGGGACCCCGTGGACATCTGCCTAATTGTCCTTGGCTTAATCACTTGTATCCACTGTGTGTTGGGTTGCCAACCTCCAGATGAGACCTGTTGGACATCTGCCTGATAGTCTGTGGCTTCATGGCATGAATCCACTATCTGGAGGGTCACAAACTTCCAGGTGACGCTCGGTGTTCTCCCGGAATTACAACTAGACAATAGAGATCAGGTCCTCCAGAGAAAAATAACACCTTTGGAGGTAGGGTTGCCACCTCTGAAGAAGAAGAGAAGGAGGAGGAGTTAGTTTTATACCCCACTTTTCTCTGCCTTTAAGGAGTCTCAAACCAGCTTACACTCACCTTCCCTTCGTCTCCCCACAACAGACACCTTGTGAGGTAGGTGGGGCAGAAAGAGTTTGAAGAGAACTGTGACTAGCCCAAGGTCACCCATTTGGCTTCACATGGAGGAGTGGGGAATCGAACCCGGTTCACCAGATTAGAGTCTGCCACTCCAAGATAAGAGATAAGGTCCCATGAAGAAAATGGCTGGTTTGAAGGGTGGACTCGATAACAGTAAACCCTCCTGAGGTCCTTCTCCTCCCCAGGCTCCAACAAAATCCAGAGATTTCTCAACCCAGCCTTGACAACCCTTTCCGGAGGGGGAAATCTATGGTATCGTATCCCTGCTGAGCTCCTTCAACAGGCTCCTCCTGCAAATCTCCAGGAATTTCCCAAGCTGGAGTTAGCAATTCTGTGTGCACCTTTTATAGCCTTTCCTGTTGTTAAGGTGTGATGGATACAGGGTTAAATGTGAGACTGAGGAACTCTGTCAGCCAATGCCAACAGTCAGTGGGCAAAGTCTGGTGAGCTGACAGGCGTCTTCTTGGAGGGAGAGAGAAGTTCTTGATCCTTCAACTCTGCGTTCCTGATCTGTGCAGTTGTGTGTGGAGACTCTTAGAACCTGTGTGTTCAAATATTACCTGGCTTCATAGAATCATAGAGTTGGAAGGGACCACCAGGGTCATCTAGTCCAACCCCCAGCCCAATGCTGGAAATTCACAACTACCTCCCCCCACACACCCCAGTGACCCCTACTCCATGCCCAGAAGGTGGCCAAGATGCCCTCCCTCTCATCATCTGCCTAAGGTCATAGAATCAGCATTGCTGACAGATGGCCATCTAGCCTCTGCTTAAAAACCTCCAGGGAAGGAGAGCCCACCACCTCCCGAGGAAGCCTGTCCACCGAGGAACCGCTCTAACTGTATAAACCAAACCTGAGTGGTGACCAAGCAAAGATTGGGGTAGAGATAGAAACCCCTTTCTTCAGTCACTAAGTGGGAGGTGGCTCCTGAAATAGGGAGACTCCTGATTCAGTGTTTTGGGGGAGAAAGATTTGCTTTCTACAGGAGGTGGGCAAATCTGAGGAGTGGGAAAGGTTGTGGATAAACCTCCGCTCTCTAGTATTCTTTGTGCTAGGGTAAACTAAGTCTACACTGAGTATATTGAACAAAGTCTGTATATTTTACTGAATAGCCTGAAGAGACCATACTGAGAACGAAGTACTGTGCCTGGAACCATTTAAGATTTGAACTGTTCTTAACCAACTAAGCTTTGTGCCTCTCTTGAAGAAAAGCAATCTATCTACCTCTCTGCAAAATAATAAGCTTCAATTTATCTTCATTATTATAAAAACAGCTTCAGCTTCTAAGCCTCTCAATTTCACCTGGGGGTAGGGTTGCCAGGTCCCTCTTCCCCACCGGCAGGAGGTTTTTGGGGTGGAGCCTGATGAGGTCGGGGTTTGGGGAAGGGAGGGACTCCAATGCCATAGAGTCCAATGGTCAAAGCAGCCATTTTCTCCAGGGGAACTGTTCTCTGTCATCTGGAGATCAGTTGTAATAGCGGGAGATCTCCAGCCACCACCTGGAGGTAGGCAACCCCATTGATGGTGCATTCCACCACTACCAGGGAGGAAGATTCATTAAGAGTACCTTTTGCCTTTTGGAGACTTCAAGGGGGGGATGAGAGTTGTGCATTTTTAATCTGCAGATCAGCACAGGGAGAGTTAAGAGAGGCATTAGCCCCTCCCTTTCCCACTTCTGTGGCCCCAGTCCCCATCCCCTCACAGCTATTTTTTACAGTCAGGACAGGAGTTTGGGAGGGGCCGTGGCTCAGTGGTAGAGCATCTGCTTTGCCCGTAGAAAGTCCCAGGTTCAATCCCCGCCATCTCCAGTTAAAAGATCTAGCCGCAGATGATGGAGAAGACCTCTGCCTGAGACCCAGGAGAGTCTCTGCTAGTCTGAGTAGACAATACTGACCTTGATAGACCAAGTGGGAAGGGTAAAACATCTGCTTGGCATGCAGAAGGTCCCAGGTTCAATCCCCGGCATCTCCAGTTAAAAAGGACCAGGCAGCAGGTAATGCGAAAGACCCTGGAGAGCAGCTGCCACTAGACAATCCTGACCTTGATGGACCAATGTTCTGATTCACTGTAAGTAGGGTTGCCAACCACCAGGCACTAGCTGGAGATCTCCTGCTATTACAACTGATCTCCAGCCGATAGAGATCAGTTCACCTGGAGAAAACGGCCTCTTTGGCAATTGGACTCTATGGCATTAAAGTCCCTCCCCAAACCCCACCCTACTCAGGCTCCGCTCCAAAAACCTTCCGCTGGTTACGAAGAGGGACCTGGCAACCCTAACTGTAAGGCAGCTTCATGTGTGATGGAGAGCATTCATGATGGAGAGTTTCAGTCATGGAATTCCAGCATCATGTTTAGTTTGGCCCAGAGGGGAGAAGAATTTTGGAAGGTTGCTGCTGGATGACCATAAGGCATGGCTGAAAAAATGTCATCCGAGAGCAGGGGGAAGCACGGAGGGGAACAGCTTGAGCAATAATATATACAGATGAAAAGGATTTTTTTAAAATATATATATATATATATATATATATATATATATATATATATATATATATATATATATATATATATATATATATATATATATATTGCACAGTTCTTGTTCATTTTGATGGGGTTGTTCAAGTGGGGGGAAAATGCCCCCTGGACGCTGGTATGACTGTGCTGAATTCAATTTTCACTTTGAAAGTGGTGCAGCTGCGCAAATTACTGGGGGGAAATGCTGCTCACCTTTGCGTCGTTTCCTTAAATGTTTGGTATGCCATTTATTTAGTATATTTTTATCCAGCCCTCTTTTTTTCCTAGGGTGGCATGAATCATCCTCCATTTCATCCATACAACAACCCTGTGAGGTAGACTTGGAAGAGAGAGAATGATTGGTCTGAAGTCACCCCGTAAGCTACATTACTCCATCTTCCCAAGGTCGGTAAAATGAACCCACAAACACATGAAGCTGCCTTATACTGAATCAGACCCTTGGTCCATCAAAGTCAGGATTGTCTACTCAGACCGGCAGCGGCTCTCCAGGGTCTCAGGCAAAGGTCTTTTGCATCATCTACTTGTCTAGTCTCTTTAACTGGAGATGCCGGGGATTGAACCTCGGACCTTCTGCATGCCAAGCTGATGATCTACCACTGAGCCACAGCTCCGTTGGTCTATCAAGGTTAGTATTGTCTACTCAGACTAGCAGTGGCTCTCCAGGGTCTCAGGTGGAGGTCTTTCACATCACCTGCTACCTGCTCCTTTTAATGGAGCACAGACTCAAAATAACGCAAGTGTGTGTTTGCAGTTAAGCATCAGAGATGGCAGGAAAGGGGAAGCACTTTTCAACACCCACAGAAAGGAACGGGAAATGTTTCATCGCCTCCTGACCCCAGCCTTTTTGAGATATGTAAAGTGATTCAAAGCAATAGCTTAGCATGCCATTGTCTTCCTTGCACAGCGGTTGCTAAAAAAATTATTACAGCAGCAGGAGACGACCACAGCCAGCTCTTTATATGCATAAAAAATGGGGAAGCTTTCAAGTGCTGGAAATTATAATTAAAGAAACAGTAAAACTCGTGCTAGCTTTTTGCGAGATCCCATTTTCTTTTTAGACAGAGAGGCACTGAGAAGACGGGCTAAGGCTACCCTCATCAGTTTGCAGAGCATCACCTGGGCTATTGCATTCTACACTGAAGAACAGGCAGTAGTGCATCCCTTGATGCTGTGGTTGCCAACTCCAGGTTGGGAAATTCCTGGAGAAGAAGAAGAGTTGGTTTTTATATGCCAACTTTCTCTACCACTTAAGGAAGAATCAAACTGGCTTACAACCACCTTCCCTTCCCCTCCCCACGACAGACACCTTGTGAGGTAGGTGGGGCTGAGAGAGTTTGGAGAGAACTGTGACTAGCCCAAAGTCACCCAGCTGGCTTAGTGTGTAGGAGTGGGGAATCAAACCCGGTTCTTCAGATCAGAGTCCACCACTCCAAACCACTGCTCTTAACCATTACACCATGCTAGGGGTGGAGTGTGGGGGAGTCAGGAAGGGACCTTGGTGAAGATAGTGCCATAGAATTCGCTCTCCAAAGCTGCCATTTTCTCCATGTGAACTTATCTGTCACCTGGAGATAGGGTTGCCAGCTCCAGGTTGGGAATTACCTGGAGATTTCTTCACACAATGCACAGTTATATTTCTTCACACAATGCATAAAGTGTGGAACTCCCTGCCCCAGGATGCGGTGATGGCTGCCAACTTGGAAGGCTTTAAGAGGGGAGTGGGCATGTTCATGGAGGAGAGGGCTATCCATGGCTACTCATGATGCAAACCTATTCTCTCCAGGATCAGAGGAGCCTGCCTATTCTATCAGGTGCAGTGGAGCACAGGCAGGATGGTGCTGCTGCAGTCGTCTTGCTTGTGGACTTCCTAGAGGCACCTGGTTGCCCACTGTGTGAACAGACTGCTGGACTTGATGGACCTTGGTCTGATCCAGCAGGGCCTTTCTCATGTTCTTATGAGATTTTGGGGGCAGAGCCTGAGGAGGGCAGGGTTTGGGGAGGGGAGGGACTTCAATGCCATAGAGTCCAATTGCCAAAGCAGCCATTTTCTCCAGGGGAGCTGATCTCTATCAGCTGGACATCAGTTGTAATAGCAGATCTCCAGACACCTGGAGATTGGCAACCCTAGTCACACCCCAGTCCAGCACCCGTACCTAATGCCATGCCCCTATGTCTCAGGGCACTAGATCTTCCTGGTATAGGGGGAACAAGCCCACATGTCAGTCTCAGCGATTAACTCGGCAAGAGCTTTGTGAGGTGAAGGCTGGAGCGAAATCTTTCCCAATAGTGTTTAATCTTCCTCCTTGAGAGCCAGCACGGAAACACACGTTCTGCTGCCCCAGCCGCCCCTGCTGTTCACACTCTGCTTCCCGCCGGTTGTCTCCTCGCACTCGCTTCCCACCTGCCACCGCAGGCCCGCTCGGTGTGACAAATGTGTCGGGGCATCCACGGAGGCAGAGGGCCTCGCAAGGTTGCCGAGCTTAATGGGAAGCGGCACCTGTGGGACGCCATGTCCAGGCGGGGAGGGGGGCTGCTCAGCGCCGGAGCAGGCCAGAGGGAGAAGCTGGCCTCCTACAGTGTCCAAAGCTCAGAGGCAAAGGCCAGGCGGTGTTCAGATGCTACAGGAGATGCTAAGCAAAGGTCAGGGGCCTGAGGAACGAGGCCGGCTGTTGCAAGCTGCTCGCCAGGCATGGAGTCAGATTGGGCTGATAGGCTGAAACGAACCTGTTTCGATAATTCGACTGCCAAGCCCATCACGTTTCATGAGCTGGAGATCATTTCCTCAACCTATTTGGATTCTACCTGGCCTTATCTGGACCACACAGGTAGGGTTACCAACCTCCAGGCGGTACCCGGAGATCTGTTGTGGGAAGGGGAAGGGAAGGAGAGGTTTGATTCTTCCTTTAAAAAAGGTAGAGAAAATTGGCATATAAAAACCATCTATCTATCTATCATCTATCTATCTATCTATCTATCTATCTATCTATCTATTCCAGATGTTTCTGCAAACCTCGGAATTCCTCCTGGTTTGTACCGAAATATCCCTATCTGTCCCCAGCCCCCTCTTGCAGAGGTATTAATCTGCACTCTTTGGAATTAGATATATGATATTCTGATGTTCCAGCCTGTGGTCTTAGAAGAGCATTGAAAGAGGACAGTCCTGGCCCCGGTCTTTGAGTTTAGTAGAAGACGGGCCCCATTACCTGCTATATTGCAACTTCGCCGCAAGCATCAGGACGAAATGGATTGCTCTTGGACTAACTGCGGAATCATTTTTTTCCCCAATACAGCAGAAGATAGAATTTCAATTGAGTAACAAAAATCCACAAGTGGTTCGAGCTGCAGCAATTTTTGCTAAATTAGCCGCTAAAGCTAGGCGGAAGATGAGAAAGTTTTATAGGTTTTTGATGGAATCCTTGCAAAGCGCAAGGTTTTATTGTTTTATGATTGTGTTCCGGTTAACTGAGCCCCTTTCCCCCCCTTTCGCTTTGCAGCCAGGAGCAGTTTCACAGGTGCAACGGAAAAGGCAATCCTGTGGTCTGGCTAACCTGGCCACGGCTTATGTCAGCATTCACACTGGCATCATTCATTGGGGTTCAATCAAAAGCAGTGGGGGAACAGGGGAGAAGTAGCACTAGTGACTGCAGCTCTCCCAGGCATTTCTGCAGTGTATAGGTGAGGGCTGCCATGACACCAGCAACCAATAGACCAATCATCTCCCTCTGCTTTCCCTTCCCGTTTTCCAGACATCTGATTTCAAAGTGTCATTCCCAGCATAGCTTCTGCCTAGACAGGCGGCTGTTTCCAAAAGTAAAGCAGGAGGCAGAGTTAAGAAGAAGAAGAAGAACCAACAGGTTGAAATTAAATGAAAAGAGTTTCCATCTAGACATTAGGAAGAATTTTCTAACAGTTAGAGCAGTTCTTCGGTGGAACAGGCTTCCTCGGGAGGTGGTAAGCTCTCCTTCCCTGGAGGTTTTTAAGAAGAGGTTAGGTGGCCATCTGTCAGCAATGCTGATTCTGTGACCTTAGGCAGATGATGAGAGGGAGGGCACCTTGGCCATCTTCTGGTCACTGGGGGTGTGGAGGGAGGAGGTAGTTGTGAATTTCCTGCATTATGCAGGGGGTTGGACTTGATGGCCCTGGTGGTCCCTTCCAACTCTATTATGAAGAAGAAGAAGATTTTATATGCCGCTCAAATCGGCTTATAATCACCTTTCCTCCCCCTCCCCACAACAGACACCCTGAGAGAGTGTGTCTAACCCAAGGTCACCCATCTGGCTTCATGTGTAGGAGTGGGGAAACAAATCCAGTTCACCAGATTAGCTTCCGCCGCTCTTGAGAAGGAGTAAGGAATCAAACCTGGTTCTCCAGATCAGAGTCAGAGTTTACTATTACACCTCCTCTTAAAAGAGTTACTTTTAAAAGTATGTGAAAATAAATTTACCTACATTGTATAATCCAGCCTGGGCCACTGATCTGGGTGGCCCTGCAGAAAAAAGGGGAAGCCACGAGCAGTGACTCATGCAGAGATGCTATGCACACCATCCTCTGAAGACCTGTCTCTGTCCTGCCTGCATAATCAAATCCTATTTGAAGCAGAGAAGCAGCTGAATTCTGTATGTCCAGATTCAGAGAGTAGCCACATTGGTCTGCTGTAGAACAACTAGATTCGAGTCCATGAGCACTGTATAGATTAACAGGTTTTCGGGGTATGAACTTACCAGCGTCAAAGGGAGCTTTGACTCTCGAAAGCTCACACCCCGAAAATCTTGTTGATTTCTAAGGTGTTGGTTTTTTTTTACTGCCAAGTCACAACTGATTCATGCTGACACCGTAGGCAGGAGGTCAGAGGTGGTTTGCCATTGCCTGCCTCCATGTCATTACCCTAGTGTTCCTTGGAGGTGTCCCATCCAAATATTTTCCAGGATTGAGGCTGAGAGTGTCTTTCTTCACACAACACATTGTTAAATTGTGGAACTCCCTGCCCCAGGATGTGGTGATGGCTGCCAACTTGAAAGGCTTTAAGAGGGGAGTGGACATGTTCATGGAGGAGAGGGCTACTCGTGGCTACTGGTCAAAATGGTTACTGGTCATGATGCATAACTATTCTCTCCAGTATCAGGATCATGACTATTATATTAGGTGATGTGGAACACAGGCAAGATGGTGCTGCTGCAGTGGTCTTGTTTGGGGGCTTCCTAGAGGCCCCTGGTTGGCCACTGTGTGAACAGACTGCTGGACTTGATGGGCCTTGGTCTGGTCTGGCATGGCCTTTCTTATGTTCTTATGTGTGACTGGCCCAAGGTCACCCAGCAAGATGCCACTGAACTCAAATCTAGCTGTACTTCCAGAGGAGGCTGACTGGAAGGAGGAGCGATGCTCGCACAGAGACACTGCAGGCAGCCTCTTATGGAGTAACTCAGAGCACACTCTGATGGATCCTTCAGGACTCCTGAGCAGATCTCTTCCTGCACGGTCACTTGGCAGTGACAGTCGTCTGCTCTGGGGAGGTTGTTGCCAGTATACAAAGAGCCATGCGCCCCCAGACCACATTGTAATAAACATTCCCACTGTTCAACAGGCCATCATCTGATAATAGTGGGGGGGGGGGAGTGAAGGAAGGCCGTTTCACTGGATGGTCCGGTGAGGGTGTCCCTCAGCCGAGATAAACATGCATCTCCGGGCTATCATTGCTTTGCTTCTGATCTCGCTAATGAACAGAGAAGCACTTGATAAACTAAGAGGGCAAAAAATCCATCACGGTAGAAATTAGCTTATCTCTCCCCGGCTGGTAAAGAGCGCGGGACAAGATCACAGCAAACAGGTGATGTGCGGAGGATCAGACAAGAGCCCTATTGATCCTTTTCTTTTCCCTCATCTTCTTTTTCTTTTTTAATTCCCACCTGCCAGTTCCTCACCTTGCCAGTTTCAGCGTGACAATGGGAGATAAAAGGACCCGGGGAAATTTGCAAACCGATGAGTCACTTGCTGCCGAACTTTGCGCTCGTTTTCTTTTTTTGACAAAAATGGTGGAAAGAAAGGGGGGGGACGGACACAGACAGTGACGCATCGGCAAGAGCCAAGAAGACGCCAGAGAGGAAACTGTCACTTCCTAACATGATATCCTGTTTGACATTCTGTCATGCTTTGGGGTAACCAAGAAGCAAAACACGGGGAGATGCATGGCTAGGGGTGGCTTCGGTCTTAAAGATGGTGAATGGGCGTAGTGGTTAAGAGTGGTGGTTTGGAGTTGGCTTTCCAAGGTAAATAGCTGAAATAAGTAGAGCCTGGCAAAGAAATCATGGCTGAAGGGCAGTCTCTGTATGTGTGTGTGTTAAGTGCCGCCAAGTCACTTCCGACTCCTGGCGACCCTACGAATTAATGACTGCCAAACAGCCTGTCTCAGGTTTGGCAGACTGAGGGCCACGGCTTCCTTGATAGGGTCAATCCATCTCATGTTCTGTCTTCCTCTTTTCCTGCCTGCTCCAGCTTTTCCTAGCATGCTTGTCTTTTCCAGTGGCTCTTCTCTTCTCATCATGTGAACAAAGTACGATGTGTGTGTGTTAAGTGCTGCCAAGTTGCTTACGACTCATGGTGACCCTATGAATCAACGTCCTCCAAAACGTCCTATCCTTAACAGCCTTGCTCAGATCTTACAAACTGAGGCCCGTGGCTTCCTTTATAGAGTTGATCTATCCCTTGTTGGGTCTTCCTCTTTTCCTGCTGCCTTCGACTTTTTCTAGCATGATTGTCTTTTCCAGTGGCTCTTGTCTTCTCATAACGTGAGACAGCCTCATTTTAGTCATTTTAGCTTCTAGGGTCAGTTCAGGCTTGATTTGATCTAGAACCCACTAATTTGTTGTTGTTTTTGGCAGTCCAGGTTATCCGTAATACTCTCCTCCAACACCACATTTCAAAGGAATCTACTTTCTTCCTATCAGCTTTCTTCATTGTCCAGCTTTCACACCCATAGGTAGTCACAGGGAACACAATGGCATGAATTAACTTGATCGTGGTGGCCAGTGACACATCCTTACACTTCAGAATCTTTTCTAGCTCCTTCATGGCTGCCCTTCCCAGTCTCAGTTTCCTTCTGATTTCTTGGCTGCAGTCTCCCTTTGTGGTTGGTGATGGAGGCAAGGAATAAAAAAAGAACGTACTGAACCTGAAAACCGATGGACAGCTTGGCTTGCAAATGCCTGGAGGATGGGGGTGACCCCTTTGTGGGCCTATAAAATTGGACCCCCTGTCCCAAAGTTCACCAAACTTTGGTGACTGTCTAAGGAGAGTCCCTTGCAGACACACTGCAAATTTGGTGACTCTACCTCCAAAAATGCGCCCACAGGAGCTTTGAAAAAATCCCCATAGACTATAATGGACCTGAATTTTTCGGTAAACCTGGTAATAAATCAAATACCTATATTTAGCGGTATGGGTATTTGGCTTATTCTGGGTTTACTGGGAAAAATCGGAACTAATAAACCCAAACCCGAAATGTACTGATTATTATTATTATTATTATTATTATTATTATTATTATTATTATTTTCTACAACCCTACTGCTGGGTGATCTTGGGCCAGTCACAGTTCTCTCAGAACATTTTCACCCCCACCTACCTCACAAGATGTCTGTGGGGGAAAAGGAAAGGAAGATGATTGCAGGCCTCTTTGAGGCTCCTTAAAGGTAGAGAAAAGCAGGGTATCTTTTTCTTCTTCTAGGGAGAATTCAGGCTTGATTTGATCTGCAACCCCCTTATTTGACTTTTTGGTGACCCCATGGTATCCGTAAAACTCTCCTCCAACACTAGCAAGTAAATGAATGTATGATAAAGAAAAGAAGGCCTTTGAGAATGGGCAACAAGTCATTGTATGCATATTTATATGGATGAATGGCTGGCGAAGTATGTTTAAACACTGCATAAATTGCCTACAGAAAGTGTGCCACATGTACAGCCAATCCAAATGAAACAAAATTTGAAATGTTTGCTCTACTGACCTAATGAATTATTACTGATTTAGGGTGGACTTTTAAAATATTTCCTGCCTCTGGAGACCCATGTACATTTTCAGATACAATTTTTGTGGGCAGCACATTCTCTGTCTCATCGTTTCACAATTCGCATTCCTGACACGCACTATTCATCAACACACGCAGATTGCACATGCCATTCACAAACCGCACACATGCCCGTCTAAAAGGGGGGGGCCAAGATGCATTCACTCCTGCCGGCTTCTTTTCTCCCCCCACTCAGGGATGCCAGTCTCCAGATGGGACCTGGGGGAGTCCCCCGGAATTGCCGCTTTGTTGGGTGGACTCCATTGCATTGCACCCTGCTGAGGTCTCCGTCCTCCCCAGGCTTCAGCCCCGAATCTCCAGCAGTTTCTCAACCTGGAACTGGCAACCCCCCTCACACCCACTGTCAGTGCCCAAGGGGGACCTGTCAACCCTAACACCGTCTAAGAGGTGACCAAGATTTATTCGCTGCTGCCTGCTTCTTTTCTCCCTGTCCCACTCCTCATCAGTGGCACACTGCCCCATCTGTCTTTAGGATTTCTGAGTCGAGAGGGGTTTTTTTTCAATAGCTGAGCATCTGGAATGTTCATAAACACTCCATAACACCTCAGCAGCTGAGCCAATGGGTAGGGGAGGGCTCATTTACACTCTCACAGCCAATTGGTAAGACCTTTTAAAGACTTCAGCCTAGATATAACCCAGATTTTTTCCCCCTGCTGTTGAATTTGCTGCATTTTTGACGTCAATTGGCAGAAGCCCCCTATTTTTCCATAATTTGATACCTCATTTTTCTTTCTTACAACCAAAATAAGTGCTCTAAAAGATGATCCAAAACTCATTTTTGCATCATAAATGGATACATAGGCTCGTTTCTGTCGTAATGCTTCTGTGTTATATCTGGAATGGTTCAGTAAGATGCAAATTAAAACTACAGCACAATGTTTTCAAGCAGGATTTTGAGACCCAAACGGCACTTCATGCAGGCAGTTCATGACAGAGATTGATATGTGACATGTCGCTTTAGGGTTGCCAACTCTGGGTTGAGAAAAACCTGGAGATTTGGGGGTAGAGCCTGGGGAGGGTGGAGTTTGGGGAGGGGAGAGACTTCAGTGGGATATAATGCCATAGTGTCCACCTTTCAAAGCAGCCGTTTTCTCCAGGGGAACCAATCTCTGTCTGATGATCAGTTGTAAAACCAGGAGATCTCCAGGCCCCACCTGGAGGCTGGCAACCTTATGTGGCCCTCGAATGCAGCCACGAGAGGAATGATTGGGGCTGAGGCTGTTGTTATGAGGAACGTGATTTCCTCCATATACACCTTTTCTCTAGTCCAGAGTTTCCCAAACGTTTTGAGTCGTGGAGCACTTGGAGGAGTCCGTGGCTCAGTGGTTGAGCATCTGCTTGGCATGCAGAAGGTCCCAAGTTCAATCCCTGGCATCTCCAGTTAAAGGGACTAGGCAAGTAGGTGATGTGAAAGACCTCTGCCTCAGACCTGGGAGAACTGCTGCCGGTCTTAGTAGACAATACTGACTTCGATGGACCAAGGGTCTGATTCAGTATAAGGCAGCTTCATGTGTTCATGTGTTTTCCCATTTCTATGGATACCCTGCTAAAAACTGATCTCCAGGCAACAGAGTTCAGTTCACCTGGAGAACTTTGGAAGGTAGACTGTATGTCATTATACCCCAGTGAAGCCCCCCCTCCCCAAACCCCACCCTTCTCAGGCTCCACCCCCACAATCACCAGGTATTTCCCGACCCAGAGCTGGCAACCCTAGGGCTGAACCTGGCTTCCACTAGTGAAACTTCAGTCTTCTTGCTAGCACCATGAACGTCGCCAACTCCAGATTGGGAAATCCCTGGAGATATGGGTGTGGAGCCTGGGGAGGGCAGGGTTTGGGGAAGGGAGAGACCTCAGTGGGGTAGAATGCCATAGAGTCCACCCTGCAAAGCAGCCATTTCCTCAAGGGGAACTGATCTCTGTCATCTGGAGATCAGTTGTAATTTTGGGAGATCTCCAGGCCTCACCTGGAGGTGGCAACTCTAAATTGCTCCTCCATGGCCAGCCGAATTAGAAAAAAAATAGTGCTGAATACTCCAACACATGCCATTGTGGATCCTTTTCTCACATTTGCCTTACGCTGCCATAAAATTCACATATATATATTACAAATGCACAGTGTATACACAGCCCTGTTTATATCCGATGTCAACGACCTGATTTTGTGCAAATTTATTCAAATAGGGTTGATTTGCATAATTATTCTTATCAAAGATGCACACACTCAACCTCCTGCCTTTGGTTTCTTTGCCTCATTCCTCATAAGCTTCCTTTGAATTCCTTCATTTCCACAACAGCCCCTTTCCCCAAGCAGGATTGAGCTCCGTTTGACCATTTGAGTTGGGAAGTTTTCCTGGTCTTCCTATGTCCTACAATTTGCAAAGGGGAAGAAAAGTGAGTTGCGAGATCCAAATTTGAGATGAGGATCCAGCAGGTGAGGTCAACCTACTTTGAGAGAGCTGGTAACTGATTCTCCATAGTGGTCAGAAGTTTCAAGGTATCAGCAGATGACCAAAGTCGATCTCTCTGTAAAGACCTTAGCAGAAATCATCTGTAGTTTTGCAATTGGGTGCCATCAGTTTGCTGATGAAATCCAGGTCTATATCTCTCTATCCAAATCTGGGGATGTGCTAGAGGTGAAGCAGAAGCAGCAGCAGCAGCAGAAGAAGAGTTGGTTTTTTACTCCGCTTTGATCCTACACGGCTCTTCTTATGTTCTTATGAAGGTCTAAGCCCAAGAAAGAAGAAGAGTTGGTTTTTATACCAGATTTTCTCTACCTTTAAGGAGAATCAAACCAGTTTACAATCTCCTTCCCTTCCGCTCCCCACAACAGACACCTTGTGAGGTAGGTGGAGCTGAGAGAGTTCAGAGAGAACCGTGACTAGCCCAAGGCCACCCAGCAGGGTTCATGTGGAGGAGAGGAAGAGAAGGTGATTGTAAGCCGGTTTGATTCGCCATAAAAAAGGTCGAAAAAGTTGACATATAAAAACCAACTCTCCTTCTCCTTCTCCTTTCTCTACCCCATCCCACACTGTCTAAATGATGATGTGGAAGAATAGATTGCACCACTGCAGGAGGGTTGCCTACCTGTGTTCAAAATACTCTCCAATCAGCACAGCAAGGGATTGTGGGGGGGGGGCAAGGAATTTCTCCCCCCTTCCCCTGCTGAGCCAGTTTTCTATTTCCTGGAAAACTTTCAGCGCTGGAATTCTCCACCTGCCCACCCATCCCCTGCCTGTTTTGAATACATGAACACACGTGAAGCTGCCTTATAGTGAATCCGACTATCGGACCATTACACTCAGTATTGTCTACTCAAACTGGCAGCCGCTCTCCAGGGTCACAGAGCTTGGGGGCGAGTGCGAGAGCATCGCCACAGTCGTGCTGGAAGTGCCATCCTCAGGCAGCAGCAACTATTGCTGCCCCCTCAGAGTAAGTATCCCATCTTCCAACGGTTGTCAGCTCATGTCTGGCAAACCTACACTCTGGTGCACCCCCCAAAGAACATGACTTTCATCTGATCTGGTTCCCGGCCCTAAGAGTGTGCGGCTGTCCTCGACAAGAGCCAGGGCCTTTTTTGCCCTGGCCCCGGCCTGGTGGAATTCCCTCCCGAGCAACATCAGAGCCCTGTGGGACCTCAAAGGGACCATTTAATACTAGAAATTAATAAAAATATTTATTAAAAAAAAAAGAGTTCCGCAGGGCAAAAGTAATGTGCGATCTGTCACACATTAACAGATCACTTCAGGACACAATGGTTCCATATTAACATACCGCACCCTCATTAGCACATTATCTTGATACTTATAGGACAATGATTAGCACATTACTTTTGCAGGACAGTACTCAGCTCAAACCCAACCCCTTTCTGACTATATATTACTCTTCCTACACACTGGACACTGACACTGTCCTTCAGTGTTACTCCTCTGAAGATGCCGGCCACAGCTGCTGGCGAAACGTCAGGAAAGAAAATTCCAAGACCACGGTTACACAGCCCGGATAACCTACAAGAACCAATCCGTCAGTCATTCACCCGTCATTAGGGTTGCCAAACCTCTAGGTGGTGGCTGGAGATCTGCTATTACAACTGATCTCCAGTCGACAGCGATCAGTTCCCCCAGAGAAAATGGCCGCTTTGGCCATTGGACTCTATGGCATTGAAGTCCCTCTCCTCCCCAAACCCCGCCCTCCTCAGGCTCCGCCCCCAAAATCTCCAGGTATTTTCCAACCTAGACCTGGCAACCCTACCCTAGACAGAGCTGTGCTCAGGATTTTGGCAAGTCACACAAGCGACTTTCCTCCATTGAAAGAGAGGGGATATGATAACCATCTTCAAGTACTTGAAGGGCTGTCATAGAGAGGAGGGCGCCGAGTTGTTTTCTGTTGCTCCAGAAGGTCGGACCAGAACCAAGGGGTTGAAATTAAATCAAAAGGGTTTCCGTCTAGACATTAGGAAGAACTTTCTGACAGTTAGAGCGGTTCCTCAGTGGGACAGGCTTCCTCTAGAGGTGGTGAGCTCTCCTTCCCTGGAGGTGTTTAAGCAGAGGCTAGATGGCCATCTGTCAGCAAGGCTGATTCTATGACCTTAGGCAGATGATGAGAGGGAGGGCATCTTGGCCACCTTCTGGGCATGGAGTATGGTTCACTGTGGGTGTGTGGGTGGGTGTGGGAGATAGTTGTGAATTTCCTGCATTGTGCAGGGGGGTGGACTAGATGATCCTGGTGGTCCCTTCCAACTCTATGATTCTATGATTCTGTAAGCTTGCGCCCAACAAATTTCTCCTTTCAAAACAGCCTCAGCTCAAGTTCCCACAAAGTAAGCAGACGTCTTGCAAAGCATGCAGTTTGCAGGCCCTCGGCCAGGCATTGCTGAACTGCATAATTAAAACCAGCCCTGTGCAGTTCCCAGGATCGTGGAAGGAAAGAAGGTCTTGGGATACTGAAACCCAACCCCAGCAAAAGCAACCCAAATGAAACAGCCATAAAATAAACACTACAGAACAGGAAAGAGGAGGCGATTTCCAGCAGCCCCCCGCAAAAGCAGGCCAGAGAAAATGCAAAGGAATGATCTCAGAAGGTGACAGATCTTTGAGCTTTTCCTTCCAATAACACAAAGCAGGGCCAGAAATAAACCCCTAATGTATAAATCAGAAGGAAAAGAGGCCTAGTTGGCTAGGGGAAGGGGTCATTTGTTTTATTTTTTTCAGTTCATATCCTGTTCTCCTTCCAAAAGAGGAACTCTAAGCAAGGTACTCACGGCCTCGTCTTCAAAACAGAATCGTCTCACGCTGACCAGGAGCCACAAAATGCTCGGAGTGACCTCGGGCTCCTCCATCCTAGCCCTGAACGTAGGTTTACAACTCAAGGTTGGGAATAGATCAGTTGTAATAGTGGGAGATCTCCAGCTAGTACCTGGAGGTTGGCAACCTTAATTTGAAGGGAGGTGGTGCTAGCCAAAATGCTTGGTTAGGAATATTCATATGGGGGAATTAGCAAGTCAATAACCGGCAATGGGCATAACTGCAGGATCTAAGCCTTTGTCTACCAGAGTCCGTTGCGTGGTTCAAAGAATAAGGCAGAAGCAATGGAGTTAAAATAAAAAGGTGTTTTCTTGATTATATGTTCACACACAAACAAAACAGATTTTTACAAAACACACACACAGAACCTAGAGAATATAAAGGTGGTAGAGTAGAGACGTTTGCCAATGTGGCCGGCCCTCTGAAGACAGGTAATACTGCACCTGGTCCAGAAGTGGAGACGTCCGGGGTTCCGTGGGCTAAGATACTGTGAAAGCGGGAAGAAGAAGAGGGGTTCCCAGGACTCGACCAGCGAGGCGAGAGGGGAGCATGGTCAGGCTGCGCAAGACCCAAACCAACAGAGTGACAGCAAGTATGCAAGAGGAAGACCTGAGGTAAGGTATGGACTATGGAGACCCCAGTTATACCTTTTCCTGGGGGCGGGGTAATGAGATTACCCCTTTGTGGTTCTCGTTGTAAAACAAAAGGTGATAATAACCCTAATGGTCGGCTGCCGGGGTGGGGAAAAAGGGCAGTTTATACAAACTATTCTACTCCTACTGGTAGATGGGATTAATGAGCTGGAACAAAGACGCATGCAGCTGGGTCCGGGGCGGGTCGCTTTGCATAGCCATGGGAGCGATCCTCCGTTACTGCTATCTCGATGTTTTCCAATGGGCCATCGATCATGCAGATGATGCGGGGAGAGGGGGGGATTGGTGACGATTACGTGCTTGACAATTCCCTGCGAGATGGCTTCTGCTGGAACGGGCACACAGAAAAATGGATTCCCTCTGGTTCACAGGAGGGGTTGACCTGGCCATGGTTCCTTGGCTGCCTGTTTCGTGGGACGGGTTAGGAGCCCTTTCAGTGGCGATTCGGGCTGGCTGTCACGTCTGGAAAGATGGTGTCATGCATCTGTTGGGGTTGCCATGACGAGTCCGGGAGATTGGCAACCCGTTTGCTTACAGTGGAGCCTGGGAAAGGCAGGGTTTGGGGGGGACCTCACCAGGGTATAATGCCACAGAGTTCACACCTCCAAAGCAGCCATTTTCTCCAGTCTGGAGATCAGCTGTAATTCTGGCGGGGTCTCCAGGCCCCACCTGGAGGTTGACAACCCTAGGACAGGGTCATAGCTAGAGCTGCCAGGTCCCCCCTCTCCACTGGTGAGACTGGGGTCGTGATCCTGCCCGCGCGGCTGCGTGCAACAGGATTACATAACTTTTGGGTTTACCCCAGAAGCACCACATCGCGATGGGATGTTTGAGTGCTAAAGCATCCTGTCGCAATGTGGCGCTTCCGGGGTTAAACCAGGAAGTGATGTAATCGCGTCCTGTGCAGCCATATAAGTGATCACCACTCCTTGCAGCAATTGCCTACCAGAACCAACCACCTGGTAACCCTAGTCTAGGGTTACCAACCTCCAGGTAGTAGTTGGAGATCTCCTGCTATTACAACTGGCCTCCAGCCAATAGAGATCAGTTCACCTGGAGAAAATGGCTGATCGGGCAATTGAACTCTATGGCATTGATGCCCCTCCCCTCCCCAAACCCCGCCCTCCTCAGGCTCCACCCAAAAAACCTCCTGCCAGTGGCAACCCTACCCTAGACATAGCTCAGTGGAAGCAGAAAGTCCCAGATGGAGGACCTGGCATCACCAGTTTGAAAGTCTCAAGTAGGAGTGCTAGGAATGATTCTTCTGCTCAATATCCTGGAAAGCTGGGTCCAGTGGAGAAGCATGGAGAAGACTGAACCATCGGTAGTCCTGCCAGGTCTCTCGCTGTAACGGGAGAGCTTTTGCCTGGTCCCTGCTGTTCCCTCTGCTGCTTGGTGGAGCATCAAAACTGCAAAGTTACTTTTGGCACCAACATGGAAATGACATTCACCCGAAACAGAACTATAGAGTTTGGGGGTGAATCCTAGACCATCATCCCAATAATACCATCTTACTGTCTTTTAGGTGCCAGGCCAAAACATTTCTTTTTGTTGTTGTTGTTGACATGTTGAATTGATACTGTTTTTATGGTTTCCTTCTAGCCTGGGGGCTGTTTTATAGATATTGTTTTACACTGCTGAGTGTTGTTTCATGCCCCAATGGGCTGTTGCCATATTTGTTTTAAAACTAATAACTTTATCGCTCTTTTTTATGATTTCATTGCATTGTTTTTACTATCTGAGCCATCTCAAGCAGGAGAGGCGGCCAATAAGTCTTCCACCAAAGACAATGGTGAAGAAAAAAAGCTGTTCAGGATTAGATAGGGTTGCCAGCTCTGGGTTGGGAAATACCTCGATATTTAGGGGGCGGAGCCTTCAGAGGGTGGGGTTTGGAGAGGGGAGGGACTTCAGTGCCATAGAGTCCAATTGCTGAAGTGGTCATTTTCTCCTGGGGAACTGATCTCTATTGGCTGGAGATCAGTTGTAATAGCAGGAGATCTCCACTGGAGGTTGGCAACTCTAGCTGCTAGCCATTCACATGCCTATGAATTTGTCTTTTAAAAGTCAGCATGCTCAGTGGCCATCAACACATCTTGTGACAAGGGCATCCAGCAGGAAATAAAATGCACTTTGTACATCCTCAGAGGCCTGATCATCTTTTGGTGAGGTCAGTGGGTGTCGAGATGAGCGGCAGCAGCATTCAAAATGGGCTTTGGAGGCCGGGGACTGCGGAGACTCAGATTTGCCACTCAGCCCCGGAGCTTACTGGGTAACCGAGGAGCGGTCCCTTGCCTACCTCACAGGGTTGTCCTGAGGATAAGATGTAGGAGTAAAGAGCCTTCAAAGTAGGGTAGGAGAAAAAAATATAGTAGAGAGATCCAGCCTGCAGGCTAGATAAAACCTTGCGTCTTGTATTTATTTGTGTCATTTATTAGCCACAGTTAATGCAATTCCTAAGAGGTTTCCTGTCGTGACATGGGCAGGCATGAGATAGAGACAAACAAACAAAACCAGTGTGTGTGCTTTGTTCTTTGAAATCATCATTTCTAGAGACTGAGATTTCATTGATTGATGAGTCGATCCATCTTTTTTTTAAACTACGCCAATTAATCGGGTGAGATTTATTTCTTCGACTGGGCGTGGGGCTTTGTGAGTAGGGATTCGGTTAGGAAGATGCTCTCAAGAAGGGTTGTGCATATCTATAAATCGGACCGAAAATAAACCCGAAATTAGCCATTTTGGCAATATTTGGGTTTCGGTTTTACCGAATACAAAAACCTGGGGATCTCCCCGAAGCTGAATAGGCGATCACCGAATCAGCTGAATAGGTATTTGGCCTTGCAAGCATTCATGGGAAACTGAGTTTTCCCACATTCTTGGGTTAAGCAGCAGGCGGCCATTACAGACTATACGAAGAAAGTACATTTAAAATTCTCCCGGAGGGGCATTTTTTGAGGTAGAGTCACCAAATTCGCTGTGTAGCTAGAAGGGACTCTCCTTGCATGAACCGCAAAGTTTGGTAAAGTTTGGGACAGGGGGTCCGATTTTAGGGGAACCCGAAGGGGTCAACCCCCTCCTGCATAGAGAAGCATTGTGAACTGCTTCTCTATGGAGGGGAGGAGACCCCTTCGGGACCCCATAAAATTGGACCCCCTGACCCAATCTTCACCAGACTGTGGGGTTAATGCAAGGCAAGTTCCTTGAAGCTACCCTGAAAATTTGGGAACTCTACCTCCAAAAATGCCCCTACAGGAGATTCAAAAAAAATCCTCATAGATTATAATGGACCTAATTTTTTTCGGTAAACCCGGAAATAAAGCCGAATACCATATTTACCAGTATGGGTATCTGGCTTATTCCGGGTTTACCCAAAAAATCAGGCCCAATATACGGAACCTGAAATTTACTGGGGTTTTTTTTGTTTGTTTGTTTTTTGCACAACCCTATTCTTGAGCAGAACGGCCATTTTCTCCAGGGGAACTGATCTCTGTCGCCTGGAGATCCGTTGTAATAGCAGGAGATCTCCAGCCACTCCCTGGAGGTTGGCAACCCTGCATACACCTCTAAAACAGCTTCCCTAAAACACTCCTATGCAAGAATGGGTGTTATTGTGTATTTCTTCATGTTGCTGATTTGACACCCAGCCTCAAGCAGTAACTCATTCAGAGACAAAGAGGGCAACCTCCATGGGTCCTTTAAGGAATGGCTTTACTTTTGGCAGTATGCTGGCAGTTCTCTCATTGGCAGTTTCAGGAATGTCTCCTATACAAGATAACTCACAGCTTCTATGTGGGCTCAAGGCCTATGCACAGTTGGTGCAACAGAAGAAGAAGAAGAAGTTGGTTTTGGTATGCCGACTTGCTCTACCACTTAAGGAAGAATCAAACTGGCTTACAATCACCTTCCCTTCCCCTCCCCACAACAGACACCCTGTGAGGTAGGTGGGGCTGAGAGCATGTGACTAGCCCAAGGTCACCCAGCTGGCTTTGTGTATAGGAGCGGGGAAACAAATCCAGTTCACCAGATTAGAGTCCACCACTCATGTGGAGGAGTGGGGAATCAAACCCAGTTCTCCAGATCAGACTCCGCTGCTCCAAACCACCGCTCTTAACCACTACACCATGCTGGCTGGCCAGAGGATGATGATGTTCCTGGCAGCCCACTTGATCCAGAGGCCAGCAGCAAAATGTCACTGCCGTTTCTGAACTGTCTTCAAGGTCAGCCCCATGCGGAGCGCATCACAATAATCCAGCCTTGAGATAACTGATACAAGTGTAACGGGGGCCAGATTCACCTTCAAGCCCCGTGGAGAGAAGGAGGCATCCTGTGCGCAAGATGTGCTCGTGAAAAAAGAATGAAAGGTGCCGCGAACAGCCCTACTTGAAAATGGGAAGCTTCGCTCACCTTTTCTGCATCAGCTCTGTGTATCTCACAAACCGGTCACATCTCACCAAAGGATACGTGAGCATTATAATCTTTTGTTCCCTGCCTGAGTTCGTTTTCATCTCTTATCAGCCCAGCCCAAAAGAGCCTGTATTTTTTTTTTAAAAAAGCATCTCAGTCCATGCACATGTGAGAATGTGCGCCCAGGAGATAAATGTAACCACTGGGACTGATTAACTAGTAAACTCATTTCCAGAAGTTGCTTATTATTTCTGCAGAGAAGCGAGTGTGTGGTGGAATTACCAATGACTGTGCTGACTCTGCTTGCCTCCCTTAAGTTTCCCAGAAAGTGAAACAGCTTCTGGTTTTTTTTTTATGTCCTTTTTAAGAGTAAAATAATCCTACTGCAAGCCAGGGAAACTACCCAGCACCAACATTTCTATCCCTGTTCGACAATACCGGGGGGGGGGGGTAACTGGGGGGACACACACACATTCTGCATCACCAAGGAAGGGAAAAATCGGTTATCCTTTTAATATAAAAACAGACACACTGTGCTTTCTGTTTTTACACATGATTCTGTCTTATGCTGAGGCCTTTTTTTTTAATAAAGGTTTTTATTAAAATTTTCAAAACAAACAAACAAATGCACATACATTCACACAGTTTATACTCCTTCGGGGAGTCTATTTCATCTTACGTATCAAAAATCTCATACGTTATCATTATGATCTACATTTTAGATATTGAATTCCTTCTATCCTAACTATTAAGCTTTATTAACTGATTTTTATTTCTAACAGTTTATCCCTTTTGTTTAACATAATCAAAATAGCATCTCCATTTCCGTTGGAATTCTTCAGTCGTCTTCTCTTTCATCAAGCTAGTCAATCTAGCCATCACCACAAATTCGTCCATTTTTTGTTGCCACTTTTTCCAAATCGGAAGTATTTTCTTGTTTCCAAGATGTTGCCAATACTAATCTGGCCGCCATTGTCATATAGCCATACTGAGGCCTTTTATGCAGGGATGTTTCCCCGCGGTCACCCCTGTAGACTGTTTCGGGGCTTCCTTTTGATTGTGCATGCCTTTTCCAACCATCAGAGGTCACCTCTCTCTCCCCGCAAGTTTTGCTCACATTTTCCAGTTTCTGGCTAAAACAACATCTGGAAATCATGGGCAAAACAAGAAAATGCATTAACACAGCATCAAATAGCACCCATCCCTTTGAGAGACAGCAAGAGTAAGAATTTGCTGAGGCTGGTCAATTAAGACATCTCAATATCAAAGTTTTTTTTAAAAAAAATCTGGTATCCTGACAGGGTTGCCAACCTCCTGGTGGTGGCTGGAGATCTCCCGCTATTACAACTGATCTCCAGGTGACAGAGATCACTTCCCTTGGAGAGAGAAAATGGCCACTGTGGCAATTAGACTTTATGGCATTGAAGTCCCTCCCCTCCCCAAACCCCGCGCTCCTCAGGCCCCACACCCAAAATGTCCATGTATTTCCCAGCCTGGAGCTGGCAACCCTATATCTTGAAAAGGGCTCTCCAAGTAAGAAGATAGTTTCAGAGGGGAGTCGGTTGGTCTGCGGTAAAACAGCTTAATTCAAGACCAGTCTCACCTTGGAGACCAACACGATTTTCAGGGTATGAGAGTTCAAGCAGTCTATCTGATGAAGGGACACTTTGACTCTCGAAAGCTCATACCCCGAAAATCTTTCTGGTCTCTAAGGGGCTACTGGACTTGAATGTAGATGAATAAGATGGTTGTTGTTGCTGTTTTGTATTTAGCGATGGGAAGAAAGTCGTGAGGCACAAGACAATGTGAGCAAAACCAAAGAATATTCAAGCATCCCAAATAATGCCTTTATGTTGGCGCTGAAGGACCAGGTGCCTGTATCACAGGGTCCCAAAGAGCCTTCTCAAACTACAGGGAGCCTTGCAGATAGGTTTGCCAGCTCCAGGTTGGGAAATACCTGGAGAATTTGGAGGTGGAGCCTGAGGAGGGTGGGGTTTGGGGAGGGGAGGGGCTTCAATGCAGTATAATACCCTAGAGTCCACCTTCCATTGCGGCCATTTTCTTCAGATGAACTGATCTCTCTTGCCTGGAGATCAGTTGTAACAGCAGGAGATCGCCAGCCACAACCTGGAGGTTGGCAACCCTACTTGCAGAGTAGGGTTGCCAGGCCCATGCCTGTAAATCCTGAGTACCTGGAGGGGGAGCCTGGGGAGGGGGCACCAGCATGGATGTTTTGTTATATTTATTTGAATCCTATATTCCCCACCTTTCAAAACAAGATTCCCCCCCTCCCCAAGGCTGCTTCTCGTAATGATGTTAAAAATACAATAAAAATCAGAATAAAACAAACCACCAAATAAATTATTGAGTGGTCTGTAAAAATCAATAAAAAACCGGGCGATGATCCAGTGAACAGGAAACACAGAAGCATCGTAAATTCGACCTCAGGAAGAGAAGACTGCCAGAAGATGGTCCCTAAAGCTAAGGGAAGAAGCTGCCAGGCAAGACTCTTTAGGGAGGATGTCCCTTAACCAAGCAAAACCCCAGAAATGATCCTGTCTTGTCTACCCACCTCATACACTAGAGCCTCTGCTTGGCATGGAGAAGGTCCCAAGTTCATTCCCTGGCATCCCCAATTGAGACTCAGGCAGTAGGTGGTGTGGTCCCAGGGTTTGAGCCAGCGTGGTGTAGTGGTTAAGAGCGGTGTTTTGGAGTGGTGGACTCTAATCTGGAGAACCGGGTTCAATTCCTCCACATGAGCGGCGGAAGCTAATGTGGTGAACTGTGTTGGTTTCCCCACTCCTACACATGAAGCCAGCTGGCTGACCTTGGGCTAGTCACAGCTCTCTTAGAACTCTCTTGGCCTCACTGACCTCACAGGGTGTCTGTTGTGGGGAGGGGGAGGGAAGGTGATTGTAAGCCGGATTGATTCTTCTTTAAGTGGTAGAGAAAGTCAACATATAAAAGCCAACTCTTCTTCTTCTACTACTTCAGACTTCATATGTTTCAAGCCACACACAATGTCGAGACGTGCATGAATAATCATCTAAGAATCATCCAATGCGTCACCGTAGGGTTGCCAGCTCCAGGTTGGGAAACACTTGGGGATTTTGGGGGCGGAGCCTGAGGAGGGTAGGGTTTGGAGAGGGGAGAGACTTCAATGCCATAGAGTCCAATTGCCAAAGCGGCCATTTTCCCCAGGTGAACTGATCTCTATTGGCTGGAGATCAGTTGTAATAGCGGGAGATCTCCAGCTAGCACTTGGAGGTCGGCAACCCAACGCCGCCAGCAACAAAGGCCTAGACCTCAGTTTGCTTCCTGCAAATTCTCCCCCATTCCCCGATGGTTGCCAGAGGGTACCTGGCAACCCTACTTTGAGACAAAATACCTTTACCCCACAAACAGAGGCCCAAACCCACAGGGTTACTTAATGAAAAGTTCTGCCTGTAACTCGGGCAACAAAACTTTACCCAAATGGCACCTGCATTATAACATGGCCACGGAGCTGCCTCTTATGTATTGCAGGCCATTACGGCTGCTCTAAACAGCAAGCAACTTGGTTGCAAACTCCCCCTCGCTCCTTCCCCCCCCTTTAGCCAACCATTTTTAATCTAATTTGGTGTCAGAAGATATCCTGTCTTTCATAAACTCCTTCCTCCCGTAAGAGCCGTTGCCACCCATTCGCTGGTTTCTGTTTTAGACCAGAGTATTAAACCAACATTGCTCTCTTGGTGATTATTCGAACCTTTATTTCTCCCTTTCTCTAAGACACACACATGCACTTTTTTGTTTGTTTGTTCCTATTCTCCCTAACAAAACTGCAAGGGTATTTCAAATTTTCCACCTAATTGAGCAGATCTAAACACCCAGAAGCACAGCAGACCTCTGTCATAGAGAGAGGCAGTATTCTATTTTTTCTCCTTAGGAGACACACATATAAATATTCATGCGCTTCTAGGTTGGAATCAAAAATAGTCATAAGGGGAAAAAAGAGTGGGGGGGGGGACAGGGCATCCTGGCTTTGTTTCTGTGTCGCTTCCCACTTCTCGCATTGGTGTTTTAAAAGTCAGAAAAATATTAGCACGGTCAATGACTCTGTTAGTTGACTAATCGCCTCTTGTTCAACAAACGGGTAACATTTGAATAATTGAAACAACCCTCAGTGGATCTTGAAGGATAGGCATCATTCCTCAATGAGCCAGCTTGGTGTAATGGTTAAAAGCAGTGGTTTGGAGTGGTGGAGTCTGATCTGGAGAACCGGGTTCGATTCCCCACTCCTCCACATGAGCGGCGGAGGCTGATCTGGTGAACTGGATTGGTTTCCCCACTCCTCCACATGAAGTCAGTTGGGTGATCTTGGGCTAGTCACAGCTCTCTTAGAGCTGTCTCAGCCCTACCTACCTCACAGGGTGTCTGTTGCGGGGAGGGGAAGGGAAGGTGATTGTAAGCCAGTATGATTCTTCCGTAAGTGGTAGAGAAAGTCGGCATATAAAAACCAACTCTTCTTCTTCAGTGTACAGCTTATGAAATAAACGCCACCTCTCCTCCTTGGGTTGGATCCACCTAGATTTTCTACGGGTGAAAAAGGACAGACCAACCACAAAAAGACTATGTTGGTAGCCAAGTAAACCAGGAGGTCTCCTGGGATTACAGCTGATCTCCAGGTGACAGAGATCAGTTCACATAGAGAAAACAGCCACTATGGAAGGTAGACTCTATGGCATTATACCCTATTGAAGTCCCTCCAGAAAGAGCCAGCGTGGTGTAGTGGTTAAGAGCGATGGTTTGGAGCGGTGGACTCTCATCTGGAGAACCGGATTTGATTCCTCTCTCCTCCACATGAGCGGCAGACACTCATCTGGTGAACCGGGTTGGTTTCCCCACTCCTACACATGAAGCCAGCTGGTTGACCTTGGGCTAGTCAGATTTCTCTCCGAACTCTCTCAGCCCCACCTACCTCACAAGATGTTTGTTGTGGGGAATGGGATTGTAAGCCGGTTTGATTCTCCTTAAAAGGTAGAGAAAGTTGGCATATAAAAGCCAACTCTTCATGTTCTTCTTCCCTCCCCAGGCTCCACCCCCAAAATCTCCAGGTATTTCCCAACCCGGAGCTGACAACCCTGTTTCCAAGTTGGAAAGTTAAAGTTGGGGGGGGGGAAATCTATTCAGCTCTGCTTTTTAAAAAAACTTTCAGATATTTCCCACCCCTGAAAGATTTTTTTAAAAATTAGCAACCAATCGACAAGACATGTTGCTCCCAGAAGTGCACCCAAGCCGCGCCAGGCTCCCCCCACCAAGTCGGTATCGATTCTTAGACACAAACCACTTCCGCTCCCCGCCAGGCTTGTCACGCAGTGTTTACTCGGGTTCGGCGCAAAACGGGACGCCATCCAGGCAGGTTAACGGAGGTGGGCCAGCTGCTGGAACAACTCATTTAATCGCCTGGTGCCGGGTGTCATAAATTTATTAACTAGGAGGCCGAACTGACACCTCGGTGACAGGATATAATTCCCTTACCCAAAAGCCTTAACAGCCCTTGACACAAAGAATTAAGCTAAATTACATTATTTTAAAGGAGCAGATGGGGAATGCTGAGCGTTTATCCGGGGAAACAATAGGAGCTACCTTACTGCGCTCCGTTACCGCTGCCAAAAGAACAAGAAGGATCTCTAATGCCTTCCATCATGATTCCCAGGCAGAAGAGTCCGGGAAGCGCACTGCATTCTCCCACAGTACCTTCCCTCTGGCGCCATCCTTTTGGGTGCCGTGCGGCAAATGGTCCCCAGCAGCTGGACAGATCCTGGGGAGCTGTTGCCAGTAGACTTCCCAATCTCTGGAGAGCTCTTAGAACTACAACTGATCTCTAAACGACAGAACGTAAGAACATAAGAGACGCCCTGCTGGATCAGACCCAGGCCCATCAAGTCCAGCAGTCTGTTCCCACTGTAACCAACCAGGTGCCTCTAGGAAGCTCACAAACAAGGCAGGCAACTGCAGCAGCCTTATCCTGCCTGTGTTCAACAGCACCTAATGTAACAGGCATGCTCCTCTGATACTAGATAGGACATAAGACATCCCTGCTGGATCAGACCAAGGCCCATCAAGGCCAGCCGTCTGTTCCCACAGTGGCCAACCAGGTGCCTCTACAAAGCCCACAAGCAAGACGACTGCAGCATTATCCTGCCTGCGTTCCAAAGCACCTACTATTAATGGGCATGCTCCTCTAATCCTGGAGAGAATAGGTATAGATCAAGACTAGTATCCATTTTTACTAGTAGCCATGGATAGCCCTCTCCTCCATGAACATGTCCACGTCCCTCCAGCATGGCCTTACTTATGTTCTTATGACTAGAAAAAGAGTTGTTTTGTATATCCCGTTTTTCTCTACCTTTAAGAAGTCTCAAAGCGACTTACAATTGCCTTCCCATCCTCACAACAGACACCCTGTGAGGTAGGTGGGGCTGAGAGAGCTGTGAGAGAGCTGTGAATCGCCCAAGGTCACCCAGCAGGCTTTATGTGGAGGAGTGGGGAAACCAACGCTGTTCACCAGATTAGAGTCTGCAGCTCATAACCACTATGCCACACTGCTGGGTCTCATATTCCCAGATTGTATTCCAGATTGTGGGCCCACCAAGGCGTCTGGTAGGAAAAGGATGCTGGACTAGATGGACTGCTGATCTGATCCAGGAGATCGCCTCTTCTGCTCTTAGGTTTGGCAGAATGCAGTCAAATCTCTTCCAACAAACCCTCTCCCCCCCTCCACCACCCAACGTGAGTGAAAGCCATATATAGTTTACAGAGATAGTTTCAAAAAATTGAAGGCACCAAGCAGATGGTAATCTAGGAAGAAAATAAAATAAAAAAGAAAGGAACTCACATTAAGGAAGAAACCGAGGCATGGAGAGAAGAAGAAGGGCCGTAAAACTAAAGGAGAAAAAGCTGATGGCCTAATTAATGAGAGAAGAAAACTTAAAATAATGGGTAAGAAACGGAGGGAGATGCTTGCAGTTGGCAGTAAAGTCTGCATTCCAAAATGTAGGCACCCACCAAAGGATAAATGCAAGAGTTTTTACGGGGGTGGGGGGGGGAGCTGTCGTTTAAAATAGAGGCACCCCAGATGTCAACTCAAAGATGGCGTAATTGGGTAAGCCAAGAGCGCCCATCAAGGCTGAAAGAGTGAGAAGCCAAATGGACAACGCACCTTGCATGGGGGTGGCACGCTGCTGGTAGAGACTATAAGGGGTGAAGGAGTTCTAGTTGCGATGTCTCTTGCACAGACGTGACTACTCAGATAGGTAACTGCTCTCCCAGGTCTCAGGCAAACAACTTTCCGAGCTCTGCTGCCTTCTGAGGGTTTGAACTTTTTCTACCTCTCCCAAAGTACTAGCATGGTGTAGTGGTTAAGAGCGGAGGACTCCAATCTGGAGCACCAGGTTTGATTCCCCAATCTGCCATGTGAGCAGAGGTAGGGTTGCCAACCTCCAGGTAGTCTATCCAAAATGAACAGCAACATTTTTTACTCCCCTTAAAAGGTGGAGAAAGGTGGAATATAAAAACCAGCTCTTCTTCTTCTTCAACTCAAGGGCATTCAATGAAGCTGATGGGCAGTAGATCCATGACAGACAAAAAGAAACAGTTCTTCACACAGTGAGTGATTAAAATATGGAATTTGCTGCCAGAGGATGTAGTGGATTAGATAGATTCATGGAGGAGGGGTCCATCAGTGGCTACTAGCCATGGCAACTAAAGGAAACCTCCACATTCAGAGGCCGTCAACCTCTGAATACCAGTGCCCGGAGGCTATATCAGGGGAAAGCCTCGGGGTCTATGCTGTGTTGTCAGCCCTCCAGAGGAACTGGTTGTCACTGTGTGAGACAGGATGCTGGACGACATGTACAAAAGGATCTTTTTATGTTCTTCTTATGAGGGTTGGAACTGGGACCTTCTGTATGAAAGTGTGTTTCCTATTGTGCCCTAACTCTTCTGCTTAAATTGGCCAGTTTGAGGTAACTGACTTCCACTTTCACATATACACTCATACAATTCAAATATGAGGAGTCAGCAAAGTTTGCAAAAAAGCTGTGACATACAGCTTTTTAAATTTCCTCCATGTCCGCCTGCCTGTCATACTTGTTTTCCTTGACCAGACTTTTCCAGAAATCATTTTGCATATTTATTTTGGCCCACCTGTTCCCGGAAACTCAATTTTATTCATAAAGTTGTTACCAAGCAAAAGTGGATTTCAGGTACATGATGCTGTTCAGAGCGGAAAGGCTTTTCACAAGCCCTGCCTGCCTTTTATGGTCTTGTAAGGTAATGATTGGTTCATGTCCCAATGAGATTCCTATGCTCACTCCTGAAGGTGTTTTCTGTCAAGTGATGGTACCAGGGAGGATGAAGAAGAAGAGTGGGTTTTTATACCCCGATTTTCTCTGCCTTTTAAGGGGTCTTAAAGCGGCTTACAATCGCCTTGCTTTCCCCACCCTTCCCCGCCCCACAACAGGCACCATGTGAGGAAGGTGAGGCTGAGAGAGTTCTGAGAGAACTGTGACTAGCCAAAGGTCATCCAACAGGCTTCACATGGAAGAGCGGGGAAACAAACCCAGTTCTTCTTCTCCTCCTCCTCCTCCTCCTCCTCCTCCAGATTAGAGTCCACCGCTCTTAAGCACTACACTACTCTGGCTCTCTGGTGGAGATTCTGCTTAATTGAGTTCCTTGTGGGTTCAGTTGTTATGGCTTAAAAGTTCCTATCCCTTAACTCTTGGGACGATATGCTTTGGGGGCAATATTTGTTGGGGCAATATTGTTGGGGCCCCCGGGCCCCCGGGCCCTGGATACAGAGTCATAATCATACAGGCCATCTAGTCCAACCCGCTGCTCAATGCAGGATCAACCTAGAGCATCCCTGACAAGTGCTCATCCAGCCACTGCTTGAAGACTGCCAGTGGGGGGCGCTCACCACCTCCCTAGGTAGCCCATTCCACTGCTGAATTACTCCTACTGTAAAAAATGATAATCCTAATATCCAGCCAGTACCTTTTCCATCTGTAATTTAAACCCATGAAAGAAACCCATGAAAGAATTCTGTGCTCTGCCAACCCCCTCCCCCATGCCTCAGTAATTTACATAGAGTTGCCAACTACAATAGGGTTGCCAACCTCCAAGTGGCAGCTGGAGATCTCCTGCTATTATAACTGATCTCCAGTCGATAGAGAACAGTTCACCTGGAGAAAATGTCCGCTCTGGCAATTGGACTCTATGGCATCGAAGTCCCTCCCCTCCACAAACCCCACCCTCCTCAGACTCCGCCCCCAAACCACCTGCCAGTGGCAAAGAGGGACCTGGCTACCCTATATACAGTTTGCAGAGAGGTAGGACCTCAGTGGGGTACAATGCCCTAGAGTCCACCCTCTGAAGCAGCCGTTTTCTCCAGGGGAACTGACCTTGGTTGTCTAGAGATCCGTTGTTATCCTGGGAAATTTCCAAGCCCCACCTGGAGGCTGTCAATCCTAGTAGAGGACTTTTGAGATGCATATTTTATTTTATGTTTTGAGTGCCAAGTAAAGCAGCTCCCGCAAAATTAAGCTGGTTTTGATTAACTGCTTTAATATGCCTATAAATTTGAAACATCTGTGTCCACGGAGCTTAAATAGTCTGTGGCGCTACATGTTACTGATAGGCACATATTTTTGGTTTGTATAGAAGAAACTGTGGTACCCCTAACGATCAGGAAAGTTGTGGCACCTGATTATTACTTTGTGTGTGTGTGTGTGTGTGTGTGTGTGTGTGTGTAGTGTCGGCAAGTCACAGCCAACTTTTGTCAACCCCAGTAAGGGGCTTTCGAGGGAAGAAGAAGAAGAGGAGGAGGAGGAAGAAGAAGAGTTGGTTTTTATATGTCAACAGACACCCTGTGAGGTAGGTGGGGCTGAGAGAATTGAGAAAGAACTGTGACTAGCCCAAGGTCACCCAGCTGGCTTCATGTGGAAGAGTGGGGAAACCAACCCAGTTCACAAGATTAGCCTCCACCGCTCATGTGGAGAAGAGGGGAATCAAACCTGATTCTCCAGATTAAAGTCAGCTGGTCTTAACTACTATACCAGTGTGTAGCAGAGGTGATTTGCCATTGCCTTCCTCTGCAGAGTCTTCCTTGGTGGTCTTCCATCCATGTACTGACCCAGTTTAGCTCCCGAGTCCTGACGAGATCAGGCTATACCATGCTGCCTTCCCTACCAGATTATTGTTATGGGGGTGTTTCAAATGTTTCAGAGTCCACCACTCTAAACCACTGCTCTTAACTGCTACACCATGCTGGCTCTCATTATGGACATTATAGATATTATAGACTGTATAGTATGATATGCTTACATTATAGACTTTCCACTACACGATTAATGCAGAAATAAGGTTGAAAATGCAGTCATGCTGATGGTAGTTGTCAGTCTTCAAGTGGTGGTTGGATTATTGTCATCCTGAGATGACAACTGATCTCCAAGCAACCAAGATCAATTCACCTGGAGAAAATGGCCACTTTGGAAGGTGGACTCTATGGCATTATACCCCATTGAAGTCCCTCCCCTTCTCAAACCCGCCCTTTTCAGGCTCCACCCCAACAATCTCCAGGTATTTCCCAACCCAGAGCTGGCAATCCGAGTTAACAGGGACAATTATGTGTGAGGAACCCCAAAAAGGCATGAAAAACAGAGGCTGAAGGGTTCAATTTCTCCAGGGATTTGAACTAAAAATGAACTCAGAATGGCAGTTTTCAAATCAAACTAGCAGGGGTGAAGAATTTAGTGACATCCCTGCCCAGTTTTCCCATGTGGGAATTATACACTCCTGTGGAGCGAGGGATGCAAGGAGAAGACAGATTTCTCACATGGGCATTTTTGCATTATTCATTGATCGTAATCTTTGCTTCCTCTCTGCTCAGTAAGAAGTCACAGGCTAAGCAGAGATTGGAGACCCATGCCGTTGCAACAGTCACCCATCCCATCTGTGCCATTATGGACAACTATAAGCGTAATTTAGCTGTAGCTACAATTCAGGAGTGTTGGAACCAAGAGGGAGACCCGGGACCACACCATCTGGTGTGGAAGAAGAATGCTTCCTGGCCGGCTTTAGGGATGCCGTGAACTTCTGGCCCGCAGAGGCTATGGTTTGGCCACTGTTTACCATAAAGGCTGGCGAAAATGAATTGCTTTGGTGTTTCGGAGTGAGGTCAATGTGGTCCAGCATTCTGTGGCCAAGAGTGGTCAGGCGATGCCCTTGGAAATTCAAGATAAAAGGCCTCTTCCCCCTGCTTTTTGGTTCCCAACCTATGCTAGGGGATGGGCTGTGGCTCAGTGGTAGAGCATCTGCTTGGCATGCAGAAGGTCCCAGGTTCAATCCCCCATCCAAGAATTAACCAGCTGACCCTGCTTAGATTCTTATGCCATCCCCATAGGGTTTTCAAGGCAAGAGACGAGGAGAGGTGGTTTGCCATTGCCTGCCTCTGTGTATTAACTAGTCATGATGCACACCTATTCTCTCAAGGATCAGAGGAGTGTGCCTATTATATTGGGTGCTCTGGATCGTAGGCAGGACAATGCTACTACAGTCGTCTTGTTTGTGGGTTTCCTAGAGGCACCTGGTTGGCCACTGTGCCAACAGACTGCTGGACCTTGGTCTGATCCAGCATGGTTTTTCTTATGTTCTTATGTCTGCGTGCCCTCCCAAGGCCTGTGCCTGGTGATGCCCATCCCTGATGCCAGCTGTGGGCATGAAAGTCAAATTCCTCTGTCATTCACTTATTAATGACCCTTCCTTTCCCCGGGACACATCAGCCTTTCCTCCTAGGGAAAGTTAAGCTGCCTTTCTTGCTATTTTTGCCAGCTCTGTGATATCAGAGCCAGCCGAGCCGAACACGGCATTCTGAAAGCAGCCAAGCTCTGTATCTGTAAAGGGGCATTCAGATGTTGCCCGGTTTCATAGGTGGCTGAAAAGGCGCTTTGTTTCCATTCTGATGGAAGCACCTTGTGCGAGGGATTAACAGTTTGCTTGCTTAGAGAGATGTTATCATTTCCATTTTGTCTATCTTTAAAAAAAACTTCAATGAACCCTTTTAAAGAACAAGGTAACTGTCCAAATGTTTGGGGGATCCTCCCCCCTTTTAACTGCAGAAGCCAATATGAATTCAGACCTGGAAGGTCGAACAGAGTGGCTTTTGCTTGTGTTCTTTGGCGATATTGCTGCCAGGGTCAAATTAGCAGTAGGAATTCGTGGGCCTTGAAACGCTGGAAGTCTGTTCTGAAAGCGCGTTTGACAAGGTTTCCTCTCCGAGATAAACGGCTGGAGAGACGAGGCGCGGAACAGGTGGCGAAATGATGAGGACGAATTGAGTTGAAGCTCAGATAATGCTGACATCTGTTGGGTTAGAAACCTTTCAACGCGGAAAACAAGGCTAGGAACAGAGACAACCCCGCAGAACAATTAGAGAATTGGTTAGGTGGGAAAGCGGGAAACTGCAATATTTGACAGCAGTTATTCAATAAGCGCTCCTAGCTGAAGGGCCATTTATGCATGGCTGTTTCCTCGTGGAAACCCCACCGACTAGGGTTGCCAACCTCCAGGTACTAACTGGAGATCTGCTATTACAATTGATCTCCAGCCGAGATCAGCTCCTCTGGAGAAAATGGTGGTTTTGGCAATTGGACTCTATGGCATTGAAGTCCCTTCCCTCCCCAAACTCCACCCTCCTCAGGCTCCACCCCAAAAACCTCCCACCGGTGGCGAAGAGGGACCTGGCAACCCTACCGCCGACTACTTTGGGGCTTTGCTTTGATTATGCATGCATTTTCCGACTGTCAGAGGTCTGTTCTCTCTCCCCTTCTGCGCGCTTTGCCCATGTTTGATGGATTTGTGTTTAGGGGAAACATGTGGAAAGGCAGGGAGAGAGCGAGGCAACCTCTGACAGTTGTAAAATGCAAGCATAATCAAAGCAAAGCCCCAAAGTAGTTGGTGGGGTGACTGCAAGAAAACAGCCATGTGTAAATGGGCAAGGAGTTTCAAAAGATGCTTAACTTCCAGTGGAAGATTTTTTTAAAGATTTTTTGTGCAGGGGAAGATTTTTTTAAAAAAGAAAAAGAAATAATGTTTGCCTCTGAACATTCAGCCTTTCATGGGCTATAAAGACCACTTCCCTTTGTGTTGATTTCCTTCCCTTCAGATAAAACCTTGCCTGCTCTAAAAGTTGATTTTGAATTATTCCTGCTCTCTTGATCAAAAAACAGAGAAAGAGAGAGAAAGCAAATCTCCATTTTGCTATCTTCTTTGTACAAATCAAACCCACGAGTTCTTTATTTCACTCTCTCTTTTCACTTCCACTGATTTCCTGCCTGTACAGTTTGCGATATTATTTGTGCACCAAGAAATCAGTGTTGTACGTTTTCTGAATATTGTGGCTTGCATCCCGTGAAATGTTTCCATTGGCGGGAGGAACAACATCTCTGGAGCACAGCTTCCTGTCCTCCCACGCTCCTGTTGCCCCCCCTTCTACTCCTAGGAGAAAGGGGAAACCCCCCACACCCAAACAGCAAAAGGGGGTCATTGGAGGTCTGCAACAGGAGAGGGGATATTGCTCCTCCTTCCATCAGCTGTAATCCTCTTCAATATCCAGCCTATTGTGTAGAAATGGCAGACATTGTCCATATCAGTTCCACCGATGTTGATATAAAACCCTACACAACATGTACACAATAAAATGCAGATGAATATATGAAATCGTCAGCAGAGAACCAAAATCATTGATAAAAAGATGAATTGACATTATAAGAAAGGAGACAGGGCACGTTTGCTCAGCCAGCGTGGTGTAGTGGTTAAGACCAGTGGTTTGGAGGGGTGGAGTCTGATCTGGAGACAGGTTTGATTCCCCACTCCTCCACATGAGTAGCGGAGGCTAATCTGGGGAACTGCATTGGTTTCCCCACTCCTACACATGAAGCCAGCTGGGTGACCTTGGGCTAGTCACACTGTCTCAGCCCCACCTACCTCCCAGGGTGTCTGTTGTGGGGAGGGGGAGGGAAGGTGATTATAAGCCGGTTTGAGTCTTCCTTAAGTGGTAGAGAAAGTCGGCATATAAAAACCAACTCTTCTTCTTCTTCTTCTTCATACAGCATTCCCAATTGGTTTTGAAATCTCAACCTCTGAAAGGAACAGATTCTACTAAGACCCAGGCCAGAACTGGACATTCAGTGGTGGACTCCAATCTGGAAACCACAGTCAGTAAACAGGATCAGGGGAAGAGGGCAATATACAATGGAGAAGCAGCTTGAAGGGTTGGGGCCTTTCCCCTTCCCACAACCCCTTCCTCCATGTGAAAGCAAGGGGATGTTGCTCAGTGACAGAACATCTGCTTGGCATGCAGAAGGTCCCAGGTTCAGTCCCCGGCATCTCCAATTAAAAGGATCAGGCAGTAGGTAATGTGAAAGACCTCTCTCTGCCAGTCGGAGAGCCTTTCATGCATGGCTGTTTCCCTCGCTATTACCCCTCTGACGACTTCGGGGTTTGATTATGTATGCTTTTTTCGACCATCAGAGGTCGATTCGCTCTCCCCATGCATTTCCACGCATTTCCTGCTCTTTCCGCTCTTTCCGCTCCAAAATAAATTTGCTACAGGTTGGGAAGTGGCACCGACCATCCATCATGACTCATGCTGAGGGGTGCAACATATGCTCCTGATGACTGACAGTGACAGAACTGCCATGTGCATGCGGGGGGGGGGTTATCTGGGAGGCCTCCAAAGCCGACGGATGGAAATATTGAAATGAAGTATTCTGATTATGCCTAATGGAGATGCTTTTTAATAAAACTAAAAAAGAAGGGGTAGAAAAGGGCAAGAGTCCAGTAACACCTTAAAGACTAACAAAAATATTTTCTGGTAGGGTAGGAGCTTTCGTGAGCCACAGCTCACTTCTTCAGATGAGCTTAAAAAAGAAGGGGTAAGCAGGTTATTGTTCAATAGGTAGGGTAGCCACCTCTGGGTTGGGAAATACCTGGAGGTTTTTGGGGCGGAGCCTGAGGAGGGAGGGACTTCAATGCCATAGAGTCCAATTGCCAAAGCGGCCATTTTCTCCAGGTGAACTGAATGCCATAGAGTCCAATGGCCAAAGCGGCCATTTTCTCCAGGTGAACTGATCTCTATTGGCTGGAGATCAGTTGTAATAGCAGGAGATCTCCAGCTAGTACCTGGAGGTTGCCTATTGATAGGGTTGCCTATTGATAGGGTTGCCTCCAGCTTTTTGCAGACACCAAGTAGGAGACCCACCGAGCACTCCTTCTCACACACACATGCACTAGGACATCCTGTGGGACTTCCAGGGAAAACCAAGAAGTGACGTGGGGTAGCTCTAGGAATCAGCGGGAAAACCACAGCGTTTCCGCTGGTTCCTAGAGCTACCCTGTGTCACTTCTGAGTTTTCCCTGGAAGCGACATAGTGAGGCAGATGCAGATGCCTTTTTAAATTATTATTCTCCTGCTGCCGGTAGGAGAGGCAGTGGGTAACAGGAGCTGGAAGGGGACTACAGAGGGAATGGCAAGCCTAACGTGGGGGCAGCTCCCCCTGCTCCAAGGTGGAGCTGAGCCAAGAAAGAGAGAAGCACAGAGGAAGCTGGTAGTGATGGGAAACTACAGGCACAGCTTGCCTCAGGATTAGGGTTGCCAGGTCGCTCTTCGCCACCAGCGGGAGGTTTTTGGGGCAGAGCCTGAGGTGGGCAGGGTTTGGGGAGGGGAGGGGCTTCAATGCCATGGAGCCCAATGGCCAAAGTGGCCATTTTCTCTAGGTGAACTGATCTCTATTGGCTGGAGATCAGTTGGAACAGCAGGAGATCGCCAGCTCGTACCTGGAGGTTGGCAACCCTAGTTGGAAGTGACATTGCCGGGTTGTCAATAGGGTTGCCAGGTCCCTCTTTGCCACCAGCAGGAGGTTTTTGGGGCAGAGCCTGAGAAGGGCAGGGTTTGGGGAGGGGAGGGGCTTCAGTGCCTTAGAGTCCAATTGCCAAAGCGGCTGTTTTCTCCAGGTGAACTGATCTCTATCAGCTGGAGATCAGTTGTAATAGCAGGACATCTCCAGTTGGCACCTGGAGGTTGGCAGCCCTACTCAGGATGCTCCATTGAATAGTGGGCCTAATCCAGGGCTCGACAATGACTACCCCTGAGCTAGGGTCACCAACCCTGGTTTGGGAAATCCCTGCAGATTTGGGGGTGGAGGCTGGGAATGGGGGATTGTAGAGGGAAGCACCTGTTCATCAGGGTATGATGCCCTAGAGCAGGGATGTCAAACATAAGGCCTGAGGGCTGGGGCTGACCCTTGAGAGCTCTTATATGGCCCACAAGCCTGCTGAGGCCTCCACCCCCTCCAGTCCCGATCTGGGCTGGCGAGGCGTGGCTCGGCCCGACCAAGTGACATTTATGTCATATCCGGCCCTTGTAACACATGAGTTCGACACCTTTGACCTAGCGCCCACCTTCCATTTTCTCTCCAAGCCTTTCCTGAGCACCTTTGCTTAAACGGCATGGCAGAAATCTACAAACATTTTCATCTTTTCTTTCCGTACGAAGAAATTCAGAGCATTGATGTGCCCCCGTAGTCTTCTTGAATGCTTTCTGTCATATTTTGTAGCTCATTCCGGGAAGCCATAAGAACATAAGGGCATAAGAAGGCCCTGCTGGATCAGACCAAGGCCCATCAAGTCCAGCTGTCTGTTCACATAGTGGCCAACCACAAGTCGGCATATAAAAACCAACTCTTCTTCTTCATGTAGCAGAATGGGGAATCGAACCTGGTTCCCCAGATTAGAGTACGCCACTCTTAACCACTATACCATGCTGGCTCTCATGATCATCCTTTCCAGTTCTTTCCGCTTTTGTATGGTATGGCCAGAAGAAACTGTTTTCTTTCACCTATTGTAGTTGCTGCTGTTCCTGATTCAGGTATTTCTTTTATGGAATTTTTATGCGGGTGGGGGGGATAACATTAAAAATATATACAATAAGCAAGAGAAACTGTTGTGGGGAAACAGAAACCAGCCCTGAAATAAAGACTCAAAGATTCAATTCACTCAAGGGAGACATGAAATCAATAGAGGGATTTTTCAAGTCGAAACATCAGAGATGAGAAATTTGCACTCACTCTGGCTATATATTGCTCTATTTAGAAGATACTAGCAAATACAATTCACATTCTGTAAGCACAGATGCAATCTTGGCAATCAAGGCCTATCCTCCCCCACCAGATCTGAGACGGAGAGAAGCGCATGAAAAGGAATCTCCCACACTCTTCTGTCACTTCACATGCTAGCAAGCAGACTATCAGCCATGTTTTGATCCTGCAAGGTGCTCAGACCAGTGGATGCTGCTCATTTGATCCTCGCAACAGCCCTGTGAGGTAGGTGAGGCTGAAAGAGAGTGACTGGTCCAGTCGCCAAGCAAGCTAAAATGCTATGGAGAAAATGTTACTCCTTCGTTTCCGCTGCCAGTTACCATATTTCATAACATCCGAAGTTCTGGCGTAGCAGTGTCTGTGAACAAGATCTTGGGGTATGGGTGGACCGTAAGTTAAACATGAGCAGCCAGTGTGATGCAGCAACAAAACAAGCTAATGCGTTCTTGGGGTGCATCGACAGAGGCATAACATCCAAATCGCAAGATGTCATAGTTCTGCTGTACACTGCATTAGTCAGGACACACCTGGAGTCCTGTGTGCAGTTCTGGAGGCCTCACTTCAAAAAGGATGTGGACAGAATGGAGCGGGTCCAGAGGAGAGCGACGAGGATGACCAGGGGCCTGGAGACCATGCCCTATGAGGAAAGGCTGAGGGAGTTGGGAATGTTAGGTAGGTGGGGCTTAGAGAGTTCAGAGAGAACTGTGACTAGCCCAAGGTCACCCAGCTGGCTTCATGTGTAGGAGTGGGGAAACCAACCTGGTTCATCAGATTAGCCTCCACCGCTCATGTGGAGGAGTAGGGAATCAAACCTGGTTCTCCAGATCAGAATCCACTGCTCCAAACCACCGCTCTTAACCACTACACCACACTGGCTCAAGACATTTGGAGCACCCGAGGTCTACTTTCTGTGCAGAAAGAGGGTTTCATACCAAGCCATCAACATGCTGCAATATTCCCCCCTCCCCAGATGCTTGCAAGATGCCGATGTTATTTGCATCTTTATTGTTCCCAAGCACCACGGCGATACCGTTGCTCTATTTTGACTAAATAGACCAAGAAAGATGTTGTGTTTTTTTCCCTGAGTGAGGAGAGATTATGTCCAATTGCATGTTCAGTGCCTTCGTTCTCACGTATGCATCTCGCATCTCGCCTTTCTCCCAAATTATAGAGCTGCCCTGCGAGTTATTCAAAAGAGACATTAAAACGCAAATGAATATCATTTGCGTGAAATGGAGGAGAACGCTGAAACTCAAGTCAGATTATTATTATTATTTTGTCTAGACAGGTTGAGATGGGAACAGCTTAGAGGAATTCTTGCCGGTATTAAGACCCGGCCTCTGTTCTTAGCAGGCGCCAAGCACCCATTTCATTCTCAACCATTTACTTGCCACCGTGTGTGAGAATCGTCACCAGCCTGGCAATTTGGGTCAGGCATGTCCAGGGTGAGACCCTGACCCGAGATGTGAATTCCATCAAATAAGGCTGCCAATCCTGGATTGGGAAATTCCTGGTGATCTGGGGGTGGAGCTTGGGGAGGGAGGAGTTTAGGAAGGGGGAGGAACCTCAGCAGGGTATAATGCTCTCCGGGGGAACTCATCTCTGTGGTCTGGAGATCAGCTGTAATTCCAGGAGATCTCCAGGCCCCACCTGGACTTTGGCAACTCTGCTTCAATACTTGAGACCAGCAGTAGGGGAGAAGTCGAGGGCCATTTATGCTTGGTTATTTTTTTTTTAGTTTGCACGCTGAACCATCATTCAGGAAGTGACTGCGAAGCCGGCCCATACCTACTTCGATTTTCTTAAGAGCCCCTTTAACACGACCTTTTGTGTTTGCTCCGTCTCCACATCGAAAAATCCCCTGAAGGAACCATGCAAAATGACAGCCGAGCGTTAGCTATGAAACGGCGGTTGGCTAATGTAAGGGGGGGAAAGGAGCAGGTGAGTGGGGGGGTGGAATTTCTCCTTTTGCATCGGGTCAGTGAATAAGCATTTTAAAGGTCACATTTTTTAAAAAGAGCATTGAGCGAGCATCAAAATTGACCCTGCATAAATGGCTGAGCAGTGCTGAATCTGCTGGCTATGCAATCAGGATTCCAGTTCTATGAGCAATGTGGGCATTTGAAATATTGTTGAAGGCTTTCACGGTCAGAGTTCATTGGTTCTTGTAGGTTATCCGGGCTGTGTAAAAAAAATTCCAAGACCACGGTTACACAGCCCGGATAACCTACAAGAACCAGTGGGCATTTGAGTTTTATGTTAAGGATTCCGTCAGCCTTGGCTAAGATTGGGGTCTGTCCATAAAGGAAGGCCAAAGAGCTACCTGTAAAAACATTTCAAAACTGCTTGATGGGCATTGCATGGTGAGGGGTCTGGAGAAAGTCCTATGAGGAAAGGTTGAAGGAGCTGGGTATATTTAGCCTGAAGAGGAGAAGACGGAGATGTGATATGATAACCATCTTCAAATACATGAAGGGCTGTCATATAGAGGAGGGTGCCAAGTTGTTTTCTGTTGCCCCAGAAGGTCGGACCGGAATCAGCGGGTTGAAGTTAAATCAAAAGAATTGACATCTAGACATTAGGAAGAATTTTCTAACTGTTCTCTAGTGGAACAGGCTTCCTTGGGAAGTGGTAAGCTCTCCTTCTCTGGAGGTTTTTAAGAAGAGGCTAGATGGCCATCTGTCAGCAATGCTGAGTCTATGACCTTAGGCAGATCAGGAGAGGGAGGGCATCTTGGCCACCTTCCGGAGTAGGGGTCACTGGGTGTGTGTGGCAGGGAGGAGGTAGTTAGTTGTGAATTTCCTGCATTGTGCAGGTGGTTGGACTAGATGACCCTGGTGGTCCCTTCCAACTCTATGATTCTATTATTCTCAATCCTTTCTTCTGAAATTTGGGGCTGGCTGTGTCACTGAACTGAATAAATCTTCTGCCTTAGTTTACCCTCATTCTATCTTTCTCTGCCTCCCATATGCCAAGTTTTAGATTGTAAGCACCTCAAGGCAGGTTGCTTTTTCTTGATGGTCTGGTCATAGAATCAAAAAGTTGGAAGGGGCCTAAAGAGCCTACAGTCCGACCCACTGCACCATGCAGGATGACCTAAAGGATCCCTGCCAAATAATCATCCAATCTCTGGTAAACCACCTCCAAACCCCCAACATCCCTGAGCAACGGATTTTACAGCGGACCTTACTGTTAAACTGTTACTGCCCTTACTTACTGTTACTGCTCTTACTATTAAACAGTCTTTCCTAGTATCCCACATCAATATCTTCCCACCCCTAAATTAAACCCATTGTTACAAGTCCTGTCCTTCACTACCAACTGAAATAGCGTGCTACCCTTCTCTAAATGCCAGCCCTTCAAACGCTTAAAAAGAGTAATCATATTCCCCCTCAACCTCCTCCTCTCCATGCTGAACAATCCCAGTTCCCACAGCCTTTCTTCGTAAGGATTAGTCTCCAAACCCCTCATCGCCCTCATCACTCTCCTCGACACCCTCTCTAAAGTTTCTGTGTCTTTGTTATAAAAAGGCCTCCAGAATTGGGCACAATACTCCAAATAGGGACTGACCTGTGCAGTGTACAGTGGTACTATCATATCTCATGCATCTGTTGATACACCCTAAGATCAAAGTTGCCTTCTTAGCTGCTGCTTCATACTGGCTACGCATATTTGCAGTTCACCAAAAAACCCAAGATCCCATTCACACAATCTACCCAGATGAGTATCCCCCATCAAATACATGTGCATAGCACTTTTACTACTCAGATGCAAAGAAGAAGAAGAGTTGGTTTTTATATTCCGACTTTCTCTACCACTTAAGGGAGAATCAAACCAGCTTACAATCACCTTCCCTTCCCCTCCCCAAAAGAGACACCCTGTGAGGTAGGTGGGGCTGAGAGAGCTCTAACAGAGTTGTAACTTGCCCAAGGTCACCCAGCTGGCTTTGTGTGTAGGAGTGGGGAAACAAATCTAGTTCACCAGATTAGCCTCTGACGCTCATGTGGAGGAGGGGGGGGGATCAAACCCGGTTCTCCAGATCAGACTCCACCACTCCAAACCACCGCTCTTAACAGCTACACCACACTGGCTCCCAAAGCCTTACATTGATCTTTATTAAATCACATCGTGTTCACATCTGCCCATTTCACCAGTGTATCCAAATCTGATTGTATTTCATCTCTATGTTCCGGAGCTTTCACTATCCCACCTGGTTTGGTGACATCTGCAAGTTAAATTAGTAGTAGGGTTGTGCATATCGATAAACCCCAACCAAAAATAAACCCTAAATTAGCCGTTTCAGCAATATTCATGTTTTGGTTTTATCAAATAACAAAACCTGGGAATAAAGCTGAATACCCGATTGCCAAATCCGCTGAATAGGTATTCGGCTTTTTTCGGCTTCGGTATTCCCCAGGCTTTTCCCTATGGGGATTTCTTAATGAGCTCTGGGGGAGGCGTTTTTGGAGTTAGAGTTCCCAAATTTTCAGGATAGTTTCAAAGGACTCTTCTTGCATTAACCCCAAAGTCTGGTGAAGATTGGGTCAGGGAGTCCGATTTTATGGGGTCCAGAAGGGGTCACCCCCTTCTCCATAGAAATGCATGGTAAACTTTGCAATGTTTCTCTATGGAGGAGGGGGTTGACCCCTTCCGGACCCCATAAAATCAGACCCCCTGACCCAAACTTTACCACACTTTGGGGTTCATGCAAGGAGAGTCCCTTGAAGCTACATTGAGAATCTGGTGACTTTACCTCAAAAAACGCCCCCCCCCGGGAGAATTTTTAAAGCACTCACATTTCTCAGTTTGTAATGGTTGCCTGCTTCCTCACCCAAGTCTCATGGTAAAATTCAGTTCCCCATGAATGCTTGCAATGGACCTGCACAATTGTGCAGAAATGCCCCCTGGGCCGGCGTAAGTGCCCATTATCACAGGATATCCTAAACCGATTCACCCCTCTTAGGAATGTGCCCTGTATTTATAACCACCGGCACACTTGAATCCTGCACTCCACTGTCCCCACGAGGGCCTCTACTCTCATTCAGGGAGAAGACTGAGGCAAAAATTTGCAGGTGGATATAAATACTGAGGTCGTTCAGAGGTATCCGGATGCTTTGGATGGGTATAAGTCCCCTGTGCCAATGGGGTCCAACCAAGAGCGCTTCAAGAACAAACTGGGGAGTTGGCAGAGCTGTTATCTGGATGCTTTGGATGGGTATAAGTCCCCTGGGCCAGATGGTCAGTGTCATGTAGATTAAGTGTTATGTAGATGCTGAGCCAGCATGGTGTAGTAGTTAAGAGCGGTGGTTTGGACTTTAATCTGGAGAACTGGGACTCTAATCTGGAGAACCGGGATTGATTCCCCGCTCCTACCACATGAGCAGTGGTAGTGGAAGTCAACATATAAAAACCAACTCTTATTATTATTATTCGATTAAGGTCACGATATAAAAATCATTTACACCTGGAATAATCTTCTCCCATTTTACCATGCGGAAGGCAACTTGGCAACTGAGGAAACAACTACCAATGATCAGAAACTTGGGTGTGCCAGTTAGGGTTGCCACCTCAAGGAGGGGCCTGGAGTTCTTCTGTAATATAGCTGATCTCTAGACTACAGAAATCCACACCCCTAGAGGAAATGGCAACTTTAGAGGGAGTGTTCTATGGCACCGCATTCTTACGGAGTCCCCTCTCCTCCACAAACTCCACTGTTCCCAGCTGCTGCCCCAAATCTCCAGGAATTTCCCAAGTTGGATTTGGCAGCCCTGGCTGGCAGCTAGCAGCAAGCTGAGCCAAGAGGCCCTTTTCCTGCGAGCCCTTGCCAAAGGGTCTGCTTAGTTCGGACTCAGCCTTCAGTGGTGATGTGACGACACACATGAGCAGAGAACACACATGAAGCTGCTTAATACTGAATCAGACCACTGGTCCATCAAGGTCAGGATTGTCTACTCAGACTGGTAGCTCTCCAAGGTCTCAGGATGAGGTCTTTCACATCTTCTACTGGCTGGTCTTTTTAACTGAAGATGTTGGGGATTGAACCTGGGACCTTCTGCATACCAAGCAGAGGTTCTTTCACTGAACCACAGCCCCTCCCCATGGCTTTCTGGTGTCTCAGAATGGGATGTTTCACATCGCCTACTGTCTGGTCCTTTTCACTTGAGATGCTGGGGATTGAACCTGGGACCTTCTGCATACCAAGCAGAGGTTCTTTCACTGAACCACAGCCCCTCCCCATGGCTCTCTGGTGTCTCAGAATGGGATGTTTCACATCGCCTACTGTCTGGTCCTTTTAACTTGAGATGCTGGGGATTGAACCTGGGACCTTCTGCATACCAAGCAGAGGTTCTTTCACTGAACCACAGCCCCTCCCCATGGCTCTCTGGTGTCTCAGAATGGGATGTTTCACATCGCCTACTGTCTGGTCCTTTTAACTTGAGATGCTGGGGATTGAACCAGGGACCTTCTGCATGCCAAGCAGAGGTTCTTCCACTGACCCACAGCCCCTCCCCATGGCTCTCCAGGGTCTCAGGCAGAGGTCTTTCACATCGCCTACTGCCTGGTCCTTTTAACAGGAGATGTCGGGGATCGGACCTGGGACTAAGGTTGCCAGATCCCTCTTTGTCACTGGCGGGAGGTTTTGGGGGGCGGAGCCTGAGGGGGTGGGGTTTGGGTAGGGGAGGGACTTCAATGCCATAAAGTCCAATGGCCAAAGCGGCCATTTTCTCCAGGTGAACTGATCTCTATCGGCTGGAGATCAGTTGTAATAGCAGGAGATCTTCTGCTATTACCTGGAGGTTGGTCAAACAAGACAGTAGTAGGCAAAAATAAACAAGCAATAGACAAGGACAGCAGTTAATATAGACAGCAAGGCTATCACTGTAATACAATGATTGCAACAAAATTACCAGTCAAGGAATTCCACTCTCCTTCTTCTAACTTTCGTTTTCAGTTAAAACATTTTTCAAACTGCTCTACGAGCCGGGTCGTGTATGCCGTCTCTTGTGATTGCTCATTGCTTTATATTGGCTCCACAATGAGACAAATTCGCCTACGCATAGGTGAGCACAGGTCCCGGATCAGGGCACGAAATTTTGAGGCACCGCTCACAAGCCATTTCGTGGCAAAGAAACACTCTGAAAACGATTTACGTTTCTTCGTCCTCTGGGTTTACAAGGACCATCCTCATAACACCAGTGATGTTCAAAAGATTCTATTACAGAATGAAATGCGCTTCATTTTTTTGTTTAATACTCTTACCCCAAATGGATTAAATACAGAATTCGATTTATCCTGTTTTATCTGACTTCCCCTTTAAGAGCCATGCTCCATCTTGCAGCTGTTCTCATTTGAACTTTGTATCCTTTCTATTTGAGCCTGACTTTTTCACAGTCTTTTCCAACTCTTCTGATAGCAGCCCGTTTTGGGAGCTCCAAACTTATCATAGGAATTGTACAATTAAGCCCTTGTGGTGAGTTATAACATTTTTTGAAACGTTTGTAGTTTGTTATAAAGGTTTTTATACACTTTTGTATCCTCATGTATATATTTTGTATCAGGCTGATGAAGCTACTTTTTGTAGTGAAAACGCTGGAATACTTCCGGAGCCACGTTACCACCTATATCTCCATTGCCTGAAGAATTTGAAATTGACTAGAACGCAACTCCATGCCTTACATGAACTTTTGTATATTTATTATCATCTTCTGCCACATTGTTTTTGCTATTTTCGCTTTGTAACCTCGGTTGCTTAGCTTTGTTTGCTTAATTTTGTTGCAATCATTGTATTACAGTGATAGCCTTGCTGTCTATGTTAACTGCTATCCTTGTCTATTGCTTGTTTATTTTTGCCTACTACTGTCTTGTTTGACCAACACTACTTACAGTAGAGTGAGTTATTCGTATTACCTGGAGGTTGGCAACCCTACCTGGGACCTTCTGTGTGCAAAGCTCTTCCACTGAGCCACAGCCCCTCCCCAAGTTGCAGGTTGTGCTCATTATGGGTTGGGGGGTTGCTCGTTGCCACTGTTGCCATGGCTCAGATCCCAGCTGAGTGGAACCCCTCCAGCGGTTTGAAGGCCTCTCAGCTCAGCTTGTTCCAGCTTCGGTCGAATGTTCCAGCCTCGCCCTGTCTGAGACCACTTATCTTTTGGAGTGTGCGGGAGACAAGATCCCACACACGGGGGCAGAGAAAGCACACAAATGCGGCAGGAGTGTCACCAGGCCAGCTGGTTGATAGAGAAGGTCTCTGTCCTCATGTCAGAACCGAGGCCTCTTTGCGTCCTTTTGGGAAGATTAATGTCACCTGGAGAATCCTTGTCCAACACTTCAGAGGGGGTTCTCATCAGGAGGGAACAGGCAGCTGCATTTGGACGAGGAGATACTTCAGGCTCTGCAACGGCAGGCCGCCAGGCAGGTGCCTCGCGCGTAAGGACCCGCGATGGAGCAAGAGACCCACCTGGCTTATTCCCTTTCATCGTCTGTGAAATATAGGGCAATGAAACGGCAGTCGGGTGGATAGCTGGCTAATAAATCATCCAGGGAGTGTGCAGAAATAAAGCTTGCAGGCTGGCAGGCCCCCTCCACTGGTACAAGAAACGTGAAGGCCAATTCCTTCCCTCCTGTCTGAAATCGGATCTCCCAGGTTGGTGTGATTGATTAGCTTTCCTGCTCTTGAGTCTGATAGGTAATTAGGGGAAACTTCCCCAAGAGCTCACTTTGCAAGAGACCATTCTTCTTCCTCCTCCTCCTCCTCTATTTTTCTTTTTCTTTTTTGGCAAGCGAGTTTCACAGTACAGTTATCCAGGTATACTACACTTGGGGCGAAAACGCACGGTCGCTTTATCCTCCTTTAATCCCTGTTTTAGCCAGGATCGAACTCACATTAGGAGAAACGCATGCGTTCGATCCTGGCTGAAACAGGGATTAAAGGAGGATAAAGCGACCGTGCGTTTTCGCCCTTGATCTTAGCCGAAAGACCAGGTATATAATGTGCCGGTAGGGTGCCAGCCTCCAGGTACTAGCTGGAGATCTCCCACTATTACAACTGATCTCCAGCCGAGAGAGATCAGTTCCCCTGGAGAGAATGGCAGCTTGAGCAATTGGACTCTATGATGCTGAAGTCCCTCCCCTCCCCAGACCCCGCCCTCCTCAGGCTCTGCTCCCAAAACCTCCCGCTGGTGGTAAAGAGGGACCTGGCAACCCTATGCGGCACCCATTTTGTGGCTGTATCCACCATGATGTGCCAGAATTCAAAAGGCTCTAAAAATCTAACCACTACACATAGAACAGAGAGTTTATGCAAGACTTTCTCCATTATACTGTTAGACATTTTGGCAGTGGGTTTGTTCAAGGGTTTTACTGAATTTAGCTCACCTGGAGAAAATGGCCACTTTGGAAGGTATGGCATTATACTCTACTGAAGTCCCTCCACTCACCAAACCTAGTCCTCTTCAGGCTCCACCCCCCAAATCTCCAGGTATTTCCCAACCTGGAGTTGGCAACCCTAATGACATCGTCGGCTCTCTATAGCCATTTGTCAGGGCTGCCCAGGTTTGAATAAAATGCATTTAAGTTGTGGGTGGTTGAGTTAGGGTTGCCAGGTCCCTCTTCGCCACTGGCGGGAGGTTTTTGGGGCGGAGCCTGAGGAGGGCGGGGTTTGGGGAGGGACTTCAATGCCATAGAGCCAATGGCCAAAGCGGCCATTTTCTCCAGGGGAACTGATCTCTATCGACTGGAGATCAGTTGTAATAGCAGGAGATCTCCAGCTAGTACCTGGAGGATGGCAACCCTAACGGGGGAGAAAGTAGAGGATGAGAAGATCTGGGCCATGTTGGGGCTCCGCTCTGCTTTCCTTTTACCTTTGCAAACTGCAAAACTGCATGGCCCGCAGAACAAAACGGCATTCCTTGATTTGGCAATAAACACATTGTCAAAATGAAAACTAAACATGGTCTATCATCCCGTGCGAAGACACAGCAGCCTCAGCATCAGCCTATTTATCTTCCTGCAGCTGCCACTCAATAGTAATAATAATAAAAATACCGGGTTATTATTTATAGATTGCCCTGTGCCTGCAGCCTTTGGACACCTAATCATACATTAGGAAAATCAAAGTAATTTACTTTTTAGAAGGCCAAAACAAAACAAAAAATAGCAGCAGAAAGAGGGAGGCAGAGACAATGAAAAGCTTTGCATTTTTTTCCTTATTAATTCATGACTGTAAATCTTCTGAGCACTTGCTTTGGAGCAGGTCCATTGATGTCTATGGGACTACTCTTAAGAAAATGATTACAGGGTCACATCAAGAAAGGGAGCCTGATTCACAAACTATTTAGGTTAGACTTAGGGTTGCCAGCCTCCAGGTACAAGCTGGAGATTCCCTGCTATTGTGAATGATCTCCAGCCGACAGAGATCAGTTCCCCTGGAGAAAACGACCACTTTGGTAATTGGACTCTATGGCATTGAAGTCCCTCTTCACCTCAAACCCCACCCTCCTCAGGCTCCACCCCAAAAATCTCCCGCCATTGGCAAAGAGGGACCTGGCAACCCTAATCCTGGACTACTTGAATGCAAGCTGTTTGAAAGCCCAATTTTATGGATATGTAACATTGGAGGAGTGTAGATTCTCTCCCCCCACACACCAATTTCTCCCCACTTCCATCTTCCCTTGATGTCCCCCTTATGCCAAATCTTTGATTTGAAGGTTCCTTGGAGAAGTGACATCCCCTAATGGTGATTATAATTACTAAATATTTATATTAAACCCCTGTCTGGCTTGGGAGTGGGGTAACAGAAGGATCACCTTCTCCCTTATGTTCCTGCCCAGGAATTAAGAAGAAGAATTGGTTTTTATATGCTGACTTTCTCTCCATTTTAGGGAGAATAAAACTGGCTTACAATCTCCTTCCCTTCCTCTCCCCACAACAGACACCATGTGAGGTAGGCGGGGCTGAGAGTTCAGAGAGAACTGTGATTAGCCCAAGGTCACCCGGCAGGAGGGTTGCCAACCTTACAGTTGCCAACCTCCAGGTAATAGCTAGAGATCTCCTGCTATTACAACAGATCTCCAGCCGATAGAGATCCGTTCCCCTGGAGAAAATGGCCACTTTGGCAATTGGACTCTATGGCATTGAAGTCCCTCCCCTCCCCAAACTCCACCCTCCTCAGGCTCCACCCCAAAAACCTCCCACCAGTGGAGAAGAGGGACGTGGCAACCATACCTGGCAGACTTCATGTGAAGGAGTGGGGAAACCAACCCAATTCTCTAGATTAGAGTCCGCTGCTCATGTGGAGGAGCAGGAAATCAAACCCAGTTCTTAGGGTTGCCAGGTCCCTCTTTGCCAACAGCGGGAGGTTTCTGGGGTGGCGTCTGACGAGGGTGGGGTTTGGGGAGGGATGGGATGGATAGAGATATGAGACTGAGAGGTGATATGATAACCATCTTCAAGTACTTGAAGAGCTGTCATAAAAAGGATGGTGCCGAGTTGTTTTCTGTTGCCCCAGAAGGTCGGATCAGAACCAATGGGTTGAAATTAGATCAAAAGATTTTCCATCTAAACATTAGGAAGAACTTTCTGACAGTTAGTGTGGGTCGTCAGTGGAACAGGTTTCCTCGAGAGGTGGTAAGCTCTCCTTCCCTGGAATTTTTAAGCGGAGGCTAGATGGCCATCTGTCAGCGATGCTGATTCTGTGACCTTAGGCAGATCATGAGAGGGAGGGCATCTTGGCCATCTTCTGGGCATGGAGTAGGGGTCACTGGGGGTGTGGGGGGGAGGCAGGTGTGAATTTCCTGCATTGTGCAGGGGGTTGGACTAGATGACCCTGGTGGTCCCTTCCATGATTCTGTGATTCTAAATCTCCTGGCAACCCTAAGTCAGAAACTTGGCTCCTTGGATCAAAAGCGTCTTCACGAAATTCAGTAAAACCCTTGTACAAACCCACTGCCAGAATGTTTAACAGTATAATGGAGAACGTCTTGCATAAACTCTCAATCCATTTTAGGCAGGATGCCTTCTTTCCCAAAGAAGAGCTGTCTTCAGAGGCTGAAAGATTAGAGGCCCACCACAATGCAGGCTATATTTCCCCCGGTTCCAGGGTCTCCTTGGAGAGGTTCGGCAAGCTCTTTAAAATGGCGCCTCTTTTTCTCCCCCCCCCCACCCCACCCCATTAACCATTTGAAAATAAAGGTTAGCCGTTCATCTCCCCAGGCTGCCGTTACATCAAGGCTGAACGCCGAAACGGCAGACACAAAGCATAAGTCAAGCAACCGCTCCCGAAAGAGCCGCCGCGGCCCCTGCGGAATACCATGAATAACACTTTTTAATGAGAAATGCAGTGCGCTCCTGGGCTTTTTCATAAGTCTTTCCCGGCCTTCCCACCTCTGGCTGGACTCGCACAATGAAATACACACACACCCCATGGAGCTAATGCAAGGCCTCAGCAGTGAATAATCCCTAATTTGAGAATTTAAACTGGCTAGAAGCTTTGTGGCAGTTGAATAAATCCAACCCTAATGACCCTTCCTTAGTGGTCTCCTCAAATAGTACGGGCTTGATCTCTGCGGGAAATGTCAGCCATCCAACAGGGTGCCCCAGCCGTAGGGATGCCAGGTCCCTCTTCGCCACCGGTGGGAGGTTTTGGGGGCAGAGTCTAAGGAGGGTGGGGTTTTGGGAGGGACTTCAATGCCATAGTCCAATTGCCAAAGTGGCCATTTTTTCCAGGTGAACTTATCTCTATGGGCTGGAGATCAGTTGTAATGGTGTAGTGGTTAAGAGCAGTGATAAGAGTGGCGGACTCTAATCTGGAGAACCGGGTTTGATTCCCCACTCCTCCACATGAGCAGTAGACTCTCATCTGGTGAACTGGGTTGGTTTCCCCACTCCTACACATGAAGCCAGCTGGGTGACCTTGGGTAAGTCACAGTCAGAACTCTCAGCCCCACCTACCTCACAAGGTATCTGTTGTGGGGAGGGGAAGGAAAGGTGATTGTAAACCAGTTTGATTCTCCCTAAAAGGGAGAGAAAGTCAGCATATAAAAACAAATTCTTCTTCTTCTTCTTCACCCTATTTACAGGTGTAAAAGTGGCCTCACAGGTGTAAAAGTGGCCTCAAGGTAGAAGATGAAACTCTACCCCCACACCTACTGCACAAGACCACTGCTGGGACAAGAATGGTGCTAGCAGCCACAGCATGTGGACAGGAAGAGAGTCAATTTCGACAAACTGAGATCTCCAGCCACCACCTGGAGGTTGGCAACCCTACCCAGCCTGCTTTGCAGTCATGGTCCTGTTGGTGGGCCGGCCCATGTCAGGTGAGCTGGGGCAAGCGAGCCTAGGAGGAAGATGCATTCTTCACACAACACATAGTTAAATTGTGGAACTCCCTGCCCCAGGATGTGGTGATGGCTGTCAACTTGGAAGGCTTTCAGAGGAGAGTGGACATGTTCATGGAGGAGAGGGGTATTCATGGCTAGTAGTCAAAATGAATACTAGTCATGATGCATACCTGTCCTCTCCAGGATCAGAGGAGCTTGCCTATTATATTAGGTGCTTTGGAACACAGGCAGGATAATGTTGCTGCAGTTGTCTTGCTTGTGGGCTTCCTAGAGGCACTGGTTGGTCACTATGTGAACAAACCGCTGGACTTGATGGGGCTTGGTCTGACCCAGCATGGCTTTTCTTATGCTCTTATGTTCTTAAGATGATGGAGAAGCCAACCGAGGTTCAGCCCCATAAACCTGGCTAACTTGTGGATTTTTGTGCAGTGCCAAGTTACCCAGAATGAGGGGATACAAGAGGGCACAGCAGGCATTGAAGTGGGATTGGCCCTTTGGGGTCATGGGACACCCAACTTGCAGCATTTCAAAGATGGCTATAGGGAAACTCTTGCGTACTTGTAACATTTTATTCTCATACCAAGGCTCACAGTACCCACTAGCCTTGCTACCCCTGCTGCCCTGTGCCCCCAGCCCTCAATCAATGGAATGGCATCACACAATGCTGTGACATCACTTCTGGGAAGAAACATGGGGGGAGGGGTGAACAATGTCACTTGCATCATGACATAACTTCTGGGAAAACCCAGAACTGATGTTGGGTAGCTCTAGGAATTGATAGCTTTCTGGCTTTTCCTATAGCTACCCAAAGTCATGGTGTCAGTGATCCTCTAGGAACTTCCCAAATCTCTATGGTTTTTACCATAGATATTTGCGAGATTCCTAGAGCGTTGCTGACAATGTGAGAGTCAGTGGTTAATAGTGGTGGTTTGGAGCAGTGGACTCTGATCTGGAGAACTGGGTTCAATTCCCCACTCCTCCACGAGCTACGGACTCTAATCTGGTGAACTGGGTTGGTTTCCCAACTCCTACACACAAAGCCTGCTGGGTGACCTTGGGCTAGTCACAGTTCTATTAAGAGCTCTCTCAGCCCCACCTATCTCACAGGGTGTCTGTTGTGGAAGGGAAGGTGATTGTAACCCAGTTTGATTCTGCCTTAAGTAGTAGAGAAAGTCGGCATATAAAGCTCCTCCTCCTCCTTCTTCTTCGTTCCACAGTCTCCATTCAATCCCCCCCCCCATGCACCTGCCTTCCAAATGCTTCTGGCTGGCACCCCTATCAATACCTCAGGTGCAACTGGTTTATGGATCAACATAATTACCCAACCATCAAGAAGTACAGATTAACACATCCTAATGTGGTCATATACTTGCCGCCTCAGGTATGCATTGGCATCCAGAATCCTTTCACTGGGGAGAAGGTTCCTCTCATTCAAAGAGCCTGAAATGGAGAAAAGGTGCTTAGCTTGGAAAATACAGAGCAGATGGGAAAAGACTTTACAAAATCCATCTCTCTGTCTAATGCATTTTCATCCCACCCTTCCTCCAGGGCAGCCATATCTCTGGTTCTTCCTTTCCATTGCACCAAGAGCAACCGTAGCCCTTGTTCCAAAAGAGATTCTAAAAGGGGAGAATGAACACATTGGGTTGAGGAATCACAGTGGAAAACTCATCTCTTGATCTGTGCGCATTCAACGGAACATGTGTCTAGAACCTTTAGGTGGCTTTTTCAGGTAACAGCTTTATCAACGGCTATTACACATGATAAATAGAACCTACATGTTCACAGGCAGCATGCCTCAGTATGCTGAAGGCAAACAATGGGAGAGGGGCCTGGCCTTTATACTCTACTGGGGACTTCCTGGGTGCATTTGGCTGTCCACTGTTGAAAACAGGATGCTGGATTAGATAGGCTTTTTTTAAAAATGCGCACACAAAATCAAGTTCTTAGTCCTTTGGTTGTGAAATGCAATTACTGTCAGCATTTCAGACACCAGAAAGGCAATGGAATCAGATTTCCAGTTGCAGAAATGGAGCTGGTGTTTCCTGTGTAGCTCTTTAGCCCCCCTAAAAGCAAAGTAAATCATGCAGAATATGATAAATCATGCAAATGTGCTTATGCTGGCCAATTAATAGAAGATTTGCTTTTCTCCACAGAGAACATGGATCGCCTCAGTGAAAAATTCTATTTTTTTTAATGCAGAACCCTGGGATTTAGGGTTGCCAGCTCAAGGCTGGGAAATACCTGGAGATTTTTGGGGTGGAGCCTGAGGAGGGTAGGGTTTGGAGAGGGGAGGAGCTTCAATGCCATAGACTCCAATAACCAAAGTGGCCATTTTCTCCAGGTGAACTGATCTTTATCAGCTGGCGATCAGTTGTAATGGCGGGAGATCTCCAGCTACTACCTGGAGGTTGGCAACTCTACTGGGATTGGCCTCTCAGAACCGTAGGCAAGCTGCAAAACTCAAAAGGGGTGTGGGCCAAACCCAGAAAGGATGTCATGCTGCTCTAGGATTGGTAGAAACTCTATGGTGAAACCAGAGTTTCTGCCGAATCCTACAGCAGTTTAACATCACTTCTGGGTTTGGCCTGGCAACGTCATCACACCGTCGCACCACCATATACTTTTTTGTGAATTCCCCCCCCCCCACTGGCCTACCAAGTGGTGTGGGGTCAGGGGATTGCCAGCAGGAGATCTCCTGCCATATCAGGAGAACTGGCAACCTTAAGAACAACCAGGGTGGGAGATTCTCTGCCTGGCCAAGTTCTGCTAGGGTTGCCAGGTCCCTCTTTGCTACCAGTGGGAGGTTTGGGGATGGAGCCTGAGGAGGGCGGGGTTTGGGGAGGGGAGGGACTTCAATGCCATAGAGCCCAATTGCCAAAGCGTCCATTTTCTCAAGGGGAACTGATCTCTGTTGGCTGGAGATCAGTTGTAATAGCAGGAGATCTCCAGCTAGTACCTAGAGGTTGGCAATCTTAAGTTCTGCCTCTCCCTCCGTTACCATTTAGTTACGGGCCACCCTACTGGGAATCACTGGCGTGGCGTCCTAGTTAGACCCGTGTTATCCGCTCAACTTTTTAAAAAACCATCCTCACACTGAAGGAATGGAAGACGGTGCCAATTAGAAAATGGAGGCAACTCAGACCTTTCCAAAATGAACGAAAGCGGGGGGAATTAATGAGCGTGCCGGCAATCCAGTAATTAATTGATAAACGGCACTGCACAGCCTCTGAAAGAAAAGGCGACCAACGTGACTTATCTCGCCAAAGGCAGAAGAGAATTTCTCTCGTTTTTCACCTTGTAGATAAGGACACAAAAAGCGGGATCCTTCGACTTTGAAGCTTAAGAGGGATCTGAAAGTTGAAGACAAAAAAACCGAGGGAGAGGCAAAAAGGGGGGGGGACGCCAGAAACCTAGCGCTCACGTGAAGGCAGTGAATAATGCGTCAGCCTGCTGAGAATTTCATGCCGACAATGTTGTTGTTGATTAAGTTGTAAGCTTCAAAGTACTTCTGCAGGATTATAAAGTTATAACCGGTGCAAAAAAAAACACCATATTGTTGCTGTAGGCATGAAAGGGAGATGATGGGCATTTCAGCAGGTGAGCACATAAATCCATCCCAAAAAAGGATGCAGAGATCAAGAGGGGGCGCCACCACTTCACAGCTGGGTAGGGTTGCCAGCTCTGGGTTGGGGGTGGAGCCTGAGGAGGGCGGGGTTTGGGGAGGGAAGGGACTTCATGACATAGAGTCCAATTGCCAAAGCGTCCATTTTCTCCAGGGGAACTGATCTCTATCTGCTGGAGATCAGTTGTAATAGCAGGAGATCGCCAGCTACTACCTGGAGGTTGGCAATCCTACAGCCCAGTTCGACATTTCTGCTCATTAGTCAACCTGGCAGTTTCAACTGTCTAATCGAAATGGAAGTCAAGATGTACTATTGTGCAGGGGACAGTAGGTTGGTCTTGGACAAGCCAAATTTAACTTGGCAAATTCATGGAGCTTTAGGGAGGGTACCTGGGCAGGAAGCTCAGCAGGGTTGTGATATCACATCCTGTGGTATCATATGTCAACAGTCAGCCCCTCCAACACTTCCCCTTCCTATGAGGTCACTTCCTCCCACCAAAATTCAAATTTTAAATTTAATTTTTTTCCTCATATCACTTACAGGTTTTTGTATGCATTAGCATTGCTAACCTCCAGATAGTAGCTGCAGATCTCCTGCTATTACAACTGATCTCCAGCCGATAGAGATCAGTTCCCCTGGAGAAAATGGCCACTTTGGCAATTGGACTCTATAGCATTGATGTCCCTCCCCTCTCCAAACCCCGCCCTCCTCAGACTCTGCCCCAAAAATCTCCAGGTAATTCCCAATCTGGAGCTGGCAACCCTATGCCCCTTGCCACTAGCGGGAGCTTTGGTGTGTGTGTGTGTGGGGGGGGATACGCATGCATGGGCAAAAATTTCCATGTTTACCCTGGAAGCAACGGGGATGCTCTAGCATTTTCCTTCAAAAAAAACCTATGATTTCCATAGAGTTTTTGAGGGGTGTGCTAGAGCATCCCTGTAGGGCTGTCAATTCGGTTCGCTCCAAACCAAAAAACAGCCAAATTTTCCCCGATTCGGCCGTTTCTAGTTCGGATGGAACTGAATTAAAAAAAGGCGGGGAAACAATGATCTGAATTTGGCGAGTTCGGGGCGATCGCTGAATAAATTCGGCAAATTTGGGGGCTCCGAATCAGCAGCATAACCATAAAGGCATTTAAAACACATTTGCTCCTTTCCGTGGCTCTGGGGAAGGCATATTTGGAGGTAGAGGTCCCAAAATTTCAGTGTAGCTTGAGATGACCCTTCTTGCAAGAACCCCTAAGTTTTGTAAAGATTGGGTCAGGGGGTCCCGAGATATGGGGCCTGGAAAGGGTCTCCCCAAAATCGCCCACAGGAATAAAGGCATTAAAAACACATTTGCGCCTTTCCGCGGCTCGGGGGGGGGCATGTTTGGAGGTAGAGGTCCCAAAATCTCAGCATACCTTGTGGGGACCCTTCTTGCAAGAACCCCCAAATTTTGTGAAGATTGGGTCACGGGGTCCCGAGTTATGGGGCCTGGAAGGGGTCCCCCCATCTGCCCATTGGAATAAAGCCATTAAAAGGGATGTACTAAAACGAAAGACAAGTCAGCCCATTGGAAGCAATGGGAGTGTCTGCCCAGCCCATTGAAGATAATGGGAGAGGGGAATGTCAGTTGACTTGCATTGACTCCACTGAAATACATTACAGGGGGTGTACTAAAACGAAAGACAGGCTAGCCCATTTGAAACAACAGGAGCAGCTGCACAGCCCATTGGAAACAATAGGAACCAGCCAGAGAGAGACTCACTGACCCACAGTTAACTCCACACGAAGTTGGCAACCGGTGAAAACAGTAGAAAGCACAGTCCCACACAGAGGCAATCAAGCCCAGCCCCCAGCAGAACAGGTAAACCCACCCCCCTTTGGCTCCCCCCCCCTCTCTCTCTCACACACACACACAGAATTTTGCCGAATCTGAATTTTACCGAATTGTTTTTTCCCAACAGCCCTACATCCCTGTCCCTTCCAGGGTAAATCCAGAAGTGACATTATTTCGCTGCACTCTGCCATGCATGTGGGCAGATCGGGGGCCCTTCAACTGGCCTGCTTCCCCTCACTGGCCAGCTGAGGGGCAGTGGACAGGCCTGTTAATTGGCAGGCAATTGCCTGCCATTAACAGGCACCTGGCAACCCTGCATATTGAGCTCCTTGGAGGTAAATAAACTAAAGACATTTAGATCTCACCCATAACCTTGCTATTCCAGACCCTCACTTTTATGATCTTCTGCACCTAGCAGGAGTCAATCTATTCTGAGTTAAAACAATCACTTTGGAATTAGCTTTCGCTCCTTTCATCTGGATTGCCAGGATTTTGGCCCAAGGGGCCGGGGAAGTTGGCTCGTTGATGCTTACATTCCCTCCAGACAAAAGCTTTAGACGAACTGAACCCAACCTCATGACGATTTCTGTTGTCACAACGAGGCAACAGAAACCTCTGTCTTCATCAAAGCCTCTCAATTGCCGTGTTCTTATTAAAACAATGATTAAAACTTGCAATAAAGAATAACGATCACATTGATGAGAGGATACATCACCAGACGAATGAGGCCGAGAAGAGGGAAAACACACAGACTGAGGATTTGGCTGCTCTCAAGCTCCCAAACATTCACACAGCTCAGAGGCACGGCTCTGTGCTTTCTCCCATTTTTCTGTCTTTTTTTTTTTGACTGGTATTATTAGGGCCCCATAGTTGGGGCCCTTTTGAGGTAGGGGTGGTGTAATTGGAGCCAGCTTGGTCTGACCAACAATCCAACCACACAACCACCCATCCATCAACATTCAGTGGGTTAATTTGGATAAAGCATAAGGGTTGTTTAAAAGAGGGGGCTCACCAGTCCCGTCCAGAGGGATATACCCTCCAACTAAAAAGAGCTGGCTTCATTAGCTGTTCACACCACCAGGCTTCCGAAGGAGACTCCCTCACCTGTGCAGATGAGCAATCTCCTTCAGACAGCCCCCGTGATCGAGACTTCGGCTGGCTCCATTATCACCCCCCCACACACCTGAAAACCTGCTGTCAAACTGAAGGTCGCCCGTGTAGAGGCTTCATTTCCCTGCACCATAACCATCTCTTGAAATCAGATTTTTGATGACCACAATAAAGGAGTGTTCACAGGATGTCATTTGCCACCAAAAGAAATGTTTTCTGTGCTTTATTTTTCTTGCATTTAAGCCATTTCCCTCAGTTTGGAAGCTAATTTGCATGGACATGATGCTATGCACCCCAGATATGAAGGGAGCCCCCCAGACTTTGAGGCGCCAGCCTGCCAATAGGCTTTTTCCACCAGTCCTCGGCAACGCTGAACTTCTGAACCTGAAAACCAATGGACAGCTCTGCTCACAAATGCCTGGAGGATGGGGGTGACTCCTTTGCAGGCCCATAAAATTGGACCCCCTGTCCCAAAGTTCACCAAACTTTGGTGATTGTCTAAGGAGAGTCCCTTGCAGCAACGCTGCAAATTTTTGGACTCTTCCTCCAAAAATGCCCCCACAAGAACTTCAGGAAAAAACCCAAAGACTATAATGGACCCAGATTTTTCGGTAAACCCAGAAATAAGCCGAATACCAATATTTACCAATATGAGTATTTGGCTTATTCCAGGTTTACCAAAAAAAATTGGGCCCAATAAACCTGAACCCGAAATCTACCAATTCTTTTTTTTTTTTTTTGCACAACTCTAATCAACAACATGCCCCCCCCCCCAATTTCCTCCAGGAGCCACGAGGAGGCAGTGGGCAATCACCCACTATAGTGGGTAAATTGTCAGCCCTAGTTGACTCAAATCAAATCCCCTACCCTTGATTTTCCAAATTTGACTGATATTGCCTCTAAAACAACACTGCTGGAAGAAAACTGCTTTTGAAATGAGATATCGGCAATACTCCTTAAAATAATATCGAAGCGCAATTCTCTGCTAATGCAATGAAAGGGGGGACGAGTTGACTTCAGGGCTAGCTATGTGGCCTGACCCAGGCCGCATCTGTAAATAGTAGCTACGCGCTTGCTCATCCAGCTCGCGGAATCCCATTTTAAAAGTATTTTGCTGAATCGAAGAGTCTCCCTGGCCTCAACCTCACCTCACGCCCCTCCTTTTAAGCACAGACTGATGCTTCAGCGGGCTGCCTTTGTTCTCCCTTCCCCCCTTCTAAGTTCTAACATCTCCTTCACCTTTAGCAGAGCACATAATTTCCTCAGTGCCTTCTCTCTCTTTCTCCCCCTACGTTATCTTTTTCTCTGACTTTTTGAGCTTCCATTTTTCTTCTCTTTCCCTTTTGCTTGTCTTGGTTCGCTCCCTGTGGAACAAGCCAGAGGGCCATAAGCGACAGTCCTTGTCCCATCAGCAGGGGTTCGATTATTGGATACATTTCACCTCTGTGTGGTGTAGTGGTTAAGAGCAGTGGTTTGGAGTGGTGGACTCTGATCTGGGTTTGATTCCCCACTCCTCCACATGAACGGCGGAGGCTAATCTGGTGAACCAGTTTGGTTTCCCCACTCCTCCACATGAAGCCTACTGGGTGACCTTGGGCTAGTCACAGCTCACTCTGAACTCTCTCAGCCCCAACTATCTCACAAGGTGTCTGTCATGGGGAGGGGGAACTTTCTTCAAGTTCTGCTATGGTTGCCAGGTCCCTCTTCGCTACCAATGGGCGGGGTTTGGGAAGGGGAGGGACTTCAGCACCATAAAGTCCAATGGCCAAAGCAGCCATTTTATCCAGGGGAACTCATCTCTATCGGCTGGATATCAGTAGTAATAGCAGGAGATCTCCAGCAACCACCTGGAGGTTGGCAACCCTACCATCCAAACAACAAGTCAAGTTAAGATGGTGGCTGAGAACCTGGAAGAACACAGTTCACCGTGATACAGCAAACCAGAATGCCTGGCTTCTGCTTGACACAAAAGTGCATTTAGTTTTTAGGCCAACGTGCAGAAAGAATTTAGGGGAAAGAATGCAAACAACTTTTGATGCCTGTCTCTGTCCTGAGAAACATCAACTCTAATAGTACCTCATCTTCAGAAGCAAAGCATCTCTGCAAACGGAGGTCACCTTCTCTCTCTAGAGGGCCCAGAAAAACATGTCTAAGGCGTGCACAGGTTCCTCTTTCCTCCCTGTCTAATTTCTTTCTTGTCTTAACCAGAGAGATGTCATTTAGATTCTATTAAAACAAAGCCTTCCATTAAATGCCACGGCATATTCCCGGGGTCACGCAATCCAGCCAATCGCAGAAGAGCCATTAACACGACAGAAATGACAAGAGGAAAATGCAGCAGAATGTTAAGTGAGAGGCAATACCCAAGAACTATTAGCTGCCCCCGTCAACTTGATGTCTTGTTGGCAGAGCATATAATCTTCCCAACTGGCATTCTGGATGTAAATTGGACATTCTGCTTTGGCGCTTGGCATGCGCCAGAAGTGCTGGATCATCTGGGCACCGGTGTGGAGGCTTTTGTACTGGATGGAGCGGGCAGATGCGGCCATTCTGCCGAAGAGCAAGAGAAACCGAAAATGAACACATGAAGCTGCCTTATACTGAATCAGACCATCAAGGTCCATCAAAGTCAGTATTGTCTACTCAGACTGGCAGCGGTTCTCCAGGGTCTCAGCCAGAGGTCTTTCACATCACCTGCTTGCCTAGTCCCTTTAACTGGAGATGCCGGGGATTGAACCTGGGACCGTCTGCATGCCAAGCAGATGCTCTACAACAGGGGTGGGGAACCTTTTTTCCACCAAGGGCCATTTGGATATTTATAACATTGTTTGTGGGCCATACAAAATTATGAACTTAAAAATTAGCCAACCAAGCCCCAAGCAGGCAGCTGTCCCAGATGACCCAGATGACCCCCCCCCCGGCACGGGCAAGCAGGCAGGCATCCAACCGGTGGCACAGGATGGTCTGTTGCACCAGCCAGGCATAGCCATCCAGCCGCATGCTGGAGTTTCTCCTGCTCTGCATGGTCGGGGCTGGATTCTACAGCCGGCTCCTTCTACCTCCACCTACAGGGATGAAATGAGGACACACTGGCTAAGAACTCACCCCCTCCCTGCGAATTCTGGCCCTGCCCCCTTTAGCCCCTCTATTGTTGCCACTTCCGCCCCCAGCCCTCTTGTAGTTCAGAGGGAATACGTTTCTCCATGGCCAAGGTGGGAAAGGGTTAACACAGTTTCTTGGGCGGTCCTAGCAGCTCCATAGCTAACGACTCTTTTGCAAGGGGGAAAAAAGGTTCCGTTTCTTGGCAAAACAAACTCACATCCGCCTTGAATAGAGGCTATTCCTGTCCGTGGGAGGTGGCGGATCACCATTCTTAGATCCTTCTGAGCTAGAGATCTGCCAGGACCCACAAAGGGCCAGACCAAATGATTTCGCGGGCCTTAAAGGGCCCCTGGGCCTGACGTTCCCCATCCCTGCTCTACAAATTGAGCCATTGCCCCTGAGACAGCTTCCCTGACACCGTGTTGAAATCGCTGAAGCCAAAGGGGCTGGTGAGTTAAGATTTCCAGCAGTCAAATAGGGCCAGCCCCCATCCACCCCTAAGAAACCAACCAGCCCAGAGGTCACAGAGTTGGCAAAGGCCTTACAGACCATCTAGCCCAGGTAGGGTTGCCAGCTCTGGGTTGGGAAATACCTGGAGATCTTGGGGGCAAAGCCTGAGGAGGGCAGGGTTTGGAGAGGGGAGGGACTTCAATGCCATAGAGTCCTATTGCTAAAGCGGCGATTTTCTCCGGGTGCACTGATCTCTATTGGCTGGAGATCAGTTGTAATACCAGAAGATCTCCAGCTTGTACCTGGAGGTTGGCAGCCCTAAGTCCAGGGGTCCCCAACATGGTGACTGTGGGTGCCATAGTGCCAGCTGGCACCTTTCCTGGTGCTAGGGTTGCCAACCCCCAGGTACTAGCTGGAGATCTCCTGCTATTACAACTGATCTCCAGTCGATAGAAATCAGTTTGCCTGGAAAAAATGGCCATTTTGGCAACTGGACTCTATGGCATTGAAGTCCCTCCCCTCCCCAAACCCCGCCCTCCTCAGGCTCTGCCCCAAAAACCTCCCTCCAGTGGCAAAGAGGGACCTGACAACCCTACCTGATGCCCACCCAGTCGTTTTTAGAGAGTGAATGGGACCAGATGGGGCTTTTACCCAGCAAAGCCTCCGATTGGCCACTGGAGATTTGATGGGCAGCGCAGAAGGTTGAAAATGTTGCCTTGGCAGCAGCTGCCACCACAACACAAGGATCTTCACTGTCCAACATGGCTGTCCAGCATCAGCTTGAAGACCTCCAGCAAGGGAGAACCTGCACCTGGGGTAATTGGTTCCACAGCTGAAACACCATTACCATTAAGAAGTGTCTCCTAATGCTCAACTACCACACACCCTCTTGTAATTCAGATCTAGTCCTACCTTCTGTAGTCATACAAGTTTTATGGTTGCAAGATCTCTAGCTCTATGTGACTGGCCCAAAGTCACCCAGCAGGCTTCATGAGGAGGAGCAAGGAAACCAACCCGGTTCTTCAGATTAGACTCTGATGCTCATGGGGAGGAGTGGGGAATCGAACCCAGTTCTCCAGATTAGAGTCTGCCACTCTTAACCACTATCCCACTGTGATGGCTGCATGTCCAAAGCCATGAGCCTTTTCCCTGATTTTGGCACAGTTGTGTCTCCACTGCGATTTCCTGGTGCGGCATTCTTAATGTCTTCCATTGCCATTGTTCAGGTTCACAGAGAGATAGCATAGGAGATCGGTGTTGGGAGCCAGAGGGATAAAGGTTTCCAAACGATGCCTTTAATCATGATGTCTTTTGATTAAAGGCCGTTGGGAACTTCTTGTTTAACTTGATTTTCTACTTTTTTTCCAAGAGAGAGAGAGAGAAGATACAGGAAATAGACCTCTTTCCAAATGAACATCAAACATAGCCAACTCTAAGGGTCCCCCCCCACCCCAAGGATGCTATTAAAATGAAAAAAACAGCCAGTGTGCAAGCAGGAAAGAGAGAGCACCAATAAAACAGCGAACTAAAACGGCTCTTCGGAGACCAGGCTTAGCTTTACCTGTCTATCTGTAATAGCACCATTCCCGACTGAGAAATCATGCAGGGATATAAAGTCCGTTTGCATGGAAAGCTTTCAGGGGGCCCAGGTATTTGGGGCGAGGGGAAAATAGCTCTAACCTAACTTGAACCCTGAACAATAACTCAACTTTCATCTTGGGCTGTTAGTTTTCCGTTCCTTTTTCTCTCCCTTAGAAAAAAATTAAAATAAAAGCTGCTATTGCAGCATTCGTGCCCAGCAGAAAATGAGCCCATTTGCCAAATTATCGCTCATTTTATATCCATTAAGCAAAGCCTGAAGAAGAATAACCCCACAGGTTCAATTCCTCCATGGAACCACATGAAAGGTTCTGTTTTCAAGCCAATGGTCATGACTTTGTGCTCATGCGGATGTCGATTTGTGTCTGGGCTGTACCACTTCAAACTGGGGGGATGCTCAGATCTGAACGAAGAAGAAGTGTTGGTTTTTATATGCCAACTTTCTCAACCACTTAAGGGAGAATCAAACCGGCTTACAATCGCCTTCCCTTCCCCTCCGCACAACAGACGCCCTGTGAGGTAGGTGGGGCTGAGAGAGCTCTAAGAGAGCTGTGACTATGGGGCTGAGAGAGCTCTAAGAGAACTGTGACTAGCCCAAGGTCAACCAGCTGGCTTCGTGTGGAGGAGTGAGGAAACAAATCCAGTTCATCAGATGAGCCTCCACTGCTCATGTGGAGGGGTGGGGAATCAAACCCGGTTCTCCACACCAGAGTCCACCCCTCCTAACCACTGTTCTTAACCACTACATCACACTGGCTGTCTGAACATAGACACCTGTCAAGGAGAGGATTTTTTTTTCTTGACATCTAGCTTTTCTTTATGCAGGGAATATATTTGTATGGGGGACCATTTCATGGTGCTGCATCTTAAGTGGTAGAGCCCAAACAACACAGGTTGACTATTTCACTAGCAATTCAGCCATACTTCTGAGTTCAGAGAGATCTGGAAAGTAGTCTGTGGAATTTTGTGGGGTGGTAGGAAGATTTGTTGAGAGGGAAGGTGGCATCAGATCTCATCAGATCTCAGAAGCTCATTAACCCCATAATGACTAAATTTAGATCTTGACTATTACAACAGTAGGAAGATTGTTGAGAGGGAAGGTGGCATCAGATCTCCTCAGATCTCAGAAGCTAAGCAGGGTCAGTACATGGAAGAGAGACCACCATGGAAGACTCTGCAGAGGAAGGCAAATCACCTCTTCTTCTCACTTGCACTGAAAGCCATTTTCTGAGGTCACCATAAGTCAACTGGCATTTCACACACGCACAGGAAGACTGTTTCAACAGTTTGCTGTATCCCAAAAATAGATTATTATGGTATGGGTGGAACTCCGTGCCCCGGGATGTGGTGATGACTGCGGACCTGGAAGGCTTTAAGAGGGGACATGTTCATGGAGGATAGGGCTATCCATGGCTTTTAGTCAAAAGGGATACTAGTCATGAGCAGGGTTGCCAACCTCCAGGTACTTCCAGCAATTCAAAAAATCACCTGCGCTGTAAAGTAGTTACAAAATAAAGACCAGCACACAGCTCAAATGCAACAATTATTCAATAATATAACAAGAGAAGGAAAGAAACAACAAACAAGTATAAAGACAATATATACAATAGAGAGTGGAATAACAATAACAAGGAAATTCCTTGTTATTGTTATTCCACTCTCTGTTGTAAATATTGTCTTTACACTTGTTTGTTGTTTCTTTCCTCTCTTGTTATATTATTGAATAATTGTTGCATTTGAGCTGTGTGCTGGTCTTTATTTTGTAACCTCCAGGTACTAGCTGGAGATCTCCTGCTATTACAACTGATCTCCAGCCGACAGAGATCAGTTCACAGGGAGAAAATGGCCACTTTGGCCATTGGACTCTATGGCATTGAAGTCCCTCCCCTCCCCAAGCCCTGCCTTCCTCAGGCTCCACCCCAAAAACCTCCCACCGGTGGCAAAGAGGGACCTGGGAACCCTAGTCATGATGCACACCTATTCTCTCCAGTATCAGGAGCATGCCTATCCTATAGGTGCTTTGGAACACAGGCAGGGTAATGCTGCAGTCATCTTGCTTGGGGGCTTCCTAGAGGTGCCTGGTTGGCCACTGTGTGAACAGACTGCTGGACTTGATGGGCCTTGGTCTGATCCAGCAGGGCTTTCCTTATATTCTTATGATGATCTATATTTCATTGGGACCCTGATCATATTTTGCCGGCATTTGTCAAACTAGGCTGGAAGAGAAGATTCTGGTTAGACTCCCAAACTCAGAGCAGATTCTGCTTCAGAAGGTTATTTGGAAGGGTTTGGAATCAAGACAAAAGAGAAGTCCAGTGGCGCCTTAAAGACTAGCAACACTGATTCCACTAGGAGTTTTTGCGAGACACTGCTCACTTCCTCAGATGCAATGGAACGGGGGAATCTTCTAGCTCATTTTTACTGAAAATTACAGGAGGAGAGGAGGAAAGAGGGAGGAGTTGAGCAGAAAGAGGGCGTTGTATCTGAGGAAGGGAGCTCTGTCTCATGGAAGCGCATACTGGAGCAAATGTTAGACTACACTGCCGCTGGACGTCGGCTGTGTTTTGCTACAATTGACTAACATGGCTACCCCCATTGAAATCAAGGACCAGGTTCTAATCCTAGTCTAGAGCTAATTCTAGAGCATGCCAGCAACAGACCCCCAAGCTCCTGGGTTTATTTTTTTTTGGGGGGGGGGAGAGTAGATTCCTGTCCTTGATAGGATTATGAGTTTTGGAGTCTTGATTAGCACGGATGGGCCGCTTGCTATGATTTTTCCTGACAAACTAATAGCCACTCAGAGACTTGACAAAAGAGCATTAATTTCCTTAATGATGGGGGAAGTTTTCTTTAATGGGCTGCAAATCGCTCTCCCCTGCTATCCGAATGTGGCATAGAGCAGGCCTAGTGGGACAGTCAGAGGGGATCTGGAGCAATTCTCCCCGAGACTGTGATCTTGGACTCCCCTTCAACTTTTCCTCTTCTTTCTGTGCCCCCCCCCCGCCAAATTCAGCACAAACTCTGTGTCACAGGTGAATGTGCAAAGATGCTTACGTGTGGCACTCGCATACATGCATGCTGCAGGGGCTGGGTATGAAGATTTATGGTTGCCAGGTCCCCACCGGGGATGGGGTATCCCCCTCCCCTGGGCCTCATCCCCCGTAACTGATCACCTGGCCAGCAGGGTGAATTACTGATAGTGGGGGAGGCCAAGCCCAGTATGTCAGTGACATTTGCCCACGATGAGGAGATGTCACTTCTGGTGCACACCAGAAATTATGCCTGGTATGGAGACAGTGGACAGGGAGAAGCTTTTCTCCCTCTCTCATAATATTAGAATGCGGGGTCATCTGCTGAAGCTGGAGGGGGAGAGATTCAAAACTGATTAAAGGAAGTATTTCTTCACACAATGCTTAGTTAAATTGTGGAACTCCCTGCCCCAGGATGTGGTGATGGCTGCCAACTTGGAAGGCTTTCAGAGGGGAGTGGACATGTTCATGGAGGAGAGGGCTATCCATGGCTACTAGTAAAACTGGACACTAGTCATGCTGCAAACCTCTTCTCTCCAGGATCAGAGGACTGTGCCTGTTATATTAGGTGTTGTGGAACACAGGGTAGGCTGGTGCTGTTGCAGTCATCTTGTTTGTGGCTTCCTAGAAGCACCTGGTTGGCCACTGTGTGGCAGACTGCTGGACTTGATGGGCCTTGGTCTGATCCAGCAGGGCTTTTCTTATGTTGTTATGTTCTTATACAAACAGCTTAACCATAGAGTTTTTGCCCAAATGCCAGAGCATCACTGTGTCTGATTCTCTTACTCCGCCATCCCCCTTCATGGCACCCCAAATCCACTCCCCAAGAAGTGGCATCATGCTGTGGGCATCTCAGCTTGATTTGCAAGAGAGACACCTACCGGTAATGCCACACACTCAATATGGATCAGATATAAGGTTGCCAGCTCTGTGTTTGGAACTTCCTGTTGATTTGGGGGGCAGAGCCTGGGGAGGAATCTCAGCAGGATATGATGCCCTGGTGCCACCCTCCAAAGCAGCCATTTCTTCCAGGGGAACTGATCTCTGTTGTCTGGAGATAAATTGTAATTCCAGGAGACCTCCAGGCCTGCCTGGAGGTTGGTAACCCTGGCCCAGAAGTTAGAGTTCCCCCCCCCCCAAACAAAGCTGCAGACAACAGAGGCAACCCAAGATACTTCATACACAGGCAGATCCATTCCAAGAGGGGATAAATGCTTGTTCTTTAAATTCTTCCCCCATTTCAAATCTGGAATGAGGAAATGGGATTCCTTTCTCTGGGCTTCCCTGCCCTGTTCCAACACTAACCAAGCAAAATGTTCCATTTGCATTGCCTTTCTCTTATTTCCTGCCTTTTCTCCTTTTGCTACTTCACAGCGCTTCCACTTGAAAGGCATTTGTTTCTTTAGAATTTTCTTTTTCAAGTTAAGGAGATAACAGCGAAGCTCAAGGCGATGCGTTCGAGCGACACCGGAGCTCATGTGCCATATGTTCACGAGCATGTCATATATTTATATGTACTTGTATACATTACACCGTCCTGTTTTCCATATATACCTTGGAAGGCATGAATTAAAAGCAAGCTGTGTTTTCAAACCTCCCCCTTTCAATGGTGCCTGCTATGGAGTCATGCAAAGCTAAACTTCTAACCATCAGCACCTTTGAAAGAGGCCGGGAAAGCAACTGCTATATTAAATTAAAGGATAAAAAGCGATGAATGATCATCTACTCCCTGAAGCAAGTTTTCCTTCATTACCATTTCCAAGCTTTCTCGGCCCCTTTACCAGGTACATTTTTTTTTCCTACACGGGAATCACAGTAATAATAGTTTGTTTGTGCATTTCAAGCCTAGATTTTAGCCTGGGCAAGACAAGGTGAGATATTCAAAAACATAAAAGGAAGTATTTCTTCATGCAACCCATAAATTGTGCAACTCCCTGCCACAGGATGTGGTGATGGCTGCCAACTTGGAAGGCTTTAAGAGGGGAGTTTCATGGAGGAGAGGGGTATTCATGACCACTAGTTAAAACGGATTCTAGTCATGATGCATACCTATTCTCTCCAGGATCAGAGGAGCATGCCTACTGTATTAGGTGCTGTGGAACACGGGCAGGATGGTGCTGCTGCAGTCATCTTGCTTGTGGGCTTCCTAGAGGCACCTGGTTGGCCACTGTGTGAACAGACTGCTGGACTTGATGGACCTGGGTCTGATCCAGCAGGGCCTTTCTTATGTTCTTACATAAAAATCAGAGAGAGCCAGCGTGGAATAGTGGTTAAAGTGTCAGATGAGGATCTGGGAAACTCAGGTTCAAATTCCAACTCTGCCATGGAAGCTTGTTGGGTGACCTTGGTCCACTGAAGTCTGATCTGGAGAACCGGGTTTGATTCCCCACTCCTTCACATGAGTAGCGGAGGCTAATCTGGTGAACTGGATTTGTTTCCCCACTCCTACATATGAAGCCAGCTGAGTGATCTTAGGCTAGTCACAGTTCTCTTAGAGCTCTCTCAGCCCCACCTACCTCACAGGGTGTCTGTTGTGGGGAGGGGAAAGGAGGGTGGCTGTAAGCCGGTTTGAGTCTCCCTTAAGTGGTAGAGAAGGTCGGCATATAAAAACCAACTCTTCGTCGTCGTCTTCCTTCTCCTTCTCCTCCTCCTCCTCCTCCTCCTCCTCCTTCTCTCGGCCTAATCTACCTCACAGGGTTGCTGTCAGAATGAAACAGAAGAAAGGAGAACAACGTAAGCTTCTTAGGGTCCCCATTAGGAAGAAAGACAGGTTGTAAATACATTAAATAAATAAAGTTAAAAGGTCACCAAGGTTTTTATGTTTGATTTTGCAAGGCAGCCAGCTCACCAGGTGCAGAGAGATACCAGCAAAACATTTCTGTTTACTCTTAAAACAGTGTATGCATCTGCATATGGTAGTCCAACCCTCTGCCCAATGCAGGAAATTCACAACTGCCTCCCACACACACACCCAGTGACCCCTACTCCATGCCCAGAAGATGGCATGATGGCACGATGTTCCAGTGTGTGGAGTAAAGGTGCTCCGTGGGAAAGACGGACGGACGCTGCCCTGCTAGAAGGCACCAGGAGTCGCAGGCGCCAAGCATCTCATTCCCTGACTTTGACCTCTGCAGCTCCACATTACCATCTCAGCAGATGGCCAGAGGGTGTATTGCAGCTTGCAAGTCCAACAGGATCAGGTGACCTAAGGCATCCAATAAGGGTCCCCATCTGATCCAGCATGGCTTGTTTGAAGTTCTTATGTTCTTCAATGTTTTATATAATTAAGCTGAATTAAATTAAATAACGATTATAACTGACCTGCTCCTCATTTGGAGCAAATCAGCAATAGATCCTACTACGTACTACCTGGAAGTCTGAACTCTACCTCCTGAGTAGGATTGCCAACCTCCAGGTACTAGCTGGAGATCTACCGCTGACAGAGATCGGTTCCCCTGGAGAAAATGGCTGCTTTGGCCATTGGACTCTATGGCATTGAAGTCCCCCCTCCCCCAACCCCACCCTCCTCAGGCTCCGCCCCAAAAACCTCCTGCTGGTGGCGAAGAGGGACCTGGCAACCCTACTCCTGAACCTGCTGGTCACCCATTCCCCCGATTACTTGCCCATGCTAGTAGAGAGGGGGGCTCGTGTTGCTACAGAGGAAACCCCACAATGCACAGCATGCTACAAAATGGCCACTGAGAGCTGAGCTCAACTCCCTGGTACATCAGTGTACATGCATGGGTGACCCAGTCCAAGCATGCACATTGAGGCAGCTGACTTAACATACTCATAAAACCTTTCAACAAGTTCTGGCAAGCAAGCCCAAATGTTGGCTTGTATGGAATAAAATGTCCAGTAACTGCCATTGCATGGGATTGGGATAGTGTTGCCAGGTCCCCCCAGCCTAGGGCTGCTAACCTCCAGGTACTAGCAGGAGATCTCTTACTATTACAACTGATCTCCAGCCAATAGAGATCAGTTCACCTGGAGAAAATGGCCGCTTTGGCAATTGGACTCTATGGCGTTGAAGTCCCTCCCCTCCCCCAAACCCCACTCTTCTCAGGCTCTGCCCCAAAAACCTCCAGTCGTTGGTGAAGAGGGACCTGGCAACCCTACTCCAGCCACCGGTGGGGAATGGGAGAGTTGAGTTGCCAGATTTGGGTTGGGAAACTCCTGGAGATTTGGGGATGGAGCCTCAGTGGGGTACAACGCCATAGAGTCCATCCTCCAAAGCATTCGTTTTCTCCAGGGGAACTGATCTCTGTAGTGTGGAGATGTGCTTTATTTCTGGGGGATCCGGGGGAGGCGGGCATCCCTAGCTTGGGCTCATAAACAGCATGGGGTTGGGGCCTCATGATTGCCAGGTCCCTCTTCACCACCGACCGGATGTTTTGGGGGCAGAGCCTGAGGAGGGCAGGGTTTGGGGAGGGACTTCAATGCCATAGAGTCCAATGGCCCAAGCAGCCATTTTCTCCAGGTGAACTGATCTCTATCGGCTGGAGAACAGTTGTTATAGCGGGAGATTGCCAGCTAGTACCTGGAGGTTGGCAATCCTAATGGCTAGATGGATGCCCAGTTTCGGTAAAGGGATGGATGCCCTTCAACTGACGCTCAATCCAGACCAACGGCAGTTCTGCCAGCGGCTGGGAAGGTTGATTTGGGACTCGGTAGACAGCCTGTTCGGAGAGGGGTTGCACCTCCCCCCCCCAAAAAAAATAAGACGGCTTGGTTCTCAAGGTTGCTATGAGACCCTGCCTTGCAAAGGGATGCCTAGGGTTGTCAGGTCCTTCTTTGCCACCAGCAGGAGGTTTTGGGGACGGAACCTGAGCAGGGCGGGGTTTGGGGAGAGGAGGGACTTCAAGGTCATAGAGTCCAATGGCCCAAGCGACCACTTTGTCCAGGGGAACTGATCTCTGTCGGTTGGAGATCAATTGTAATAGCAGGAGATCTCCTGCTAGTCCTGGGAGGTTGGCAACCCTACCTTTTGGTGGTCCATGGGTGGGGGGCTACAGCAACATCTTCCTCCTCCAGATGCAGCAGTGTTCTTCCAGCTTTTGACAGTTTTTTGACGCTCCCTACCCCTGCAGCCGAAGCAGACCGTCGGGAACCGGCCAGAAGGCAAACAATTCAAGGGGTTCTGGCAGCAGTGCTTATGGTAATTGCTTAATTGCTTAAGCACTGATTAATAAACAGAACTTGTCTTTGCAGCAACTTGCAAATAGCCTTGAACGGAAACTCTCAGAAAGCTCGGCGGGAGATCTTCTTTCAAGCAGGAGTCTTGTTTATCAAAGAAGCAGGACAGAACAGACCCCCGCGAGAAAAGCAGGACGGGAAAGGAGAGGTCTATAAAATTATGCCTGGTATGGAGACAGTGGGCAGGGAGAAGCTTTTCTCCCTCTCTCATAATACCAGAACGTGGGGTCATCTACTGAAACTGGAGGGTGAGAGATTCAAAACAGACAAAAGGAAGTACTTCTTGACACAACACATAGTTAAATTGTGGAACTCCCTGCCCCAGGATGTGATGATGGCCGCCAGCTTGGAAGGCTTTAAGAGGGAAGCGGACATGTTCATGCAGGAGAGGGCTATCCATGGCTACTACTCAAAATGGCTACTAGTCATGATGCATTCTGGGTTTTCCTAGAACATGATTTAAGGCTGCATCCACACATCATGGGAGATGATGCTCTATCAGTCATTTGAGACTGGATTTCTCTTGTCCAGGAGGGATAATCCTTTTGCAAATGACTGTGACAGTGAAAAGACGCCACGATATCCGATGATGTGTGAATGAAGCCAGAGTGCCGCTTCATATGTTGTGCTTTCCCTACGTGTAAAGCAGTTCCTTTGTGGGAGGAAGCACGAGAACGCCACATGTGGACCAGGCATCAAATGCTTCTCTGTGTGGGACCGCATGGTGTTGACCATAGAATTATTCACCATGCAGCATTATTCCATGTATTCTCTGTCCATCCATCCATCAGTTCCCCTGGAGAAAATGGCCACTGACAATTGGGCTCTATGGCATTGAAGTCCCTCCCCTCCCCACCCTCCTCAGGCTCCGACCCCAAAACCTCCCTTTGGCAACCCTAGGCATGAGGAAAGAGAGCAAATGACTCTTGGAATGACTTGTGCCTGTGCTTGTGAATACTTGGAATACCTCTAAAGTGCAGCGCAATTGACTCCTACTCTCTCTGCCTTGCAGAAGAAGAAGAGTTGGTTTTTATATGCTGATTTTCTCTACCTTTTTAAGGAGAATCAAACCCGCTTTCAATTGCCTTCCCTTCCTCTCCCCACAACAGACAGCTTTTGAGGTAGGCGGGGCTGACAGAGTTTGGAGACAACTGTGACTGGCCCAAGGTCGCCAAGCAGGGTTCATGTGGAGGAGTGGGGAATCGAACCTGGTTCTCCAGATTAGAGTCCACCGCTCCAAATCACTACACCGCACTGGCTCGTGGTTGGCGCAAGCGATGAGCAAACAGGAGTCCCTCCCCAGAGAGGTCTTCCCTAATGCTCACAGAGAAGAACAACCCCTTTGGAGTCTTTCTGCCACAGCTTCAAAGTGCCGTCCTCTCCTACCAGCCTCCTAGCAAGGAGAAAAATGAGCGGAGACCACTTCAGACTCTCCGGCTCTCCCCAGAGAGGCTTGATCCATTTCATGACAAAGATTGTCTAAATAGGATTTAGAGATGAGAGGGCTGGTGGGGATGGGGGGGGGGGTGGTGGTGTGGTGGTTGGGAATCCACACATGAAAGAGAAAAGAGCAGTCCCCCAGGAAGTTCTTCCAGAGCCCAAGCATGTTTCACCTCTGTCTTTCGGGGAGTAGTCCTCTGCTGCCACCGTGTGCCACTTGCGCATTAAGACAGACACACAGTATAGATGGTCTGTTGCTTTTTCCTTTGTCATAAGAACCTCAAAAGAGCCCTGCTGGAGCAGATCAATGGGCCATCTGGTCCAGCATCCTGTTTCTCACAGTGGCCAACCAGTTCCTCTGGAGGAGGAGGAAGAAGACGACGACGAAGAGTTGGTTTTTATATGCCAACTTTCTCTACCACTTAAGGGAGACTCAAACTGGCTTACAATCCCCTCCTCACAATAGACTCCCTGTGAGGTAGGTGGGGCTGAAAGAGCTGTGACTAGCCCAAGGGTACCCAGCTGGCTTCGTGTGTAGGAGTGAGGAAACAAATCCAGTTCACCAGATTAGCCTCCGCCGCTCATGCGGAGGAGCGGGGAATCAAACCCGGTTCTCCAGATCAGAGTCCACCGCTCCAAACCACCGCTCTTAACCACTACACCACGCTGGCACTCCAAGAACAGGGCACAGAGGCCGAGGCCTTCCCCTGATAAGAACCTAAGAAGAGCCCTGCTGGATCAGACCAGGGAAGGTCCATCCAGTCCAGCATCCTGTCTCACACTGTGGCCAAACAGTTCCTCTGGAGGGCCAATGACAGGGCATAGAGGAGGAAGCCGGGGGCTCTTCTTCCAAGGGCCCCTTCCCCTTCCATGGGCCCATACAAGTTTATCACCTCCTAGTCTTTGTGTGCCCGGACCTGGATGGCCCAGGTTAGCCTGATCTCGTCAGATCTCAGAAGATAAGCAGGGTCAGCTCTGGTTAGTATTTGGATGGGAGACCACCAAGGAATACTAGGGTTGCTGTGCAGAGGAAGGCCCTGGCAAACCACCTCTGATAGTCTCTTGCCATGAAAACCCCAAAAAGGGGTCGCCATAAGTCAGCTGCGACTTGATGGCACTTTACACACACACACAGTCTTTGCGTAGCAATTGATCCAACTCATATTAGTGTTTCAGGACTGGCTTTCCTTTCTCAGACAGTAGAGTTTACGTTCTACGTTAGCTACTTTGTTTTTTTTTAAAAGTGTTAATGTTTTCATACTGCTGCTGCAGCCCTCTTTGAGCTGAGTTATTTTGTGCTACTCACCGTTTATAAAGTACTTTGCTGCCATTATAATATTGCTGCGTAATGTCACTTACGTTTTGATGGTTTTACAGATTTATACCAGACTGTCATTTTTATTGCTACGGGTGTAGTTTATCGATCCGCTTTTAGATTGCGTATAAGCGTCTCTTGGAACTATTTGATCGAGGGGCAGGGGGAAATTAATCCGCTGGGGTCTATGCCATGCCCGATGAAGGAACTTCTTATCCTGTTAGTAGTAGTAGTAGAAGGAGGAGGAGTTGGTTTTTATATGCCGACCTTCTCTCCCACTTAAGGATCAAACCGGCTTACAATCACCTCCCCACAACGGACACCCTATGGAGTAGGTGGGGCTGAGACAGTTCTAAGAGAACTGTGTCTAGCCCAAGGTCACCCAGCTGGCATCATGTGTAGGAGTGGGGAAACCAACCCGGTTCACAAGATTTGCCTCCGCCGCTCATGTGGAGGAGTGGGGAATCAAACCCAGTTCTCCAGATCAGAGTCCACTGCTCCAAACCACCGCCCTTAACCACTACGCCACACTGGCTCTCTTTAAGAACACACACACACACATCAATCTGAATTTAAATAAGAAAAAGCCCTTTATTCCTTTGTTACCCTTCAGAAGGGGGGGCAGGAGGTTTGGGGGTTTCCACCCTCTTCCTGTCGAAGGCACAGTTGGCAGGAAGACGTTGGGGCAGCGACGGAGCAGGTCCAAGCCCTGACAAGTCCCAAATGCGAGGATCACCCAGGCCCAGCCTAGCACCAGCCCAGACACACAAACCGAAGGCAAGAGCCGGCTTGCACGGACAACTTTGGGGCCACCGGGGGCTACCACCAGTTAGGACTTCAGGATCTGGGCCACACCACGGCCGCAGAGAGGCGCTTGCATCTTAGAGAGGGTCCAAAGAAAGGTATCGAAGGTGTGCAAAAGGCCCCCCTCCTCATTCCGCAACCAGGATTTACGCATTTGCAGATGTCAGACACAGCCGTTAATCTCAAAGTCAGACTGGGATTTCCAGCAAGGACTCGAGGAAATGGAAGGAATCAAAAAGAGACTGCAGGGCCAGAAGCAGCCATAACTAGGGTTGCCAACCTCCAGGTACTAGCTGGAGATCTCCTTCTATCACAAATGATCTCCAGCCGATAGAGAGCAGTTCCCCTGGAGAAAATGGCCACTTTGGCCATTGGACTCTATGGCATTGAAGTCCCTCCCCTCCCCAAACCCCACCCTCCTCAGGCTCCGCCCCAAAAACCTCCCACCAGTGGCAAAGAGGGACCTGGCAATCCTAGCCATTAGAGGCCCTGATAGAAGACCCATCCTTCCATTCTGGCTTGAGAGATGGCAGATTCTGAATCGGGGACAGCCCAAGACATTTCACCGTTCCCACCAAACTGACCAGCACGACCCAAGAGGTGGTCACCCCCAGAATGGTTGGCAATGGCACCAAAAGCAGCCGGGTACACCATTTGGCTGGTCAGTCCTGGAGCGCCATCCTTGGATGGCAACATTTCATGGGTGCTCTGGAAAACATTACTGTACCACTCTCCTGTGAGTGGCTAAATTTGAGTCTCCTGGGAGGACTGGGTAAGGTTAAGATTTCAACATAATATGGACAGCCCCCTCCCAGATCTCCCCAGGGCTCTGCTTCATCCTCTGCCAGTAACAGTCAGGAGTGAACGTCTGCCATTTGTGTCCCTGAGTAGAACTGCATGGCCCAGAGGTGGGGTTGCCAATCTACAGGTGGTAGCTGGAGATCTCCTGCTATTACAACTGATTTCCAGCCGATGGAGATCAGTTCACCTGGAGAAAATGGCCGCTTTGGCAATTGGACTCTACGGCACTGAAGTCCCTCTCCTCCGCAAATCCTGCCCTCCTCAGGCTCCGCCACCAAAGCTTCCCGCCGGTGGCAAAGAGGGACCTGGCTTTTGAAGAAGAAGAGTTGGTTTTTATACCCCGCTTTTCTCTACTTTTAAAGTGTCTTAAAGAGGCTTACAATCTCCTTCCCTTCCTCTCCCCACAACAGACACCCTGTGAGGTAGGTGTGGCTGAGAGTTCAGAGAGAACCGTGACTAGCCCAAGGTCACCCAGCAAGCTTCATGTGGAGGAGCTGGGGAATCAAACCTGGTTCTCCAGATTAGAGTCCTCCGCTCCTAACCGCTATACCATGCTGGCAAATGTTACTGCCATAGCTCATCACCTACCAGCTTCCTGGCCCCTCTCCAGTTGCTAGCCCCAGTCCGCAGCCAATAGTAATCAATTGCTCCTCCAGTTCCACTGTTCAGGTGGTATGTTCGAATTACCTCCTAATACCACGTCGTTCATTGCACGCGTTAGTTGCCTAGCCCCCTACCAGATTGGACCGGGCTTACGGCCATATGGGTTGTGGAAAGGCACCAGGACAACACAAGTGGACATGGAGAGGAAGAGGGAACCACTGATAAGTAGAGTTGCTAGCTCTGGGTTGGGAAATTCATGGCAATTTTGGGGGTGGAGACTTAAGAAGGCTGGATTTCGGAAGAGGTGGGACCTCAGCAAGGTATGCCATAGAGCCCATCCTCAAAAGCAGCCATTTTCTCCAAGGGGACCAGTCCTGTTGTAACTCTGGGAGACTTCCAGGCCCTACGTGAAGGTTGACAACCTTATTTGTAGGCCAAGAGGGTTGTAAGTATTTGTGTGCAGTAGGCTGGGTTGCCCCTTCCAGGATGGTAAAGGTAGTCCCCTGTGCAAGCACCGGGTCATTCCTGACCCATTGGGTGACGTCACATCCCTACGTTTCCAAGGCAGACTTTGTTTGCGGGGTGGTTTACCAGTGCCTTCCCCAGGCATCTTCCCTTTACCCCCAGCAAGCTGGGTACTCATTTGACCGACCTCGGAAGGATGGAAGGCTGAGGCAACCTTGAGCCGGCTACCTGAAACCAACTTCTGTCGGGATCGAACTCAAGTCGTGGGCAGAGCTTTTGACTGCAGTACTGCATCTTACCACTCTGCGCCACGGGGATGAGGTACACAAAATTCACTGTCCTCCAGAACAATAACAGACACCTCCACAAGATGGCGGCGTACCCTTTGGACACCTGCCTCGAGACCCATGTGACTCTATGATACCAATTCATGAAGGGGAGGGGCTGTGGCTCAGTGTTAGAGCATCTGCTTGGCATGCAGAAGGTCCCAGGTTCAATCCCTGGCATCTCCAGTTAAAAAGACTAGGCAGGTAGGAGATGTGAAGGACCCCTGCCTGAGGCCCTGGAGAGCTGCTGCCGGTCTGAGTAGACAATACTGACTTTGATGGACTGAGGGTCTGATTCAGTATAAGGCAGCCTCGTGTGTTCATGTGACAATAACCAGCACTTGGACTCCAGTGGAAGAGGAGGAAGAGGAGGGATTATCCCATAAGGTTGTGCAAAACAAGGAGGTAGCTAATCACAGTCCACCACGTTTCAAGCTGCTCGCGTGCTCTCCATAAACCTGCAGTCGTAGGGGTCTAGAGATGGCGGAAGCCACGGGCAGCGATCCAGGAGCCAGGCCAGGTGAAGTCTCTGATTGGTGGCTGGGTGAAGGCCCCGCCCCTGCAGCCCTTGATGACATCTCAGAACCAATTTCTCAGGCCGCGCTGTTCCCCCCTCCCCCTTCTTCGTTATTGGCGAAACCAGTCCCCTATTATAAAAATCATTGTCTTTGGTAGCAAAAAAAAAATCCCTGCGTTGACCGCAGTAGTGCAAATGAGGAGGGTGAAGAAGTCCGCCAGCCATCAGCTGGGATCTTGGTCTCCACCGTTGTCACTTCTGAAAGCGGCGGGAAACCGATTGGACCTTCAAGCCTGGAACAGGCCTAGAGGAGAAGGAGAGAAACTGTAAGTCAGTCGCAAGGGGGAGGAAGAACAACAGGGTCCAGACCAGAGCTCTGGGGTATCTGCTGGGTTGACTACTAGGATTGGTGAGCCAACTCCCTTATGGACCTGCTTGACCACTGTGGTCATCTTCAGAAGCCCTGCTTTGGGTGCACCTGCCTTTCAAGATTAGGCAGGTGGGAACCTGAGAAAGGGCCTTCTCAGTCATGGCACCAGAGCTCTAGAACTCTCTCCCCAGGGAGAGCCACCTGTCCCCTTCTGTTGCTATCTTAGAATCATAGAATCATGGAGTATGAAGGGACCACCAGGGTCATCTAGTCCAACCCCCTGCACAATGCAGGAAATTCACAACTGCCTCCCCCCCACAACCCCAGTGACCCCTACTCCATGCCCAGAAGATGGTCAAGATGCCCTCCCGAGGAAGTCTGTTCCACTGAGGAACTGCTGTAACTGTTAGAAAATTCTTCCTAATGTCTAGATGGAAACTCTTTTGATTTAATTTCCACCCGTTGGTTCTGGTCTGACCTTCTGGGGCAACAGAAAACAACTCGGCACCCTCCTCTATATGACAGCCCTTCAAGTACTTGAAGATGGTTATCATATCCCCTCTCAGTCTTCTCCTCTTCAGGCTAAATATACCCAGCTCCTTCAACCTTTCCTCATAGGACTTGATCTCCAGACCCCTCACCATCTTTGTTACCCTCCTCTGGAAACATTCCAGCTTGTCTACATCGAATCATAGAGTTGGAAGGAACCACCAGGGTCATCTAGTCCGATCCCCTGCACAATGCAGGAAATTCACAACTATCTTCCCCCCACACCCCCAGTGACCCCTACTCCATGCCCAGAAGATGGCCAAGATGCCCTCCCTCCCATGAACTGCCCAAGGTCATAGAATCGGCATTGCTGACAGATGGCCATCTAGCCTCTGCTTTAAAACCTCCAGGGAAGGAGAGCTTACCACCACCCAAGGAAGCCTGTTCCACTGAGGGACCGCTCTAACTGTTAGAAAATTCTTCCTAATGTCTAGACAGAAACTCTTTTGATTTAATTTCAACCCGTTGGTTCTGGTCCGACCTTCTGGGGCAACAGAAAACAACCATCGAGTGAAGTCTTTTTTGTTTGTCATTCCGTCAATCAACCCTCCTTCCTAACCAGTGTTTTAACTGCAGCTTTTAGCTTCTGTATGTATTTTAACTGCTTTTAATTCTTTTAATGATGTGTGTGTTGGGTGGTAGGTTTTAAAATGTTATTTTTATCCTGTACGTTTTAAATTGTTAGCTGCCTTGGTGGCCCTTGTGGGGGCAGAAAGGCGGGACACAAATTTTGTAAATAAGAATAAAATAACAGGGGGTCAGACCAATGTCCATCAAGCCAACCGTTGTCAACTCTAAAGGCCAAATCTGATACAGAGGTAGCCTACCAACGAATAGATTCCAGGCCTGTAGTACCTTAGAGACCAACAAAAATTTCAGGGTACAAGCTTTTGAGAGACAAAGCTCCTTTAGTCACAGCTGTTACTCTTGAATGCTCACACCTCAAAAATCTTGTTCTCTAAGGTGCTCCCAGTCTCGAATGTAGCCCTTCTATTGCAGACCAACATGGCTACCCTCCGAAACTATCCAAAGATGATAAATGACCCCATGTATACATGAAGAGCTAGATTTGAGTCCAGTAGCACCTTAGAGACAGACAAGATTTTCAGAGTATAAGGTTTTGAGAACCAAAGGTCCTTGTGGGTCTCTAAGGTGTTACTGGACTCGAATTTGGCTGTTCCTCTGCAGACCAATGTTGCTACCCTATGAAACTTCCAACAAATGCAGGATCTGCTCATTTCTACACCATCGCACAAACGCTGTTGATACCAACAGGGGCTTCTGTAATGATCTTGCCCGGGATGGTGGGAAGGGAGGACACAAAACTTTGGCTGAAGACAACAGTCGGTGGGGGCCATAAAAAGACCTGGAAGCCCAATGCAACAAGTAGGCCCAGATAATAGTTAAATTGTGGAACTCCCTGCCCCAGGATGTGATGATGGCTGCCAACTTGGAAGGCTTTCAGTGGGGACAAGTCAGTGCTTGGCTCTCGAGGCCCTTTCTTACATGCCCATGGTAATGCTGATCTGCCACTTTGAAGTCAGGAAGCAATTTTCCTCCAGGCCAGATTGGCCAGGGATCCTGGAGGGGTTTTGTTGCCATCTTCTGGGCACGTAGGGATCACTGGGGGTGTGGGCGGGGGAGGTAGTTATTAATTTCCTGCATTGTGCAGGGGGTTGGACTAGATGACCCTGGTCCCTTCCAACTCTATGATTCTATGATTCTAAGTATGGGCTAAGGCTAAACACACAAATGCAAAGGGACTTTGCATTTGTGTGTTTAGTCTTGGACTCTGCATTTGTGTGTTTAGTCTGGGCAGTTACCCCTGCAAAGCAGCTACACTGGTCCTGTTAACAGCCGTGAAATTTTAGGTAGCTTTCATTTCTATAATTGTTGCTGATACTACACTGTCGCATGGTTTCTCTGAACGTGTAATCCCATTTTTGGGGGCATTGTTGTCTGCACTCTACTGTTCTATTGTATGCATTATACCATTTTTAGTGCCATGTTCTCTAATTTTGTAATCCAGTTTCGTGGCATTGTTCGTTGCGTGTATTATAGCGCTCTATATTGCACTGCACAATCTGCTTTGAGTCTTGGTGAGAAAAGCAGACGGTATGCAAACAAATCGATGAAATAAGCTAGTCTCTGTGCAAACGCTAAATCTAAATCAAGTCTCAAGTCTGCATGAGGAAATTGCAGTGGATCACAAACGGGGTCTCCTTAGATCAGTGGCCAGGTGACACTCACCTTTGTGGGGGCATTGATCTGTGGGAGGAAAGAGGAAAGAAAGATGTCATTAAGTGGTCTGCATTCACAGTTTGATGCCGCCACTGCTTCATTCTCTGGCAAAAATCCTTCCAAAATATCCAACGTTTCTGGATGCTTAAGATTTCGGGATTTCATTCCCCAGCCCCCAGCTTTACATTATAGCCTTCGAGACACTAAGATTCTTGGGACTCTAGATTAACAGCTTGAGGAGGGGGTCATTGCAAATTTGAAAAGAAGAAGAGTTGGTTTTTATACCCCACTTTTCTCTACTTTTTAGGGAGTCTTAAAGCGACTTACAATCGCCTTCCCTTCCCCTCCTCACAACAGACACCTTGTCAGGTAGGTGGGGCTGAGAGAGTTTGGAGAGAACTGTGACTGGCACAAGGTCACCCAGCTGGTTTCATGTGGAGGGGAGGGGAAACCAACCCGGTTCACCAGATTAGAGTCCACCGTTCATGCGGAGGAGTGGGGAATCCAATCCGGTTCTCCAGATTAGAGTCTGCCTCTCTTAACCACTAAACCACGCCGGCTTTCCAGGCTGAGGCAGCGACCCAAAAGAGCTCGGGTAAGTCTCCAAATCATTTGATTTCATGCAAAGTTGGGGATGTTATGGGTTTGAGTCTAGATTTTGTCCAGAAAAGGATCAAATTTCATAATCTGAGGGCCAAACTAGATGTTACGGTGTCCTCAGGTATGACCCGTGGACGCCAAAGCCCTTTTAAAAACCAGCCATTTAAAAATCCCACAAAGGCCCACAATGTCGTGGGACCAGGTAGTCTTGTCTTCCCCGTGCCTTTTCAAACTCTGAAACAGCCTCCCATTAATGAAAATAGTTGACATGTATTTCTCCAGCCCTCATTTGCAATTTGCAAGACCTGAGCAAGGCTGTTAAGGATAGGATGTTTTGGAGGACACTGATTCATAGGGTCGCCAGGAGTCGGAAGTGACTTGATGGCACTTAACACCCAAACACATTTCTCCAGACTTCCTGGAGTGTTATACGCAAAATCTAAGGTCCACCCTGAACATGAAGAAAGCATTTGTCTGGGAGATTAAGGTGTTTTCCAGAATGTTCTTCCTCTTGGTTTCTGCCGCCCGCTTCTATTTCTGTAACACCCCCTCCCGCTCCACCATTTCTCTGCTCATGGTCTGTAAGCCGCCAGGGCAGCCACCATGCTGAGGTCCACCACCGACTTACTTGAGTGGTTTGGAGACGGGGCTTGTGGAAGCGACCCCAGCTGGCTTAAAGTTGGTGGGAGGCACCATGACCAGCAAGGCCTGACCCGGAGCAGACGGCCGCTCCTTAGCCAGAAGGGGGTTCCCCGGCAGGGGCCTGCGAGGCGGCCTTTGGCTCGGATTGACCTAGCAGGGAAGAGAACAGGACAAGTTGGCGTCACTCTTCCACAGGGCTTCGATGCTAGGAAGGCGGTGTTGAGTAAAACGCCACTGTACCAGGAGGACACGGGCTCAGCCCTTTCCTCCTGCGCCCTCCTAGGGTTGCCAACTCATGGTAGTAGGGTTGCCAACCTCCAGGCGGTGGCTGGAGATCTCCCACTGTTACAACTGATCTCCAGGCAACAGAGATCAGTTCACCTGGAGTAAATGGCCGCTTTGGCAATTGGACTCTATGGCATTGAAGTTAGGGTTGCCAACCTCCAGGTAATAGCTGGAGATCTCCTGCTATTACAACCGATCTCCAGTCTATAGAGATCAGTTCACCTGGAGAAAATGGCCGCTTTGGCAATTGGACTCTATGGCATTGAAGTCCCTCCCCTCCCAAAACCCCACCTCAGGCTCCGCCCCAAAAACCTCCCACTGGTGGCGAAGAGGGACCTGGCAACCCTAATTGAAGTCCCTCTCCTCTCCAAACCCTGACCTCCTCAAGCTCTGCCCCTGAAATCTCCAGGTATTTCCCAGCCCGGAACTGGCAACCCTACATGGTAGGGAAATTCCTGGAGATTTGGGTGGGGGGAGCTTTGGAAATTTTCAGGAGGGGAGGGACCTCAGCAGGGATTAAGGCCACAGAGTCCACCCTCCAAAGCACCCGTTTTCTCCAGGGAAAGTGATCTGTGTAGTCTGGGGATCAGTTGAAATCTTGGGAGATACGCAGAGGCCCCACTTAGAGGTTGGCAACCCTAGCCCCAAGATACTTAGATATGGGTAGGGTTGCCAGCTCCGGGTTGGGAAATACCTGGAGATTTTGGGGACAGAGCCTGAGGTGGGCAGGGTTTGGGGAGGGGTGGGACTATAATGCCATAGAGTCCAATTGCCCAAGCAGCCCTTTTCTCCAGGGGAACTGAGCTCTATTGGCTGGAGATCAGTTGTAATAGCAGGAGGTCTCCAGCTAGTACCTGGAGGTTGGCAACCCTTGATAGAGGAGGGTTGCCAACTTTGGATGCAAAAAATCCTGGTGGCTGGAGCCTGGGGAAGGTGGGGTTTGGGGAGAGGAGGGACCTCAGCGGAGGAGAATAATATCATAAAGTCCACCTTCCAAAGCAGCCATTTTTTCCCGGGGAACTAATCCCTGCTATTTGGAGATTGCTGTAATTCTCTGAGATCTCAGGTCCTACCGGAAGGTTGCCAGCCCTAGGGAGGGGGAGCCTTGAAACAACTTTGGGGAACGGCCAAACTCACCAAAGGGGTCCTGACCGGACTGCTGGGAAGAGGCTTCTTTGGTGGAGGCAGCTTGTTCTGGGCGCCCAGCTGGGTTTTGGAGGGAACGGCCAGGGATTTGTTGATGGGCAGAGGAGGAGGTCTGCAGGGCTTCAAGTCTTTCTGGAGAGGAGCTGCCGGGCCGGTAGCCTGGCAGAGAGGGTGGACGACGTTGATGGGCTGAGAGGTGCTTTGTTGAGAGTTTGACTTGGGTGGGAAGATGCTTCTCGTTGCCTGAAGGGAGGACATCAAGAGAAGGTGAGCGCACTTCTGCCCCTCAAAGGAATGGACACTAGGAAAGTAGGCAGGAAAAAATGTTTTGTTCTGTTGAAGGTAAAGGTAGTCCCCTGTGCAAACACCGGGTCATTCCTGACCCATGGGGAGACGTCACATCCCAATGTTTACTAGGCAGACTATGTTTACGGGGTGGTTTGCCAGTGCCTTCACCAGTCATCTACACTTTCCTCCGAGCAAGCCGGGTCCTCAATTTACCAACCCCAGAAGGATGGACGGCTGAGTCAACCTTGAGCCGGCTACCCGAAACCGACTTCCCTCGGGATCGAACTCAGGTCGTGAGCAGAGCTTTTGACTGCAGGACTCTGCACCACGGGGCTCCCTATGTGTTCTGTTACGGTGGCCTTCTTTCTAATGGCATCATGCACATAACCCATTCCATCTAAGCAATCAGATCTTTTGCTTGGGTTCTCATTTTTAACCCCTTTTTTCTTTGAAGCGTTTCAAAACGGAGATGTCCAAGAAGGGCTTAGTGTTTGCAACTGCAATTAAAAAAAACCTTTATTCGTATTTAAAATTCATAACAAAAAAGGACTGGACATTTTCCTCACAGACAGACAAACAACGATTTAGTGCCTCAATTGAAGTTTTTATAGGCCAATTTTCTCTACCTTTTAAGGAGAACCAAACCGGCTTACAATCACCTTCCCCTCCCCACAAGACACCCTGTGAGGTAGGTGGGGCTGAGAGAGAGCTCTAAGAGAGCTGTATCTAACTCAAGGTCGCCCAACTGGTTTCGTTATAAGGAGTGGGGAATCGAACCCGGTTCTCCAGATCAGGGTCAAGGTCTTGCAGCAAGATCTAAGGAGCCGACTTACCTGGCAGGAAATACCGTTCACAGCTTTACCGGAGGGGGAGGGGGAGGAGGAAGATACGTCCTGCAAAGTGAAGGCTGAGTTCGAGTGCCCCACAGTGGTCTTCCGACGGATGCCGCCGTTCCTGCCAGGGAACACAAAAGGGAAACAGAGGCAAGAGGAGTTACATACCTGCAAACACGGACACCTCCTCCAGTTCTGAACTTGACTCTTCCAGCATTAAAGGGGGGGGGTAGTAAAAGGAGGGAACTACTGGACCAGATAATCCATTGACACCTCTTGGAGGTGTCTCGTCACTACTAACCTATGTCAGTTTTCTACCAGCATAACTGTCATGGCTTCCCCCTACCAAGAATCCGGGAAAATGTAGTTTTGGTTAAGGTGCTGAGAATGCCTTATCCCCTCGCATGGTGCTTAGACAGAAGGAATCAGTATGAAGTGTCTGAGGCAGAAATGTCCCCGGACAGAGACAAAGAAGAGTTGGTTTTTATATGCTGACTTTCTCTACCACTTAAGGAAGAATCAAACCAGCTTCCCTCCCCACAACAGGCACCCTGGGAGGTAGGTGGGGCTGAGAGAGCTGTGACTAGCCCAAGTCACTCCGCTGGCTTCGTGTGTAGGAGCGGGGAAACAAACCCGGTTCTCCAGATTAGAGTCTGCTGCTCATGTGGAGGAGTGGGGGAATCCAACCCGGTTCCCCAGATCAGACTTCACCGCTGCAAACCACCGCTCTTAACCACAACCACTACACCATGACTTTCCCCATCCCTTGCCTTCAAAGTGTAACCAGTGTGGTATAGTATGTAGCATGTCAGAATAGAATTTGGGAGAGCCGGGTCCAAATCCCCACTCAGCCATGAAGTTCACTGGGTGACTTTTAGGCCAGCCACTCTATCTCAGTCCAACCTACCTCGCAGGGTTGTTGTGAGGATAAAATGGGGGAGAGAAACGTGTGCGTCACCTTGTAGAACAGAGCAGGATAAAATGTGACAGCTAGATTAGATAAATAAATAGATTGGATGGAATAGATTGGATGGGATGGATGGATGGACGGATGGACAAGCAGACAGATGGACAGAAGGACGGGTAGATGGATGGACATATAGATGGATGGATGGACAGATGCGCAGATGGGCAGAGAATACATGGAACAATGCTGCATGGTGAATAATTCTATGGTCGACACCATGCGGTCCCACACAGAGAAGCATTTGATGCCTGGTCCACCTGTGGCGTTCTCGTGCTTCCTCCCACAAAGGAACTGCTTTACACATAGGGAAAGCACAACATATGAAGCGGCACTCTGGCTTCATTCACACATCATCGGATATCGTGGCGTCTTTTCACTGTCACAGTCATTTGCGAAAGGATTATCCCTCCTGGACAAGAGAAATCCAGTCTCAAATGACTGATAGAGCGCCGTCTCCGATGATGTGTGGATGCAGCCTTAAATCATGTTCTAGTAAAACCCAGAAAAGGGGGGGGGATGAATTCAGTAGCATCTAGGAAGCATCTCCCAGCCTGGCGTGCCCCCCCTTCTCACTTGTATGTTTCTTGGCTCTTCCTTAAGCCTTTGATCCACTTGTTGAGAAGGGAGTTCTTCCGTCTGTAGCAGGAATACAGTCCAAGAGCAAAAGCTGCCAGGATACCGAAGACCAGCAGCAGAGCTAGCAGGATGGCTTCATGATCTGTGGAAAGGAGAATGAAGCCCAGCGTAACATAAGAACATAAGAAAGGCCCTGCTGGATCAGACCAAGGCCCATCAAGTCCAGCAGTCTGTTCACACAGTGGCCAACCAGGTGCCTCCAGGAAGCCCACAAGCAAGACGGCTGCAGCAGCATTATCCTGCCTGTGCTCCTTATAGAACAGGCATGCTCCTCTGAGACTGGAGAGAATAGGTATGCATCATGACTGGTAGCCATGTTGACTAGTAGCCATAGATAGCCCTCTCCTTAGGCTTGCCAGGCCCCACAGCTCCACCAGCGGGAGCTTTGCGGGGCTGTGGCAGATGTGTGCGGTGCAGGCGCATGCCTAGCACAGCATGCGCGTGCACCCCGCACGACGCGCCACATCACTTCCGGGTCTACCCGGAAGTGACGCACGCGGAGCATGCACACGTTCATGCCCACTGTGCCCGCTGGCCCTCAGCTGGCCAGCGGGCACAGTGGGCATGAACATGTGCATGCTCTCAGCTGGCCAGCGGGCACAGTGGGCATGAACGTGTGCATGCCCTCAGCTGGCCAGCGGGCAACCTGGTGGATTGGCGGGATTTTACCCGCCACCACCGGGCACCTGGCAACCCTACCACTCCTCCATGAACATGTCCACTCCCCTCTTAAAGCCTTCCAAGTTGGCAGCCATCACCACATCCTGGGGCAGAGAGTTCCACAATTTAAATGTGTTGTGTGAAGAAAGACTTCTTCTTATCTGTTTTGAATCTCTCCCCCTGCAGCTTCAGCAGATGACCCCGTGTTCTAGTATTATGAGAGAGGGAGAAAAGCTTCTCCCTGTCTACTCTCTCCATAAAAAGGTAAAGGTCCCCTGTGCAAGCACCGGGTCATTCCTGACCCCTGGGGTGACATCAAATCCCAACGTTTCCTAGGCAGACTGTTTACGGGGTGGTTTGCCAGTGCCTTCCCCAGTCATGTTCCCTTTACCCCCAGCAAGCTGGGTCCTCATTTTACCAACCTCGGAAGGCTGGAAGGCTGAGTCAACCTTGAGCCGGCTACCTGAAACCAGCTTCCGTTGGGATCGAACTCAGGTCGTGAGCAGAGCCTTTGACTGCAGTACTGCAGCTTAACACTCTGCGCCACTAGACCTTGTGCTGTGTTGGCAGGCGCTGCTGAAGCAACATTTAAAAACAATAAAGCTGCACAGCCAATCAGAAGGCTTGCTGGGCATAGAGGATAGAGGGCGGGAATTAAACCAATCAATCAATAAAGGCCTGCTGGATCAGACCAGGGTCCATCTAGTCCAGCATCTGTTTCCAACATCTGTTTCTAACCATGGCCAGCTAGATACCTCCAGGAAGATGCATCTTGAGCAGAGCTTAGAGGGAATAGGCCTCCAAAGAAAGAGCCCTGTGTAGGGTTGCCAGCCTCCAGGTGGCACCTGGAGATCTCCCGCTATTACAATCGATCTCCAGACAGCCAAAATCAGTTCTCCTGGAGAAAACAACAGCTTTGGAAGGTGGGCACTGTGGTGAGGTCCCTCCCCTCTCCGCACCTCACCCTCCCCAGGCTCCCCTCTCAAAATCTCCAGTTCTTTCCCAACCCAGAGCTGGCCACCCTAGCACTGTGAGACCAGAACATGTGACGGTTCTTTCCAAAGAAGCCGACGTGGCACAAATCATCAGCCAGGGCGTTTTTGGAGGGCTGCCTGGGACCTAGACCCCCTTCCCCCGCTTCCATAATAGGGGGGCCAACACTGCACTCACGGTCATACTGCACAGGGCCGCTGTCCACACTGCCCCCCAGGCCCGGCTTATCACAGAACGGAGGAGCCCAGCTGGCATCGCAGTGGCAGTGCCAGTTGCTGTTGCAAACCTAGAAGAGCAGAAGATAAGAACAAAATAACATAAGAAAAGCCCTGCTGGATCAGACCCAGGCCCATCAAGTCCAGCCATCTGTTCACACAGTGGCCAACCAGGTGCCTCCAGCAAGCCCACAAACAGGACGACTGCAGCAGCACCATCCTGCCTTTGTTCCACGGCACCTCATACAATGGCCATGCTCCTCTGATCCTGAAGAGAGTAGGTATGCATCATGGCTAGTATCCATTTTGACTAGTAACCATGGATACCCCTCTCCTCCATGAACATGTCCACTCCCCTCTTAAAGCCTTTCAAGGTGGCAGCCATCACCACATCCTGGGGCAGGGAGTTCCACAATTTAACTATCTGTTGCGTGAAGAAATACTTCCTTTTATCTGTTTTGAATCTCTCACCCTCCAGCTTCAGCAGTTGACCCCGCGTTCCAGTATTATGAGAGGGAGAAAAGCTTCTCCCTGTCCACTCTCTCCATACTAGGCAAACTTTTATAGACCTCTATCATGTCTCCCCTTAACCACCTTCTTTCCAAGCTAAATGGCCCTAAGCATTTTAACCGCTCCTCATAGGGCAGTGGCTGAGAAGAAAAGTCTTCGAAGAGCTGAAATGGTTAAGTATTCAAGACAACCTGGGAGCACTGGAAAAGATGGGGTGCTCTGTCCCCAGAAGGAGGGTGTACATTTCTTTCTGGCATTACCACATAGTTCAAGATGGTCCCTTCATTCTAAGTCCATGAGTATCTTATTCATTACTAAAGGGAAGTCTGAGGGAAAATTTGGATAGGAAATCTGTAAACTTGAAAGTCTTTAGTCTTCTATCCTTGTCCAAGAGGACACAAACAACGGTATCTGGGTCACATATATTTCCAGAAATATTGAGGAATATCCAGGGCTGGTCAATAGGGTATTTTCCAGGTACATATTCGGAATGGATATATCCAAGCACACGACCCTAATAAAAACCTTCACTGACTGCAATGCAGATCCCTGTCCAAAAAGGGCTTTTGCCCCCATTAACAACATCCACAAGTGACCCATTCCAGACATAAAAGCACATTCTCACTGAATGGAAAAGCACATTCTCACTACTGAAAATGGCCAGCTCATCTTTCCTCCCTTTTTGCTTTTCCTGGGATGCTAAAGATCAATTTGGCTGCAGGACAACTCGCGTTTTATCACATGAACCTTTGAAGCTCTCTGTGTTTCTCTCTGATCAGCTCATCCGCTTTATTGGGCGGCAAATGTCCTGTTGTCAATTCACCGGTGGCCTCTGCCTGCTTGGGAAATGTTCTTTGAGCGGATTTTTACAAACTGTACTCTAGTTTTATGAACAGTGTGGAATTTACATAGATTCAGCTGCAAAAGCTAACGATGCAAAAAGAATTGGGTTGTCCATTCGCAGCTCAAGGGCTGTCGGGACAATATTGGGACGTTCGGAGGATCACACAATACAAACACGTGGGCCACGCTGCAAGACCTTTAGTGGCTGCTGTTCCAGGGAGAAAGAGCACAACGAGTAGCAACCCTGACCAAATGCAAGCCGCCGTTATGGGTCAAACATATGGATTACAACTGGTGTGGTGTAGTAGTTGCGGTGTTGGACTAAGAAGAACAAAAAGGAGAATTGTTTTTTATAACTCGATTTTCTCTGCCTTTAAGGAGTCTCAAAGTGGCTTACAATCACCTTCCCTTCCCAGGTGAGGCTGAGAGAGTTTGGAGAGAACTGAGACTAGCCCGAGGTCACCCAGCTGGCTTCATGTGGAGGAATGGGGAATCGAACCTGGTTCTCCAGATTATAGTCCATCGTTCATGTGGAGGAGTGGGGAATCGAACCTAGTTCTCCAGATTAGAGTCCACCGCTATTAACCACTACACCACGCTTACGAGATCCAGGTTCAAATCCCCACTTACCCACAAAGTTCACTGAGAGGCCAGTCTCTCTCAGCCTCACCTATGTCACAGAGCTGTTATGTAATAGAGGGTGGGAGAACTGTATATGCAGCCCCCTGAGCTCCATGGGGAAAGAGAGGGATAATAATGTGGCAGTTAGAATGGTAGGCACGAGGATCGGCCTTCTTTTAAGTCAGGCTATCAGTCTATTGAAGTCAGTATTGTCTACTCAGACTGGCAGCTGCTCTCCAGGGTCTCAGGCTGAGGTTTTTCATTTCACCTCCTGCTTGGTCCTTTTGACTGGAGATGCCGGGGATTGAACCTGGGACCTTCTGCATGCCAAGCAGAAGCTCTTCCACTGAGCCACGGCCCACAGCCAACAAGTGCACCCGAAGGCGAGGCTGACATGAGCAAGCCCCAGTCTGCATCCATTTCAGAGATGTCGTATTGCTAGAGAAACAGAATGAGTTTCATACTGGTTTGTTCTTTTCAGTGCCTTCAGTCTATCTGAGTCTGTAGGGATCCAGAAGCAAGCTCGGTCAGTTACTCACCCCATGTCCGTGACACTGGGAGAGACACTTGTCCAGTTCAAAAAAGGAAGCGTTCAGACAACGCTGGTCTTTGCATACCTGCAATGAGAATTTCCACTGAATCAGACTGGCCCATAAGGACCCAACAGGACTTTTTTTTAACCAGTCCTCTGCAGAATATTTTGTCCCTGGGTTTTGTAATCAGGGTGGGCTGTGGAATTCTGAACCCACAGCATCTACCCACCCACCCACCCCAGTCTTCCAAGGTAGCCACCCACTGAATCCAGCATTGAGGGTATCAGAGTATGGAAACAGCGGAGGATCTCATCGCTCTCCCTTGACTATGAGAAGTCTTGATCGCCCCTCTCTTGTTTCAGAGATTTCATCTTCTGCTAACCCCCCCCCCCCAAACCTGCAACCAGTCCTACTTTACTGCAAGCCCCACAACAGGTGAGACCAGTCAGATCTCACACTACCTTTTTATACTGCACCATAACCGCACGGAAGCAGGGCAAGAAGAAGAAGAAGAGGAGGAGGAGGAGGAGGAGGAGGAGGAGGAGGAGGAGTTGGGTTTTATATGCCGACTTTCTCTACCTTTTAAGGAGAATCAAACCAGTTTACAATCACCTTCCCTTCCTCTTCCCACAACAGACACCTTGTGAAGTAGGTGAGGCTGAGAGAGTTCGGAGAGAGCTGTGAATAGCCCAAGGTCACCCAACTGGCTTCATGTGGAGGAGTGGGAAAACCAAGCTGGTTCACCAGATTAGAATCCACCACTCACGTGGAGGAGTGGGGAATCGAACCCGGTTCTCCAGATTAGAGTCCGCCACTCCTAACCAACATACCATGCTGTTCCACCTGCTCCAGAAGGGTCCTCACCATTCCATCCCCACACTTGGTCCCCGTCATCACCAGCCCGGGGTCCGACATGTCTCCCTCATCATCCTTCGTCCCGTAGACCAACGTTCCTCGGCACTTCACCTCCCGCCCATTGAACCGGATGGTGGTGTCCATGGAGACAGTGTTGGTCCCCTTGGGCTTCTTCGCGGAGCTCTGGCACTGGATCTTGCCACACTTGGCATCTCTGCAAAACACAGGAGCAGCCAGGTAGGGGGAAAGCCACGAACGGATAGGTGTGGCAAATGGCACATGTGCCAAATATACCAATAATTCAGGAATCCTCAAAATCAGAATTCAGGAGGGGTGAGCTGGAGCACAGAGCAAGATTCAGAAGAAGAAAAGAACACAGCATCGGGAAAAAGCTCAAACTGAGATAAGATACATGAGGCACACTGGAAACTCAAAATAAAAACTATGTAATAATCGTAACAACACGATTAGTAGGGGTGTGCATATCAATATTCTGATTTTTTTAAAAAACCCAAAAAATACCTTTTTGGTGTTTTGGGGGTATTTTCTTGAATGGCAAAAATGGCAGCAAAAAAATGGGGCCTGAAAAAGTGGAACTGAAAAATGATGAATTTATTTGGAATTGGTTCTTGTAGGTTATCCGGGTTGTGTAACCGTGGTCTTGGTATTTTCTTTCCTGATGTTTCGCCAGCAGCTGTGGCAGGCATCTTCAGAGGAGTAACACTGAAGGACAGTGTCTCTCAGTGTCAAGTGTGTAGGAAGAGTAATATATAGTCAGAAAGGGGTTGGGTTTGAGCTGAATCATTGTCCTGCAAAAAGTATCAAAGGTAATGTGCTAATCATTGTCCTGTAAGTATCAAGATAATGTGCTAATGAGGGTGTGGCATGTTAATGTGGAACCATTGTATCCTGAAATGATCTGTTAAAATGTGGAATCCAAAGCTAATCCGCATGGCTATTGTGGACTGTAGTCTTTGTTAGTCTGGAGGTTTTCAGGACAGGAAGCCAAGCCTTATTCATTCTTAAACTCTCTTCTTTTCTGTTAAAGTTGTGCTGATGTTTATGAATTTCAATGGTTTCTCTGTGCAATCTGACAAAATAGTTGGCAGAATGGTCCAGTCTTTCAGTGTCTTGGAATAAGACCCTGTGTCCTGTTTGGGTCAGTCCATGTTCAGCCACTGCTGATTTCTCAGCTTGGCCAAGTCTGCAGTATCTTTCATGTTCTTTTATCCTTGTTTGTATGCTGCGTTGTGTGGTCCCGATGTAAACTTGTCCACAACTGCAAGGTATACGATATACTCCTGCAGAAGTGAGGGGGTCTCTTTTGTCTTTTGCTGATCGTAGCATCTGTTGTATTTTCTTGTTGGTTTAAACACTGTTTGTAGGTTGTGTTTTTTCAAAAGTTTCTCCATCCTATCAGTGACTCCTTTAATAAATAGCAAGAATACCTTTCCTATGGGAGACTGTTTTTCCTGAGTTTTCTGATTTTTGTTTGGTTTAATGGACCTTTTGATTTCATTTCTGGAATAGCCGTTTGCTAGCAGTGCATGATTTAGATTATTAATTTCTTCCTTGAGAAACTGTGGTTCACAGATCCATCTTGCACGGTCCATTAATGTTTTGATTATTCCTCTTTTCTGTCGGGGGTGGTGGTTGGAGTTTTTGTGTAAGTAGTGATCTGCGTGAGTTGGTTTTCGGTAGACCTTGTGACCTAATTGAAAGTTTGCTTTACGGATGACAAGGGTATCAAGAAATGGGAGTTTACCCTCAATTTCCTTTTCCATGGTAAACTGAATGTTTGGATGGATATTATTGAGATGGTTTAGAAAGTCCATTAATTCTTCTTCACCATGGCTCCAAATAGTAAATGTATCATCCACGAACCTGAACCAGACTGTAGGTTTGTAAGGTGCTAATTCTAATGCTGTCTTTTCAAAATATTCCATGTAAAAGTTTGCTATTACTTGTTTGACAACAAGTTATTTTCTATGGGATAAAGAATTTTATGGAGTAGCTATGGGAAGTCCTCTCAGTCCAGTAATAGCAAACTTTTTTCAGGCCGCTTGTGCCCCATAACCATTCCCCCCCTCCCTCCTTATTTACCTGTTTGCTAGGAACAGTCCCGTCCCCCTCCCCCGGCTCGCTGATTTTTTCCCAACGTTCTTCTGGATTCTTTGAAATGTTTCAGGTTTAATAAACCCAAACCCAAAAAATAACAGAAAAACAAACTCCTTCCTTTGAGTCTCGGCAGCACCCACCTCCTGGCGCACTTCACATAATTGCCGTGGCTGTCCTTGCCACAGTTCCCATACATGTCCCCCGCCGTATTCACATCCTGGAAGCATGCATCAGGGGCTGGCCAGGCGCCTGGGGGCAAAGGTGAGCCGAGCACAGGGATGGAAGACAAAAGAGGAACAGAGTTAGTCACCCAAACCAGCACCTGCTAAAACATTGGCCGTGGTAGGAGGTCAATGTTACGCAATTCAACCAACTTAACTGGCATCCTGAACGCTCCTTATGAAAACGGGAGCCCAGATGTTCTGGCTGCAGGAGGAGGAGGAAGAGGAGGAAAGAGGAAGAAGAAGAAGAGGAGGAGGAGCCTGAAGAGGAGGCGCCTGAAGAAGAGGAGGCTGAGAGGGGATGTGATAACCATCTTCAAGTACTTGAAGGGGTGTCATATAGAGGAGGGTGCCGAGTTGTTTTCTGTTGCCCCAGAAGGTCGGACCAGAACCAACAGGTTGAAATTAAATCAAAAGAGTTTCTGTCTAGACATTAGGAAGAATTTTCTAACAGAGTGGTTCCTCAGTGGAACAGGCTTCCTCGGGAGGCGGTAAGTGCTCCTTCCCTGGAGGTTTTAAAGCAGAGGCTAGATGACCATCTGTCAGCAATGCTGATTCTGACTTTAGGCAGTTCATGAGAGGGAGGGCATCTTGGCCATCTTCTGGGCATGGAGTAGGGGTCACTGGGAGAGGTGGGGGGAGGTAGTTGTGAAATTCCTGCATTGTGCAGGGGGTTGGAATGGATGACCCTGGTGGTCCCTTCCAACTCTATGATTCTATGAGGAGGAGGTCAGTAAAATTACCCATCTTGTTGGGGGTAAAGTGTAGACCACCGGCAAATGGAAAAACCACCCCATAAACCTAATCTGCCTAGTAAACGTCAGGATGTGACATCACCCCATGGGTCAGTAATGACCTGGTGCTTGCACAGGGGACTACCTTTACCTTTTAATCTGCATTATACACATGCATACACATGGAATGCATGTTTGTGTGTAACACAGGATAGAAAATGGAAGTCTCTAAGGAAACAGTAAGCCTGGTGCGAAACTGATGTTCAAGAAACAAACAGACTTTGTTACTGCCGAGGCCAGAGAACTGACAGATTTAGCACCTCTAGTTTTGTTATATTTCATGTTGTTTTTAATTACTGTGCTGATTTTAATGGTTGATTTATGCCTTGGCTAAACAGAGAAATTAATAATTCCATTCCATCTTACAGATGAAGGACTGAGGCCAGGGCACTGGAATTATGCAAAGGTCTCAAACCCTTCCCTGCAGTGCACAAGAGGCTGCACTTGGATTTGAACCCAGATCCAAACGCCCTTGGATTTGAACCCAGATCCAAACATTCCTTGCACTCTCAACCACATCTGGCACACATCCATTTCTGTCCTACTTGAATGTGGCCAGTTGCTCCCTAACTTGTAAAAAAAAAAAGTTACACCCATTTTGAGTGTAAGATGGTGAGGGATCTGGAAACCAAGTCCTATGAGGAAAGGTTGAAGGAGCTGGGTATGTTTAGCCTGGAGAGAAGAAGACTGAGAGGGGATATGATAACCATCTTCAAGTACTTGAAGGGCTGTCATAGAGAGGAGGGTGCTGAATTGTTTTCTGTTGCCACAGAAGGTCAAACCAGAACCAACAGGTTGAAATTAGATCAAAAGTTTCCGTCTAAGCATCAGGAAGAACTTTCTAACAGTTAGAGCGGTTCCTCGGTGGAACAGGCTTCCTCGGGAGGTGGTGAGCTCTCCTTCCCCGGAGGTTTTTTTAAGCAGAGGCTAGATGGCCACCTGTCAGCAATGCTGATTCTATGACCCTTAGGCAGATGATGAGAGGGTGGGCATCTTGGCCATCTTCTGGGCATGGAGTAGGGGTCACTGGGTGTGTGTGTGTAGGGGGAGGTAGTTGTGAATTTCCTGCATTGTGCAGGGGGTTGGACTAGATGACCCTGGTGGTCCCTTCCAACTCAATGATTCTATGACTTAACTTCCATGGCAAGAAGACATTATTATGCAAATCCACCACCTTCACTCACTTTGTGGTTGCAATACCAACCGTGCCGACCAGGTGCCTCTTATTCCCTAGCTAATAATTTCAGAGGGGGAGCCATGCAGCATAGTGGAGAAGGGTGAACGCATTGATAAGGAGAATCTGTAACCAAAGATTTGGTGGGTTAACCACACTCAAAGCGCAAAATTGAGCTCCACCATCCCCAGTAAGTTTAATTGCCAATCTGTCCTTTTGTATCACTTCAAACTGCAGGTGGAAGCTTCCATAAGAGAAAACTAGACTGCTTATAATGTGTCCTTCTTATACAGCATAGTTAGAATCATAGCGTTGGGACCACCAGGGTCATCTAGTCCAATTTCCTGCACAATGCAGGAAATTCACAACTACCTCCCCCACACACATCCAGTGACCCCTACTCCACGCCCAGAAGATGGCCAAGATGCCCTCCCTCTCATGAACTGCCTAAGGTCATAGAATCAGCATTGCTGACTGATGGCCATCTAGCCATCTAGATGGCCATCTAGTTAATTGGTAGAACTCCCTTCCCCAGGATGTGGTGATAGCTGCCAACTTGGAAGGCTTTAAGAGGGGAGTGGACATGTTCATGGAGGAGAGGGCTATTCGTCATGAGGCACCTGGTTGGCCACTGTGGGAACAGACTGCTGGACTTGATGGACCTTGGTCTGATCCAGCATGGATTTTCTTATGTTCTTAATCTTTCCTTAGTTCTCTGCTTCTCAGTCCATTTGTTGTTTCTAAACATCTCAGCTGCTCAATAGGCCTGCCTTGGTACAAGACAGCTTCATGGGATGGGAAGACACTGTGGCTCAGTGGTAGAACATCTGCTTTGCATGCAGAAGGGTACCAGGATCAATCTCTGGCACCTCCAGTTAAAAAGGAGTCGGGGATGGAAAAGGCCTCTGCCGGAGACCCTGGAGAGCCACTCCCAGGCAGAGTATACACTCCTTGCCTTGATACACCAAGGATCTGAGTCAGAACAAAGGCAGCTTCCTGTGCTCATGTGATGATAAATCAAAGGCAGGGCATGAATGTGCAGGGCCAGGACTCAGTGGAAGAGAATGTGCCTTCAAAGAGCCCCTGGTATCTCCACTCACTGGCAAAAGCCGCTGGTGTGGTAAAAGATCTTTCTCTGCCAGAGAGCTGTAGTCAGTCAGAGGAGACAGATCTGAGCTAGATGGATCATTCATTTGGTCCATTATAAAGCGGTTTCCTGTGTTTAATAGGCCTGCTGTGCTCGCCAGTATCTGATATTCAGGGTTCTAGAGCTTGCTTTCTTACATGCCCAGGGTAATGCCGATCACCACTTTGGGGTCACGAAGCAATTTTCCTCCATGCCAGATTGGCCAGGGATCCTGGAGGGTTTGTTGTTGTTTTTTGCCATCTTCTGGGCATGGAGTAGAGGTCACTGGGGGTGTGGGGGGATGTAGTTGTGAATTTCTTGCATTGTGCAGGGGGTTGGACTAGATGACCCTGGTGGTCCCTTCCAAATCTATGATTCTATGATTCTGACCATGGAGGTTCCATTTACCTATGGTGCATAACTTTAACTAGACCTGTCCTCCACGAATTTTGTAGAGGTGTTTAAGGATTCACACCTGTCTTGTCACACTTTAAAGGGCAGCCCAGGTGATACCAGGGGTCACACAATTGCCTCCGAGAGCATAGAAACAGGTTTCCAAAATGTTTGAAATGCTACAAGAAAGTGCTCTTGGCCTTGTACTGCAAATAGGGTTGCCAGGGTTGGGGGGGACAGTGTCGCGGTAGGAATTTTTTAAAAACAACAACAATGCAGCCTTGTACACTTACCAGAAGTTGTTACCAGAAGTGACAAAGGGTAGCTCTAGGAATCACCGAAACTCTATGGTAAAACGATAGAGTGGCTGACAACTCCTAGAGCTACCCTTCATCACTTCTCATAAGAACTTCTAATCAGTACACAAGGCTGTATTTTTTTAAAGGGAACCTAGGCACGGGGAATCCCCCTCACACCCCCACCAGGGGTTTGGGAGTGCTAACTGCACACTTCTCTTGAAATACCATCTCTGTGTGCTGCAGTATTCTAAAAAAAGGATCCCAAAAAGTAAATCATCAAGTTATCGGAAAACTAAATCAAGGGCATGTGACTGCAGTCAGAATATGGCCCTCCATGCTTGCTGTGACCTTCTTAAGAAGTAGAGGGGTGAGTTGCACAACATCCAGGAGATAAAGCAGCTGAGCAAATGGGGCATCTTTTGTGGAAGAAAAACAGAAAAAATGGGTGCGGGGGGTTATAAGCCAAGAAAACAAGGTGGGAGAATGGAAAGAGAAGAGCCTCCAACATCCCAAGTGATTGGGATAAGGAATGATTATTCATCTTTTGAAATCCAAGAAGATGGCTTTAGCAGAAACCTACAGAACTCATTGCCACAAGAAGTTATGATATCTGCAAGCTCAAATACCTTAAAAATCACAGCCAATAGATCTCCATTTTGAGAGCCAGTCTACCTCCGGGAATGAATGACAAGGCATGGGTGCGAGGCAGATTCATACCCTACTTGCAAACTTGTTTATGGTCTCTGTCAGGCCTCTCTCTGTATGAACTGCTCTTAAGTGATTTATTTAATCATTTATTCCCTGCATTTTCCACAACGGGGACCCGAAGCAGCTCCCATCCTTCCTCTCTCCTCTGTTTTATCCTCACAACAACCCTGTGAGGGTAGGTTAGGTTGAGAGACTGACTAGCCCCAGGTCACCCAGTGAGCTCCCATGGCAGAGTAGGGATTCGAACCTGGGACGCCCCGATCCTAGGTCTGGCACTCTAACCACTACACCACACTGGCAATGGAGATGACCCAGGTACCTAGCAGGAGGGAAGGGCGCAACTCACCTGGTCCCCACAGCTGGACGCACTGCTGGTGATGGGTCATACACATGCCGTTGCTGCAGAACGCCTCCCCGGAGGAACACAAGGAGCCGTCCAGCAGGTAGACATTGGCGGGACAGTAGGGCGACGCGCCCGTGCAGTATTCTGGGAGGTCACAGGGTCCGGCGGGGTCTCGGCACATGGTCCCGGCTGCCTTGAGCTGTGGGAAGGGAACGTCATGAGAGGTCTTTCCCATCAAGGTTGGAAGGATGCTCGTCATAACAGACAAGAAAAACATAAGATGGGTTGGGCATATTGCACTGTTACGCATCAGAGGAGCAACATGTGGCTATAGTCACCCTCCAAAGCCATTCCTCCATTCTTGGACTCTATGGCATTGACATCCCTCCCCTCTCCAAACCCCGCCCTCCTCAGGCTCCACCCCCAATTGCCAAAGGGGCCATTTTTTCCATTTTGTCGCCTGGAGATCAGTTGTAATAGCAAGAGATCTCCAGCCACCACCTGGAGGTTGTAGCAAAACAAGACAGTAGCAGGCTGAAACAGTAAATGACAAGAGATAACCAATAGAATGCACACAGTCAAAGACTGTAAATATATTGTAACTTAGACAAAAGTCACAAACCAAGCTAAGTAACATGGGTTGCAAAGCAACAAGAAGATAACAAAGTATTGTACAAAGACCAGCAAAACGAACAGCCAATAATGCTAATTATTAACGACAAAACAGTTAGTGTAATGAGGTCAATTTCTTTTTCTTTTTCAGGCGGAGGAGATGGTAACGCGGCTCCGGATGTTTTCCAGCGTTTCCCCTACAAAAGTAGCTTCATCAGCCTGATTTCAAACATGAAGTCAATATAAGGTTGTTGTTATATTGTTTTCATGTTTGAAATCAGACTGATGAAGCTACTTTTGTAGCGAAAACACTGGAAAACATCCGGAGCCGCGTTACCATCTCCTCCGCCTGAAAAAGAAAATGAAATTGACCTCATTACACTAACTGTTTTGTTGTTAATAATTAGCATTATTGGCTGTTCGTTTTGCTGGTCTTTGTACAATACTTTGTTATCTTCTTGTTGCTTTGTAACCCATGTTACTTAGCTTGGTTTGTGACTTTAGTCTTGTCTAAGTTACAATATATTTACAGTCTTTGACTGTGGGCATTCTATTGGTTATCTCTTGTCATTTACTGTTTCAGCCTGCTACTGTCTTGTTTTGCTACTATATCTTTTACAGTCGAGTGAGTTGTCTGCTTAACCCTTTGTTGCACCACCTGGAGGTTGGCAACCCTAATCACAAAGCATAAGGCTGCTGCCAACTCTGGGCTGGGAAATTCCAGGAGATTTGGGGGCAGAGCCTGGGGAAGGGAGTGAACTCAGCAGGGTTGTGATGCCATAGAGTCCACCCTCCGACGCTGCCATTTCCTCCAGGGGAGCTGACCTGGTGCCCCTTGGACAACCTCCGTCTGTTGCCGGGGTAGCGACACCGATGGCTAGCGATGAAGGGCCTACCTTGCAGCCGCGGCAGCATTCCCCGTGGGCGCACTCGGCTCCTGCTTTCAGCGTGCAGTTCTGAGGGTTGCAACAGGGGTTCGTGCACTCCTGGAAAGAAGGGAGAAGTCCACTGTGGTCCCTCAACTCCTTCATTCAAAGCACCGGTTCCCACAGCTCAGCACCCATCCATGCCTATTTGCCGTCAGAATTGTGCCCAGGGATGCTGGTGAGAAAAGGCCTTTAAAATCATGGCCTGTAACTTCTTTTTCGCCTCCCCGCCTCTTTCAAAAATTTTTTTACTCTTTTAACTTCCAGGTAGCTTTAGGAATCGCCAGCAACTCTACAGCAAGAACTTACTGTAAGTAGACGAGGTTTTATTTAATTTTTCTCCTGGGATGCTGCCTCCCCCCCCCCACAACCCTCCTGCCAGTTGCCTGGCAACCCTAACATACCTCCATGTCCCCACAGTCGCACTCCTCCCCATCTTCCAGGAATCCGTTGCCGCATTTCTTGCCCACCACCAGATCCTTGGTGTCGGGCATGTTGAACAAGCACATGCCGCCCCCCTTCTGGAAGTAGCTCTCCAACTGCCTCCGGCTGCAAGAGCTGAACACTTTTGCAAAGGGGTGGCTGGAGAGGAGACAAACAACAGGGGGGGGGCACCCCTGAGCAAGCCTCTGCGCAAGAGATGCTGTCATGCAGGGGCCCCTAAAATGGTGCCCGTTGGTGATAGAATCATGAGTTGGGCCATGGAGGCCATCTAGTCCAACCCCCTGCTCAATGCAGGATCAGCCTAGAGCATCCCTGACAAGTGTTCACCCAGCCTCTGCTTAAAGACTGCCGGGTGGGGGGAGCTCACCACCTTCCCAGGTAGCTGACTCCACTGTCGAACAACCCTTACTGTAAAAACCTTTTTCCTAATATCCAGCCGGTACCTTTCCGCCTGCAATGTAAACCCATTCTTGAGAGTCCTATCTGCTGCCAACGGGAACAGCTCCCTGCCCTCCTCCAAGCGACAGCCCTTCAGATACTTCAAGAGAGCAATCCTGACCCCCCTCAACCTCCTCTTCTGCAGACTGAACATTCCCAACTCCCCCAGCCTTTCCTCGTGGGGCTCGGTCTCCAGGCCCCTGATCATCCTCATCGCCCTCCTCTACACCCGCTCCATTCTGTCCACATCCTTTTTGAAGTGAGGCCTCCAGAACTGCCCACGGGACCCCAGGTGCGGCCTGACCAATGCAGTGTACAGCGGAACTTCAATGCCATAGAGTCCAATGGCCAAAGTGGCCGTTTTCTCCAGGGGAACTGATCTCTATCGGCTGGAGATCAGTTGTATTAGCAGGAGATCTCCAGCTAGTACCTGGAGGTTGGCAACCCTACATATGAAGCTGCCTCATGGACAGTCAGGTCACTGATTCCTCTACTCACATTTCCCTGCCATGCCACCTAAGATCTTTTTTAACTGCCAATGCTGGATAATTTTCTCACAATCTGGAGAACCGGGTTCGATTCCCCACTCCACCACATGAATCCAGCTGGGTGACCTTGGGCTAGTCACAGTTCTCTTTGAGCTCTCTCTGCCCCACCTACCTAACAAGGTGTCTGTCATGGGGAGGGGAAGGGAAGGTGAATGAAAGCCGGTTTGATTCTCCTTAAAAGGTAGAGAAAGTCGGCATACACAAAAACCCAACTCTTCTTCATCTTCTTCAGAGTTTGATCCCCGTCTCTGGGGCCTTCCTGGAACAATGTGCCTTGACCCCCTTCGGCTGTTGTTTTCGCCTTAACAATGGCTGTTCTGTGCCTAGCTGATGCCTGTGGTACAGACTCTGCCCCAGAGCGACCCGGGGCCTCCTGCAGTATATACACAAAACCTTTCCCTGCCCCAGACTTCCTTGCTGGGAAAAAAGACTCCACTGTTCCTACCGGCCCATAAATGCATCTAACAGATGCAAACCATTTCTCGGCGTGCGGCCTCCGCCGAAGGGGCGGGCTGTGAATCACCCGCTTTGGGTTCCGGCCGCATTTTCCCAGCCGCCTTCCTTTGTGCCTCTCTTTGAACCACTTTGTCGGGCTACTGTGCGGCTGTCTCCGTCTCGCTTTCCCCCAGAAAGCTGGCTTCAATTTACAGCGGCTGGTGTTTTCCCAACGGGCCCTGCGTTACCCGCCCTGGAAAGCCAGGCTTCAGTGTGTGTGTGTGGGGGGGGGGGAGACTTCTTGCCTTCCAGCCCCAAAGAAGATTCCCGAAGGATACCTGCTCCTTTCAGGAACCAGTCTGAAAACAAAGAAATCGGTTTAGCACTGCCCTTTTTTGGAAGCAAAATTCAGCTAAGCTCGCCTCCTTTCAAAAGAGAAGCGAATTCACGGTAAACTGCAGTGCCGTTTGGACGGTCTGTCTCGTCCCCAGGGCGGCATGCATTGCTCTCTTTCCCTCTTGTAGAGCCAGCTTGGTGTAGTGGTTAAGAGCGGTGGTTTGGAGCGGTGGAGTCTGATCTGGGGAACCGGGTTTGATTCCCCACTCCTCCACATGAGGTTGGCAACCCTACATATGAAGCTGCCTCAAGGACAGTCAGGTCCCTGATTCCTCTACTCACATTTCCCTGCCAGGCCACCTAAGATCTTTTTTAACTGCCAATGCTGGATAATTTTCTCCCAATCTGGAGAACCGGGTTTGATTCCCCACTCCTCCACATGAGCAGTGGACTCTGATCTGGAGAACCGGATTGGTTTCCCCACTCCTACACACAAAGCCAGCTGGGTGAACTTGGGCTAGTCACAGCTCTCTGTTGTGGGGAGGGGAAGGGGAGTGTGAGCTGGTTTGAGTCTCCCTTAAGTGGTAGAGAAAGTCAGCATATAAAAAACAACTCTTCTTCTTCTAAGCTCGCTTCCTTTCAAAAGAGAAGCAAATTCATGGTAAACTGCAGTGCCATTTGGACTGTCTGTCTCATCCCTAGGGCACCATACATTGCTCTCTTTCCCTCTTCACAACAGCCCTGTGAAATAGGCTGAGAGAGAGTGATTGGTCACCCAGCAAGCCTTCATTTATTTATTAATCAATACAATTGATTTATTAATTAAACATTTATATCTCGCCTTTCCTTGTAGTTCAAGGCAGCTCACAATATTGGCAGAGCGGGGATTCGAACTTGGGTCTCCCAGATCCTAGTCCAACACACATAACCACTATACCATTTTAGCTCATGCTGGGCTGTGAGTTTCCTGATTGAAACAGATCTCTGTCATCTGGAGATCAGACGTAATCCCAGGAGATCTCCAGGCCTCACCTGGAGGTTGGCAACCCTACAAAACATGTCGGGCATGACTGTTCCACATCACTAGTCTCACCCTGCCCCACCCCCATCCCAGCCAGCTGTTAGCACCACACACCCCTAACCACTTCAGTCAAAATTCCCTCAGTAACTCCGAAGGCACATCAAGACATTTTGTTCCCCTGTCTCTACTATGTGTGAGTGCATTTGTGTGCGCACATGTGTGAACTGATGGTGTATAAACCAGAGGCTGTGGACAGCTGCAGAGATAGCCTGAAAGTCATGCACAAATCCTTGACTGGCAATGGCTTCTGCGGAAGATCCACCTGGAGACTGGGGCAGAGGCAGCCAACTTTCCCTGCCAACCCTGAACCCAAGCCTGAACTCTCCCTAGAAGATAACATGACTAAACTGAGGCTATCGTACTTTGGTCACGTTATAAGAAGGCAAGAGTCATTGGAAGAGACAACCATGCTAGGAAAAATTGAAGGCAGCAGGGAAAGAGGAAGACCCAACAAGAGATGGATTGACTCAATCAGGGAAGCCACGGCCCTCTGTTTGCAAGACACACAATCTGCAGAAGCTAAAATGACCAAACTAAGGCTATCGTACTTTGGCCATGTTATGAGAAGACGAGGGTCACTGGAAAAGACAATAATGCCAGGAAAAAGTTGAAGGCAGCAGGGAAAGTGGAAGACCCAACAGGAGAAGGATTGACTCCATCAAGGAAGCCACGGCTCTCCGTTTGCAAGACTCGAGCAAGGCTGTTAACAAGAAGACATTTTGGAGGACACGGATTCATAGGGTTGCTATAAGTCACAAGCAATGTGCGGGCACTTAACACGCACACACACAACCCTGTAAAATCAAACGCAAGTTGAGATATCGTTGGGTCACACTCAGATGCTCCATCTTACCCTGTTGCGGCTGCCATGACGCACCCTCCCTCGGACGCCGTGGCCTCCACGCAGCAACCCTCGGTGTCATGGCTCATACCAAAATTGTGGCCGATTTCATGGGCCATGGTGGCTGCAGCCCCCACCGGCAGTTCCGAATGGTCCTAGAATGGTGGACGGGAGGTAGAATGCAACTCATTAATAAAAGAGGAGTCCCCTCCCCCCAAAAAAAAGCCTTGCCAGAACTGTTTAAACAGAAGATAGAAATCCACCCCTGTTGTGCAGCCCACCAAATATCAGTTTCTTCAGCACAAGAGATTTCCCGGTGTATACCATTGAGATCCAGCGTGGTGTAGTGGTGGACTCTAATCTGGTGAACAGGGTTCGATTCCCCACTCAAAATACAAATACTTTAATGGCTTAGATACAATGGTTCTGCTTAAAATTTGCCAGACAGAAGGCTGCAAAATCTAAAGTATCTACATCTGATAAATTCCCCACTCCTCCGCATGAAGCCTGCTGGGTGACCTTGGGACAGTCACAGTTCTCTTAGAACTCTCTCAACCCCACCTACTCACAGGGTGTCTGTTATGGGGAGGGGAAAGGAAGGTGATTGTAAGCCGGTTTGAGACTCCTTAAAGGTAGAGAAAAAGCGGGGTATAAAAACCAACTCTTCTTCTGCCATCTAAGCCAGGGGGAAAACAGTTACTGCCCAACCAGGCAAGCTTTCCTCACTGCTAGCAAAAAGGTTAAAACAGGGATTGTACTGCACGCTTGAAGGTTCAAATGCAAGAGCAGGATCCGAGGGGGCTGCCTTCTCCTTACCATGCTCACGCCACCAGAGTTCTCCGTGCTGCACATTCCCTCCAGTGGGGCCATGCCTATCGTGGTTCCCTTGAAGGTGACGCCACTGTGGGGACAGGGAGGGGAGATCCAAGATGGGGGAAGTTATTCGAGCCCCTGGAGGCATCGAGAGATAACAGCATTCTTATCAGAGCCAAGCAAACTGGTGAACACTAAACGGAACTCAGCTTGCAGAACTCACCGCTACTAGATGTTGTACACATGAAGCTGTCCTATTTTAGCCCGGTTCACAAGTGACAGTGGACAAGCCCACAAACAAGACAACTACAACACCATTTATCCTGCCTGTGTTCCACAGCACCTAACATAATAGGCATGCTCCTCTGATCCTGGAGAGAATAAGGATGCATCATGACTAGTATTCATTTTGACTAGTAGCCATGGATAGCCCTCTCCTCCATGAATGTGTCCAAAGAAATGGAGCAAACAACCACAGGGTGCAGCTAGTTAGGGCATGATGTGTCACAGTGGTGCTACCAGGCAGGAAGACTCACGTCAGCAACTGGGCATTATCGTGCTTCTTCCGAGATTTCAGAGACTTCTTCCACTGCAGGAAGGACCAGAGGGTGGCATTCGCGTCGCTGGTCACTCTACACTGGTCCCGCTCCGTCCACACCTCAAGACCGATCAGGGCCACTTTGATGTTCAGGGCTCTGTAAAACTGGAGAAGGGAAGAGAAAGAGCAGAAAGGAAGAGCCTTTTTAAAATATATATATATATATATCCTACAGAGACATCACCCCAAAACACTGTACAAAATTTTCGTAGGTAAAGCAGAGTTCATGAGAGGACGGACTCTTTAAGAAGGCACACAAGTTTCCTGGGGGCTTGCATCCCACAGTTTGCATCCAGTGCTTTCAAACAGGGCTTGTAACGGGGGAGTTCAGCGAGGGAAGTCGAGGGGGGAGCAGGAGAGAACCCTTCTAGTCTAACCCCCTGCACAATGCAGGAAATTCACAACTACCTTCACACACACCCACACACCCACACACACACACACACACACACATAGAAACCCCTACTCCATGCCCAGAAGATGACAAAAAAACACCCCTCCAGGATCCCTGCCAATCTGGCCTGGAGGAAAATTGCTTCCTGACCCCCAAGTGGTGATCGGCATTTCCCTGGGCATGTAAGAAAGGACCACGAGAGCCAAACACTGGCGCAACCCTTCCTGCCCTCCCTCTCGTGATCTGCCTAAGTACCAGGGAAGAGACAGCGGTTGTGGCACACGATGGCACCAATGACATTGGGAAATGTAATCGTGTGGTCCTAGACGAAAAATTCAGGTTACTCGATAGAAAGTTTAAAGGCCGGGACCTCACAGGTAGCCTTCTCATAATGGCTACCAGTGCCACACACAGGGTCAGCTAGACAGGCACAGAGGTCTCAACCAGGGGTGTGCACCAATTTTTTCGGTATTTTTTGGGTTCGGTTTCATCAAACGCAGACATTTTTGAAAAATCCAGAAAACCCGAATTTTTCAAAAAATTTCAGGTTTGATAAACTCGAACCTGAAAAATACCGAAAAAATCCAGATCTTACAGAAATCTAGCCCATACCTCTTCTTTGGTGTTCTTTTTTTTGGGGGGGGGTTAAATTTCAGGATACCAATATGCACACCCCCAGTCTCAATGTGTAGATGAGAAAGGGGTGCTGGGAGGAAGGGTTTAGATTCATTAGGAACTGGGGGAACTTTCTGTGATAAGCCGAATCTGTACAAAAGAGAATGGGGATTCACTAAAACCGAAAGGGAACCAGGATACTGGAGATTAATATCAAAAAGGTGGCAGGGCAGTTTTTAAGCTAATCCCGTGAAAAGGCCTCTAGTTTGGGACAACACAGTCTAAAGGGATGTTAGTGTAAGGGTAATATTGGTAGGATTTTAAAAAATGGGGGGGCACCTCTCGTGACATGCGAAGAGGAAGAATGGCTGTTTTGGGAACAGGAGAAGAGGAAATGGCTGACTTGTGAGCAGGACAGCTCCCTAATTCCTCCCTCATTCCCCTGCCTTGGTATAAAGTGGCATGAGAAGAACTGATGTCCAAGGAGTTCCGTTTGTCACCCAAATAGCCATGCAACAGTCGCCAGGCCCCTGCTGATCTCCAGCCACCTGCTTCTCACCTTGTCCACATAATTAGCGATCTCCAGGATCCGTTGCTTTGTGCGCCCTAAATTTTGCTTTTGAGACAGAAACTGGGAAAGAGAAAGGGGAAAAGGAGATAGGAGAAGAGCTACAATTAATGATATTCCTTGAGCAATATCTCTACAGACTGCTGTGCACTCTTTGCAGAACTACAAATACCATGATACTCTCTGCAGAACTACAAATACCATGATGTTGTGTGCAGAAACACTCATCCAGAGGGACTTGCCTTCATTCTGGGCCAGAGCCACAGAACACATCTTTCAGATCCCCCAAACTAGAGCACAACTTTAAGCCTCTTGTGCGTGTTCAAATTGTATGGGGAAAATGAGGACAGACCAAAGCTTCATACAACTTGCTCATAACTTGCTCACATAATTTGCTCATGGAATTCCCTGTCACAAGATATGGGTGGTGGCCAAAGACTTAGATGGCGGTTAGGCAGGGTCCAAGGGGAGCTGTCACTCAGCAGCTGTTTACCACAACAGCTAAATGGAATCTCCATATTCTGAGATTGTGTGGCATTGAATGCAAGCTTTCAGAGCCTGGAAAGATAAGGCAAAGATAATGCACTGCTGCTGGTGGGTTTCCTGGAGGTGTTAAGATTTTCAAAGATCTTGACTAGGGGAGAGAGAGGTAGTGTGCAAAGGATTGGGGGGTGGTGAAGATGGTTCTCCAGCAATGCATTTCTGAGTCTCCGTGTGAATAGCAGTCTCAGAGCATGCACAGACATGACAAACAGAGTGGATCTCTGTCTGTAAAAGGTAAACTGTGTGCATACTGAGCCCCAATTCGGATCAGGGCCAAATAGAGGCTCCACCCCCCCACTCAGTTCATTCATCAAAACCAAGATCTCTCTGCTGCTACTAGCATTTCAAAGGAAATGAGATAGGTCCTTGAAAAAAACCATATTTTCCCCTGTAAAATATTTAAAACAGTGTGAAAACCCCCATTTTGATTTGCAAAGTGGTTAAAGCATTCAGAGAAGGATTGGGGAGACCTGAGTTCCAGTCCACACTCGGCAGTGTCTCTATGCTTGAGATTATATTGAAGGGCTTTTGATTCACACAGGATTCTTTCTTAAATTTTGCCCCGAGTCGCAATCCCTAATGAACACATGAATCTACCTTATATTGACCTCAGACACTGGGTCCATCAAAGTCAGTATTGTCTACTCAGACTGGCAGCGGCTCTCCAGGGTCTCAGGTAGAGGTCTTTCATATCACCTACTAGCCTAGTCCCTTTAACTGGAGATGCTGGCGATTGAACCTGGGACCTTCTACATGCCAAGCAGATGCTCTACCACTGAGCCACGCCCCCCCCCCCCGGCAAGGTGAGGTGAGAAACATTGGACTAGGCTCTAGGAGTGCTGGCTTGAAATCCCCATTCAACCACTCAACTCCCTGGGTGATTTCAAGACAGTCACTCAAGCTAGACTACCTCAGAGGGTTGGTGTGAGGATAAAATACAGGACAGGAGAACCTTATAGAGAGGCCTACGTTCTGAGGAGGGAGGGAAGGATAAAAAATGTATTTTAAAAATAATACTAAATCCTTTCTCCCTTTATGGGGCAGCCCTGATCCGAATTGCAAATGTGCATGCATGCAATTTGCCTGTTAAAGATCGACAGAGATCTGTGATCATTGTCATGTCTATTTGAGCCTTTAGGGAGAAAACCTAAGTTGGTCTACTCAGAAGGAAGTCTCATTTTATTCAGTGGGGCTATCAGGAAAGTGTACTCAGGATTGCACAAACAAAGTATGAAATTTAAGGCAAGTTGGGGCAAGGAGGGAAGAACCCGATCACCTTCGTTCATTCCTCCTCCAAAAACAAAGGCTTTGTAGCAGGGCAAGTTTTTTAAAAATTCCAAAAATTTTGCCACATTTTTTCTAGTTAAAGGACCCTCAGCAACCAGACGGGTAAGGTGGGGGCCTTCTTTCCAAGACTTGAGAGAGTCGTTCTCATGAAAGGGCTTGGCGGGCCTCACTTGGTACGACTGAGGAGGACCCGGGGGTAGCTGAGAGGTGCTGCGCAGCAGGGCTTTGGGGTCCCCGCAAGACATCAACACAGCTTTAAAAGGAGCGAGATTCTCACCAGGGTGAAGTCGGCGACAATGAAGAGCTCCATGTATTTCATCGTCCTCCAGGCATCCCTCCTCTTCTGCAAGAGAAACGGCAAAAGTCACGAGGAAGGACATGAGGGGCTGACAACTATGGGTTGGGAAATGCCTGGAGATTTGGGGGCAGATCCTGGGGAGGGGGGGTTCAGGAAGGGAGGGACCTCTCATCACCTGTACCAGGGTACCTCAACCTTTTGGAGCCTGCAGGCACATTTAGACTCCTGACCCGGCATGGTGGGTGCAGCCACAAAATGGCTGTCAAAATGGCAGCTGCAGGAGGCAGAGCCAGCCACAAAATAGCGTACCTTCAGTCACACAGTGAAGATCCTCAGGTTGTGGTGGCAGCAATGTGTTTTTTAATAAGCTGCACACCCAAGCAGATCTCCAGTAGCCAATCAGAAGCCTAGCTGGGCAAAAGCCCCTCCTGGCCCCAACCAATTTCTAGAAACACATGACAGGCACCAGGAAAGGCGTTGGCAGGTGCTATAGCACCCAAAGGTATTACGTTGGAGACCCCGAACCTGTACTCACAGCTGCCTGTATCACCCACATGCCTGCTCCCTGAGTACCGCAGGGAGCAAGGATGGCACAGTGCTTGCAAGCAAGCAGGTGGGGAAGGGTGGGCGGGCAGCAGGGGTGGTGCATGGTCAGTGGCACCGGGCCCGACCAGAAGCCCTGGGACTTGGCAGCTGCCCCTATGGTGACACTGGCCCTGAACGCTTTGCCCCATGCTTTGGCTGATCCAGAGAGCCTGGCATTGCCAGCCAGTTCTTGGCATAGCCTAGGAAGGTTTACCCGCAAGGGTGCAGCTGCCGGTTTCAGGGCTCTCACAAGATCTGCCACGTTGCTGGGGAGCAGCTCGCCGTGCCCGCAGGTCCCGCCTTGGGACGGCAAATGTTCTGCCCTGTAGATGACGTGGTGCTCAGATGCTGAGTCCCCCGGAGGTTTCAGGTAATAGCTGTCATTCTGGCTGAGGGTGATCAGGCCGCTGCAAAAAAGACCAGGAAGGTAGGATGATTACTGCAAAAGATGGGGTGAAGCTCAGTGATCCGTTCTCCCAGCAGAGGTGATTTCTTTGGGTGGAAGAAGGCCCACCCCCAGGTTTTAGGAAGACTTCTTCTTATGGAAGAAAGTACCATCCCTAGTAGGACAGATCACATGGAGCTGCCTTATACTGAAACAGGCCCTTGGTCCATCAAGGTTTGTATTGTCTACTCAGACTGGCAGCGGCTCTCCAGGGTCTCAGGCAGGGGTCTTTCGCATCACCAACTGCCTGGACTATTTTACCTGGAGACTGAACCTGGGACCTTCTGCATTCCAGGCAGATGCTCTGCCGCTGAGCCACGGCTCCTGCCCTACGGCCCCTCCTACTGAATCAGACTCTTGGTCCATCAAGGTCAGTATCGTCTACACAGACTGGCAGCAGCGCTCTGGGCTATGACAGAGGATTGAACCTGGGACCTTTGCCATGCAAGCGGCCAGTTCAAAGGATCCTAGATACTCTGCATTGTCTGGGACCCTACAACCCTGCAGTGCAGGACTTTAATTCTGCACAGGGAGCACAACCTGAAGAGGACTCTGGGCTCTTGTAAAGAGACAATGTTGGTGGTGGGGAAAGAACCACATTTGCCATCCTCAGTTCCTTGGAGAAAGGGCAGGATAGAAATGACATAAAGAAAGGGCTTCAGGCCAGGCACTGCAACCAAGTCTCCTTAACTCTCTAACAAAACGGCTTTCCAGCATGACACAGAGCAAGAGGAATGTCTGTGCTTTTTCCCCTTTTTCTGTGGTGAGTCTGAGCTCACCGGTCTCTTCTTTTCGGAGGGGAAGTGGGACTGTGTCCCAAATTTGGTTGTTATCTGCCCCACCCCGCTGCCCCTTCATGCAAATGCTACATCATGCAAAGGCTCACACGTCACAAAAATTAACTTGCGGAACTCACTGCCACAAGATGTAGCAAGGATTCCACCTTAGATGGCTTTAAAGAGAGTTAGTCAGATTAATGGAAGATAAGGCCATCTATCAATGACTATTGCCCACAACAGATAAGCTGAATTCGAGCCCAGCAGCACCTTAGAGACCAAAACAATTTATGGGGTGGGAGCTTTTGAGAGCCAAAGCTCCCTTCATCAGATGTGACTCCCGAAAGTTCATATCGCATAAATTTTATGGCCCTGATCTGGATAGCCCAGGCTAGCCCTATCTCAGAAGCTAAGCAGGGGCGGCCTTGGTCAGTATTTGAATAAGAGACCGTCAAAGAATACCAGGGTCATGATGCAGAGGCAAGCAATGGCAAACCACCTCCGAACATCTCTTGCCTTGAAAACCCAACCAGGGGTCACCATAAGTCAGCTGTGACTTGACAGCCAAACAAAAAAAAAGGTGTTACTGGACTTGCACCATGCTGTTCTGCTGCAGCCATTTTCTCCTGGGGAACTGATCCCTGTAGCCTGGAGATCAATTGTAAGAACATGAGAAAGGCCCTGCTGGATCAGACCCAGGCCCATCAAGTCCAGCAGTCTGTTCACACAGTGGCCAACCAGGTGCCTCCAGGAAGCCCACAAACAAGACGACTGCAGCAGCAGCATCCTGCCTGTGCTCCACAGCACCCTAATCTTAGCTAATTAAAACCGGTATACAATAAGCCTTAAAAATTTTCCGGGTCTGCAACAACATAAAATAGTCACAGAAGACTAAAAAGAGCTATCCCGCTTCACAGCAGCAGATAACCCACTCAGCTTACAAATAGAACTGTCACACTTCAGGCAGTAAAACTAATTAACTAGGTTAAACCTTAAAATTCTCAGAGCACCGAGGCTGTGTCCGCTGTAGCTGCCCTCCACAGCAACCAAGACAATAGGCCTGCTCCTCTGATCCTGGAGGGAATAGGTATGCATCAGGACTAGTTGCTACGCAGAGTCAGGCAATGGCAAACCACCTCTCTTTGTCTCTTTCCTTGAAAACCCTATGGGGATGGCAGAAGAAGCTAAGCAGGGTCAGCCCTGGTCAGTTTTTGGATGGGAGACCACCAAGGAAGTTCAGGGTTATAAGAACATGAGAATAGCTGTGCTGGATCAGACCCAGGCCCATCAAGTCCAGCACTCTGTTCCCACAGTGGCTAACTAGGTGCCTCTAGGAAGCCCCCAAAGAAGATGACTATAGCAGAACCATCCTGCCTGTGTTCCACAGCCCCTAATACAATAGGTTATGCTCCTCTGATCCTGGAGAGAATAGGTATGCATCATGACTAGTATCCATTTTGACTAGTAGCCATGGACAGCCCTTTCCTCCACGAACGTGTCTACTCCCCCTCGTAAAGCCTTCCAAGTTGGCAGCCATCAATGCATCCTGGGGCAGGGAGTTCCATGAGAACTCCTGGCTCCACCTGGGGGTTGGCAACCATAGCTGCTGGGGGGAAGTAAGATTCTTTGTGCATCCTGATGGGCTTTCAGGGGGCATCTGGCTGGCGATGGAGGGAAACAGGATGCGGGACAAGACGGACCACCAGTCTGATCCAGCAGTACAAGGTAGCTGTCTTGGCATGAGTAGCAGCCCAGTGCAAGTAAGTGTGGAGTCAGTGCCAAACTCCCAGGGGAAAGAGCTTTTCCCTCCCCTCCAAGGATGAAAACCAGTTGTGCTGATGACTGAACGAGGGACTCATCCAAGTGTCCGTTAAGGTCTTGAGTCTGTGCATAGCCAAGAGATGACCTCACTTTGCCGGCGTTCCTAAAGATGCCGCTCACACAGACAAAGCCTGCCAGGGTTATTTTGAGTCCCACAGTGGGCTGGGCCAGCGGCTCGAGCGGGAGAAGCAGTCGGCAGAGGGCTGCAAAGTTTCCCTGGGGCAAGTTCCTTCCCTGCCGTTCCAGCCGCAAAGGAGAAGACCACCTGCTCCAATGTGCAGAGAATGGGAGGACAACAATACTAAGGCTATTTTAGGGACATAGGAACCCCCCCCCCCCATCACAACTTGGGTGAAGCTCTCTGGGGTCTTTGGCAAAGATGGTTGCAGTCTGACAACTGCTGGTGGTGGAGGAGGAGGAGGAAGAGGAAGAGGAAGAAGAACAACTCTTTATATGCCGACTTTCTCTACCACTTAAGGAAGATTCAAAGTGGCTTACAATCACCTTCCCTTCCCCTCCCCTGTGAGGTAGGTGGGGCTGAGAGAGATCTAAGAGAGCTGTGACTAGCCCAAGGTCACCCAGCTGGCTTCACTTGTAGGAGTGGGGAAATAAACCCGGTTCACCAGACTAACATCCGTCGCTTATGTGGAGGAGTGGAAATCAAACACGGTTTTCCAGATAAGAGTCCACCACTCCAAACCACCGCTCTTAACCACCACACTGGCTCACTGGCTCTCACACTGGTTTCCAGTGGTGGAACCTGGGCCTTTCTGGATGTAAACAACACTCTCCCTCCGAGCTCTGGCCAGAAGTCTTCTGCAGACTGAACATCAATCTCTGTGAATGCCAAGCCTCCAACTTGCCTTTCTTACCTGATTCCAGAGCAGGTGCTCAGCACCAACCAGGATCCTTTGTGCCCTCGGACGTGGCCGTGATAGTAACAGTGTTCCTGTAAGAAGACACAACGGAGGGGGGTTGTGACACGCTGCATTTTGTGCGTGCAAATACTCTGGTCATTGGAAGCAGAAGAGCCACAATTTTCACTGAATATGAATAACAAATAGCCGTTTATTCAGACTCCAACCCTGGTCTGGTTAGACCTCACCTAGAGTATTGTGATCAGTTTTGGGCACTGCAACTTAAGAAGGATGTAGACAAGCATCTTGGCTATCTTCTGGGCATGGAGTAGGGGTCACTGGGGGTGTGGAGGGGGAAAATAGTTTGGAATTTCCTGCATTGTGCAGGGGGTTGGACTAGATGACCCTGGTGGTCCCTTCCAACTCTATGATTCTATGATCCCAGAGGACTGGGAGGGAGGGCCCGACATCTAAAACTAAAGTATTCCACCTGCTGAATTATTTTTAATTGTTCAGTTTAATTTGTATATGATGCAGGATTGATTGAAACTATATTTCAATCAATCTCCCTGTGACCTAAGTCTCAACAAAGGGTTGTTGAAGGACATGTGAGATGATTTCCTATTGACTAAACAGAACAGGTCGTGAAAAGTGCAGTCAAGTCACAGCCGACTTCTAGCATCCCCGTAGGGTTTTCAAGGCAAGAGACAAACAGAGGTGGTTTGCCATCACCTGCCTCTATGTAGCAACCCCGGACTTCCTTGGTGGTCTCCCAACCAAGTACTAACCAGGGCCAACCCTAGAGATCAGTTGTAATAGCAGGAGATCTCCAGCTAATGCCTGGAGGTTGGCAACCCTGTCCTACCTGGAAACTGGCATCCCTGCTCTGCGTAATCTGCCTGGGGTCCCAGTGATAAATCAAAATTAACACATTTAGATCCCATGTTTCCCCGCGGTTCAAGGTGGTTTACAATCACAGTTTAAAACATTTTCCGTTAAAACCACAAATAAAATAGCAAACCCCAAATCTTTCCCACCCTTGAGACAGCGCTCAGTTTGCAAGCGGGTGAAGAAACAGCCTGCCAACAGAACAGCATCGCTTTTTTAAAACCTAGGTTTATTTTTTTAAGAACAAGAGAGATGGATGTATGCACCAGCACACACACAAACACACACTGCCAAATTCTGAAGCAAAAGCAAAACACGCACCGCGGCACTTCCAGTTCCAACCCTCTGAACTATTTGGCGGCAAAGCTGCCCCCCGCCCCGCCCTGCCCACGGCCTCTCCCGCCCTACTTACGGTGTGGTCGGGGGTCACGGTCACTGCCTGCCCATCCTTTGTGTAATGCGTCTCAGTGTAACTGGGAGACAGCAGCCGTCTGCGAAAATAGGAAGGAGAAGGGGACCAGGAAGGGCAGTGGTAAGGACAGACCAAGCAAGACACGTTGGCCTCTGAGACACTTCTTTGCAATGGGACCCACCCAGGTTGAATGCCAAGACAGGATTTCTTTCGGAGAGTTTTGGGATTTCGGAGATCCTGTTGCACGCATCTCTTTCCTGCTTCGCTTGCTTTCCCGCCCCTCCGTTACCCTCCGTGTATAGGGTTACCAACCTCCAGGTACTAGCTGGAGATCTCCTGCTATTACAACTGATCTCCAGCCGATAGAGGTCAGTTCCCCTGGAGAAAAATGGCCGCTTTGGCCATTGGACTCTATGGAATTGAAGTCCCACCCTTCCCCAAACCCCGCCCTCCTCAGGCTCTGCCCCCAAAACCTACTGCCAGTGGCGAAGAGGGACCTGGGAACCCTATCCTTGGGTCAAATTTTCATTTGGAAGTTCCTCCAAGCAGGAATCTGTCAATTTCGTTACTATTGCACATCAGAAAGAAAAGGACCGCTTCAGGTGGAACCCCACCTTTGCTGAACCACAGCATAAAACCAGTTTGTTGCGATCAGGGTTGCCCATTTCCAGGTGGGTGGGAAAAAGGCACCTCTATGCTAGGACCTGAGTTTGGAATTCAGCATAGATGCGAAAAGATTAAACAAAGGGCAAAAAACTTTCTGGTGCTACACACTTATGCAAACCACAAAGGTGATACAATGGATGAAAACATGATGAACATGAACAACAACAATGCAACTTAACAAAGAAGAACATACAAAAGCAGTTCCTACACAATTCAAAGGCAAATCCAACAGTCCTTAGTAAGGTAAGTATTCATAACATGTGCAATCCAAAGGCAGAAGTCTTTTGAGAAGAAAAAGTCAACAATCCTTAATAAGGTAAGTGCTCATGTTTGCTAATGGTCCCTCGAAGGTTGCCAAGCAGTGAAGATATAAACTGAAGGGGAATTTCCAGGTGGGGTCTGGAGATCTCCTGCAAGTATAACTAATCTTCAGACCACAGAGCTTCGTTCCCTTAAGAAAAAGGCAGGTTTGGGGAAGATGAAAGGTTACTCTTTATTCTGATCCAGAATGTAAAATTATAAAAGGATTGAAATTTTAGTATGAGAATAATTTTAGGATCAGAACATATTAACGATGGAATGTAATACTTTATTAAGAGGTAGACGGAGGTGGTGGGGAAGTCATTCTATTTCTTATATTCACTTATAATTAAGACAACATTTGATATATTTGTGAGTTTGATATTACTTTTAAATTGTTTTTAAAACGATGAAAAATTTATATCTTAAAAAAACCAATAAAATTTATAAAAAAAAGAAAAGAAAAAGGCAGGGTGGGGGCTCTGTGACATTTCACCCCACCGAAGTCCCTCCCCTCTCCAAACCCTGACTTCTCCAGGCTCCACTCCCAAATCTCCAGGAATTTCCCAGACCAGAGTCAGCAACCCTAAGTGTCATGGTTAGCAATAAGACTGGAAAGCCTTGAGTTCAAATCCCCACCCAGCCATTAAGCTCACTGGGCAACAAGCCAGCTTGCTTGCTTGCTTTCAGCCAAGCCTACCTCATGGGGTTGTTGTGAAGATAGAACGTAGGGGAATCACACATGCTACCCGGGGGTGGGGGAAGATGGGGTAAAATGTAGTAGAAAGAAAGCTACAGGGATTCAGGGATATCTCAGATCTCGACACTTGAATCCGTTTCAACTCCTGCTATGGCTGCCAATCTCCAGGTGGGGCCTGGAGATTTTCCCAGAATTACAACTGACGACCAGACTACAGAGATCTGTTCCCCTGGAGAAAATGGCTGCTTTGGAGGCTGGACTATATGGCATTATACCTCAATGAGGTCCCTCCCCAAACTTCACCTTTCTAGGCTCCACCCTGCCCTGCTGTTGGTCCTCCAGAGGAACTGGTTGGCCCCTGTGTGGGACAGGATGCTGGAATACACGGACCCTCACTGGTCTGATCCAGCAGGGCTGTTCTTAGGAAGGTCTTGGCCTCTATGCCCTGTTGTTGGACCTCCAGAGGAACCGGTTGGCCATTGTGTGAGACCAGGGAAGATGTTCGGTTCTCCCAGGACAGAGCCCTGGCCTCGGATGCTAAGCAACGCCCAGAAATGGGGCCAGAAACCCAAACGAGCTAATCCCAGGACGGCCTTAAATGGAGCAGCCGGCGTGGGGCCATTATCGCCAGAACAGATGAGCAGGCTGCAAGGATTTATCTCGCCCTGCTCCAGACTTTGTTGCTGGGGGGCGGGGAGGGGGGAGATCTGGATCAACGGGCATGCATTTAGCATGATTCACAGCCCCTTGCTGCTTTTTCCAGACCCCACTTAAGATTAATTTCTCGTGTCCTGCCCCTGGGTTCCTGTTTTAAGACCCCTGTCTGAAGGGGTGTGTGTGAACTTTTTAAAAACAAGTCCTTCACATCCAGGCCTGTTCCTAGTGGGGGCAGAGCAGGCTGCGTGCTCAAAAACAAAATATAATAAAAGCAGCAAATAACGGAGAATGAAGCAATCTAAATAATTGTGCCAAGTATTTCGTAGAAGCTGGCCCGGGTGCAGGACACCGAAGCCCCACCCCTGTTCCACTCAGCCCTCCTCCTGTGAGCTTGTGAGATTCTACAAGTGTTTTCCACACATTTTCCACTCAAGTATTGCAAATCATAAGGTCTAGAAACTTGATTTTTAAGAAAAGTAACATGCTGATAGATAGGGTTGCCAACCACTAGGTACTGGAGAACAAGTGTACAAAAGTAGCAAAATTCTTATTAAGTTATTGTCGAAGGCTTTATGTGCAACGTGCAAGAGACTACATTGAAATTTCTAATATTATCAAGAAATATACACCAAGAAGATTGTATCATTTTGTTGCACAGAGACTGCATCAAACATATGTGGTATATATTGTATATATTCTTGTTTACGTTTTCCACTTTTGTTTGTCATTAATGTGTAAGCACTTAATAAGAATTTTGCTACTTTTGTACACTTGTTCTCCAGTTCTGTTTTCCAGACCTAACCGGTATTAGCACTGAGGTGCCTCTCCTTCGGATTATAACCACTAGGTACTAGCTGGAGATCTCCTGCTATTTGAACTGATCTCCAGCCAATAGAGATCAGTTCACCTGGAGAAAATGGCCGCTTTGGCCATTGGACTCTATGGCATTGAAGTGCCTCCCCAAACCCTGCCCTCCTCAGGCTCCACCCCAAAAACCTCCCGCCGGCTGCTAAAACAGGCACGGTGATGCGGCGCTTCCAGAAGTAAAACCGGAAGTGCCGGGTTTTTAGTGTTAAATCAGCCACAGTGAAGTGGCACTTCTGGAAGTAAAACCAGAAGTGCCGTTATACTGCTCCCCCCCCCCGCCCCCTAAAACCTCCCACCGATTGGAAGGGGGGGACCCAGCAACCCTAATGCAGAAGGTCCCAGGTTCAATCCCCAGCATCTCCAGTTAAACGGACCAGGCAAGTAGGTGATGTGAAAGACCTCAGCCTGAGACCCTAGAAAGCTGCTGCCGGTCTGAGTTGGCAATACTGACCGTGATGGACCAAGGGTCCAAGGCAGCTTCATGAGTGTGCATCTCGGAGATTTCTTGAGAAAAAGCAGGCCTCGGCCTTATCAAGCGGGTGTCTCCACTCCCCTGCTCACTCCATCCCCCACGAAAAGGTTGTGCAGAGTCACCCCCCAGCCCTTTTCCCACAGCTGTCTGCCGTCTCTCACCAGCCCTGCTGGGCGGCTGAAGGCCTGACACAGAAACTCAGTTCCACCGCTGACAAATCACTTCCTGATGTCAGGAACAGACCATAAAAGCCGGGAATGGGGATGGAGGATTAATCAAAAGCAGAGACCAGGAAGAATTCGGGGTCCGTCTGCCTTTCGCTCACAGGTCACGGATGGTGGGAAAAAGCACTCCTCTTAGCAAGGAAGGATGATGGGATCAGACACCAAAGGGAAGTCTCACCCAAGGCTGGCTGAAGGCATTTCGATGGCAGAGGTGGAATATAGGGCTGGCAACTCCAACTCACAAATTGTCTAGATATTTGGGGTTGGAGCCTGGGGAGGGCAGGGTTTGAGGAGGGACCTCAGTGGGGTATAATGCCATAGAGTCTACCCTCCTAAGCAGCCATTTTCTCCAGGGGAACTGAGCTCTGTCACCTGGAGATCAGTTATAATTCCAGGCGATCTCCTGGTCCCACCTGAAGGTTGGCAACCCTATGTTGCAAACATGTAGTAGCTAGAGATCTCCTGCTATTACAACTGATCTCCAGCCAATACCGATCCGTTCACCTGGAGAAAATGGCCACTTTGGCCATTGGCCTCTACGGCATTGAAGTCCTTCCCCTCCCCAAACCCCGCCCTCCTCAGGCTCCGGCCCCAAAACCTCCCGCTGGTGGCGAAGAGGGACCTGGCAACCCTACTGAGTAGACAATGCTAACTTTGATTGGCCAGGGGTCTGATTCAATATAAGGCAGCTTCATGTGTTCGTGTGTTCCCCTGGAGAAAACGGCTGCTTTGGAGGGGGGGCTCTATGGTATTATACCCTCCCGAACTCCCACCTCTCCCCAATCTTTGCCCTCTCCAGGCACCACCCCCAAATCTCCAGGAATTTCCCAAGCTAGAGTTGGCAACCTAGGCCCAACAGTTCTGTGGGTTGTGCCATGGGCACTCCGTGGCAGGGCACCGGGTCCGCACACCGAAGGCCCCAGCTTCAATACTGAATTCTGAAAGACCTCAACCCGAGACCCTCGAGGATAGATCCGCTGCCAGTCAGAGTAGACCAGACAGGCCTCGGCAGACCAAGGGTTTGGCTCACTCGAAGACAACCTCTTGTGGATTTTGGCAAAGGCCACTCACAGCGGGTAAAAATAGCGACAGGAAACCTCTTCAACCCCCAGAGCACCGCTTCTTTGCTGATGTTACACTCCTCCCCCTCGCACCATGCACTTGTGGCTTTTGGCCCTGCCCAGACTGGACCTGTGGCCTCCCTGAACTGCCTCTGTGGCTTCTCATATATGCCTCAAGAGCCACAGATGGGTCAGACAGTGGGCAAACATGGAGCCTGTTCCCCGTCTCTTCGCCAACACTGTTTGGGGTGAAAGGGACCCATATCTGACCTTTGTCTGTGCAAAAAGACAGGTCTCCTCTCCAGCATGCATTTCAGGGTAGGATCCTTTCTTCCTAAATAGAATTCATGGAATCATAGAGTTGGAAGGGACCACCAGGGTCATCTAGTCCAACCCGCTGCACAATGCAGGGAATTCACAACTACCTCCCCCGCCCCACACCCCCAGTGCCCCTTACTTCATGCCCAGAAGATGGCCAAAAAAAACCCCTCCAGGATCCCTGGCCAATCTGGCCTGGAGGAAAATTGCTTCCTGACCCCAAAGTGGCGATCGGCTTTTCCCTGGGCATGCAAGAAAGGGCCACGAGATCCAAACACTGACGCAACCCTTCCTGCCCTCCCTCTCACGATCTGCCTAAGTTCACAGAATCAGCTTTGCAGACAGATGGCCATCTAGCCTCTGCTTAAAAACCTCCAAAGAAGGAGAGCCTGCCACCTCCCAAGGAAGCCTGTTCCACCGAGGAAGAAGAAGAGTTGGTTTTTATATGCCGCCTTTCTCTACCACTTAAGGGAGAATCAAACCAGCTTACAATCACCTTCCCTTCCCCTCCCCACAACCTCACCTCATGAGGTAGGTGGGGCTTAGAGTGCTCTAAGGGAGCTGTGTAGGCTTCATGTGGAGGAGTGGGGAGACCAATTCATTTCACCAGATTAGAGTCCACAGCTCATGTGGAGGAGTGGGGAATCAAACCCGGTTCTCCAGATCAGAGTCCACTGCTCCAAACCACCGCTCTTAACCACTACACCACGCTGTCTCCACTCTGTCAGAAAGTTGTTCCTAATGTTTAGCTAGAAACTCTTTTGATTTAATTTCAACCCGTTGGTTCTGGTCCGACCTTCTGGGGCAACAGAAAACAACTCAGCGCCATCCTCTCCACATTCTCATTCCCCTCCCCACAACAGACACCTTTGAGGTAGGTGGGGCTGAGAGAGTGTGATTAGTCCAAGGTCACCCAGCTGGCTTCATGTGTAGGAGTGGGGAAACAAATCCAGTTCACCAGATTAGTGTCCGCCATTCAAGTGGCGGAGTGGGGAATCAAACCCGGTTCTCCAGATTAACCTCCGCCGTTCAAGTGGAGGACTGGGGAATCAAACCCGGTTCTCCAGATCAGAGTCCACTGCTCCAAACCACCGCTCTTAACCACTACACCACTCCGGCTCTCCACACCATGCTGGCTCTCATGTGACACACCATGTTACTGGCCCAAGGTCACCCAGGAAGCCTGCAAGGCAGAGTGGAGGATTCACACCTGGGGGAGGGAGTGTCTCCCAGACCTTAGTCCAGCACTCTTAACCACTGATTTGATAGAGAAATCACCTTGCTTTGTCACTGGGAGCATTTGCAGAACTGTCCCTATAATGTCCAGTCGGGAGATGGGTCAGGATCGCCTTTTGTTTCCACTGGACCAGCCGTGGCTCAGCAGTAGAGTATCTGCTTGGCATGCAGAAGGTCCCAAATTCAATCCCCGGCAAGTAGGTGGCATGAAAGACCACTATCTTGAGACCCTGGAGAGCCGCTGCCAGTCTGAGTAGACAATACTGACTTCGATGGACCGATGGTCTGATTCAGCATAAGGCAGCTTCATGTGATCATGGCTAATACTCACTGCCAGCAATTGCCAAAAATTTAGGAGGGAGATAAACCTGCCAGAAGCCACTGTTCCATTGTTCAAAAGATAACGGATATCGCTGTTCTTATCACTGGAACAAGGTCTGTCTCTTTTGCAACAAATCTCCACAGGCTCAGAAAGGGAGGCTCTGACAGCCCCGGTCCATGAGATTTATCTGGAACGGCTGAGATTGCAGTTGAGATGCGCTCTGGCCGTTCGGCACACGGAACTGGATTGTGGCCGAGGAAAATCCGCTGCGACTTTCTCGCTTCTCAGTTCTGCTAGTCAAGTCGCTCTGGCCTTTTGTGCAGGGACATTTCCCCTAGGAAGCCTCCCTTTCAGTTGCATGCTGAGGGCCAGCAGCAGAATAAAATGTTTTAGAAAGCAGCATTGCGTCACTTCCAGGTAGGGTTGCCAGCCACCAGGTACTAGCAGGAGATCTCCTGCTATTACAACTGATCTCCAGCCAATAGAGATCAGTTCCTCTGGAGAAAATGGCTGCTTTGGCAACTGGACTCTATGGCACTGAAGTCCCTCCCCTCCCCAAACCCCACCCTCCTCAGGCTCCGCCCCAAAAATCTCCTGTCGGTGGCGAAGAGGGACTTGGCAACCCTACTTCCACGTCACATTGCTGATGTGACACTCTAGGAATTCAGAGGGGGAAACTATGATTTTGCCACAAAGTTTGGTCCAAATCCTAGACTCCTAGAGCGTCACATCGATGCCCCGTTGGCAGCATAACATCACTTCTCGTATTTGCCGGAAAAGACCCCACACCAGCAGCTGACAGCTGTCCCCCAATCCCCAGCCCCCTCCCCCTGTCACTGAGTCAGCCTGGAAATGACATCATACCATTGACACAGCAACCCCCATGCCCCCACTACCGCAATCTCCTGCGTCTAGCTGGCGACTCGAGGAGGGGGCACGCAGATCAGACAGCAGATTCACTGAAGCCTGTGTGGTCCATCCCACAGAATACCCCAGACCAAATCCTGTGCAAAGGTACGATGTGAGCTGGTCAGTTGGCAACCTTTGTGCGGACCAAGGCACCTTCAGAGAGCGGTTCCAGCGGCTACCCGGCCAAGCCAACCATCTCTTTCCCTCTGACTTCCCTTGGCTACATTAGAAAGAGTCACAACACACGTTTCAGCCTCGGCCAAGCTTTCCAAGATCAAGTCTATCTCCAAAAACACTTCCTGCCTCGGACCGGCTCCAAGCTAAGTGAGGTTTTCAGCAGGGGTGCTGGCACCGGCCACGAGCGAGCGTTAACAGAATCTCCGTCTCTGTTTGCTTTTCTCCTCTCCTCTCCCCTCCCTCCCTCACCCACCCCCAAAAAAACTCCATGTGTATGTACAAGAAGAGAAATAACATTCCAGAATCCCCAGCAAGATGTGAGGTTTGGAGCCAAAGGAAACGTTGTAGAGGAGAAGAAGGAGGGGGAAAAAACCTCATTAGCAAGACGGCTAAATCCAGAACAGCCCCAGAAATCATTCCAGCCAGACAGAAGTAACCACAAACTCGAAACTAACAGCACCGCCTTAGCCCGCTCAGGGTAGAGGGCAGATCGGTTGCCCGTCCCGCTCTGAAAACTGCTGTCCTGCCTTTCGTTCCACACACCTATCTCCAAGCTGCTGTTCCTGCCAAGCCAGC